>NC_132860.1:40584997-41218539 GCF_048164855.1 Canis lupus baileyi
CGAGATCATGACCTGAGCCAAAGGTAGATGCTTAACCCACTGAGCCACCCAGGTGCTCCCAACTAGAATTTAAAAAAAAATTGATAGATGATTACTTCATATGAGATTAGAGAGAAAGCTGGAAGCTTAGTTAGGAGGTTAATGAAGTAGTCCAGGTGAGAAATGAGGGTGACTTCAAAGTAGTGGCAATGGACATTATATCCATGGGCCGAACCGTGTGTCCCCAAAATTCTTATGTCAAAATCTTAACCCCCAGTATGTCAGAATATTACTGTATTTGGAGATGAAGTCTTTGAGTAGGTAATCAAGGTAAAATTAGGTCGTGTGGGTGGTCCCAAATCCAATATGACATATCCTTATAAAAAGAAGCGACTGGGCACAAACATGCACAAAGGGAAAATGACTTGAGGACACAGGAAGAAGAGAGTCATCTACAAGCCCAGGTCTTAGGCTGTAAGAAGGAAACAACTCAGCTGACATACTGAACTTAGGCTTCCAGCCTCCAGCAATGTGAGGGAACAAATTTATGTTATTTAAGCCATCCAGTTTATAGTTCTTTGTTACAAATGAATACAGCCAATACCCAAGCAAATGAATACAGCCCTCTGCAGCCATCTTTAGGCAGGATAAAATGTAATATAATTTTGTGGTCAGAGGAATCATAAGTATTTGAAAAGGACGCTGGTGTTTATAATAAGCAGACTGAGTTTAATTCTTGCATTAGCAATTTCTTAAGCACACGAGCCTAGGCAAATTATATAAATGTCTCTGAGCTTTGGTTTCTTATACTACATCAGCTAGGATATGACAGCTACCAGACCGAATTCTGGCACACAACAGATCTGAACAGTTAGTTCCTAGTTCTCTCCTAGTTTTTTCTTCCTAACAGGCAGTCACAAAATAGGCCTTATGGGGCACCTGGGTAGCTTAGTCAGTTAAGCATCTGTCTTTGGCCCAGGGTCCTGGAATGGAGCCCTGTGTCAGGCTCCCTGCTCAGTGGGGAGTCTGCTTCTCCCTGTACCCCACACCCCTGCTCATGTACACTCTCTCTCTCTGTTTCAAATAAATAAATAAAGTCTTAATCAAACAAACCCACAGGCCTTCAAAGAATGGAGCTAAAGTTAGACTACGTTTAAATCTCACTTGAATTAATCAAATTGGTGTTCAAATCCTGGCTCTGTCATTTGCTGGTATTTGGGCAAGTTACTTAAACATTTCCTGAGACATTTGCTGCCTCATCTATAAAATTATCATAAAAGAAGTATTAGGATTAAATGTGATCTTGCTTGTGAAAGTCTTAGAACATAAATATTGCTGAGTACACAGAAAGGACACAACAAGTGTGCTACTACTAATCACATGCAATTTTATAAGTTCTTTTTCTGTAAGTTCTTTTTCTTAGACACTGGTATTTGCCATTACTGTCTATGACCAACTCCTCTCAATAGAAATTCTTCCTCTGTGGTTTTCCTCTATTCTCAGTGCTTCAGCTAACACCTACGGCTCCCAATTTATATTTCCAGTTAGCTACCTGGCAAATGTTAATTCAGCTGTTGCCAAGCATTCTTCTCAGAAATTTAAAACTAAAGCTGTTCATTAGATATGGTGGTGTGCTGAGTGGTGCGCTGAGTGTTCAGTAGTGTTGCTACAAGTAATAACATTTTAGTGTTTCTTAAAAACATGATCTCTATCCCTGTTGCCTATGTAGGCACCTCACAAAGCAAATTAAAACAGACATAACCTCTGTCATCAGGGAACTTAATAGCTAAAGCATCTTGATTGGATTCACCCAGTGTTTTAATAAAATCACTCACGGTCCAATTCTCTTGTCCTCATTTTGTTGCTGATGAAATCCCAGGATAGTACCAAAGTGTTGGCTTTTTTCACTCTGTTGCACTAATGTATGCTCTTTTCCCTATACTCTAATCCTTTAATCATACCTTTGGGATACTAGAGTGTAGTAAACCATTTGGGATTATCTCACACACAGGAATAGCAAGTTATTCTCTGAAGCATACGGAGACTGCCAGTGTGGCTTATTTCCTCTCTGTCTCTCAAGATATCTTCCCAGGGCTCCATGGGGCACTTCTGGCTAAGAGAAATCCCTACATTGGAAGTCCTGACTATTCCTAACTTTGCATTTTAAAATCGAGTCAGATTTAGAAATGATCCTAGGATTTGGGACTGTGAGTCATGAACTTGTGGAACTGTAGGCCAGCTACAAAAAAAGTAAATTGCTTCCAAGAAGTGCCTCAATGCCATCTCTGTGCATGGTCTCTTTTCCTGGCAACAGACTTCTCTGTCTGTTTACTAGAGATGAATATATATAATCCACTTTACACCTGTAGTTCTTCAGCCCCTCGGTCTCAGTGATTGGCCGAAGGTGGGTAAGATGCTACCTAAACTGATCATCAGGTCTTTTGCTTTGATTTTTCAAACTCAATTTCAAAGCTAATATAGGGAATGTCTTTATTGTCTGCAAAATCTCCTCATTCTTTGCAAAAATGCAAGCCAAGAGTATAGCATGGGTCTAGACACATGAAGAAATGAAAAAAGAGAACAATACCCCTATAAAAAAGAGAGGAGAGGAATTAAAAAGCAGAGTGGATCTTTCAGAATTGGGCTCCTTCTTGTACTTCCTAGTTTTCTCCTACTGCACTCCCTTTTCACAATTACATTATAAATAAATCCCCCCCCCTTTTTTGGCTTAACTAGGTTGGTTTCAGTTTCTGTCATTTGCAAAGACTGTGTACTATTATTTTAATCAAATCAAGAAACAAATACAAGAAAGCAGAAGAAATAATTTCTTAGAGGTATTAGAACTTTAGTTAGGCCATAAGGAAGGGTAGAAAAAAGAGATACTTTAGTAAATGAGACAGAATTCCAGATATGGGATAGAGCTTTATATGCGGTTAAGAGAAGAGATAATGGATATGAAATATATTCGCGGTTGTTATCAGATTTTTCTAAATCCAGGGTCCACGTGTGTTAGCAATGGGAGAAAGCACTAAAACACAGAGGTTTTAAAGCCAGGCAGAGTTTCAACCTAATACAGTAGACAATAAAACCACTTTTATGTTCCAAGCCAGAAAGTTACTGAATGAAAATAGCATTTAAAAAATCTTTTCCTGAAAAAAAAAAAAATCTTTTCCTAGAAGTAATTTGTAGCAAAGACTAGAGACAAGAATACAGTGAGAGATCTCATGAGAAGTTCCTGAAGCAATCCAATTATGGGATGACACGAGACTGAAATTGGACATGGACACCAGGAATGGAGAAGAAATGGTCAATTGTAAAGGCATTTTTTTTTTTTTAGATTCTATTTACTTATTCATGAGACACACACAGAGAGAGAGAGAGGCAGAGACACAGGTAGAGGGAGAAGCAAGATCCATGCAGGGAACCTGATGTGGGACTCAATCCCAGGTCTCCAGGATCATGCCCTGGGCTGAAGGTGGCACTAAACCGCTGAGCCACCCAGGCTGCCCTGTGAAGGCATTTTTAAGAAGAAAACCATATTTGGTTTTACAGAGCAGTGAAGCATAGATCACAGTCCAGAATGCAAAGGTAAAATGAGAAGAGGAGGTACAGATAGAGTTTATTGTCTGCAAATTCTAGTACATGGAAGTGAAAAGAAGGATGAAACCAACCTAATTCAGGTAAATCAACATATTAGGGAAGTTTTCGTTCACATGATATTTTCATTCTTCAGAGTAATATAAAATGCTAAGTAATGAAAAATAATTTATAGCTTTTAAACTAATATCTAATGCCTAAGTAACTTCAACTGCATTTTACTGGCAGTTAAATATATTATAATTCCATAAAAACCATGGGAAAATGAATTAGAAATTATTACACCCAATATACAGTTAAAGAAACTGAAGTTCAGAAAACTTCAGTAAGTTGCTGAAGATCACAAAACTAGTAAATATTAGGAATAGAAACTAGGCTTCTGGAATTTATCAAGTTCTCTTCCCATTATATCACGCAGAAACTTACAAATTCAATTATCATTTTGCTATTAGGAAAACCTACATTTTCATTTAGAAGAAAAATGAGGACAGAAAAAAAGAAATTAACACTATTTAGCATTGTCAGGGTATTCCTGGAAATCTCTGTGAGACTAATAAGAGCCCTATGTTCCACAAGATATTATATTATCATATATCCAAAGAATCATGAGAAATAAAATTAATAGCTGAAGAAGAAAAGCAAATCAAGATATCAAGATATAGGAAACAATGCACAATGCAATGTGATAAGATAAATTCAATCATCTAAGAATTCTTATACATAGAAATGATGGGAATCAGGGATAATTTAAATTTCACTGAAGTGAGTCTTCTAAAAGGTAAATTCATAATAAATTAAAGTGAAGCTGCAATTTCTTTCTCCTTCAAGACCTTTATATTTTAAATGAGGGATTTTTTGGGGTCCCTGTGTGGCGCAGCGGTTTGGTGCCTGCCTTTGCCCAGGGCGCGATCCTGGAGACCCAGGATCGAATCCCACGTGGGGCTCCCGGTACATGGAGCCTGCTTCTCCCTCTGCCTATGTCTCTGCCTCTCTCTCTCTCTCTCTCTCTGTGTGTGTGACTATCATAAATAAATAAAAAATTTAAAAAATCTTTAAATGAGGGATTTTTTATAATCAAAACAATGTCAGAATATTACGCAGCTATTAGAAATGACAAATACCCACCATTTGCTTCAACGTGGATGGAACTGGAGGGTATTATGCTGAGTGAAGTAAGTCAGTCGGTGAAGGACAAACAGTGTATGTTCTCATTCATTTGGGGAATATAAATAATAGTGAAAGGGAATATAAGGGAAGGGAGAAGAAATGTGTGGGAAATATCAGAAAGGGAGACAGAACGTAAAGACTGCTAACTCTGGGAAACGAACTAGGGGTGGTGGAAGGGGAGAAGGGCGGGGGGTGGGAGTGAATGGGTGACGGGCACTGGGGGTTATTCTGTATGTTAGTAAATTGAACACCAATAAAAAGTAAATTAAAAAAAAAAACAATGTCAGATATTAACCATATTCTGAATATTAATGAAGGCAAAATAGACTATGTAAAACACTTTAAGCTAATCAGATCCATCTTTCTAAGGAAAGGTATGTTTTAATCCTAATGACTTTCATTAAGTGATAATAAACTAAAGGATGGACAGAAGAAAAATAAATAGTAAATATAATATTTACTAAGCATTTATATTTGGCATACCTAGGCACCAAAAAGCGAATACAAAAGATTGAGAAAGTCTATGCCTTGAGAGGTCTATACTACAGCAAAAATAAATAAATAAATAAATAAATAAATAAATAAATAAATAAATAAAATAAAGAAAGAAAAAAAAGAAAAAGAAAAAAAGCTTACCTTAAAATGGCAATAACAATTTGATATAATGTATAGTATATAACATAATAAAAGAAAGAAGACTAGAATTTAGATGCAATTTTGTAAGACATGAATTTCAAGAAGGATAGAAGAAGGATAGCATTTCAAGTGAAGAGAGAGACACACGGAGATAAGACAGTGTAAGATCATTAATCAATGGTATATAATCCACTTTGAATTGGAATCCCATAGTATAAGAGAAGGTTGTTGGGCTGAAAACACAACATAAAGGCAAGTTATAGAGGATGGTAAGTATGAGTTGAATAAGTTAGCTCCAAACAATTGATCTGAGCATCTTTTGCTCTGATAGCCAGCCATCTGTCATTTATTTTTATGGAAATCATTCAGAGGAAGAGATGTTTTAATTGCTTTTCTTGGTCTACTCTACATTTATAGGGTTTCTTATCTGGACTCCATAGCTTCAAAGGGTCTGTGGATAGAATTCATAGCATTTATGACATTGATTAGGCAAAAATTAAAAGAAATATACCATAATTTGTGTAATAAGAGTATGCTAGTGTTTAGAAGGAAATTGATCACTTTAGATGCTTAAACTTGAAATTAAAAGAAATCTTAAATCAATAATCTAAGCTTCAGCTTTAATAAACTAGGTAAAGAAAAAGAGCAAATTAAACCCAATGCAGGCAGAAGGGAGGAAAGAGAGAGACAAATATTGATAAAATCTAAAACAGAAAAACAATTGAGAAAATTAATGAAACCAAAAGCTGAACCACTAGCCATAACGACCAAGATTAAATGGGAGTTGGCACAAATTACAAATATCAGGACTGAAATAAGGACATCACTATACAGCATACAGAAATTAAAAATATATTAAAGAAATACTACTAACAGCTCTTTGACCACAGATTGATGCCTTAGATGAAATGAAACAATCCTTTCAAAGGCACATCTACAAATAGTCTCTCAAGAAAAAATGGATTATAGGGATAGTTCTGTATCCAGTAAAAAAAAATTAATACTTAAAACTCTTCCAACAAAGAAAGCTCCAGGTTCAGATCATTCCACTACCCAATTCTTCCAAACATTTAAGGAAGATATAATACCAGAGAAAGCAATTCCCAATTAATTTTATAAAGCTACAATTGCTCTAATACAATAGTCTGAAAAAGATATTACAAGAAAACTACAGACAAGAAAAATCCTCAATAAAATGTTAAAAATCAATCTCAGCAATAATAAGAGACAATATATTACAATAGAGTGGGCCTTATTCTAAGAATGCAATGCTAGCTCAACATTAAAAAATCAAGCAATATAATTCATCATTGTAACATAATAAAGAAAAAATATGATCTCACTATTTGCAGGAATAGTTTTAGATAAGATTCAATATTCATACATAATAAAAGCTCTTGGCTAAGTAGAAACAGAATGAAACTTCATTAACATGATAAAGGACATTTAAGGTAGAGCCCCAGTGGCTTAGTGGTTTAGCGCCACCTTCAGCTCAGGGTGTGATCCTGGGGACGCAGGATCAAATCCCACGTTAGGCTTCCTGCATGGAGCCTGCTTCTCACTCTGCCTCTGCCTGTGCCTCTCTCTCTCTCTCTGTGTGTCTTTAATGAATAATAAATAAAAATCTTTTTTAAAAAGACATGATAAAGGACATTTACCAAAAATACATGGATAACTTTGCTTCATGTGAAGGACTAAATGCACTGCTTTTAGATCAGGAACAATGAAAGTATACCCCTTCCTATTATTATGATTAACAATATAGTGGAAAGTCCTAACCAATGTAACAAGGCAGGAAAAATAAATAAGATAAATACAGATTGGTAATTAGAAAACAAGACTATCACCTTTCACAAATATCATTTCCCATAATTATCCAGGCAAAATATCCCAAGAATTACAAAGCAGCTCCTAGATTAATAAATCAGTTTGGCAGCATCACAGAATACAGAATCATTATACAAAATCAATCATATTTTTAAGCATTAGCAATAAATAACTGGAATTCAAAGTTTAAACAATAGTGGCATTTACAATAGCACCCTACATACATTAAATACTTAAAGTATATCAAAACAAGATAACAGGGGATCCCTGGGTGGCACAGTGGTTTGGCGCCTGCCTTTGGCCCAGGGCACGATCCTGGAGACCCGGGATCGAATCCCACATCGGGCTCCCGGTGCATGGAGCCTGCTTCTCCCTCTGCCTGTGTCTCTGCCTCTCTCTCTCTCTCTCTCTCTCTCTCTCTCTCTGTGACTATCATAAATAAATAAAAATTTTTAAAAAAGATGCAAAACTTTAAAAAAAAAAACAAGATAACATAGGATATGCATTCGAAAAACTACATGGATAAAAGAAATTAGTAAGAGCTAAATAATTGGAGAGATATGTATGTTCATGAGTTAGAAAATTCAATATTGTTAAGATGATATTTTCCCCCAACTTTAATCATAGATTTGACAAAATTCCCATCAAAATTCCAAGTGAGAAAAACCTGGGTGGCTCAGTCAGTTAAGCATCTGCCTTTGGCTCAGGTCATGACCCCAGGGCCCTAGATAGAGTTCCATGTCAGGCTCCGTGCTTAGCAGGAAGTCTGCTTCTTCCTCTCCCTCTGCTCCTGCTCCTGCTCATGCTCTTACACTCTCTCTTTAGCTCTTTCTCAAATAAATAAATAAAATCTTTAAAAAAATCCCTGCAGGTTAAAAAAAAGAAGAAGAAATAAAAAGTAACTCAGATATAAATGTAAAATGTATATCATAGGTATAAATACAAAAAACCTAAATCATAGATATTAATACAATACCTACATCTTCAGAACACAGGAGAAAAATCTTTGTGAACTTGAGTAGAAAAATAGTTCTTAGATATTACATCGACATGATTTATAAAATTAAAACAACCTTGGTATATTAGACTTTATGAAAACAAAACACCTTTGCTCTGTGAAAGATAGTCTCAGAATTTAAATACAAGGCAGCAGACTGGAAAAAGTATTTGCCAGTTACAAATCGGACAAAGGACTTGTACTGAAATATGGAGAGTACCCTCAAGACTCAACAAGAAGAAAACAAAGAATTCGATTTTAAAAATAAGTGGGGGAGCTTAGGAAGATGGTAGAGTAGAACAATCCTGAGCTCACCTCCTCCTACAGACACTTCAGGCCAGCAACATGTTTGAGATACATACAGGGTAATTTACTCTGAAAATAACATGAAGGCTAGTGGAGCAGCTTTTCTACAGCTAAAGGTATAAAGAACCACATCAAAGGTCAGCAGTGCAGGGATGCAGTAGGGAACCAAACCCCCATATGACAACTCACAAGGAAAAGGGATATCACAGGCATGGAGGCCTTTGCTGAGGGCCAAGAGGTTCAAGTTCTACATCAGGCACCCCTCAACCTAGGGATTTGCACAGAGAAGACAAGCCCTCATAATATCTGGCTTTGAAAATCAGTAGGGCTATACTTTGAGAGCCTTGAAAATCAGTGGGGTTTAACTCTGGAAGAGCTGGAGAGTTACAGGAAACTGTAACGCTTGACCAGCATACTGTATCACTCACTCCGCACCCAGCACAAAGGCAGCAGTTTGAAAAGCACCTGGGCTATATGTAAAGGAGATTTATTGACTAATTTTAGGGTAAGTGCTAGAGAACAGAGATCTGTAGGAACTTTCTTTGGGATTAGAAGTCTTGGCAGGTGCCATTTTTCTTGCCCTGCTTCAGCCAAGCTGACATGAGCCAGTTCTGACACTCTCCATCTACTTTGTTAGCACTGCTTGCCCCACCTCAGCATTGCCCTGTGAACCTGCTTCACCCAACAAACCAGCCCTGGCATGTACCCCTCCAAGGTGACTCTTGCTTTGGAGAGGTATTGGGGGAGGGGAAGCCTTGCCCACTAGTATGCCCACAGCAGCTGCAGCTGGGCCTCTCAGCCAGCTGTGCCAGCTAACTCCACCCACTGGCAAGTCAGCAGCAGCTGCAGCCAGGAGTCTCAGCCAGCCACACTGGAGGCCAGCCCTGCCCACCAGTGCGCCCACTGCAGTCATGTCCCAGTTACAATAGGAGGGCTCATGCAGCCCACACAGGGTCATCCCTAGAGTGCCTGGGTCTGGTGACCAGGAGGATTGCGCTGCTGGGCACCACGGGACACATTCTACATAAGGCCACCACTTTCAAAGCAAAGAGATGTAGCTGTCCCATCTAAAACATAGAAACCAATGCAGAAAGTCAAACAAAATAAGGACAGAGGAATACGTTCCAAATGAAAGAACACACCTGAGAAAAAGAGCCAAAGAAATGGAGATAAGCCATCTACCTGATAAAAAGTTCAAAGTAATGGTTGAAAAGTTGCTCATAAGACTTGAAAGGAGTAGATCAATTCAGTGAGAACTTCAATAAAGAGATATAAAATATTAAAAAAACTAATCAGCTGAAAAAAACAATAACTGAAATGAAAATACTCTAGAAGTTATCAACATCAGATAAGAGAATTCAGAACGGACCAGCAATCTGGAAAACAGGATAGTGGAAATCATCCAAGCTGAATAGCAAAAGGAAAAAAGAATTTTAAAAAAATGAGGATTAAAATAAAATAAAACAAAACAAAATAAAATAAAACAATGAGGATAGGTTAAGAGACCTCTAGGGCAACGTCAAGTATACTAATATTTGCATTATCAGGATCACAAAGGAGAAGAGAGATATTTATATGTGAGAGATATATTATAGTGTAGTCTACATCAGTGAACAGCAAATATTTTTACAGCAAAGACAATTTGTAATGGTTTAGAATGTTGACATTATTATTAATTAAATATTACCACAGATGTCAAGAAACCAATTAATAACTATTCATTGGTTCCTCAGATTTATCTCTGTCCATTTCTGCTTTGAATAATAGGCAGAGCAGCTGGTGGAAAAATAATAATGATAAATAGCAATATTTTATATTCTGTATAGCTCAAAAATATTTTTACAACCCAATTATAATAGTCAACATTTATTATCAGTTGTGAAAGATTCTTTAATGTATTATTTAATACTCATGGTATAACTGAGAGATACATATGGTTATTCCCTCTTTACAATGAAAGACACAGCCTTATTGACATTAAATGATATGATGCTCAAAATTACAGAAGTACAGATTAGGATTCAAAATTCCAGTCTGTCTGTTGTCGAAGCTCATCACCCCAACAATCTAGCTGAGAAGTAGTTTTCAGAATTACCTCCATTCTACAGATGATGAAAATGTGTCATGGAGTCTGTTATGTAATCCTGTAATACAAATTTCTGCAATCTAAAACCACTGGCGTATACAAAGTACTCAAATCAGTCTTTCTTTTAACTACTTTTTTGAGTTATTTCCTTAGTGTTTCCTATACGGCTTACAATATACATCGTAACTCATCAAAATCTACTTCAGATTTTTACTAACCTAATTCCAGTAAGATACAGAAAGTTTACTCCAGAGTTAACATTGTATACATTTATATACCATTCAAATAAATATCTTACCTAAGTTTTTGTTTGTTGAGGTTTCACAACTCAGATCTTGAGAAATAAAATGCCTCTCACCTCTGTATTTCAGTGGGCATTTGAATTTATTTTCTGCCTGTGAAAGGCAAAATAATGGCCCTCAAATATGTCCATACTCTAATCCTCAGGTTCAGTCAATATATGCTATCTTACTTGGAAAAAGGGACTTTGCAGATGTGATTAAGGTTAAGGACCTTGTGATGGTTATTCAGGTGGTTCCCCTCTAATTACTTGAGTCCTTAAAAGTGAAGAAACTTTTCTGATTGCAGAGAATCAAAGAGATGGCAGAAAGAAAAAAAAAAAAGTACGTTCTCATTGGTTATACTGCTATTACAATGACCAAAACAAGCTACAATACATCTGTCACAAGGTCAGAAATGTAATAAAGATTATTCTAAAAGAAAGAGATGTCATTTTTCCATAGAATTGAAAGAATATATAAAGATAAAACTTTAGTGTATTCTCCAAATATTAATGAAAACTCAATAGAATTAAGACATCTTTTTTTATAGTTTAATAAATTAAAATATATTAATTATTATTTTAAAAGAGCAATACTTGCTAGGGAAGTAAGAGTAGAGTTTATAATAAGCTCCTTATTTGTTAATTCATTTCTATGTTAATTAAACATGAATATTGCTAACTATTTGCGTTTAAAGCAAGATTTGATTAAAAATAAATCAAAATACCAAGAGCATATTTGTTATATTTTGCTTTTTATATAAGATATAGTATTACTATGTTTGCAATCCTCGCATAATTGTGCTTAAGTGTTTTTTCAATATCTATTATTGAAATATAACCTTTATGTGATTTTTAAACAGATTTTTAAAGTCTTCGTTCATGTGTGATAAAGTTTCTTTCAGTTTTGAATATAAAACTGTAGAAGCATTTGGCTTTATCCAATTATCACCAGAGATAAGAGGGAATAGATTCTTCTTCCTTTCTTCAGAAGAACAGATCTTATATCTATTTCAGGACATTGAACACAAATGCTCTGTTGATAAAAACTTGCTAGACTACGCACCACACAATCAACATGGGTTTTAGATTTCACTATGTTGGACTCTGAATAGGAAAAAGAAAAATGTTAGTCTGAAAATATTTGAGGAGTGCTAGGTACAATGTGGATAGGAAACCAGATATATCCATTTTTAGAACACTTACAAGGAAGGATGCAGCTGTCAAAATTGTAGCGTTCAGACAATTAAGTACTTGAGTACTGACTCTCAGGCAGCTATCAGAAAATATGTTTTTTAATTTAATTTTTTAAAGATGTTTTTATTTTTTTGAGAGAGACAAGGAGAGAGAGAGAGGAGGGAGAAACAGAGAGAGGGGGAGAGAAGCAGACTCCCCACAGATCAAAGAGACTGACTCGGGGCTCGATATCAGGACCCTGAGATCATGACTTGAGCCAGAATCAAGGGTTAGATGCTTAACTGACTGAGTCACCCAGATGCCCCCAGAAAATATGTTTTTAAGCTTTACCATTTTACATACAAGTCAATGGGATTCCCATTTTCATTCTGAATTTAAAAACAAAAACAAAAGAACTCTAGGAACTATCAGCCATTTTAAGAACTTGTTCAAATTAGACTGAGATCTGCAGGACTCCTTAAGCCAGAACTGATTTAACAGTTGGGTCATTCTTCAGGGCCTGAACTCAAAGAGTCTTCTAGTAAAGGAAGACAGACTTCCTTACTTTTCTACCTTCAACTAATGCTTAAAGATTTGGGTAAAAATCACTTCCTTTGTGTAGGAAGAAACATGTGGGCTTTGGAACCAGAAAAGGATTGTTGTGAGTCACTACTTACTAGCCTCATGTTTTACAAACTTTATTAGTTTCCTAGGCTGCCATAATAAAGCACCACAAACTAGGTAGCTTTATACAACAGAAAGCTATTGTCTCACAGTTCTGGAGGCTGGAAGTCCAAAATACAGGGTCACGATCCACTGAAATCTATATTTGCCTATTTCTAGCTGCCAGGGATTTGACAGCAATTTTTGGCATTCCCTGTCTTATAAATACATCACTCCAATCCTCCACCTTCACTTGGCATTCTCCGTATGTGTCTTCACATTGTCTTCATTATGTGCATATCTGTCTCTGTGCCCAATTTCCTCCTTTCATAAGAATTATTGGAGATATTGAATTAAGGCCAGGCTTACAGTCCACTTTTTAACTCGGTTACCTCGGCAAAAGCCCTATTTCCAAATAAGGTCACATTCTGAGGTACTTGGGGTTAGGACATCAACATAACTTTTGAGATGGACATAATTCAACTGAAATACCATTTACTTAATTTCCCTAAGCTTCTGTTTCTTCATCTGTAAAATTCAAATAATCCTGTCTGCAGTATTATTGAGAAAGAGGCTATGGAAAGCCAACTCGCAGAGCAGCTGCTGTACCACAGGTGCTCAAATATATATAAATTTCCCTTTTCATTTACATTTCTCCCAGATATTTATATCTCCTTCATATTCACCCAAAATATGATGCAATTTTCCTCCATTTATTATTATTATACTAAAACTGTTTATCTATTTATCTGTCTGGCTTGCTACTATTTTTAAGATAGGAGATTGTTACAGTAATTTGTAAATGTCCAGTGCATACCTTAGTACTTACTAAGATTTACTGATAAAATAGGAGGAATGAACAAATGATGGATAGATGAAGAATGCCTACACTTTACAAAAAATATTCCTTTTAAACTTCGATTTCTCTTAGTGGGTCAGAGTTTCGGGAGTACTAGAAGTAATCTAAGGAATATACATGTTCTGTTTTATTGTTCCTTTATGTTCTTGTTCTTGTCATTTAATAGCTTCCTAGTTATTTGATTGTGATCTTGGGATTTTTTCACTACAAGCTTGGATTTTTTTTTTTAAGATTGTATTTATTTATTCATGAGAGACACACACACACACAGAGGCAGAGACACAGGCAGAGGGAGAAACAGGCTCCATGCAGGGAGCCCCACGTGGGACTCGATCCCGGGTCTCCAGGATCACGTCCTGGGCCAAAGGCATTGCTAAACTGCTGAGCCACTGGGGCCGCCCCCAAGCTTGGATTTTTTTTTAAATTTTTTTAAAAATTTTTATTTATTTATGATAGTCACAGAGAGAGAGAGAGAAGCAGAGACACAGGCAGAGGGAGAAGCAGGCTCCATGCACCGGGAGCCTGATGTGGGATTCGATCCCGGGTCTCCAGGATTGCGCCCTGGGCCAAAGGCAGGCCCCAAACCGCTGCGCCACCCAGGGATCCCCCCAAGCTTGGATTTTTAAATCCAATGGGGTTCAATGTAGTTTTGCAGAAGTTTCCTTTTAGAATATCTGCCAAAATAATTCATTATTCTCTCCAGTTATTTCATCTTTAGAGGTATCAACATTCTGCCTGGGAGGGGGTTCTGGAGGAGAAATCTCATCAGAAAAGATGCTGGCTATAACCAGACATCTATCAATCACAGTTAAATGTTATCTCACACTCTCTGAGATGGCGGAGATGCGGAACCCATTTATATTTTGCAATAAAAATTCTTTCTTCCCCATCTACTATATTTGGAAGAAAAACCTAGTAGCTTCACTGGTTATTTATGAGGGAAAAAAAAGAGAGAACAATATTCTAATAGAATATTAAAAACACACCCGTATTCTTGAATGCTTCCACCCTCAAGTAATGACAGAAGAAATGGACTGATTTATAACCAAAGATTGCTTTATAATAATGACCTCTAGTTTGAAATCCAGGCTTCATTTAGCAACATGAAACAATTATTCATAATACTAGGATAGTCTGAGATAATCTTTTATGATCCTGAATATAAATCTGAAGTTAAGGGGGTGGGGGGTGGCTACATATTTTCTATGCAAAGGAGTGTAAAACAATCCCAACCTTATATTCCAGAGCAAATCAGAAGAACCAACTTAGCTCCACATTCCTTTGTCCAAATAAGCAAGACAAAGGGATTGTTTGGTCAGCTGATTAAATTTATCAGCACTTTTGGGCAGCCCCGGTGGTGCAGTGGTTTAGCACCACCTGCAGCCCGGGGTGTGATCCTGGAGACCCGGGATCAAGTCCCACGTCGGGCTCCCGGTGCATGGAGCCTACTTCTCTCTCTGCCTGTGTCTCTGCCTCTCTCTCTCAATCTCTCTATGAATAAATAAATAAAATCTTAAAAAAAATTATCAGCACTTTTAACAATATCATTGTTTTCTAGCTCCATAAAGATTCTTTGTCCAGTTCACTGAACTTTGAATCTGATCTACTCACAAAGCTGGTTCTCTCAATTTCTGTTTAATAAACCTAAGAAAACTTTAAAAGATATATTAGGAGAAAAACAAGTTATATATGGAGACTTTCCCCATATTAATTAATTGCTTGTTTTATGGGTATCTACTGAACTTGCAAACAATTCTGCCCAGAATTATTTATGGGCATGTATGTGGTGTAAAGAATGAAATGGAAAGGCAGTTGGGTGGTTCAGTCGATTGTGTCTGACTCTTGATTTCATGTTATAATCTCAGGGTCGTGAGCTCAAGCCCCACATCAGACTCAGCACTCAGTGCAGTCTGCTTGGGATTCTTTCTCTCCTTCTGTCCCTCTGGCTTGTGTGTGCTGCACACACTCTCTCTTTCTCTCTCGAAATAAATAAACAAATAAGTCTAAAAAAAAAAAAAAACTGAAATGGAGCCAGAAAACTAGACTAGCTTCCACCTTAGATAAAACCATGAATGCAGAACTACACAAATAAGAGTGATATCCTGGTGAATGTACAACCACCTGCTCTCTGTAAGATAAAAAGCCCTGGCATTCAGTATCTGTCGACTTTCATGACATAAACACTCCCACTGCTGCCAGTTTCAAGTTTCTAATACAAAGTTGCTGAACATGGAGTTGAGAAAAGATGCACACAATTGGTTCCTGTGAATTGGTGAGAACAAGCTTCAATGCACCGTAGGTTAGATTTGAGTATGTAGAGTGAGGGATTATTCTGCCAGACAGAATGTTAAAGAGTTTATGGGAATTTTTAGCATACAGAATCCTATATGCCCCCAAAATGCCAGTCAAAATTACCATTTTGAATGGCTAAATCTGCAAGCATCCATATAATACAATTAAAACAATTAATTGTATTAATAGCTTTCTCTATGGAATGCATAATCACTGCAACAAAGTACATATTCAATTATATTACATTTCACAGAATACCTACTACATATTATATTAGACCCTTGCTATGAGCAGGGCTGATTCAGAGATCAGCAGGGCACTGCATCTGCCTTTATATTCTAGAGGGGGCCATTAACTAGCTAATTCCAGTATATAATGGAACAAATGGTAACATAGAGCTAAGAACCTGAACCTGCAGTACAGAGAAGGGGTATTTAGCCCAGTCTCCTTCACAATGGCTTTCTGGAAAATGATGCTGCTAGGGCCACTTTACAAAACACAGGCTCTGTTACTTTAGAGTTATTTTAGTATTGCCAATCACATCTGGCACCATATTTGAGGTGAACTCTGAAGGCTCCACTTAAAGGCGAAGTAGGTCCCTGATTTTATGAGGATGGTAAATAGAGGCTAAAAATCAGATGGTATTTTTAGGTCAGTTATAAGATTTTCAATGGAATCGGGATGCATTTCATAGTGATAGTGAAGTAGAAAGCTCTGATGATAGCTAGTTGATTAGGTAATTAACAAGCTGTGCTTAGTCATTTTCCCTTATTTGTTTTTTTAATAAGTGAAATCAATAGTTTGGCCTGAGTACTAACAAAATAACAGCTATTGTTTATTGTCTGACTTCGAAGCTGTGAGGTCCTTTCACATACATTATGCATCTAATTGTCACAATGAACCTATAAAGTGATATAAAGCTATCTTTCTTTCCTTTTTTATATTCAAATTTTGAGATAATTGTAAACTGCATAAAATCCCAAAGTTAAGAAGGGGCAGGGGTAGGCTTCTAACCTAGTCCTTCCTGACTCTAATCTCTTAGACCTCTCCTGAGGTAGTTCCCAGCCTCATGTTCTTTGATTTCTGAATTATTTTGCAATGTTGCCTTAATTGCTATACTGGCCACACAACAAAGCCTGGGGAAACCAAGGATCTGGGCTATGCTCCTTTCACATTTACACATCCTTGTGAATGAGCTCCGGAAACGACAGGGAATTTTGCTATCAAGTTTTCACATTAATTTTTCAGCAATATTCCCCAGTTTACCAATTAGGAGGGAGGTCTGTCTTCTTGGCCTTTGATAAGTGATCATTTGCTTGATTGCTCTCAACAGAGATCTTCCCATAGCCTCTGATATTTGCTTTCCATCTCTTCTGGGTTGTTTATTTTTAATTACTTAACATTTTTGGAGCCTCCTCCTCTGAATGCATCTCAAACCTAGGGCTAAAAAAGCCAAATGCTTCTATTTTGTTCCCCCACCTTCTACACAAACAGCCAAAAAGAATTTCACAAATGAGCCATGTTTTTTCTTTTTTTTTTACAACTCTGGAATTATACAGGCTGTTCTCACTTCTGGGAGTGGTTCCATCCTTTCACCAATTTCTTTACATGATGGATTTCTCATTAGTTATGATTTAGATGATCCTGTGAGAAGCTCCCCAATTCTGTTATAACTTAATGTGGAAGAGCTTGGGGTCTGTAGTTAGGATATCTTGGGTTAAATATTGGCCTCTGCTATTTAATAGCTGTGCAACCTTGAGATAGTTTCTCGATATCTCTTAGCCTCAAATTAATCATTTGTGTTGAGCAGATAATAAGATAACACGCCTCAAAAGATTTTTGTCAGGATTAAATGGAAATGGTACATGTAACTTGCTTGGCACACTTGCTGGTACATACTGAGAATTCAACAAATATTATTATTAGGTGTTTAAGTGTTGAATGATAAATAAAGAAATGAATGTATTTATTCATTCAGAAAATATTTACTGAGATTGACTTTATGCTAGGCACATTTGTAAGACCTGGGGAAGCAGCAGTGAGCACATGACAGCCACTTCTTGGTTCTACAGAACTCTCATTTTCTTACAGAGACACAGCCATCAAATGTAAAAATAAATATATGTAAGGAAATAAAGAAGAGTAAGAGAATAGAAAATAAAAAAGGAAATGCTATTTTTCAATAAAGTAGCCAGGGGTGGCCTCCTAATTATGATCAGATTTATTCACATATTTGAATGAAGAGAGGGGTATATCTGTATTCCTCTCTGGGGGAAGAGCAAATGCAAAGACCCTGAGGCTAGAGGATTTCTGACATTTTTCAAAGAAAGGCAAGTCAACTGGCTGGTTTGTAGAAAGGAAGTGATCAAAGGGGAGTTAAGGGGGGGGAGATGTTAGGAGGAGAGGGTGAGCATGGTAGTGTGACAGAACTTTAGAGCTTGTTAAGCTAGGTAAGGACTATGGATCTCACTATGAGTGAGATGGAAAGCCATTTCAGAGTTTGGAAGAAGATTACAGCAGGAACTCCTAAGACTTTAGTTGAAAATAAAATAAATGGGAGGAAGGGGCACCTTTACTAAACAGTGAAGGGTCTAGTAACCAACTGATGAAAAGGAGACACTAAAAAGATAAAAATCAGGGAAAGGTGAGGAATTCAAAATTAGATATTAAGAGTAAAACTAAACTGACCTTGTGCAAAACAAAGTGAAGACAAAGGCACTGTGACTAGTATAAGATTGTGAGTGTATATATGCAAGTCTGGGTCTAGTTGTCAAGCCTTCACAACGTAGAGAATCTTTGAGCATTTATTGTATTTTCCTCTTGGAACCCATACTCTGAAACACTTTATTTACCAAAAGTAATTATAATTCACTCCTGCTGCCATATTTTATTCACCGAAGCTGTAAATAACCATCAATCTGAACTTCTGATTGGTGAGAGCAAACCAGTGTCATCCTTTCTTAAAGTCACCATTCTAGCTAAAAGCTAATGAACCTCCCATTTTCATCAGCTTGTGCCATCCTACGGCAAGTACCATATGCTATCTCTTGGACTTGTTTAAATACTGAGAATAATTTGTATATTCCCATTACATCTTTGGTGGAATGTTAGGTATCTATGGACTATAAGTTTGAGATAAGATACTCATGTAAACCCACAAATATAAAGTGTGTCTTACGTAATGCATTATGTATATATTAAATCAGACATATGTGTATAGGACATTGTATCTCTAGAATAAATGTACACATTGTGCATAAAATGCTTGTAAATAAGGATATTCACAGGTTCTAGGGGTTAGGACATGGCTCTATCTTCTGGGGGACCACCATTTAATTCACTACATATATATATATATATATATATATATATATATATATATATGGGAAAGTTGGATTGGAAAGGAGAGCTCTAATGCTGCATTATCTGTTAAGCATCTAGGAATATTATGTTAATATAAAAGACCTCATTAATGGAAATCCTTGATATCCAGCCAGAGTATACTCATTTTTTATTGGTATATGATTATAAAAATGAATCATGGGTTCCAATGGGAGCATGAATGTATCATATACCTGCATCCAAGCAGAATGATGGGATGGCCTACTGTGTTCATATGTTTCATCTGTTGATCTTTCAAAAACTGCAGGGAAATGTTACTCTTGCAGGTAAATCATTCTTATTGAGGAAAAGATTATGAGGTAGGGAAGAGCAGAGAAATAAAACATGTCTGAATGTCTATTCTCAAAAATAGCTCAGTATTTATTTATGAAGACCCTGAAAGCAGGAGCATCCAGAGAGTGGAGGACATGCCCATGACAAAGAAGAGGCCACTCTCTTAAAAAGATAGGTATCTCTTGGTAGATTGATTCTCCTGAAGGATTGTCTTCCTGATATCTGACTTTGAGCGCAGGACTCCTTCAGGATCTCTCAAACGCTCATTCTAAAAGGCATTAGTCACCTATTAATGCCAGATATAGACATGAGCTAATGAACAAAACAGAATCTCCACCTATAGGAAACATAAAGCCTGGAGGGAAGCAGAGCTGGAAGGGGTGCCGGGGCCTTGGGGGAGAAATAGATGCATTCATTACATTGAAATCTTACATTTTAATTTTTAAAAATATTTAAAATGTAGAAGACAAAGTGCAAGATCCAAAGACTGCTAAGAAATTTAAAAATACTGTACCTGAAATTCTTGAAGTACCCTTAAATCTACTTACTACAGAGTAGAAAATCAATTATATTGGTTCTCCATGTTTGGTAAGCCTGAATTAAATTTAAAGCATCTTTCTAAGGCGGATAAAAGAACTGGTGTTTACCAACAAGTAAATCAAAAGCATTTACAGTTACTGCTTTGTTAATTTCAGCTAACACTGGAGTGTTTGCAGCATTTATATTGGGCCATTTTGATGAAAGTCTCACAACACACACAGGGAACTGAAAAAAGAGTTTCTCTAAAGTGAATTTTTTAGGATGTGAAACATAACTTATCACTTTATTAGCCATCCAAAAAGTTTGAAAATATTTATACATAGATCCATGAGTTATTTTCAAGAGGTTATCTCAAGATGTCTCCTTAAAGTACAAGTAGCATCACTGGGGTAACACTTTTCATTTGGGATAAAAAAAAATTAATTCTGTACATTATTTTGGTCTATTTTCATTTTAGGCAGAGGCAAACCTATATTCTGAGGAGAAACAGATGTTGGTAAGTTTTTGAAAAACAAATACATGCCAAAATTTTAGAAATTATCTGTGTTAAAAATAACCATAATCATGGTATAATGAATATAATACCTTTCTTGGAATTGGGAAATATGTTATACCTTTGAGCTGTGTCACATATTGGCTACATGATCTTGTGCTAATCACTTAATCCTACACATTATCTTCCTCTGTTAAAATTGTGTGAGCTATCATGTAGCAGTTAGATAGATCAAAACACACTACCACGTTTGAAAGCAGTAAGGGATCCAGGGATGCCTGAGTGGCTCAGTCAGTTGAGTGTCTAACTCTTGGTCTCTCATGAATTGTGAGATCAAGACCTGCATTGGGCTCCACGCTCACAGGGAGTCTACCTAAGGATTCTCTCCCTCTCCCACTCCCCTCACGTGCACATTTTCTCTCTCTAAAATGAATAAATAAATCTTTTTTTTAAGTGGTAAAGAATCCATATTGGAAAAGATTAAAGTAGGACATAATCAGTCACTGTTATTTTTTAAATATATATTTTAATTGAAGTATAATTAACATACAATGATATATTAATTTCAGGTGTTCAATATAACAATTCAACAATTCTATACATTATTCAATGCTCATCACTATAAGTGTACTGCTAATCCCCTTCATCTACTTTACCCATCCCCCATCACTTCCCCTCTAGCAACCATCAATTTGTTCTCTGTCTTTAAGAGTCTGATGTTTTCCTTTGTCTTTTTTCTTAGTTTTTTTTGTTTATTAAATTCCATATATGAGGGCAGCCCGGGTGGCTCAGTGGTTTTGCGCTGCCTTCAGCCCAGGGCATGATCCTGGAGACCTGGGATCAAGTCCCACATTGGGCTCCCTGCATGGAGCCTGCTTCTCCCTCTGCCTGTGTCTCTGCCCCTCTCTCTCTCTGTGTCTCTCATGAATAAATAAATAAAATCTTTAAAAAATAAAACCCACATATGAGTAAAGTCATATGGTCTTTTTCTTTAAGTTCACTTAGAATAATATTTTCTAAATCCATCCATGTTGTCACAAACAGCAAGATCTTGTTTCATTTTTATGGCCAAGTAATATTCCAGTGTACATGTGCGGGGAGGGGTGTGGGTATTTATATGTATATCTGATTCCATTTTGGAAACTTACATGTTTCTATGAAATTATCCATTTCTCTTAGGTTGTTCAATTTGTTGGCACTTTTTAATAATATTCTCTTACAATCCTTTGTATTTCTGTGATGTAAGTAGTTGTTTCTCCTCTTTCATTTCTGATTTCATTTATTTGAGTTTTCTTTCTTTTTTTCTTGATGAGTCTGGTGAAACATATCTTGATTTTGTTGATCCTTCCAAAGAACCAGCCCTTGGTTTCATTGATTTGTTCTATTGTGGGTTTTGTTTTCTTGTTTTAGCTTATTTCATTTATTTCTGCTCTAAAACTTATTTCCTCCCTTCTGTTGGCTTTGACCTTTGTTCCTCTTTTCTAGCTACCTTCCATGTAAGGTTAGATTGTTTATTTGAGATTTTTCTTGTTTTTTGAGGTAAGTCTGTATTGCTATAAACTTCCCTCTTATTTTTTAATTTATTTTTATTTTATTTTTTAGAAGATTTTATTTATTCATGGAAGACAGAAACAGAGGCAGAGAAACAGGCTGAGTGAGAAGCAGGCTCCCCCAAGGAGCCTGATGCAGGACTTGATCCTGGATCCTGGGACCATGCCCTGAGCCGAAGGCAGAAGTTCAACTGCTGAGCCACCCAAGTGTCCCAAACTTCCCTCTTGGAACAGCTTTTGCTACATACTAAAGATTTTAGACCATTGTGTTTTCATTTCCATTTGTCTCCACATATATTTTTCACTTCCTCTTTGATTTCTTTACTGACCCATTCGTTGTTTAGTAGCATGCTATTTTGCCTTCATGTATTTGTGTTCTTTGCATATTTTTTGTGACTGATTTCTAGTTTTATACTGTTGTGGTTAGAGAAGATGCATGATATGACTTTAATCTTTTTTAATTTATTGAAGCTTGTTTTATGGCATAACATGATCTACTTTGGAAAATGTTCCATTTGTTCTTGAAAAAAAATGGGTATTCTATTTTTGGGTGTAATGTTCTGTACATACCTGTTAGGTCCATCTGGTTTAACATGTCATTCAAAGCCACAGTTTCCTTGTTGATATTCTTTCTGGATGATTTATTCTTTGATGTATGTGGGGTATTGAAGTCTCCTACTATTATTGTATTATGTTAATTTTTTTTCCTTTATGTCTATTAATAATTAATTTATGTATTTAGATGGCCCCATGTTGGGTGCATTGATAGTTATAATTGTTATATTCTCTTGTTGAGTGGTTTCTTTTTATCATTATGATATTTATTTATTTATTTGGGAGAAAGGGAGCATGCACATAGGTTGGGGGGCAAAGGGCGAGAATTTTCAGTCAGACTCCCTGCTAAGCATGGAGCCCAATGTGGGGCTTGATCTCACAATCCATGAGATCATGACCTAAGCTGAAACCAAGAGTCAGATGCTCAACTAACTGAGCCATTCAGGTGCCCTATGTAGTATCTTTCTTTATCTCTTGTTGTTAATCTTTGTTTTAAAGTCTATTCTGGGGATCCCTGGGTGGCGCAGTGGTTTGGCGCCTGCCTTTGGCCCAGGGCGTGATCCTGGAGACCTGGGATCGAATCCCACGTCGGGCTCCCAGTGCATGGAGCCTGCTTCTCCCTCTGCCTGTGTCTCTGCCTCTCTCTCTCTCTCTCTTTCTCTGTGTGAGTATCATAAATAAATTTTTAAAAAAATTTAAAAAAAAATAAAGTCTATTCTGTCCAATGTAGGTATCGCTACCCCAATTTTCTTTGTGCTTCCATTTGCATGGTAAACATTCTTTCATCCCTTCACTTTCAATATACACATGTCTCTAGGTCTGAAGTGAGTCTCTTGTAGGAAGGATGTGCATAGGTCTTGCTTTTTTTTTTTTTTAACTATTTACTCACCCTATGTATTTTTATTGGAACACTAGTATAATTATATTTAAAGCATACTTCTGTTTTGAAGCCTGCTAATGGTCAGAAAGCCTCAGCTGGTCACCTTCCAGCTTCCCACAAAAGCCCCATGGAACCCTCTCTGCTCTTCTGGGCGCCTGCTCTGCCCTGACCTGCTACTAGTGCCATGTATGGACACACAAAGAGACTGGGTGCAACTGAGTGAGAAGACTAAGAAAGAAAAATGGTGTAAATATAATAAAATGCTATTCCATCACAACAGAATGGACTTTAGAAGGCAGAGTGCTGGGCCACAAATCAAGGCCTGGCTTCTTTTTTTTTTTTTTTTTTTTATTTATTTATGATAGTCACAGAGAGAGAGAGAGAGAGAGAGAGAGAGAGGCAGAGACACAGGCAGAGGGAGAAGCAGGCTCCATGCACCAGGAGTCTGATGTGGGATTCGATCCCGGGTCTCCAGGATCGCGCCCTGGGCCAAAGGCAGGCGCTAAACCGCTGCGCCACCCAGGGATCCCAAGGCCTGGCTTCTTATGCTGTATCTTATCCCTAAATATTTGTATGACCTTAAAATGCCACAACTTCTTTGCAGCTGTTCCCATTCATCTGTATATTTGAAATGATCATAGTTGCATGGAACAATTGTATAAGGTTTTACCATTTACAAGGGAGAAGGGCAAAATAACATAATTGTGAAAATGTAGGACTTTGGAATCAAGCAGATATGGATCAAATCCCAGTTCTGCCATTCGTACTTACATAACCTTGGCAATTCACTTAACTTCTCTATTCCCCAGTGTCTTAATTAGAAGAGTAGCAATTAAGAAATGATCCTCATAGAATTATTAACAATTTAAATAAAAATGTATAAACACATATACATGGTTCCAGAATCTCATAGCAGAAAGCTTGGCAGTGGTGGTATTTATAGATAGTAGTTTTAAAAACATCTCATGTGCTCTCTCTGTTGTATGTGATTCGTGCCATTTGCACAGGATCCTACCACAGCTGGAAACAATATTATCTGAAGGGACTAAAGGCAAAATAAGATAATACTGGTAAAAATGTATTATAAAGCAATGCTATCAAAAAACAGAATATGTACTAAAATATTAACCATGGTTGTCAAAATGAGATAAAACTTGGGGCAACGTTTCTTATTTATCCTTTCCCATATTTTATCATTTTTCTATAAACATTGTTTTCAATATTTGATTAAATGACATGTCCAATAAAAATAATTGTGACTACAGTGCCATGTGGACATTGCCTGTCCTGTGCACTACTTGAAGTAGAGGAAACCTGTTGTTCCTGCCTTCCATCTGGTAGTTGCAAGAGAAGGTATCACTCCTGAAAAGCCTAGGATTGCATGATAGGTTTTTTGAAAATGAAAATAATAGTCATGATTCATCCTCTTCTTACACAATAAAAGAGAAAACAAATTATTAGACTATTCTAGCAATATGAATAAAAACCATTGCCTCAGGTCTTAGTCAGTAGTGATAGCATTCTTGCAACCATTCCTGCAGTAGTCTCTTTTCTCTACAATCCATTTTTCACATAGAGCCCCAGTCTAGATGAGGTAACTCTTTCCCTGTGAACTTAAAAATGATTACTCAAAGCATAAAGAGGGTAATTTTTTCCTTTTATCCAAAGTAATATGGCCTTAAGTTTGCTTTTCAGCTTATTATCCTATTATATCTTCATTTACTACTGTATTTTACTTTCTAGGCTTATCAAAGTACAATATCCAAAGCTTTGTTCATTTTTCCCCTCTGACTGGTATGCATTATTATTCTCCTATTATTTGCCTTTGAAAATCCTTTTCAATATCTCAGATTAACTTAAAATACCACCAAAGAGTAGATTTTAAACTGACTGGCCAGATTTCAGGATGCCCACTGATTAATGGGTCACATTAACAGAGATGTCACCCAAATGCAAGTGGCTCTCTCTTCTCTCCACTCCCCAAGGAAACCCATCAACTTGCCTTCCTGACTGCCTTTTATTGGTACTTTTGTGCTCAGGAATTTTCATCACTTTGAACTTCGCAGCCAGCTAACAGTAAGATTTGGACTTTGAGGTAGAAAGTTTTATTTAGGAATATTGAGTCTAATTCACATATTTCAATCCAGCTTTTCCAGAAAGTTTCATTGGCAGTTACAGGCATGAGCCCAACTAAAGGTAATGTGGAACTTAGATTTCTCATTGTCCTTGTTCATTGAGTATATAATTGCCTCTGAAGCCTCAAAGGGAGTAAATGATTTGTAAGACATGGTTCTAGCCATCTTGGGTTGCTCTGGCCAAATACTATTTAACAGTAATCTAAAACTCATCTTACACTTACATTTAACATATTAGCAACGTTGGCACCTTGTTCTTGCACATTTACTTTCTCCCTCAATGTGGCTGGTATGTGAGGTAAACTGGGTCATATTTCGTCTTTTTTTTTTTTTTTTTTTTTGCACCTACCACTAACATGTGGCTGAATAGCTAGACTGATCTGCCTTCCCTATTTCCTCTAATTCTGTGTTTATTTTGATTTTTTCTCTTCACTCTAAATCATGTTTCTTTAGAAAAAGGGTCCTCCTCCACCCAACCCCATCAGTGCATACATGTACACATGCACACACATATACTATCTCATATCCTTGACTTCTTTCCTTTATGGCATTTATTACAATCTGCATTTTTCTTTTTTTGTGTATCTATTTACTTGGTGTTTCTCAGGCTTTCCCAATGGGTATGTAAACACCACATGGGCTTATTTGCATATCCACTGTCTGCACGGCAGTGCCTCTCAGGGATAAGGAACACAGTAACAATAAATGCATTCTCACCTGATATCAGGTGCCCAAAGCCCCATGGTGGGCAGCCTCAGCTATTTATGTAATAGTAATTTTGGGAACAAATAAGATTTTTCCTACCGTTTGTCTTTATTTTTTTCCTCTAGGAGATGGTATACTTTATTCTTTTTTTCTAAATCATGCTAAAATATGAAATAACAAAAGTTACCATTTTAACCACTTTAAGTATAATATTCAGTGGCATTAATTACATTCACAATGTTGTACAAGCACCATAACTATTTCCAAAACCTTTTTCTCCCAAACAGAAACTCTTTACCCAATAACCTCTCACTCCTCCCTCCCCAGTCCCTCGTAAACTCTAACCTACTGTCTATCTCTGAAAAAATATCTATTCTAGATATTTCATTTAAGTAGAATATTACAACATTTGACTTTTTGTGTGTATGTTATTTTTCTTAGCATAATTTTTTCAAGGTTCACTCATTGTAGCATGGATCAGAACTTTGTTTAATGGGTGAATAATATTCCATTGTAAGGATATACTGCCTTTTGTTTTCTGTGTACACTTGAGTTGTTTACATCTGTTTGGATATTGTAAAATAGCGCTTTTACAGACATCAGTATATAAGTATATTTTTGAGTCACTGTTTTTGATATTTCTGGGTGTGCACCTACAAGTAGAATTTTAAGGCAATGTGGTAACGCTACAGTTAGTTTTTGAGATACCACCAAACTGTTTTCCACAGCAGCTACATCATTTTACATTCCGGTAAGTGTAATTTATATTGGCTTTTACTCTAACTGAGCTTATAAGCAAGGTATGAATTAAACAAAATCTTGAAGCAATTTCTCATAGCTATATCCAAAATTGCCAAACAGTTAGACAAGGAGAATATCTTCACCTATGCCATTTGAATCTGAAGTAGTTATAAGCCAAAACATGACAAATCGGCAGAGGTATTTAAGACCTATTTCAAGCAAGAACCCAGTAGCTGAAATATATGCACATAAACACATAGCCACGTAAGTGGGCTCAATGCTTTAAAAAATAAAATGCAGAGTACATTTTTATTTTGATTTGACATTAAGGTTCTAAAATTCCATGCAAACTGAAATCTAAAAAGCATTTGGAATTCCTGATCTTTGTCCTTTTGGTAGCTAAAGAATTGGGAGGGAAAGAGAAATTCAATATCTTCCTAATTCTTAAGGATTAAATCTTTTACTGGAATGATCATATACCCTAAACTAATAAGTAAACACCTCATGTCATATTTAGAACAAAACGGTTTCTTTATAACTAGGAATGTATTCTTTTCCCTAGGTAGTTGATTTTTCCATGTAACTCACCTGCTCCCAAAGAAATTAAAAAGATTAAAATCCACCATATAGAGTCTAATAACAATAAAAAAGGACTGGTCCCCATTGTGTACACAGCTCAGCTCCAGGTACAGGGATAACTGGCTGGACTCTGGGGAGTCATAAGAAAAGAGATTCATTTTTAACAAGCCTTTCGCCTACACAACACTATAATTGCACAGCTTGTGTGGGTGTCTGTATCTTTCTCTATTTATCTATCCTGTGTTCCCTACTCATTTCCTACTGAAAAAAAGTAATAATAAATTAAGCCAGGTGAAATTAAAACAAACAAATTAGAAAGTATTTAGGTTATTTTGGATTCAAAGGTAAAGCTTTCCCTCCCTGCTGGAATACTCTAAACATTACTAACTGTAGGTTTGGCAATATGAGTAGCTGATTCCTGTACTAACAGGACTTTAGCGCAGGTCATGTACTATACTCAAAAAAGCACTGAGGTTCACAACCTTGTTCTTCATCCTCGCTCTAATTCTATTAAGCTGTTAATAATCTAATTCTATTGAGTGAGGCATGAAATCTCTCTTAGCAGTGGTTTTTTTTACTTGTAAATTGAGGAGGTTGAATTAGATTGTTGGTTTACACATTGTTATCTCAGAAGTTAAAATTAGATGTGAGGGGTAAATTGGTAGGGCTCTGGGCTCCTTATTCTCACTTCAAACACAGTGGTTTTGCCTTTATTTGTCTCGTGATTTTGGAGGATGTGCACAATTTTGTTGGGGAGAAGAAAAAGTTTTCTTGTTAGAGGTAGTGGTGGGGAACTTAGAAATACGAAACCCTGACTAACAATAAATTCTTTATCCAAGTATGAATTTTACTTAATTCCTTAATATAAGTCAATGAAAATGACATCATCTACCAGTTGGGGGTGCTGGTGAGTAATCTATAAGCAACTGCTGTATAATACTACAAGTGTTGGTGAGGTTCAGAGGAGCATGTATCCACATGATTTCATAAAGGAACCAAAATGAAGAGTAGTAGAGTGCTCAAAAGTCAAGAAGACAGTGGAGTATAAGTCACAATTATATTCTTCAATAGGTTTTTTTTTGCATCAAAATAACACATTGAATTATAAACTTACTTTGGTATAACTAAAATCATGATAATTGTCATTGACAATTTATTATCAAAAAAATTGACGTTTATCATTTTCATAAAGGGTGTGGCTCATACTAAGGAACTTCTTTACTCACTCTTATCTCATGAAAATAACTTCAAGATGGAAATCAAGAGGCTCTGATTCTGGTCTTGGTTCCCTAAATTAACTCTACAGTCAAAGGCTGGCCTGTGCACTCTAAGCATCTGTCTTGTATTTCTGCACAACGTCACATTTTTGCCATAGTATAATTACATAAACATAATTAAAAATTAATAATAATAATAATAATGTGAAGGCAAATGTCTAAAATTGGGGAATGACAACTGTATAAGAAAAAGACCTATAAGACCTCTCCATAAGAAAAAGACCATTGAAGCACACTTCATTGCTGTTTTATATCTATCTATCTCTATATAATATTTATCGACCTCTCTATATATAGATATAAATATCTATCTCAGGTTAATCTATCTACAATTGAAGATAATATATCAGCTCTTGATGGCACTTTTGTCAAAGAATATGTTATATGTATAATCCTTAGAAACATTCATGTTGCTCATTCTGTCCAACACCTTGCTTAACATGAAATTTTTTCTATACAATCTCTGACAGATTGTAACTAAACTCAGTACAGATAATTCCAGCTATATGAAGGATATCAAACAGATCAACTTGTTTAAAACAACAACAAGCAAACAAAGAACACTTGATAAAATCCTTGAATGTGGATTTTACTATCTTAAGATACAGACTAAGATTTACTCATTGACCTCATCATCCACATGCCAGACCTTTGAATGTGTGATGGAGGCTGACACATTGCCAGGGGTGTCTACATTGGCACACCTGGGAATGTGACTTAAAAAAGGCAACATGCTCGGTTTAATCCTCTGTTGTCACTGTTCTGATAATCTTAACAATTTTAGAACAATGATACCATATCTTGGTTTTATAGTGGGCCTTGTAAATTTTGTAGCTAATTCTGTATGCTTTCTTAAATCATATGTTCCCAAGACTAATAATCTCTGTTCTCTTATTCACAATGGCTTGCATTAAGTGTTTTGGGTTCATGTGTCAATCACCATTTTAGAAGCTGGTGCCCAGAATTAATCACGGTGACCTAGGTATAGGCTGATCAGTGAGGAGATCAGAGAAATAGTTGTGTCCTGTGCTGAAGGACAGGACATCCCTTATGTCTCCATACCCCACTTAATCAAGAACAAATCTCTAAACTTCTTTGCCTTGTTCTATGCCCAAAAGGTTGAAATCCCTTCTTGCTTGGCCTCCAGTGGGGTTGGTTAATGGGAGGCAATAGGAGTGTGGGGTATAGAAGAGAAAGTTCAGGATATTTTCTTCTCTTTTCCTATTTCAGACCTATACCTCTGATAGAAGCTACATCCCTCCTGACTATACTTCCCTCTGGTTGGCCCCTCTTCCACAGCCCCATATCTCACTGGGCTCATAATACTATTTCTCCCCTTATTCCATCAGCTCTAGTGGGTAATAGTGGTTTCCTGTTGTTGCTGGTCCCACAAATCTGTGTGTGGTCTCTTCATTAAAGTATTTTCTTTTGAACCCTATGGGGCAAATTCTGGAAAGACCCAAAATGAATGGCCATACAGCATGTAGATGTCACATGTCCATTAATGCAACCAGTTTACATGTTATTGGAGATTTCTCTAGATGACTCAAGTTGATATTCTTTGCTTCACTCAGTAGCAGATCTGTCTCCTTCCATGTTTTCAATCACCATCTGCAGGCTGATAATACTCAATTTTCTTTTTTTAAAAAGTATGTGTGTATATATGTATGTATGTATGTATTTATTTATTTACTTATTTATTTGAGACAGAGAGAGAGAGAGAGAGAGAGAGAGAGAGAGGGGCAGAGTCATAGGCAGAGGGAGAAGTAGGCTCCATGCAGGGAGCCTGATGTGGGAAATCCTGGGACCAGGCCCTGAGCTTAAGGCAGACACTCAACCGCTGAGCCACCCAGGCATCCCAATACTCATTTTTCTGTCTTTATAACAAATTGCTTCCAGAATCCATTCATTCAAACAAATAAAAATAAACAGTTACTATATGTCAAGTAACCTTCCAAGTGTTAGGAACCAAGTGTAGTGACTAAGCACATTAAATTCAATATCCTAATAAAGCTTATATTTTTGTGAGGGGTGACAGATAATAAAACAGAGGACTCTGAGCAACTAAAGGACATGAGTGATATAATTTAAAAGGATCATGCTATCTATGTTGAGAATAGATGGTCAGGAGCCTATAGGGCAGAAGTCTGGAGAACAATTAGAATAATCCAGGTGAAAAGTCATGGCAGTCTGACCAAGGTAGTGTCAGGAGAGATGCGAAAGCTAGTGCTGAGTCTCAGCATATACTCTCCTGCCCCTACTGCCTGTTCCACTGAATCCTAGGTTAGAAGCAATATCCCATTGGCACTTCACTGGCTTACTTCAAAAAGATGTGCATAACTTTATAATGAATTAAATGCCAATAATACCGCAGGACAAAGAAAAGAATTTTCCTATTTCTTAGCAATATTTATTACCTTCTGTTTTCTCAAATATAAAAAGAGAAATAAAGTTATAGCAAGCTACCTAGGGAAAATTAAAAGAACAGTGAAAAATCTTTTAGTGATCATTAAAATTTATCTAAAATGAAATAAGAAGGTGATTATCATCTTTAATTGGTCTTGGTATTCAGTTTAGATAAGAAGATATTCAAATAATCAAGGTTTTCTCAAAAAGATTTTATTTATTTTTATTTTAAGAGCTGGAGCAAGAGCTAGAGTCAGGGGGGACGGGGAGCAGGGGCAAAGGGGGAAGGAGAGGGACAAAGACGGAGAGAAAGGAAAAGGCAAGGAATCTCAAACAGACTCCATGCTGAATGAAGCAGAGCTCAATTTCACAGCCCTGAGATCATGACCCAAGCAGAAACCAAGAGCTTAACCACTTAACCGACTGAGCCACTCAGGCGTCCCTCTCAATACGATTTGTAATGGCTTTTTAAAAATCAACTTTTATGAAAAAAAGTGAATGTCTATGCTTTCCAGAAGATAATGTAATCAATAATTACTATACTTAGAGCACTAGGAATGGCTACCACAACCTACACTTGATAGAACAAAAAAAATCTTAATTTCTAATTATATTGAGAACAAAAGAAATTGAGAAAGAGGAAGCAAAGGAAGATAAAGTGGAAGAGGGGGAGAGGGTAATAAAACAGCTATACTCTAAAGCAGTTCTCCAAGCTGCTCTATGAAGCTTTTCTAAAGTAACATATAGTTCTAGTTTTACACATAAATCACAGCACAATTCACTCTTTTAAAGGGCCTTCATCTAGAACTCATCAAAATATAAGTCCCACAAGGCTGCTCCATGCCCTTTTCACTGTTTCTTTTTTTTTTTTTTATTTAAGACTTTATTTAGGGGTCCCAGGGTGGCTCAGCAGTTTAGCACCTGTCTTGGGCCAAGGCATGGTCCTGGCATCCCAGAATCGAGTCCCACATCAGGCTCCCTGCATGGAGCCTGCTTCTCTCTTTGCCTGTCTCTGTCTCTTTCTCTGTGTGTCTTTCATGACTAAATAAATAAAACCTTAAAAAAAAAAGACTTTATTTATTTATTCATGAGAGACACAGAGAGAGGCAGAGACACAGGCAGAGGGACAAGCAGGCTCCCTGCGGGGACCTCGATGTGGGACTCCATCCCAGGACCCCGGGATCATGACCTGAGCTAAAGGCAGATGCTCAACGACCGAGCCACCCAGGTGTCCAAGCTCTGTTCACTATTGATCCTATATTCTCAGAATGACCCTTTGTACATGGTAGCTACTCGGCAAATACTATTCAATGAATAATTGAATCCAGCCCCTCTATTTTATTTATTTATGTATTTATTTATGTATTTATTTTTAAAATATATTTATTTTATTTATTCATAGAGACATAGAGAGAGAGAAAGAGGCAGAGACACAGACAGAGGGAGAAGCAGGCTCCATGCAGGGAGCCTGATGTGGGACTTGATCACGGGTCTCCAGGATCACGACCTGGGCTGAAGGCGGCGCTAAACCACTGAGCCACCAGAACTGCCCTAGCTCCTCTATTTTAAATAGAAAAATCAGTTAGGGGATATTTAGCAATTATACTTCCACTATTTAATATTTAATTAATTATTAATATTTAATTTTTTAATAGTTAAATACTCATAATTCAACTATTCACATATTTAAACCATTTATACTAAAATGCTATGATATTGTTTTTCCAGTTCTTGTAGCCTTTCTTTTGGCCTTTTTTTTTTTCTTTTTTCAGAAGGCTAAAACTCAAAGGCATACCATATTTATTCATGGTCAGCCTCATGATGCTTTACATAAAGAGAGCCCTCTTTTTTCCTCAGTGGTTTGGAATTGCTGAGCTGAGTGCTCCAGGACTGAGGATGTAGGGAAAGGAAGGAAGTCAGCACAACCCACAGATGTCCTGGAAGCTCTATCTGCCTACTGGACCTCCCCTAGTTCTGCTAGTACTATTTACACATAGCCAAATACCCCAGGATTGAAAATTAAAGCCTTCAGAATTTTTGGCAGAAAGAATGTATTCTAGAAGTAAGACATCAGTGTTAGATTGTTTTGACTATCTGGGAGAAGGCATCATTATTTAGAGTTTGTAATGTGAATGCTAACCCCCACCCCCCCAATAAAAGAAGGGGAAAAAACCCTTGATTTGAAAGCTGCACATATTTATCATTATTTAGAAAGAAGATTATATTTCAAAAGGCTTAAATGTTTTCAATGAAAATTTTTCTACCACAAAAGACTTCGCATTTTTTCATAAATTTGGCATTTGTCAGACCACTGAACTTAATATTTAAATGGGCCAAACTTTGTCTCTTGGCAACGAGAATCCACAGGAATTGGTAGGCACTGTCTCTGGGGGAAGATCATGCTCCTCAATATTTATGAGCCACATTATTAACTCCTCCACCTTTTCTCTAGTTAAAGGCTGGCATTACTATTGAAAACCCCACAAAGTTAAACTACCAATATAGGCAGGAAGGATTTTCACTCTATTTTCTGTTTTGTTTGTTTTATTTGTATATGTGTTCAATTATGTTTAATGAAATAATGAGATTTAGATTTCTTAAAAATGGTTTTCAAAGACATTACTTAGAGCTCAAATGAAACCTCTAATAAATGCACATTATATCAAATGCTTCCTGCTAAAATCCAGGGAAAAATGTACATAAAAATATGATCCAGAAATTCCCTCAATTATTGGGGCTTCTGATACAGGTTCTGATAGCCCATTCTCACTTCACCTCCCTGACTATTTGGTTTTTAACATAGAAATAAAGATGGTAATCTTGCCAAATGTTATTACCTGGGGTTTGTAAGTAGCCTCTAACAGGACTGGGAGCTCTCTTGGGATTACATGCAGCATTTTATATGGATGCACACACGTACATCAGATTTTCAAAGGGACCATGAGCAAAACTGATGAGAAAATTTAATGTGGGGAAAAGTATATAAGACTAAAATTTAGCAACTCTGGATTCTGAGTATTGTAGGGTGCTCACAAGTTAAATAATAGTGAATAAATCACTATCTCTCTGGGCCACTGTTACTTCATCTCTGAAATGAGACTAACAGGTAATCCCAATGTTCCACATTGTGCACTGCAATCAATTGCAGCATCAAAAAGAGAAGATATGAGAAGTCTATGAACCCAAAAGTGCATCAAGCTCCATCTATAGAATGACAACAAATCTACAATATGTTTCTAAATAATGGTGACTTTCCTGTGATTAATAAGACAGAAAAGTATTTAAAAGCATCCCTCAATTAATTCTACTTTTTGGTTACTATGTGTTTTCTCAATCAACCAATATTGAAAAAAAAAAAGATAATTAAGTGTGAGCTCTGTCAAAACATACTCGAAGGGCTAGTCCAGATGATTCCTATGGTATGTGCAATTCAGTATATATAAAGTTCAAACATTTAATTAAATATTCCAAATATAGGCCTATAATTTTGTTTTAATTTTGAAGATTCCATTTACATACATCAAGATAATTTTAACATTTAGATCATTTGCTAGTATGTGCCTTTGTAGATGCATAGATTGTAGTAAAAAGATATTAGCAACATGCTTTGCCTTAATGTTATCTAGAGATATCTGCCTACATTATATACATCCAGGTATTTGTTCTTAGGTACTTTGGCTCCTGAAAATAAGATTTAGTGTCAGACAAACTTAAGTTCATATCCGACCTCTTTCCATAGCCAAATAAATGACGAAGTAAATAAACATTTCCAACTTCAGTTTCATCATGTGAAATAGGGATAATAATAAACAAGCCATGCTACAGGACATACTCAAAAATTAGACTCTACATCCTGCATCTGATAGGTTGTTCTTGATTATTGGTTCAATCTGCACTTCCAAGGATATGTGCACCCAACTAAGATCCAAGAAAGCTCTTATACTGTTTTTTTTTTAATTTTTAAAGTAGAATTACTTTATATATATATATATATATATATATATATATATATATACACACACACATATATACATCTTCTTTATACATTCATTAATCATTTATAATCTTTTAAATTACCTTTAAAATAAAGTTGTAACTACTCATATTAATAAACCCAACAATAAAAACCAGTAATATCGCTTTGTAGAGCAGTATTTAAAGAAAACAAGCACCGTATATAATTTCTTTTCACAGGGGAGGGTGGGGCAAGACGGTGGAAGAGTAGGGTCCCCAAGTCACCTGTCCCCATCAACTCACCTAGATAAGTTTGAAATCATCCTGAAAACCTATGAATTCGGCCTGAGATTTAAAGAGAGAACAGCTGGAATGCTACATAGAGTTGGTGTTTCTATCAAGGTAGGAGGATGGAAACAAATAAATAAATAAATGAAAAAGCATCCAGTTGGGGAGGGGCCCGGGAGGAGCCAGGCTAAAGCCGCTGCCAGAGCCTCGGGGGCCGGAGAGCCCAGCCCGGAGAAGCAGGAACTTTAAAAATCCGCACCGGATTCTTCCCTGAGGGAAAGGCGCTGGCAGGGAGCTCCGGCAGGATCCCAGGAGGGGCAAAGGAGCCCGAGGTTCCCGGGGTCACTAACAGAGGACCTGCACCCCGGGGGAGAGCGCCGCACCCCGCGGGCCGAGCTCCCTAAGGGGCTGCAACGCGCCCGGCGGGGCCCGGGGGGAGCTCAGGCGGCGGCTCCGCGGAGGGGACTGCGGGACCCTGGAGCGCGATTCCAGCGGCGCAGGCCCCGGAGCCCAGGGCGCTGGGGGACACAGCCCAGGATCCTATGCTCCCCCTGGGACAGACAGAGGCCAGGAGGGCACAAGACAGTGAGGAAGCTCCGGCCGCGGGGCGCCCCGAGCTGTGCAGATCGGTGCCCCCACCCCCGGGGCATCCAGGCCAGTGTGGACTGGGAGCAGGAGTTACTGCGGGAGCTGACTCCAGGGCTGGGGAGCTGCCCGCCGCCAGTGGGGTTGTTCCTCCCGGTGTCACCCTGTGCCTGAGACTGAACAGGGCCACCAGGGAACAGAGGCCTCACGGGGTCAACAGCTCCCACTGAGCTGTGCATCCAGTAGGGGGCAGGGCAGTCCCCCAGGTGCACACACCTGAGAATTAGCACAGCAGCCCCTCCCCGAGAAGACAAGCTGGAAGGACAGGGGAAAAGCAAGTTCTTGACAGAGCAGCACTGGAAAGCTCCAGGGGAAGTCGAGGGATTAACAGTATATAGAACCAGAGGATACTCCTTGTTTTTTTTTTTGTTTGTTTGTTTTGTTTTGTTTTTTCTTTTTTGTTTTTTCTCTTTTCTTTTTCTTCGTTTTTCCAATACAACTCGTTTTTAGCCACTCTGCACTGAGCAAAATGACTAGAAGGAAGAACTACTACAAAAGAAAGAATCAGAAACTGTACTCTCTTCCACAGAGTTACAGAATTTGGATTACAATTCGATGTCAGAAAGTTAATTCCGAAGCACAATTATAAAGCTACTGGTGGCTCTGGAAAAAAGTATAAAGGATTCAAGAGACTTCATGACTGCAGAACGTACATCTAATCAGGCCAAAATTAAAAATCAATTAAATGAGATGCAATCCAAACTGGAGGTCCTAACAATGAGGGTTAATGGGGTAGAAGAAAGAGTGAGTGACAAGACAAGTTGATGGCAACAAAGGAAGCTGAGGAAAAAAAAGAAGAACAATGAAAAGACCAGGAGGAAAGCTTAAGGGAAATAAATGACAGCCTCAGAAGGGAAAATGAACATTTAATTGTGGTTCCAGAGGGCGCTGAATGGGACAGAGAACCAGAAAATGTATTTGAACAAATCATAGATGAGAACTTCCCTAATTTAGGGAGAGAAACAGGCATTCAGAACCAGGAGATACAGAGATTCCTCCCCTAAAATCAATAAAAACCATTCAACACCTCAACATTTAATAGTGTTACTTGCAAATTCCAAAGATAAAGAGAAAATCCTTAAAGCAGCAAGAGACAAGGGATTCCTAACTTATATGGAGAGGAATATGAGATTAACAGCAGACCTCTCCACAGAGACCTGGCAGGCCAGAAAGGGCTGGCAGGATATATTCAGGGTCCTAAATGAGAAGAATATACAGCCAAGAATACTTTATGCAGCAAGGCTCTCATTCAGAATAGAAGGAGAGATAAAGAGCTTCCAAGATAGGCAGAAACGGAAAGAATATGTGACCACCAAACCAGCTCTGCAAGAAATATTAAGGGGGACTCTGTAAAAGAAAGAGGAACTCCAAAGAAATAATCCACACAAACAGGGACTGAATTGGTATTATGATGACACTAAAGTCATATCTTTCAATAGTAACTCTGGACATGAATGGGCTTAATGATCCCATCAAAAGGCGCAGGGTTTCAGACTGGACAAAAGAGCAAGACCCATCTATTTGCTGTCTACAAGAGATTCATTTTAGACCTAAGGACACATACAGCCTGAAAATGAAAGATTGGAGAACCATTTACCATTCAAATGGTCCCTTGTGCTCGCTTCAGCAGCACATATACCATTCAAATGGTCCTCAAAGGAAAGCAGGGGTAGCAATCCTCATATCAGATAAACTAAAGTTTATCCCAAAGACTGTAGTAAGAGATGAAGAGGGACACTATATCATACTTAAAGGATCTATCCAACAAGAGGGCCTAACAATCATGAATATTTATGCTCCTAAAGTGGAAGCTGCCAAGTATATCAATTAATAACCAAAGTTAAGACATACTTAGATAATAATACAGTTATACTAGGAGACTTGAACACAGAGCTTTCTACAAATGACAGATCTTCTAAGCACAACATCTCCATAGAAACAACAGCTTTAAATGATTCACTAGACTAGATGGATTCACAGATAATTACAGAACTTTACATCCAAACGCAACTGAATACACATTCTTCTCAAGTGCACATGGAACTTTCTCCAGAATAGAACACATATCGGGTCACAAATCAGGTCTTAACTGATACCAAAAGATTGGGATTGTCCCCTGCATATTTTCAGACCATAATGCTTTGAAACTAGAACTCAATCAGAAGAAGAAATTTGGAAGAAATTCAAAAACGTGGAGGTTAAAGACCATCCTGCTAAAAGATGAAAGGGTCAACAGGGAATTAGAGAATAATTAAAAAGATTCATGGAACTAATGAGAATGAAGATACAACCTTTCAAAATCTTTGGGATACAGCAAAAGCAGTCTTGAGAGGGAAATACATCGCAATATAAGCATCCCTCAAAAAACTGGAAAGACTCAAATACACAAGCAAACCTTGCACCTAAAGGAACTAGAGAAAGAACAGCAAATAAGACCTACACCCAGCAGAAGAAGAGAGTTAATAAAGATTCAAGCAGAACTCAATGAAATAGAGACCAGAAGAACTGTGGAACAGATCAACAAAACCAGGTTCTTTGAAAGAATTAATAAGATAGGTAAAGCATTAGCCAGCCTTATTAAAAACAAAAGAGAAAATACTCTAATTAATAAAATCACGAATGAAAGAGGAGAGATCACCACCAACACCAAGGAAATACAATGATTTTAAAAACATGATTTTAAAAACATATTATGAGCAGCTATATGCCAATAAATTAGGCAATCTAGAAGAAATGGACACATTCCTGGAAAACCAGAGACTACCAAAACTGGAACAGGAAGAAATAGAAAACCTACACAGGCCAAAACCAGGGAGGAAATTGAAGCAGTCATCAAAAACCTCCCAAGACACAAAGTCCAGGACCAGATGGCTTCCCAGGGGAATTCTATCAAACATTTATGGAAGAAACAATACCTATTCTACTAAAGCTGTTCCAAAAGATAGAAAGAGATGGAATACGTCCAAACTCGTCCCATGAGGCCAGCATCCCCTTATTTCCACAACCCGACAAAGACCCCACCAAGAAGGAGAATTATAGACCAATATCCCTGATGAACACAGATGCAAAAATTCTCAACAAGATACTAGCCAATAGGATACAATAATACATTAAGAAGTATATTCACCATGACCAAGTGGGATTTATCCCCGGGATGCAAGGCTGGTTCAACACTCGTAAAGTAATCAATGTGATAGATCATATCAACAAGAGAAAAAACAAGAACCATAGGATCCTCTCAATAGATGCAGAGAAAGCTTTTGACAAAATACAGCATCCATTCCTGATCAAAACTCTTCCAAGTGTAGGGATAGAGGGAACATTCCTCAGCATCTTAAAAGCCATCTATGAAAAGACCACAGCAAATATCATTCTAAATGGGGAAACACTGGGAGCCTTTCCCCTAAGATCAGGAACAAGACAGGGATGTCCACTCTCACCACTGCTATTCAACATAGTACTGGAAGTCCTAGCCTCAGCAATCAGACAACAAAAAGAAATAGAAGGCATTCAGATTGGCAAAGAAGTCCAACTCTCCCTCTTTGCAGATGACATGATACTGTACATAGAAAACCCAAAAGACTCCACCTCAAGATTGCTAGAACTCATGCAGCAATTCGGCAGTGTGGCAGGATACAAAATCAATGCACAGAAATCAGTGGCATTTCTATACACTAACAATGAGACTGAAGAAAGAGAAATTAAAGAGTCAATCCCATTTACAATTGCACCCAAAAGCATAAGATACCTAGGAATAAACCTAACCAAAGAGGTAAAGGATCCATACCCTAAAAACTATAGAACACTTCTGAAAGAAATTGAGGAAGACACAAAGAGATGGAAAAATATTCCATGCTCATGGATTGGCAGAATTAATATTGTGAAAATGTCAATGTTACCCAGGGCAATATACACGTTTAATGCAATCCCTATCAAAATACCATGGACTTTCTTCAGAGAGTTAGAACAAATTATTTCAAGATTTGTGTGGAATCAGAAAAGACCCCGAATAGCCAGGGGAATTTTAAAAAAGAAAACCATAGCTGGGGGCATCACAATGCCAGATTTCAGGTTGTACTACAAAGCTGTGGTCATCAAGACAGTGTGGTACTGGCACAAAAACAGACACAAAGATTAATGGAACAGAATAGAGAACCCAGAAGTAGACCCTCAACTCTATCGTCAACTAATATTTAAAAAAGCAGGAAAGACTATCCACTGGAAAAAAGAGAGTCTCTTCAATAAATGGTGCTGTGTAAATTGGACAGCCACATGCGAAGAATGAAACTAGACCATTCTCTTACACCATACACAAAGATAGCCTCAAAATGGATGAAATATCTGAATGTGAGACAAGAATCCATCAGAATCCTAGAGGAGAACACAGGCAACACCCTTTTTGAACTTGGCCACAGCAACTTCTTGCAAGATACATCCATGAAGGCAAAAAAGACAAAAGCAAAAATGAACTATTGGGACTTCATCAAGTAAAAAAGCTTTTGCACAGCAAAAGAAACAGTCAACAAAACTACAAGACAACCTACAGAATGGGAGAAGATATTTGCAAATGACGTATCAGATAAAGGGCTAGTATCCCAGATCTATAAAGAACTTATGAAACTCAACAGCAAAGAAACAAACAATCCAATCATGAAATGGGCAAAAGACATGAACAGAAATCTCACAGAGGAAGACATAGACATGGCCAACAAGCACATGAGAAAATGCTCCGCATCATGGCCATCAGGGAAATACAAATCAAAACCACAATGAGATCCCACCTCACACCAGTGAGAATGGGGAAAATTAACAAGGTAGGAAACCACAAATGTTGGAGAGGATGTGGAGAAAGGGAAACCCTCTTGCCCTGTTGCTGGGAATGTGAACTGGTGCAGCCACTCTGGAAAACTGTGTGGAGGTTCCTCAAGGAGTTAAAAATAGACCTGCCCTATGACCCAGCAATTGCACTGCTGGGTATTTACCCCAAAGATACAGATGCAGTGAAATGCTGGAACTCCTGCACCCCAATGTTTCTAGCAGCAATGTCCACAATAGCCAAACTGTGGAAGGAGCCTCAGTGTCCATCGGAAGATGAGTGGATAAAGAAGATGTGGTCTATGTATACAATGGAATATTCCTCAGCCGTTAGAAATGACAAATACCCACCATTTGCTCCAACGTGGATGGAACTGGAGGGTATAATGCTGAGTGAAATAAGTCAATCGGAGAACGACAAACATTATATGGTCTCATTCATTTGGGGAATATAAAAATTAGTGAAAGGGAATAAAGGGAAAGGAGAGAAAATGAGTGAAAATATCAGAGAGGGTGACAAAACATGAGAGACTTCTAACTCTGGGAAACGAACAAGGAGTGTTGGAAAGGGAGGTGGGCGGGGGGTGGGGGTGACTGGGTGATGGGCACTGAGGTGGGCACTTGCCGGGATGAGCACTGGGTGTTATGCTATATGTTGTCAAATTGAACTCCAATTAAAAAAAAAAAAAACTAAGTGAAATAATAAAAAAAAAACTTCACTGTTCTTACTACCTTTCTGATACAACAGTAAAATAATTATATTTCAATGGGATATGTAAATATTTTGATTCAGGAGTTATGCTTGAAACAACTCCAAAGTAATAATGTAAGATGTATGAAAGATTTTATTATGAAAAAATACCTTTATGTTTACATATATAGCACAGAATATTTGGAAATAACACAAATGCCTAGTGATAGTTATGACACAGTCATATTATGCTATACTGACATGCTATGCAGATATTTGAAATTAAAATGTATATACGTACATTTAGTGACATGGAAATGTTCAAGATGTGTGTAAGGGATGCTCAGCATAGTTCATCACATATAGTGAACATGTGATCCTGCTTAGTTATTATTGTTCTTGTCTGTTAGTAATGAAAATGTAATAGAATATAAATAATACAAATAAGGTTTTATAATCTCTGTATACAGGATAATCATAAAGAAATAACTATATATGTAACAAAATGTTAGTGTTGTTATATTTAGGACAGGTATTACAGTGATTTAAAAATCATTCTTTGTTAGCGAAAGCAACCTTGAGAAAGAGAAAAGCTGCAGAATTGTGATAATTCTAGATTGTAAGATATACTACAAAGTTCTAGTAATTCAAGCAGTATGGTACTAGAACAAAAACAGACACATAGGTCAGTGGAACAGGATAGAGAACCTAGAAATAAACCCACACTTACATGATCAATTAATCTATGAAAAAGGAGACAAGAATATACCTTTGGGAAAAGATAGTCTCTTCAGTTACTAGGGCTGGGACAACTGGGCAGCTATACGTAAAAGAATGACATTGGACCCCTTCCTACACCATACATAAAAATAAACTATTGGGACTACACCAAAATAAAAAGTTTTAGCACAATGAAAGAAACCATCAACAAAACAAAAATGTAACCTACCAAATGGGAGAAGATATTTGAAAATCATTTATCTCATGAGGGGTTAGTATCTAAAATACATAAAGAACTTCCACAACTCAACACTTAAAAAATCCAAATAAACCAATTTAAAAATGGGCAGAGGACCTGAATAGATATTTTTCCAAAGAACACATACAGATGGCTAACACCACATGAAAAAAATGCTCAATATCACTAATCCTCAGGAAAATGCATATCAAAACCATATGGAGATATGATTTTAAATTTGTCAGAATGGCTAGCATCAAAAAGACAAGAAATAGCAAGATGAGGATGTGGAGAAAAAGGAACATTGTGCATTCCTGGTAAGAATGCAAATTGGTAACACAAAGAGTATTTATAACTCAAAAAAAAAAAAACCTGGGAATTCGAGGAAAGTGTATTTGAAATGAGAGACGGGATAACAGAAATATAGAATCATTGTACAAATAAGAAATACTCTTTGTGTTACCAAGTCTCCCACTATTGTTTTTTGACTGAGAAGCCACTTTTCTTGTGATAGCTTTTATTTTCTCTAATTGTTTTGAATGTGTTTTAATTTTGTTGGTATATTTTCATTAACTTATTTTCATGTAAGTTATCTGTCTTAAGCTTAAGTACCTGGGAAAATATTCAATCTACTTGATCATTTCTTGTTTTTACATTAAATAAAAATTTCCTGCCTTTTTATACCTAAAAAAAAAAGAATGTAAATTGGTGCAGCCACTGTAGAAAACAGTTTGGGGTTTCTACAAAACATTAAAAATAGAAATACCATATAGTCCAGTAGTCCTACTACTGATACTTCCCAAAGAAAATGAAATACTAATTTGAAAAGATACATGAACCCCTATTTTACTGCAGTGCTGTTTACAACAGCCAACATATGGAAGCAACACAAGTGCTCACTGATAGATGAATTGATAAAAAATATGTGGAATATTACTCAGGCATAAAAAAGGACAAGAGCTTGCCATTTGCAACATAGAGGGATCTAGAGGGTATAATACCAAGTGAATTAAGACAAAGAAAAATACCATGTAATTTCACTTATGTGTGGAATCTAACAAAACAAACAAACAAAAACCAGAAATAGACTCTTAAGTACAAAGAACAAACTGGTGGTTGCCAGAGGGCTGGGGTTTTGGGGATGGGGTAAAATAGGTGAAAGGGATTAAAAGGCACAAAATTCCACTTATAACTTAAGTCACAGGGATGAAAATTACAGCATAGGGAATAGTCAATAATACTGTAATATTATATGATGACACATGGTGACTACACTTATTATGGTGAGCACAGTGCAATGTACAGAATTGTCAAGTCACTATGTCATACACCTAAAACTAATGTATATTAGTATATTAATTAATATTTATATTTATGTATATTAACTATACATAATTTAAAGAAAATCACTTTGTTTTACATATACTTAGTACTTTCTAGATATTTTCCGAGGTTACCAATACTTTTAAATCTCACTGCATCACTTCAAATTGAAATCCACTCTAGACAAAACAGTTTTACATGAAAGTTTCAGTGCCCTGTTGATTAATTAGTTAAAAAGTCTTTAAAACTAGATGTCAAAATGCCAGGTAGGCTTTCATTAAAGACCACCTAAACTGTTAACATTTAATTTGCAATTACTTATCTACTTGCCTTGACCCATATGTCTCTAAATCATGTAGATGACCTTTTTACAGATCAATTTTATTTGGATAAACATACTCTTTGAGATTCTTTTAAGTCGTCTCAGAGACAAGCCTTCTAGATGAGTAATTCAGAAAGGTCATTCATAAGTAATTAACATTTAAACTTTACATTACTTTGTATCTTTTAATAAACTAGAAAACTTGGGAGGTTTTCAGAAAATACTTCAGCTGTAAAGTACAAATGTTTTCAGCAATTCTTTTTTTGCTAAGCACACACTTTGATTTGCCAGTGGAAAAGAAATGTCCCATTTTTTTTCCCCTCGACAAACATCTAACTAAACATGAGGATCAAAAAAAAAAAAAAAAATACTAGCAATGAATGTCGAAGTGTAAGTACATGAGCTGGAGTTCTATTTGTGAAGGTCTTTGCTACCTTGGTAGCAACTCTCTCATCTCACTGCTCATTGCTAAATTTCAAATGGATGTACTAGAGATAAATTGCATGCATGTTAATAGCCTTTCAACTGTTCATGCTTTCTCATCTCTCAAAATCCATGGATGTGCTACTCTTTGGATATTTTCCCTTGCTTCTAAAAATTTAAATACTTTCTTTAATATTCTCATTTATCATTCCAAGTCATATATTCCATTCAGTCTCACTTGTTGGATCTGTTTAGTTTGAGTCTTAAATCAATCTACCACCACACAATTGTCTAGGTCAAATTTGACATTTTTTCTAATTCTATCTACTATGTATTCATGCATCAGACCCAAATCATGAAAACTCAGAAATCACATTTTTTTTTTTTTTTTAGAAATCACATTTAAAAGTATTATTAATTCATTCATTTTCTTACATGTTGGCTGCCGAAACTGCTCCAGGGAGATAAGAATAAAGCCCCTTCTAAAATTCTCTTCAGAGATTAAAATCACTCCTTCCTTAAATAAATGGCTTGGAACATTCATTACATATGCTAGGCATTCAATGGAACATAAAAGTGAACCATATCTGGACCTATTAAAATAAAAATGTACCCTGAGATATTAGCAAAAAAAGGCAAGGATTTCCAGGGCTAGGGACCTAAGATTGATTTTTATCTTACTGACATTTTTTTCTTATTTTATAAAGAGGTTTTAACATCAATAATGCTTATTACAGCCTGACTAAAACTACCAAAAGCAAGCAAACAAAAATCCTTCATTTCACACTTCTCTAAACTTGCTTCTTCTCTAGTTTTTTCTTTCTTAATAATATCATCAAAACATTAGAAGTTTATTTTAATAAACTAGAAGTTTATTTATTTTACTATAAGTAAAACACTAGAAGTTTATTTTTAATAAACTAGAAATTTATTTATTTTACTAGAAGTTTATTTTTTGTTCTCGCATCTTTTTCTATTTGTTTTGGTCATTAAATAAGGGATTTTCAAACAGTGATCTGCTCTTCTTTGACAACAGGGTTCATAATGAAGTCTAAAAATTTGTCAAACTTTGTCAATTGATTTCAAAGATAATCCACCAAAGTTAATAGTTCTTCCCTTCTGAATGATAGTCTAACAGCCCAATACTGTTGCAAATTTCAGTGCCCAAAGCTACGTCTGATTTATTTGCCATGTGTTTTTGAGGAACAAAACAGGGGCATAAAGTATATAGGTTATCATTTGCACCAAGTGAAGGTTAAATAATACCAGAACCCATTGTAAAAATGGAGAATTTGGATAACTGAGATATAGAAAAGAGGCAGGAGACTCAGGTTGTCACAGAGCAAAATGAGGCAGAATAAAGTTAAATGCAAAATTATATTCACTATTGCACTCATGTTGTGCACCATGATTTAATTTCAGAAAATAACATCATCAATAATATTAAAATAATAAATGTATTTGAGTTTTATTGGATGTTAATTTCATTTAAATTTTATTCAAATATCTGCTCTACTTAAAATTGAACAGAGGCATTATAAGCATTAGTATTTAATTCATAACAGTACTTTTATATTTTAAATATAATAAAAATAGTGTATGTCAGTGGTAGGATTTCAGGTGAATGCTTTTCCTTTAAAAAGAGTTGACTGGGTGGCGCAGCGGTTTGGTGCCTGCCTTTGGCCCAGGGCACGATCCTGGAGACCCGGGATCGAATCCCACGTCGGGCTCCCGGTGCATGGAGCCTGCTTCTCCCTCTGCCTGTGTCTCTGCCTCCCTCCCTCTCTCTCTCTGTGTGACTATCATAAAAAAAAAAAAAAATTATTCAATAAAAAAAAAAAAGAAAAAAGAAATAAAAAGAGTTGAAAGCTAATTCTGAAATACACTAGGCTACGGAAATAGGTCATCAATGTGCAAGAGGGCTTGCCAAATACTATGATTGAAAGCTCTGGGGAAGGAAAGGGAAGGGGCAAATTAACATCTGTCAGTTGCCTGTTGTGGGCCTACTATGTGCCAGGTACTGTGCTTGCTTTTGTTGTAATTAACAGTTTCATTTAATTTTCATGTCAACACTATAAATCTGTAGCTATTAATATCCCCATATGACAAATGAGAAAATAGGAGCATAGAAACATCAAGTGACTTCATCAAGGTCCCAACCTAGGAAATGACAGAGCTGAGATTCAGACTCTGATTTCATTTTTCTACAACCCCATGTTCTCTTCCAAAGGAACTGTATTGTGTTTTGGCTCTCGACTTTCAAATTAGAGGGTGCCAAAAATAAAGTAAGTGGATAAGATGACAAGGGTAAACTGGAATAGTGAAGAGAGAAGATGACATGGATGATGACAAGAAATAATTTGCATTTTTTTTTGAAATTACTATTCATCCGATCATTGCTACCTGGAGGTAATGATTTCCCAGTTTGCAAATAAGTAAACAAGGAAGTTGGGTAAGTTACATGGTTCAAAAGATGTAGAGCAGGAATTATCAATCATGTTTGTCCAGCTTCAAAGTGTCTCTGTAGTTATTATGAGCAACCATGCTTCCAAACAAATAAGGAAGGATTCCTGCAAACTATCAATGTGGTTTGGACATTCAGTTCTCCCATTACCAGATGCCTCATAAGAGCTCATAGGTCTCATTTTGAGCCTCACTGGATTAATGGAAGGAGAGATACTGTTGTCAAAGAAGCCAAAGAAAATAGAAATTTTACAAGATGAATAATCACTATATACAAACTATAAATTGTATGTTGTCATATTAATTATACTTTTTATAAAAAGGGTTTTTTAATATACATTCTATGATTTCTGGAGAGAGTTGGCTGACTAGTATAGAATATGCTTGGGGTAGGGATAATTAAAAATAAAAGTAAATAAACCCCAACTAATCCTGATGTCTTTGGGCAATATTTAGATGACATACAGACTACATCTATTTTAATGGGTTATTTTTTTTACATCTTCTATCAAGTAAGTCCCACATTTCCTTTTTCTGATTATCAGAAGTCAATAGGAATTTCTGATGACTAATGGATGCAGATATCAAGGCTATAGTCAGTTATGAAAATAGTCTCAGAAAGACTAGTGTTCAAATATCACCTCAGCCACCTACCAGCTATATGAATTAATTAAGTTATTTAAGTTATGGAAGATTTGAGTTCCTTATCTGAATAATACCTTCCTTTTTTTTTTTTTATAAATTTTTATTTATTTATGATAGTCACACAGAGAGAGAGAGGCAGAGACACAGGCAGAGGGAGAAGCAGGCTCCATGCACCGGGAGCCTGACGTGGGATTCGATCCTGGGTCTTCAGGATCGTGCCCTGGGCCAAAGGCAGGCGCCAAACCGCTGCGCCACCCAGGGATCCCTGAATAATACTTTCCTTGTAGGGTGATTGCACAGATTAAAATGACATAAGTAAATTTGTTAACCAAGTGCCTAGAATTGGCAATAAGTCAATATATAGTGAATATTGTTACTAGTCAGAATATCATTGGTTTAAACATAAGTCAAATCTTAATAAATAAAAGCACTTGTTGAAGGAAACAGAAGCTCAACTATTAAAGCCAATAGCAGTAAGACACATTTGAGTCATGCAGCTCTTCCTCATTATCATTTCTCACACTTTTCTTCTGTTTACTACCATGTCAAAGAAAGAAAGGAAAGTTGTGAAAACATGAAAAACAATATGAAATAAAATGGCACTTAACATACAACGAAGGAAAGTTGACATAACTAGATAAAATATGTGGTAAGAACAAATACTTTAAATACAAGGGATGTAACTATGGATATGAAAATATCACCTCTTATGGATATTAAAGTCAAAATTAAAGATACCTCCTCAAAATATTTTTAAAGTACTAATTTTAAACCATTATAAATGCTAATAGAAATATGATTAATGGATTTGTTCACAATTAGCAAGCTATAAGGCACTGAAAGGGTCAATCACTTCACTCAATTAGTTTTATTTAACCAACTGGACTATTAAACCTCTCATTGAGAGAAGAATGTAGCCTGGGCACAATTTATTAAATATTAACCACTTTGAATGCTAACATCATACTTGACTGTTCTAGGCTTTGAGGTATAGAGAGTAGGAGATAGAAAAGTTATAAGCAAGATAACTAAAGAAAGAGCAGTTTCAATCTTGGCCATGCCATAAAACTTACAATTTATTATAGAAAGGAATAAGTAAGTGAAATTGGTGAGAGTGGCAAAAAAAAAAAAAAAAAAAAAAAAAAAAAAAAAATCTCAGTCATCTAAAGAAAAGAATGTTTCTTTGGGCCTTCTAAGAAAGAATGTAGGTATTGAACTTAATTGGAGCACAAAGGAGCCAAGTGGCCTCGATCTTAATATGTGAGGGTGTCTTCATGATTTCTCATACCAAACATCCTATCTGTTATATGTGCTTGCCTTCAAAGTGCTTAAAATAAAATAGTAAATGGCATTATTAATAATGTTCTCTGAGTAGAACACGGAAAACATGAAAGTAATTTCGAAAACCTGACAAAACAATATTTAAACTTGCTCTTCTTAACAATTCTCTCCTTTCATCATCTATAATGACTGAAATCTAACTGATGGATTTCTTATTTCCTATACAATGACAGCAGAGCTTTCTTTCTTTCTGATATGAATTTGTATGTCACCATTTATCAGCAAAAGTATAATAAGTGAACCAAATGAAAACAATTATAGTAATGTTTCTTTTATCCAGCATTCATATGTCTCAAACTCTAAACAAAATTTAGTCTCAGTCACTAGAAGGAAAAAAGGGCTTTTATTTTTTTATTTTTTTTTATTTTTTTTTTTATTTTTTTTTTTTTTGAAAAAAGGGCTTTTAAACAAAATTTTTGCCACAGAATCCTTGGACTTTGCACATATCTTTCAAGAGAGCCTTTCATGCAGTTACATTCAGTATGTGTCTCTTACTTTATAGATAGATTTTAAAGTAAACTCAATCCAACCATACTCCAGAATAGAAGCAGAAAATTAGAAGAGATGGTTTTGACCAAGTCACACTGATATCCATGAGCAAAGGCAACAAAGATGCAGACAAAAATGAGAATAAATGGATAAAACTGAAATAATCAGTGTCATTTACAAAAGGGCAACAGTCGTCATGATCCAAAAACTTCAGAAAACATGGTTGTATTGAAAAAAATGTAATTACAAATGATCACAGTGATGAGCCTTATAGCTAAGAAGATACTAGTTTTGTACCTTTTACTCATGTTAGGAAGACAACACAGTATGGAATATATTATTTTGCTTTTTAAAAAATATATTGTTACTTAACAGGCAAAGAAATTTTTTTAATGTTTTTGTTCTTTGAAGACCTAAACATCCATTATTTTAAAAATTAAGAGAAAAAGCCTGATCTTCAACAAGAAAAAAAAGGGGGTATCAGTATTGAGCATGTATTATATTTAAAGTCTTGTGCTAATGCTTTTCACATATTTTCCAATGTAATCCATGCAGTAATTTTTTGAGATATTATTACTATTACTATTATTATTATTATTATTATTATTATTATTATTATTATTGACAGAGAGAACACGTATGTGTGTGTGCACGTGTGGGGTCGGGGTGAAGAGGGGCAGAGGCGAGAGAATCTTAAGCAGGCTCCATGCTCAGCAGAGAGCCCATGTAGGGCTCAATCTCACAACCCTGAGATCAGGACCTGAACCTAAATCAAGAGCCAGATGCTGAATTGACTGAACCTCCCAGGTGCCCTTGAGGTAATTATTACTATTCCTTCTTTTTAAAAGAATAAACAATGCCGCGGAGAAGTCACGTTACTTGTCTAAAGATGCACATTCAGTAAGTGGTAGAACCAAATTCAGCCTGACTCTCAAGTACATCTGTACAAAACATTCTGTCTTAGGCCTGGGTGGCTTAGCAGTTAAGCATCCGCCTTCAGCTCAGGGTATGATCCTGGGGTCCCAGAATTGAGTCCCGCATTGGGCTCCCTGCATGGAGCCTTCTTCCTCTGCCTGTGTCTCTACCTCTCTCTGTGTGTCTCTCATTAATAAATAAATAAATAATCTTAAAAAAAATTTCTGTCCTGATTTACTGTCTCCTTATCCCACCTGCACCATAATGGTGTTTAAGTAAAGGCAGTTTAACCATTTGAAAGCAACATTAGAATTTTGTTATATTTTTACATCTGCATGTTTTGGTATCAATTATATAAAATTTAAAATTGTTTTTGATTTCCTAAGTTATATTAGTGGTGCATCTTGAAAACAGACCATTTCCATCAACACATTCCAGGATGGATTCTAGTTCATATTCTCTTTTATCCCCATAGCTGTGAATTTGTACTGTTTGTTGCCCTACTGATATTTGCCTAAAAAGTTCTTGATTGCACTATATTTTAAATACACAATTGCTCCATTTTTTATCTTCTGCAATAATTTTCCTTGCATATTCTATATTTTTAGTTGATGACTAATTCATCTGCAGATGACTCAAGAATCCCTTTTTATTCCGGCACATCTGAAATAATTTCTCTTCTCTTGAGATCACCACAACATATATTCCAATTTCATCCCCCAAATGTCACTGCTAAGCCCCGAATTGTTTACTCAATTTTGTTTTGCTTTGTTTTTAATCATAATTTTGGTGCCAGGTGTACCTACTTTAAAGTAATATCTTTGCAACACAAAGCAATTAATTTTCAAATCAAATAGCCAAGTTTGCCCACATTAATTGCATTTTCATGAGGCTCAAACAAACAAGATGTACCAGTGTTATCCCAGAGACTAGGGAAAATTATCCTAACAGTAGAGAAAAAATAGGTCAAAATGATCAAAGGACAGTAGAAGCTAATAGCTGTTAAAATGTAGTTTGTGTGCGTATTTTATCTGCACATTCAGGCTACAAAGGATGAGATCATGATCATTCCTCTTTGGTAATTCTCACTTGATCTTCTAACAAGTGTTTATTGGATGCCCCCACATGGCAGGTATTAGGCTGGGCTCTTGAGGCCTGCCCTCAAGGCCTGCCCTCAAGGAGCTTGCCATTTAGAAGACATAAAGCAAACACAAAGCCAGATCTGAATAATTATGAGTATGCCTATGTTTGGTGAAACAATAAAAGCTCACCTGACATTTAGCAGTAGATAATGGATAAATACATATCGAGTGATAGCAATGAAATAAAATACCCAATGTTTAAATAAAGACTGGTATTTAGAAGTAGCAATTTCCAATTGAAAAAATAAGCCAGAGGAGGAGCATGCCCATTCCAGGGTAAAAAAAAAAAAACAGAAATGAGAAGTACAAGCATGTGTGCATGGGACTGTGCACAAGTTGGGGTGGCTGTGGCAGAAAGAGCAAAGAAGATGACACAAAGAGTTGAAATGCAGAAAAGAAGGGGCCAGGCTTGGTCAAATATCAATCAGGTTTAGCAGAGCTAAGTGGCCTAGTTTTAAATTTGGAGCTTCTTAACACAAAATTAGCTAACCCTTTCCAGATACACAAGAATGGCACCTATAGTGGCTGAGGCCTTAGCTGACACATTCCAAAATTCCCCCCAAATAAACCAATTGTAATTTTCTTCCTTCTCTGTGCTTTAGCTTCAATTTGCAACATTATTTAAGTGGCCCTTTTTCTTCTAATCTCAAATCAACCCACATACCTTAATCTCATCTCAGAATTGTATCTTTTTGGAAGAACTTTTAAAAACATTTCAACCTCAATGGACAGTTAACTTTTTTTTTTCTTCATTTGCTTGGGACAAAGGGGACTTTTTGATCAAAATAAGGTGGAAAAAAGAGTTCTCTGAGTTTATTATTTTGTATAGTTTTGACTTGAGAAATGGAAATGGCTTAATTATTCAAAAATATAACAAACAGAAAAAAACGAACTCTGAAAGTGAATAAGTGAATAAAAATAGAAATAAATAATTCTGATTCTATGCAAAATTGATAAAATATTCATGCAGGGAAAAATTTAATCCAAGCAATACTAAACACAGTATTTTGACTGTAAAATTGATATATAACACAATATAAAGAACTGAGAAAAATCTCAAACTTTAGATGATTTCTTTGTAGTGATGTTGGTGGACCGAAAAAGAAACCATTTTGGGCACATTTGGGGATTGAAGAGATGAGTAAATATGGATATTTTGGGGGTGCAAGATAATTCACTGCAGGAAAAGAGTATACAAATACCAGAGAGAGGAAGGTAAGAAAGAACCTCGTAGGGTTGTATTTCAGTGTCAGCCACCAGGATGGATACAATCACATGTGTGCTCATGTGCATGCATACATGTGTACACACACACGCACACACACACATTTTTCCCCTAATTAAATCCCCTGGAAAGGCCAAGAAGCAATGACATACCAGAGGTAATAAAAGAAAAAAAAAAAACCTCCAGAATTTTTATATCTTTGTTCCTAATCAGCATTTTCCAATAACGAGAACCAGAGCTTCTTGGAGAAATGGCTGATTCCGGTCTGGGGCAGAAAGAGTACAAGGTGAGCCTGGAACATCTCTGCTGTGCCAGAAAATAAGGAGATGCTAAAAGCCTAATGGGGACATGAGAAAAGGACACAGAAGCCACTGTATAAGGTGATCCCACTAACAAAATTGGAACAAACTTGTCAGCAAAAAAGAATAATGTCGATAGTGGAATGTAACACATTTGATTTTTTTAAAAAAAAGAAGGAAGGAAAGAAACCATGTCTACAGAGCAATAAGAGAAGGAGATGGACAAAGGGAGAAAAAGAATAGAGAATAGAAAAGAACAGAGAGAAGAGAGAGAAAGAAGAGGAGAGAAAGAGAAAAGCAGAGAGAGAAGAGAAGAGAAGAGAAGAGAAGAGAAGAGAAGAGAAGAGAAGAGAAGAGAAAGAAGAGAGGAGAGGAGAGGAGAGGAGAGGAGAGGAGAGGAGAGGAGAGGAGAGGAGAGGAGAGGAGAAAGAGAAGAGAAGAGAAGAGGAGAAAGAAGAGAAGAGAAGAGAAGAGAAGAGAAGAGAAGAGAAGAGAAGAGAAGAGAAGAGAAGAGAAGAGGAGAGGAGAGGAGAGGAGAGGAGAGGAGAGGAGAGGAGAGACGAGAAGAGAAAGAAGAGAAGAGAGGAGAAGAGAAAGAAGAGAAGAGAAGAGAAGAAGAGAAGAAAGCTTTTATACAGAAAAATAGCCTCCATAGTAGAACCACTGTGGTAATAATTGATTTAGAGATAATTAAACCATAGACTGAGATGTTATTGGGAAACACAATATCAACTCTAATTTTACAAAGTGGAAAACTACCTGTGCAATGGAGATTATCTCATGCTTTAGTCTTAACCAACCTGCAGCTGCATCATGTGCAGGTGATGTTATGCCATGAGACCTACCCCACCAATGACAGGGTGTTCTTGCCTGAAATGTTCGCCTTAAGTTTACCCAGGAGGAGACGGTTAGACAAATCTAGACTGTGAGATATTTGGAAGAATAATTGACCTGGATCTCAAATAATTCAATGAGATGAAAAACAATGCAAGTGGAAGAAACTGTTGCTTGATCAAGATGAACAGAGGATAAATAATATGAATGTATGAATATTGACTGGACATTATATATAAAATATAAAAATAAAAAATAAAACATACAAAAATACAAAAACAAAATAAAATATAGCCATAAAAGACATTTTTTTTTCATAAAAGACATTTTTAAAGATGATTGGGTTATCTGTATGAGCTGTGTATTGGATGGTGTCATTGAATTAATATGGACTTTCTTAGGTATTATAAGGATGCTGAGGCGATGCCAGAGAAGTTGCTCATTCTGAAATATGCATACTGAGGTATCTGTGGGTGAAATGTTATGACATCTTACTCTATTTTCAAATGGTTTGGCAAAAGGGAAGTTTAGCATAAGATGTTTATAGATGGTGAATTTAGTGAGAGATATGAGCACACACTGTACCATTCTTTCAACTTGTAGTTTGGTTTTTTAAATTAGTTTTTTTTTTTTGAGAGGGAGAGAGAGGGCAGGGGCAGAGGGAGAGAGAGAGAACATTAAGCAGGCTCCATGCCCAGCATCGAGTTTGACGATGTGGGGCTCCATTTCACAACCCTGAGATCATGACCTGAGCCGAAATCAAGAGTCAGTTTCTTAACCAACTGAGCCATCCAGATACTCCCCAAGTTTGATTTTTTTGTAAAAGAAAAAAAAATAAACAAGCCAGAGACACTGTTTGAACAATTGCAGTCCATCCTAAATCCCGGATTAATGCATTCATTATTTCCTTCTAAAAAATAAGAACTACATTAGAGGCAGCTGCTCCTCCCCACTGCCACAAATTTCTGATGCCCCTCAAAAGTTCTCCTAGAATTATATGTTCATAAATTAAATTTGAGCATGTCACTCACATATTTAAGACATTTTCAGGGGTTCTGTTGCCCTACAGGATGACTTTGAAGCCTAACACAGTATACAGGATCTTCTATTTGAAGATCTGATGACCTAGATTTCTCATCTTCCTTTAAAATGACAGTGTTGAAATTCAAAAAGAGTGCGACATTGCTGAACTTTGAAATTACTTTGATGTTTTGAGTTTAATTGATTTTTATGATATTGCATTTGCTCTATTAGTACCTCAACAAATAGGTTCCAACATCTGTGATATCCTAGTGCTCTCATTTTCTATTATAATAACTGCAGGATGCAGAGTAGAGGCCCACGCCAAAAAATTTAGAACAATACATGCATCACGCAAGCAACTCCAATTGCTCTATTAATATGGAACCATTTCTTGAATCCCACAACTCCCTAGGAAGCAAGGGGCAAGTGGCCCCATCTGAGCACATTATTGCTGTTGTATAACTGTTATTACTCTGAGGTTTAGAGAGATTCACTGATACACTCTAACAGCTTCTCATAGGTGTTGTTAGTAAAGAACTCCTGAACTCTATGACCAATATTGGCCTTTTATCACATATTAGGCAATAAATTTTTATGTCTGTACAGTTCTTAAATTTATAGTGCTCATTTAATCAAAACTAACTTTCATTTGTGAGGATTATATGCTGTTAAAATTTCTCCAGACAATGAGAAATCATCATAAAATAAACCTGTTTCCCTCCTATGCATTAGCCTCAGAGTTGGCAGCAATTGGATAATCTCAACCATTTCCACCATTTCTTCTCCCATGTAAATACTGTCAATTTTGAAATTTGAAAGTCTCAGTCTGAGTGTGCATGGTCGATTTTCTATTGAACCATCTTCATCTCAATATTTTGCTACTACTCGGCATCATTTCAAAATAAAAAGTTTATTTCCTTCCCATGAAAATCTTCTTTCTCCTGTGATTTCCTTATCAACTAATGATACTATACATGGCTTCCAAATGAGAACTTTTGGTGCTCCATGGGACTTCTCCCTCTCACTCTGTCTCACTCATCACAAAAAAAGAGTTTGGTGTAGTAGAAATAGAAGTACTGATAGATCTGGACTTTGGGTAAATAGACATGAATTCAGATTCTGGCTGTATCCTTGAGCATACACTCTTACTTGTTTTGGGCCTTTGATTTCTCTAAAATAGAGATAACAAACCTCACCTCAAGAGATCATTGTGAATCATAACTATGAACAATCAATGTCAAATGTGTGGCATTTTAATAGTGTTGGAACAGAGAACAGACATTCCTAAATTGTTTGACCTGAAGAACAATATGTTTGAGCTCTAATTTAACTTAAATGTTAAATTGATCACTGCTATAAGCAAATGGAAAGGATTTTTAGGAGGAGGTTGTCCATCTTTACAGCCTTGTCTTGTGATAAGGTGAACAAGAAGTTTACTTTGATAGGGTACAAAAGATGTGGAGACACAGAAGCTAAACCTGAAGCTAGACAGATAGGCAGAGGCCAGATTAGAAAAGATCTTCTATGACAAACTCAAAAAAGATTTTGAATAAAAGAGAACCAGTGAAGGTTTATACATGGGAAAAATATAATCAAGTTGTGTACATCTGTGTGTGTGTGTGTGTGTGTGTGTGTGTTTGTGTCAGATCAGGAAAGTGAAATAACTGTTTAATTATTCCTTTATTTTTTAAAGAAGACAGGTGGGGGTGTCTGGGTGGCTCAGTTGGTTAAGTGCCCAACTCTTGATCTCAGCTCAGGTCTTGATCTCACTCAGGGTTTTGAGTTTAAGCCCCATGTTGGGTTCTATGCGGGGTATGGAGTCTACTTAAAAAAGTAAAATGAAAGAAAGAAGAAAGAAAGTAGAGAGAAGAAAGAAAGAAAGAAAGAAAGAAAGAAAGAAAGAAAGAAAGAAGAAAGAAAGAAAGAAAGAAAGAAAGAAAGAAAGAAAGAAAGAAAGAAAGAAAGAAAGAAAGAAAGAAAGAAAGGAAGAGAAAGAAAGAAAGAAAGAAAGAAAGAAAGAAAGAAAGAAAGAAAGAAAGAAGAAAGAAAGAAGAGAAAGAAAGAAAGAAGAGAAAGAAAGAAGAAAGAGAAAGAAAGAAAGAAAGAAAGAAAGAAAGAAAGAAAGAAAGAAAGAAAGAAGAAAGAAAGAAAGAAAAAGAAAGAAAGAAAGAAAGAAAAGAAAGAAAGAAAGAAAGAAAGAAAGAAAGAAAGAAAGAAGGGAAGAAGGAGAAAAGGAAGGAAGTAATTAAGAAAGGAAGGAAGGAAAGAAGGAAGGAAGGAAGGCAGGCAGGCAGACAGGCAGCTATGTCTGGCTTGTAGGTAAATTTCTACCATAATGATTTGATAATTCTTGTTAGCCATTTTGACTCAAATTCCAGCTAGAAAACATACTGAACTGCAGAGAGTTAAAAAAAAAAATCTTTAAGTCTTTAATTCATTAGGATGCTTAGTATTTGTAAATTATCACTTAAATGCAAACACTAAATTTATGTACAACAGCTTCTGTAAATTTTGTCATATATTCTTACCTGTCCATGCAAGCAAAATAGTCCATTATTTTAGGGAGCAAAAGGTTATAACTTTTTCAAAAATTATTAGTATTATTGTTTTAACTTAGTTATTCAGCCTGGCTTGCCCACCGGGTTTGGGGAGAAAATGAGAACACAGTGGTGTTCATATCACTGATAGAATGCCTGCCAGTCAATGAAATCACCCAGTTGTCACCGGAGCATTCTTAATCTAACTGCTTTATTGTCTCTTGTTCTTTAATCAGACTGAGAATGTTTACCTACAGGGCAAGTCTGCACAGGTAGACTTACTGAGGAATCTAACAACTTTATCCGTAAAGTGCTCTTTGGCTTTGAATTGAACATATTGGAGGTTTTTTTTTTTTTTTTTTTTTTTTTTTAGAGAAATAGGAAACACACGATCAAGAAAGGTTTTAATAGGATGGCAAAATGAGATTATAGCTAGAAATAGGAAAAACAACTCTCTTTAATTATATCACTTCTAAAACCCCATGTATGACTTCCTGTTCCCATTTTATCCTACTCTCTGCATTAATATTCTGATGTTTTCCTACTAAAGTTGATAGAACTCCCTATTTTCATTTTGGTTTTTTTTTCTGTTGAAAATGTGTGCTGAATTAATCCTGAATTTAAAAACCTTAAACAGCTTTCTCCAAAGTCATATTTCCTTACCACCAACGCTTCCTATACAGAGATCAATGCTAACTCCTCATTAGCACAACAGTTCCTCACACACGTGGCCTCCTGATTCCACCCTAGCCCTTACCAACGCACGCCACGGAGGTTTAGTCATAGATAATGTGTTTTCTCCCCTTTATGCCCTAGCATTGCTATTCCCTTTTCCTAATTTCCCTGCCACACATTGCCTGGTGAACTCATCATCCAAGGCTCTGCTCTAACTTTCAAACATTATCTCTGATTTTTAAGTCTTTTGCTGACTACCCTCTCTGCTGTTGGTATAATTTTGGTTGATTAATAGACTAATATCATCTATCAGTAATGCAGGAAAAGACCTACTTTAATGAGTGGAGGGGGGAATCACCAGGGCTCCCCTCCTCTTACTGAACAACTATGCACAGAGTTAAGGAAAAGGGAGTAAATAAATATTCTATTATATATAAAATACCTCATTCCCATCTTCTTTTCCCAAACCAGCAATAATGATATCAACAGTTGAATGAATGTGAAGATGTCCCTGGGAGGCAACTGTGATTTTAAGGGCTAAGCTCTGGAGCCAGCACTAGAAAATTAGATTGTGCAGCCATTGGCCTTTAAATGTGATCAGCGTGGTTCCATGGAAATTGGAGGTGACCAGAAGAGTGGAAGGTAGTGGAGAAAGGAGGGGGCTTTGGACAAACTAATTCTACCTTGGCCAGAACAATCTTACTTCTACCTGTTTTATATATTGGCCTTCTGTAGAAGATTCCTTTTCTAAGAATAAAGAAAAGAAGACAACAGTTTTTTTTTTTTTTTGAAAATTACTGGTATAAACATTTGAATTCCCATATTAGTGGTCCAAAGAAGTTTATTCTCCAATTAATGAATCAGGAATTGATATTCAAAACAGTCTGAGTCCAGCGCAGGTTTTCTTTAATTAAGCTTCCAGTGTGGTTCACCAAGGACATATGGCTACAGTTTCAGCGCTTTGGTTAAAGATGACATGGAGCTTCTAGTTTAAACAATTCTTCACTGGCTAGAAACAAAATTTTGCTGATGACAATAAAAAATGAGATCTTAGTAATTCTCTCCTTCTTTTACACATTTGTGAGATTTCCTGACATGGGGAAAGCATTGTTTCTTTGTTAACTTAGGTAGCATCTGGCTGGACACAGAGGCCAAGTCTACAGTATGTGATAAAGTTCCTTGAAGTTTTGAGTCCCTACTACATGCAGGAAACGTGTTTTTCCCCTATGCCCTATCCAGCCAACATGCACCCTTTTATTGATTATCACTGTTCAGAACAGGCTCATTTCCAAAAGATAACATGAATTCAAGAAATAGTTACTGGTCTCCTATTAAGTGCAAAATATCAGATCTCAAACTTAATCATGGAAATCATTCAAAGAGCACATATTTTTTTAAAAAAAAAAAGGAAATCAGATTTGGATAAGTAAATAATACAAGGAAGAAAGAAGATAAAGGCATGTGCAAATAAAGTAGAAAGGGAGTTAAAAAGAGAAACAACTGCTTTCAACGAGGGCATGCAATGGGAAATACAACATGGCCACCTTCCCACTTTATATCTGGAATGGCATTACTTTGCTTCCAACAAAACTGCAAGCCCAGAATCAGCTGCTTTGCTCCATCTTTACTGTCTGGATTGATGACTGATGAGCAGATACCTGATTACCTGGCTGTCCCTTGCAGCTACCCTCCTAAGATGTACGAGCAGCTTCTGGCCACTATGGTTAGGATTTACAATAAAAATACAATGAATAAGGCTTAAGGCCCTGTTTTAAAACTGAGTGCCATGTAGAGGGAACCCACCTTATTTCACCCATGAATTGTTTTCCCTTCAGTGTTATGCTTTTCCATCTTTGTGCCCCTTTAGTCCTAAGTTTCTTCCATCAATAAAATCATTACATGGTGTTGTAACTGCTAGTTCACTGGGTCTCTTGCATTACTGTAAACTCCATGAGGGAAATACTTTGCTCTACTGGACTTCCATTACATTCCCAGTGTGTATCCCAGTTTTGAAATATAGTAGATGTTCCAAATAAATATTTGTACGTGTGAACAAATTTTTCCATAAAAGCTACAGTCATGAAATATTACCCTATTTGAAAAATATTTCAAGTAATTGAACAGATAATGATGGAGCCTGACACAATGTAACACAGACAATTTATGGAGTATAAATCAGTTATTACAAGATACCAAATATAAATATAATAAGGCAAATATTTTTATTTTAAAGAAACTGAAAGCTAAACTTAAGGAGACATTTAAAATATATTATTTTAAAATAAAAAGGGCAGGAGAGGTAAACAGGTGGAACGCAAGGCATTTTCAGGGAAGTGAAACTCACCTGTAGGATGGATACTTAGGGTGGCTAAAGACATCATGTTTTTGTCAGAACACACTGAACTGTATAACACAATGAATGAGTCTGCCTATAACTAATGAATCTTAGTGGATAGTAATGTGTCAATACTGATTCACTAATTCGCTAATTCAATACTGATTCGCTAACCACATGAATGCAATGCGTTATCCTGATGTGTAAGAAGACAAAGGGTTACATGGGAACTCTCTGATATTTCCATCCAATTTTTCTTTAAACCTGAAACTGCTCTAAAAAATAAAGTCTAAATAAAAAGAAAAATCAAATCAAGTCACATCAATATAGGTATATTACAGAGTTATCTATATGGATATTCACTGCAACATTTTTAAGTAGCAAAAAAATACATCTAATAGAGTATGTAATCATCAGAAAAAGTATTTCAGAAACCTAAACTGATGTATTATTACCTATGATTCAATACTTCATCTGCTATCTATTAGACCCTATTAGGAACAACTACTCATTCTCATTCACAATTCTAGAACTGTGTTTAGCAAAATTCCTGGCACATAGTGGTAACTCAGTTGAATCCGTGTGTGAGTGTGTGTGTGTGTGTGTGTGTGGAAAGAGAGAAGATGTATATGAGAAATACACCTGTGTATATAATATCCATGCACAAAGAGAGAGAGAAACTCAGTAAGAGAGAGACAGAGCAAAATTATCTTTGGGGAATTTTTTTTCAATTTTTTTACTTAGAAATATCTTCTACATTTTCTGCAATAAATACGTTAAATGTAAGGAAGAAATAAAGAACTAGAAAAGGAGTTACAACCTACTGAAAACAATAAAAGTATTTATGAAGTGATATCCTTTGACATGGGGCAGTCTACTGTTAGAATGGCAAGGCAAATAGAAGTGCAAGACTAAAAAATTAGAAAAATACTAAGAAAAGCTATTGGGGATTCCAGCCGGAGAGTACAAAATGCCATTCCCTTGTACTACAAGAAAACTCTTCTTTAGGCATTATTTTCTTTGAGAGGACCAAGCTAAAATGCTATTTTGTAGCAAAACCAATTCTACTGTGATCACTAAACAGTTTTCACCTTGAAAGCCCAACTCACATTAGATTACGAGGTTCATTGTTGGAATCAAAGGAGATGCTCCTTGGAAGAGAGGTTAGAAATGTCTAAGTGTACAAATGCACACATGAATGATACTCTAGTTACTTGATACCACTAGTGTTGGCAAGGAGCAGGGACTGAAACCAAAAAATGTGTTTATTATAGAAAGTCAGTCTAATTCCTGCTTCACAGGTCCTCTTCCTCAAATGGCAGGGGTGCGCATGTATGAGACAGAGAGAGAGAGAGAAAGAGGAAGAGGGAGTTTACATAATGTTTCTAACCAATGAATAGAGATTCATGTCGTTATCTTTTCTGCTTTATATACAAAACTGTTGAATTCAAAACAGAAAGAGAGTAGTTAACACTTTCAGGATCGAATCCATTTCCAGAACAACCTCAGTTTTCAAATGTTTTATTGAAGAACTGTGAGGTAAGAGGAAAACTTGGAATATAAGGAAATTATCTGTGGGCTAATTGGGATATTGAAAAATTAGATTTTAAGAGGCATGGGGAAGTTAAAGGAAAAGAACTTTTCCATTCTGGTGAACATCAGGCCTCCCTAGAAGCAGAATATGCTCAGACTGGTTGACAATGTTTCTTTACATATTGGGAGGTAAGAACTGATTCAATTTGTATTTGCTTTTTCAATCTACTACACTTCAAAAATGGTACATATTCATCCTCTTGGTTAAACAGCAAAGGAGCATAGTGTGGTAGACACAATATAGACATTAAGTGCATAATGTGATGAGCACTGGGTTATATGCAACTGATGAATACTGAACTCTATCTCTAAAATTAATGATGTTCTATATGATGGCTAATTGAATTAAAAAAAAAAAAGAAAATAGCCTGATAAGGACGGAGAACTAAATTATGAATTTTCTGGTTCTTAAAAAAGAGAGAGAGAGGCCTGTGTTGTTTAATAGAGAGGGCCAGGTAACTTGTTTATCTCTTCTGAGCTTCAATTTTGTCTGAATTATAAACAGCAATATCTATACCAGAGAGATTTGCTGAGGATAAGACATTCTATGTGCAACTGTGGACACATGTTAAATGCCCAATAAACAAATGCCATACAATTATTGATGAGTAATTCTGGCCTAGACGGATGCCTGCATGTGTATTTATATGTTATGTATTCATACATCATTGAACAAACTGTATATCCTCTCATCTCCCAAGCATGGGGGCTCATTCAGCGCATTTAGTTTTGATTGCTCGGTACTGACCGGTCCTGTCATTCTTTAGTGTGGGAATGACGGAAGATACTTTTGGTGGAGCGATCTTTCTAAAATGCAATTCTGTTCCTGCCACACCCCTCCTTATGACTCACTGAACTTTCCCCAACTTCCTTTGCATGACTTTTCATGAGGTGGTTTAGGTTGCATGAGGTGGTTGGGCTTTGGAGTCATGCCCTTGCCAACATCAGTGTTAGCACTCAGCAAAATCTCTCTCTCTCCTCTATCACACACACACACACACACACACACACACACACACCATGCTCTCTGCTTTTTGTCTGAGCTCATCAGCACTATCTTCTCTCTCAGGAACACCAACCTCTGTTCCTTCCCTGAAAAATTTCATCTTTTGAGTTTCTTCACTGAAGGCTTTTCTGACCTCCTGGATTCTTTAACACACACAAATGGATCTCTGTACATCCTGTTGTCACTGTAATGGTGTTGGTCGCAACTAAATTGTAACTTCCTGTTTAATTGTACGTCTCATACATAAGCCTGGAAGCTGCACAAAAGCAGAGATTTTTCTCCCTTTCTCACCATTTTATTGTCAGTGATTTGTACAGTAAATGGTATGTGGTATGCACTCAATGAATATTGGTAGAATAGTTGCATAAATACATTAATGTTCTAATGCAAAATTCATATTCCAAAATGATCAGAAAAACTTCTACCTTCAACTTAGTCAACCACGTCCTCTACATTTCATAGTAAATTATAAAGGTTCACTGGCAAGAAAGCTCTTTATCACAAGCAGTTCTAACGTGGTAGGTCACAGGGCCTCAGATGTTATCAGAATGTCTACTGTCCTATCATTGTTATGTGTCTAGAGAAAAATCAGATAATGGGGATCTTCTCTAAAAAAATAAATAAGAACAATTTATTAAACTTCAGTCTTGGGCAAGTGTTTCCATTTCTTACATGAGAATAAAAACAGAGGAGTAGGTACCTATTTCCATCTGCTATCCCATGATTGTTTTTATCTACAAAATCTCAAACGAATAGAGAGAAATGGAAAGAAAAATAAAAAATGTATTGGCCCCTATAACTATATTTGAGGGTTGGAACTATGGATGATTATTTTCCCCTCCCTTTTCCAAACTGCCTATAACCTTAAAATTGTCTTTATGGTTATGGATAACATGAATAGAGGTTGAAGAAAGCACCCAAGTACCTGAATTACTACTTGTCATGTTGCAAAGATAATAAAATAAAAACCTTGATGTTACAGATAAAATTCGTGGCAGTCCATTATAGTACCTTACAGTTTGTAAGGGTCCCAGTTTACTGACTGAGGGCCATGAGATGAAAAAAAGAGGAGGGATCAAGACACAAACATCAACACTGTTTTGTTTTTTGTTTTTTGTTTTTTTTTTGAAGATTTTATTTATCCATTCATGAGAGACAAAAAGAGAGAGAGAGAGGCAGAGACACAGGCAGAGGGAGAAGCAGGCTCCCTGCAGCGAGTCTTATGTGGGACTCATCCCTGGTCTCCAGGATCACACCCCAGGCTGAAGGCGGTGCTAAACTGCTGAGCCACCCGGGCTGCCCAACACTCAGGTTTTTAAATGAATGCATTCACTGTGATGTACACACACACACACACACACACACACACACACACACACAAGTCTCTGCAAGTAGATCCAAAGCTCCTAGCATAAAACTGGACACAAAATAGGTTCTCAGAATGAGACCTTAAAATTTTTTACAATGCAAAAATCTATTTTATCATATTTTTCTTCATTCAGAGAGTATCTTTAAAGGAGTATAAGAAGGTGTGTTAAACAGAACTATAGTCTGATTATATATGCTCCAATGGTTCCTTAAAGTCACATATCCTGATCCCTTATAAGCCATAGACCATATGAGCTTTCACCTCATTTGCTTCCCTGTCCCTTGCCATGGGCAGTACTGCCAGGCTCTGTGGAGGGTTCTGGACCTGGAATAAATACTAGTCACCCAGCCTGCAGGAGCCAAGCTCACTATCCACAGGATAATTTGATTCTAATATCTATGCTGCTTAATAAATACAACTTGTGGGGAAAAAAAAATGTAATTTTATGGAAAAAGAAGAGTTAATAAAAAGTTAATAATTCACAGTGAGGCAGAAACTCATATAATTAAATGTTTTATGCTGCTAAAACTACTTCAGCAGCCATTTGCGTATGGCCTTTGTAACGTGGCATCCTGCCTTACAAGGTTTCAAGAGAAGCCTTTCACTTAAATGAGCATGTCATGGAACAAAGACTCGTAGAAACATCACTGAAAGAAACACATTCTGTTTTATGTTAATTCAGTCTTTTGGATTATAAATGCTGTAGACAAAGTTACTATTCAAAGAATGGTTATCAATATGCTGCTCAACTTTGAGATTTAACTTCACATTCTGGCCATTTCTGAGCAGTCTTATCCAATGCTAAGTATGAATCCGTAGTCTGAATGCTTTCCCTCCCAATGAAGAGTGAAGAAAGCACAGTAGTAAATTCTGTTGGCACACTCTATATTAACAGTCCCCAAAATGTTCCATTTGAGATGTAATGATGCAGACCTAAAAGAAAATCAGTGCAGGACTCAAAACTTTGCCATCAATATTATAAGACCCTCAAAATGGTATATTAACCCCTGACCCTTTCTGGTAATTTTTACTTAATGTCAAAACAGGTTTTTAGCTGACATTTCTTTGTATCCTCTCTTAGGCAAGTAAAGCCAGTGTTATCACTTTTATCATCATGTTATATAAAGAAATGTTTATATAAATAAAATGTGGCCCAGAGAGAATAGATAATTAATAGAAGGTTATTTAACAACTTAGTATTATAGTCAGCTCTAAAATGAGAGTCCAACACTGAGAGAATCTTCTGCAGTGATGGAAATGTTCTCCAAATCAGAGCTCTCTGATATCTGTAGCTACTGAGTGCTTGAAATGTGGCTAGAACTAAAGAATTTTCATTTGTTTAATGTTAATTTAAATTTAAATAGCCACATATGGCTAGTAGCTGCTATACTGGATAATGCAGTGCCGGCCAATCCTTCCGTGCTTTCCTGCAATTGCCTGGGAGAGTCTGTTACCATCGCTGGGAGCTCAGTCCACTTGCCATAAGGGTTCTTCCAGCCTCACCACCAAGTGATGGGCATGATGCAGGAGACACTGGGAATGGATGAATGGAGCAAGACTGCAAGGCAAAGGCTGAAGGATTGAAATTTAACAGGATGAAGCGAAGGAACTCTTTTATCTATTACATTGTCCATAACAATAGAATCCATGGAGATACTTTTGTATTTGCTAAGTTCCTCCAAAAAATGTGATCAAATTTTATAACAATTCATGGCCTCCCTCACATGTTTAGTGTATGTTAACAACAATGATGACAACAAAAAAGTCAACAAATAAGCAATCATGTGTTTCTTTTACACAGATATAAATTAAGGTTAAGATAAGGTAACTTGTTCAGTAACACAACTATGAAGATGTGCAATGTTGGGATTCTTAAAGAGGTGACAGGATGGAGAAGATCTTTTACAATGTGCCATACAAAATACTTTGAATGTTACAACTTAACATTTTGTACAACTTAACATTTTGTACATTGATCACCGTGGTGCATTAATGATGATTCAGAAAAATCTTATGCTGAATACTTGGGTTTAACCAAAAGTTATGGATGGTTATGTATGCTTATATTCTATCTTGAAAATCAGTATATTTGGCATATCATGTATACTATTGCTCCATAATACATATAAATAATTGTTATTATAATTTTGTTTAAATCTGCATTTCCCTGGCATGTAAAACACAATCTGCCACATTTCTCCCTCCACCCTCCACTTCTCCATTAGCTTTAATGCCTGATTCTTCCTATCATATTTCTTTACTTTTCACCTATTTTCTAATCATCCCTTGTTCCTCTCCCTGTCCCAAATTTCCCTGAACTTTCTTGCCCTTCTGCCAATCTGGTGGCACTCTCTTGGACTACTGTTCCCACCTACCCTGCACCCACTAAGTCTTGCATTTTCAGGATGCAGATCAGCTCCTTTCCACTACAGAAAGTATCTCTCGGGCAGCCCAGGTGGCTCAGCGGTTTAGCGCTGCCCTCTTCCCAGAGCCTGATCCTGGATATCCGGGATCAAGTCCCACGTTGGGCTCCCTGCATGGAGCCTGCTTCTCCCTCTGCCTGTGTCTCTGCCTCTCTTTCTCTCTCTCTCTCTCTGTGTGTGTCTCTCATGAATAAATAAATAAAATCTTTAAAAAAAAAAAAAGTCTCTCTCATCAGAAGTCATCCCTCCCCTCTGAGTGTTTTCTTAGCAATTCTGACCTTGATATCATGTCTTGCACAGTGAATACGTGTCTGAAAGTATTTGTTACTAGTTAGTAGTCAAAAGGCACCTTGAGGTGAGGACCATTTGAACCACTCCAAAGTACCTGCTTATGAGTTTGTTTCTTAACACCAGTTTTAATGTTTTTTTTTTTAAATCAAGATAGGAAAACAACATTTGTTCTTGTCACACTGACTCCAGACCACCAGTTTCACAAAACAGCATCAGAAGGAAATGCAAACTCTACTCCAGCTACTCCTGATACTACTCATAAGTGTGAATGTGAAAGCACAGAGCTTAGAGTAGCAGGTTGGCACAGGATTCCCTCAGCCTGATAATTCTGTCAGAATAAATAATCACCTAACACTTTGCCTTCACAATCTTTGCACATAAAACTAGAGCGCTTGGAAAGTAACTCCCTTAACAAGATTCTAAGTAGTCAGAGAATAAAATAAATCTTAGTGATAGGTGGCATTTATCATAATTGACCTTATTCTAATTAAGTGAATTATTTTCTTGCTCAGTTATTATTCTATAAACATACCTTACCATAACTTGATAAGTATTTATTCATTTATTCAACAAGTATTCATTAAGTGCACATTATATGCTAGGCATTCTGCTAGGCTGGAGATTGATTATAAATATCACATTGTCCCTAGTCTCACGTACTCAGTCCAGTAGGAGAGGTAGAATTGCATAATAGCTTAAAACACAACTTGGAGCACACGGACATCCATTCATTTCCTGACTTGATCAACTGATCATTTAACTTTTGGCAATCCCCTTAGTTTTTCTTGAGCCTGTTCATCTGCAGAATTGGGGACACTAAAAGGACATAATTCACTGGGTTATTGTGAGAATTAAATAACCCAATGTGCAAAAAGACATATAGTACTTAGTCCAATGTTTGGAATTTAATAAGTGCTTTGTAATTAGTAGTAATAATAATAGCAATTCAACATGCAAAGTCCTATAACCAAGGAATACAGAGTCTACTGTGCACATGTCAAAGAACAAGGACCTTATTTTGTCAGAGTGAGCTGGGGACAGCTTCCCAGAGGGAGGAGTGCTGAAAGCAAGACTTGAACAATGAGTAAAGATTTTCCCAAAGACATTACTGAGAAATGGATGATTGTTTTAGATTCAGGACACATCCCTCAGAGAAATATATTCAGAGATCTGTAAGCAGCACAGGATAGCTGGAGCAGAAGGCATAGGGATAAGAACCTAGAGAGCATGGCAAAAGGATCCAAGAAACTTTCAGAAGAGGAGGTCTCTAAGTGGCTTTCCATTTTACAAAGATCAGTATGGCTACAGCTTAAAAAACATATACCTTAGGGAGCTGAGGTTTTTAAATAAGAAAACAAGTTGGGAAGTTACTTCAACTATCCCAGGGCATGGATGACAAGGCTTCGAATTTAGTTATAAATGTCATGGCTAGAGATGAGAGAGAGATGAGGAAGCATCGAAATGCAGTCATTGATCCCATATCTTGGCTACCATAAATAATGCTGTAATAAACAGAGGAGTACACATATCTTTTCAAGTTAGTGTTTTCATTTTCTTTAGGTAAATAACCAGTAGTGGAATTACTGGATCATATGAATAAAGAAGGTGCAGTGTGTGTGTGTGTGTGTGTGTGTGTGTGTGTGTGTGTATGTACACACATATACTATGGAATATTATTCAGCTATAAAATGAATGAGATCTTGCCATTTGCAACAACATGAGTGGACCTAGACAGTATAAGGCTAAGTGAAATAAGTCAGTGAGAGAAAGACAAATACCATGTGATTTCATTTATATGTAGAATTTAAGAAACAAAACAAATGAACAAACAAACAAAAAAGAGATAACAAAAAACAGACCTTTAATTACAGAAGACAAATTGGTAGTGGTGAGAGAGGAGGTGGGTGGGGGATGGGTGAAATAGGTGAAGGGGATTAAGAGTACACTTACCTTTATGAGCACTGAGTAATGTATAGAACTGTTGAATCACTATATTGTACACCTGAAACTAATACAACACTCTATGAATTATATACTTCAGTTAAAAAATTTAAATGATGTCATGATTGGAAATAGGGGTTGTAACCTCACTGTTATATCACAGCAAGAGAAGGTATATTCCTCAGAGAGTTATTTCTCGCCCATTGTTATAATAAAAATGTGCATACAAATACTTGAATTGCCATTAACAATAATAAAAATTATATATTAAGCCCTTCAGAAGGTTCCCTATCCTTTCAGTTTTTCACATACAAATTGAAGATAATAATACTGACATGCTTGGATTGTTGAGAAGACAAACTAAAATGCCAACTTAAAGTAACTGGTCTGGTCCAGCTATGTATTAGGTGCTAAATAAATTCTTTTTCACTATCATCCTTAAATAGCTAGAGGGAACACGTATCCCGATTTTTCCCAAACTGTCCTTGTTTATCCTTGTCTTCATATCCCAAGTTTGTTAAAAAATAAAAAATCCAAAAGAAATGCTAATGTATTAATTTTGACTGCATTAAACCACAAGAAAAATATTGTAGAGACCCTTGGACATATTTGTGCATAAAGTAAAATATTTAACATAATGTGTTTCTGAGGCTTGGCTGGTGGGGCTTCTCCTTCCTTTTGATAATGCAGTTCATATAATTGGTACAGTCTTGGTTTTTAAGTCTGTCGTTGTTTCCTCACAACTTTTCCCGGTTTGTATTTCTCTGTCTTATTCACATTTAAGAGTAGCCAACACTATATATTCTTTCAAATGGAATATAAACAGAAAGACGTGCAGAGCTTTGGTATTGCCTCCTTTTCTTACACTTTCTTCCTTTTCCTTTTCTGCAGGCTCAAATGTGGATGGTGATCCTCAAGCAGCTTCACCCATGCAGTGAAGGCAATGCCCTAAGGGACTGTAGGGCAGCAAGAGCTGCAACTTTTACCCCCAGTAATCCCATAGGGCAGAGCCATCTCCTTGCTTTGGGTCACCTATATACTTTTGAACAGGTACCTTTCTTACCTGCATAAAAGAATGAACAAAAGATCTTTCTTGTTTGTAAAAAAAGAAAAAAAAGAACACCTCTATTAAGGTAGAGATGGTTTTGATAGATACACCTTTTTATTTCTACCTTTGTTCATGATTTCATCTGGTAAAATGTGAAATAATGTGAAGTTAACAATGTTTTCACTTTAACAGATGGTTAAATATGAAAGACAATAGTTTCTTTCCTGCTGACTTTTCATACACAATATAACAATTTTTTTAAGGATAGCATACAGGACCCTGGCTGACAAAACAGAGCATATTTTGGCATGAATGTCTAGGGATAGGTAACTCCTGGTCCATGATGGTTGTAGAGGAAGAGATTAATACTGTTGGTATTTGGTGTAATCACCAGTCAATAGCATCAGGGTTGGAAAAGTGGGAAATGAATGTTTTGGTATACCTGAAATACATTCAGTAAATAGAGGTCAAGGAACCAGTATTTTTTTTTCTTTTAGGTTTCTTTTCTTTTTAATTTATTCATTTGAGAGAGAGACACAGAGACAGAGAGCACAAGCAGGAAGAGAGGTAGAGGAAGAAGCAGACTCCCAACTGAGCTGGGAGCCCAACTTGGGGCTCGATCCCAGGACCTAAAGATCATGACCTGAGCTGAAGATCAGACACTTAACTATCTGAGCCACCCAGGCACCCCATCAAGCAACCAGTCCTGTCAATGAGTATAAAAGAGTAATTGGAACTTTTTTTTGCAGTGGTTTGGTCATTTGTGCATGGGATAAATCTACAACTATGCATGTATTTAATTATATTGTAATGCTTTACTTTGTAAATGAACTATTTCAGCAGCAATGACCTAAGAAAACAGAGGTGCATGTTTCATGATGTTTACTGAGTTTCCATTTCTAGAAAATTCCATTCATAGAAATTAATGTATAATATAAACTTATCTATACAAACTAGTTTTGAATATTTACTATCCAGTATGACAGTCATATATCTGACATGAACTTGATGACAAAAACCTGAAGAAGTCAAGCATCTGCTTCAAGATTTAGTCATTAGTTTAAGAACACTGCACCTGAGACAATAATGCAACCCACATATCAATACAGAAGGTGCATGATTTTTCATTTAGATCAAATAACGGTGCTCTATATTAATTTTGCCCATTTTCACTCCAAGTTATCCTATGTGGATAAAGGAAATAAAATGGTAGTGCTAGCTAGATTAACTAAAATAGTTTAAGATTCAGGGCATAGAAGAATCATTACATGCTTCTTATTTTTCTCTTCCAGTCCACAGAACAAACTTTTGGAAGTTCTTTCCCCTGAAAGTGAAATAACTAGCAGTACTGTGAATGCTGTCACAAATTCAGTGCTTAAAAAATTAGCACTAAAGATAAAATGACTTCTTTTTATGATGCTAATAAAAGTACAAATTTTGATGGAGTACAGTACCATGCAAAAACAATCATCTTACTATACAAAGAAGAGTAAGAAGCAGAAATTTACTTGCAATTTATTGCAGCATAAACATAATTCACAAGAGCATCAAAAAAGCTTCAACATTGTAACAATCCAAGTAGAATTTATAGTTGTCAAAAGCACAAAGATATATTCAAAGGGTAACTAAACTTTTAAATATTTGTGATGTAGCAGATATTGAATAATTAAATACTTTAGCATGCTGAAGTATGTTCTTTGGCTCCTTACTGTCCACCATCAATCAAAATTAGGAGTATGTCACTTTTGAAGAACTAATTAGACATAAATCTCAATCTTCTTCCTCGATAGTGAATGAATTTTGTAAATCAGTTGTATAAATTTTGGTTGGATTTTGTTCAAATTCAGTTCATAATTTGTGATCAAACTATTCAATTACTAGAGTACCAAAAATGTTATCTTTTTAAATTTTTGGTAGAAGTGCATATTAATGACAACAAAGCTTACCAAAAAAAGAAAAATATTTAAATTTTTCCTACTAAAGTAAAAAGGACAGATTAGAAGGCAAGCTCAAACCATGCATAGTGTTCTAATTTTTAAATTCTGTAATTATGCACTATTTCAAACTGTGGAAAGATTTTTTTTTCTTTTTTTGAGAGAGTGCTAGGGCACATTAGGGAGGGAAGGGTAAATGGAGAATGAGGGAATATTAAGCAGGCTCTACTCTCAGCGCTGAGCCTTGAAGCAAGGCTGGATCTCACGAGCCTGAGATCATGACCTGAACCAAAATCAAGAGTTGGACATCTAACCTATTGAGCCATCTCAGCACCTCAATGGAAAGAATATTTTTAAGGACTTTAATTTTTTAATTTGAGAAATTTATATTTTACAATACAAAGAATTGAAATTGAGAAAATACAGAACTTTCCAGCATCTAAAACTGTTTAAGTAATTAAAAGAATCATAGAAATAATTTGCTTGATAAATTTTGTCTTCTAAAAATATTTGTCAAAAAAATATTCTTAAGGGGGGGAAAAGACTGTATCTGTAAAACTATGTATGTTTAAATATTTATACATTTTAATATAAAAATATAACTGAATACATCTTTCATTTAGCAGAATTTGTTCTGATGTCTACTAGGTATATTATCAAGTATCCAGAATGACTTATGTTTTGTGGGTGATATATATTGATATTTACTACATTAGAAATTGAAAAAATATATTACTTTACTTATAATAAGCCCATTATATGTTATTAGAAATACTTTGATAAAAATTGGTATATATTTCAATAAAGAAACTTCCTAGAATAGTGGTTCTGGTTTTTTTTAATCTTTAATTTTTTAAAAGTATCTGATCTATAGAAGGCAGTTGGATTTTCATATTTGTTTCTGCATTCAATCTATTGTGATATCCATGTCAGTAAGCCTATGGAAAACAATCACACACTGATGAGAGAATGAGAGCAAAAAGGTAAATGACAGATTTGGGGAGGAGCAAGATGGCGGAAGAGCAGGGTCTCCAAATCACCTGTCTCCACCAAACTACCTAGAAAACCTTCAAATTATCCTGAAAATCTATGAATTCGGCCTGAGATTTAAAGAGAGACCAGCTGGAATGCTACAGTGAGAAGAGTTCGCGCTTCTACCAAGGTAGGAAGACGGGGAAAAAGAAATAAAGGAACAAAGGCCTCCGAGGGGGAGGGTCCCGCGAGGAGCCGGGCTGGGGCCGGGGCGAGTGTCCCCAGGACAGGAGAGCCCCGTCCCGGAGGAGCAGGAGCTGCACCGACCTTCCCGGGGGAAAGGGGCTCGCGGGGAGGTGGAGCAGGACCCAGGAGGGCGGGGATGCCCTCGGGCTCCCCGGGACAGTAACAGCAACTGCGCACCCAGGAGAGTGCGCCGAGCTCCCTAAGGGCTGCAGCGCGCACGGCGGGACCCGGAGCAGCTCGGGGGGGCTCGGGCGGCGGCTCCGCGGAGGGGGCTGCGGGGCGGGAGCAGCTCGGGGGGGCTCGGGGGCGGCTCCGCGGAGGGGGCTGCGCGGCCCGGGAGCGCGAATCCACCAGCGCAGGCCCCGGAGCACAGGGCGCCGGGACACAGCCCAGGATCCGGCCTCCCCCGGAACAGGCAGAGGCCGGGAGGGCCCCGGACAGCAAGGACGCTCCTGCCCCAGCTGAGCAGATCAGCGGCCCAGCCCGGAGCCTCCAGGCCCTGCAGACGGAGTTCCTGCGGGAGCTGACTCCAGGGCTGCAGAGCTGGCCCCGCCACTGGGGTTGTTCCTCCTGCGGCCTCACGGGGTAAACAACCCCCACTGAGCCCTGCACCAGGCAGGGGGCACAGCAGCTCCCCCAACTGCTAACACCTGAAAATCAGCACAACAGGCCCCTCCCCCAGAAGATCAGCTAGACGGACAACTTCCAGGAGAAGCCAAGGGACTTAAAGTACACAGAATCAGAAGATACTCCCCTGTGGTTCTTCTTTTTTTTTTTTTTTTGTTTTGTTTTGTTTTGCTTTTTGATTTGTTTCCTTCCCCCACCCCCTTTTTTTCTCCTTTCTTTTTCTTTCTCTTTTTCTTCTTTTTTTTTTTTTCGTTTTTTTTTTCTTTTTCTTCCCTTTTTTTTCTCTTTCTCTTTTCTTTCCTTCTTTCTCTCCTCTCTTTTTCTCCTTTTCCCAATACAACTTGCTTTTGGCCGCTCTGCACTGAGCAAAATGACTAGAAGGAAAACCTCACCTCAAAAGAAAGAATCAGAAACAGTCCTCTCTCCCACAGAGTTACAAAATCTGGATTACAATTCAATGTCAGAAAGCCAATTCAGAAGCACTATTATACAGCTACTGGTGGCTCTAGAAAAAAGTATAAAGGACTCAAGAGACTTCATGACTGCAGAATTTAGAGCTAATCAGGCAGAAATTAAAAATCAATTGAATGAGATGCAATCCAAACTAGAAGTCCTAACGACGAGGGTTAACGAGGTGGAAGAACGAGTGAGTGACCTAGAAGACAAGTTGATAGCAAAGAGGGAAACTGAGGAAAAAAGAGACAAACAATTAAAAGACCATGAAGATAGATTAAGGGAAATAAACGACAGCCTGAGGAAGAAAAACCTACGTTTAATTGGGGTTCCCGAGGGCGCCGAAAGGGACAGAGGGCCAGAATATGTATTTGAACAAATTCTAGCTGAAAACTTTCCTAATCTGGGAAGGGAAACAGGCATTCAGATCCAGGAAATAGAGAGATCCCCCCCTAAAATCAATAAAAACCGTTCAACACCTCGACATTGAATTGTGAAGCTTGCAAATTCCAAAGATAAAGAGAAGATCCTTAAAGCAGCAAGAGACAAGAAATCCCTGACTTTTATGGGGAGGAGTATTAGGGTAACAGCAGACCTCTCCACAGAGACCTGGCAGGCCAGAAAGGGCTGGCAGGATATATTCAGGGTCCTAAATGAGAAGAACATGCAACCAAGAATACTTTATCCAGCAAGGCTCTCATTCAAAATGGAAGGAGAGATAAAGAGCTTCCAAGACAGGCAGGAACTGAAAGAATATGTGACCTCCAAACCAGCTCTGCAAGAAATTTTAAGGGGGACTCTTAAAATTCCCCTTTAAGAAGAAGTCCAGTGGAACATTCCACAAAAACAAGGACTGAATAGATATCATGATGACACTAAACTCATATCTCTCAATAGTAACTCTGAATGTGAACGGGCTTAATGACCCCATCAAAAGGCGCAGGGTTTCAGACTGGATAAAAAAGCAGGACCCATCTATTTGCTGTCTACAAGAGACTCATTTTAGACAGAAGGACACCTACAGCCTGAAAATAAAAGGTTGGAGAACCATTTACCATTCGAATGGTCCTCAAAAGAAAGCAGGGGTAGCCATCCTTATATCAGATAAACTAAAATTTACCCCGAAGACTGTAGTGAGAGATGAAGAGGGACACTATATCATACTTAAAGGATCTATTCAACAAGAGGACTTAACAATCCTCAATATATATGCTCCGAATGTGGGAGCTGCCAAATATATAAATCAATTATTAACCAAAGTGAAGAAATACTTAGATAATAATACACTTATACTTGGTGATTTCAATCTAGCTCTTTCTATACTCGATAGGTCTTCTAAGCAAAACATCTCCAAAGAAACGAGAGCTTTAAATGATACACTGGACCAGATGGATTTCACAGATATCTACAGAACTTTACATCCAAACTCAACTGAATACACATTCTTCTCAAGCGCACATGGAACTTTCTCCAGAATAGACCACATATTGGGTCACAAATCAGGTCTGAACCGATACCAAAAGATTGGGATTGTCCCCTGCATATTCTCGGACCATAATGCCTTGAAATTAGAACTAAATCACAACAAGAAGTTTGGAAGGACCTCAAACACATGGAGGTTAAGGACCATCCTGCTAAAAGATAAAAGGGTCAACCAGGAAATTAAGGAAGAATTAAAAAGATTCATGGAAACTAATGAGAATGAAGATACAACCGTTCAAAATCTTTGGGATGCAGCAAAAGCAGTCCTAAGGGGGAAATACATCGCAATACAAGCATCCATTCAAAAACTGGAAAGAACTCAAATACAAAAGCTAACCTTACACATAAAGGAGCTAGAGAAAAAACAGCAAATAGATCCTACACCCAAGAGAAGAAGGGAGTTAATAAAGATTCGAGCAGAACTCAACGAAATCGAGACCAGAAGAACTGTGGAACAGATCAACAGAACCAGGAGTTGGTTCTTTGAAAGAATTAATAAGATAGATAAACCATTAGCCAGCCTTATTAAAAAGAAGAGAGAGAAGACTCAAATTAATAAAATCATGAATGAGAAAGGAGAGGTCACTACCAACACCAAGGAAATACAAACGATTTTAAAAACATATTATGAACAGCTATACGCCAATAAATTAGGCAATTCTAGAAGAAATGGACGCATTCCTGGAAAGCCACAAACTACCAAAACTGGAACAGGAAGAAATAGAAAACCTGAACAGGCCAATAACCAGGGAGGAAATTGAAGCAGTCATCAAAAACCTCCCAAGACACAAGAGTCCAGGGCCAGATGGCTTCCCAGGAGAATTTTATCAAACGTTTAAAGAAGAAATCATACCTATTCTCCTAAAGCTGTTTGGAAAGATAGAAAGAGATGGAGTACTTCCAAATTCGTTCTATGAAGCCAGCATCACCTTAATTCCAAAGCCAGACAAAGACCCCGCCAAAAAGGAGAATTACAGACCAATATCCCTGATGAACATGGATGCAAAAATTCTCAACAAGATACTGGCCAATAGGATCCAACAGTACATTAAGAAAATTATTCACCATGACCAAGTAGGATTTATCCCTGGGACACAAGGCTGGTTCAACACCCGTAAAACAATCAATGTGATTCATCATATCAGCAAGAGAAAAACCAAGAACCATATGATACTCTCATTAGATGCAGAGAAAGCATTTGACAAAATACAGCATCCATTCCTGATCAAAACTCTTCAGAGTGTAGGGATAGAGGGAACATTCCTCGACATCTTAAAAGCCATCTATGAAAAGCCCACAGCAAATATCATTCTCAATGGGGAAGCACTGGGAGCCTTTCCCCTAAGATCAGGAACAAGACAGGGATGTCCACTCTCACCACTGCTATTCAACATAGTACTGGAAGTCCTAGCCTCAGCAATCAGACAACAAAAAGACATTAAAGGCATTCAAATTGGCAAAGAAGAAGTCAAACTCTCCCTCTTCGCCGATGACATGATACTCTACATAGAAAACCCAAAAGTCTCCACCCAAGATTGCTAGAACTCATACAGCAATTCGGTAGCGTGGCAGGATACAAAATCAATGCCCAGAAGTCAGTGGCATTTCTATACACAAACAATGAGACTGAAGAAAGAGAAATTAAGGAGTCAATCCCATTTACAATTGCACCCAAAAGCATAAGATACCTAGGAATAAACCTCACCAAAGATGTAAAGGATCTATACCCTCAAAACTATAGAACACTTCTGAAAGAAATTGAGGAAGACACAAAGAGATGGAAAAATATTCCATGCTCATGGATTGGAAGAATTAATATTGTGAAAATGTCAATGTTACCCAGGGCAATATACACGTTTAATGCAATCCCTATCAAAATACCATGGACTTTCTTCAGAGAGTTAGAACAAATTATTTTAAGATTTGTGTGGAATCAGAAAAGACCCCGAATAGCCAGGGGAATTTTAAAAAAGAAAACCATATCTGGGGGCATCACAATGCCAGATTTCAGGTTGTACTACAAAGCTGTGGTCATCAAGACAGTGTGGTACTGGCACAAAAACAGACACATAGATCAGTGGAACAGAATAGAGAATCCAGAAGTGGACCCTGAACTTTATGGGCAACTAATATTCGATAAAGGAGGAAAGACTATCCATTGGAAGAAAGACAGTCTCTTCAATAAATGGTGCTGGGAAAATTGGACATCCACATGCAGAAGAATGAAACTAGACCACTCTCTTGCACCATACACAAAGATAAACTCAAAATGGATGAAAGATCTAAATGTGAGACAAGATTCCATCAAAATCCTAGAGAAGAACACAGGCAACACCCTTTTTGAACTCGGCCACAGTAACTTCTTGCAAGATACATCCACGAAGGCAAAAGAAACAAAAGCAAAAATGAACTATTGGGACTTCATCAAGATAAGAAGCTTTTGCACAGCAAAGGATACAGTCAACAAAACTCAAAGACAACCTACAGAATGGGAGAAGATATTTGCAAATGACCTATCAGATAAAGGGCTAGTTTCCAAGATCTATAAAGAACTTATTAAACTCAACACCAAAGAAACAAACAATCCAATCATGAAATGGGCAAAAGACATGAACAGAAATCTCACAGAGGAAGACATAGACATGGCCAACATGCATATGAGAAAATGCTCTGCATCACTTGCCATCAGGGAAATACAAATCAAAACTACAATGAGATACCACCTCACACCAGTGAGAATGGGGAAAATTAACAAGGCAGGAAACAACAAATGTTGGAGAGGATGCGGAGAAAAGGGAACCCTCTTACACTGTTGGTGGGAATGTGAACTGGTGCAGCCACTCTGGAAAACTGTGTGGAGGTTCCTCAAACAGTTAAAAATATACCTGCCCTACGATCCAGCAATTGCACTGTTGGGGATTTACCCCAAAGATACAAATGCAATGAAACGCCGGGACACCTGCACCCCGATGTTTCTAGCAGCAATGGCCACGATAGCCAAACTGTGGAAGGAGCCTCGGTGTCCAACGAAAGATGAATGGATAAAGAAGATGTGGTTTATGTATACAATGGAATATTACTCAGCTATTAGAAATGACAAATACCCACCATTTGCTTCAACGTGGATGGAACTGGAGGGTATTATGCTGAGTGAAGTAAGTCAGTCGGAGAAGGACAAACATTATATGTTCTCATTCATTCGGGGAATATAAATAATAGTGAAAGGGAATATAAGGGAAGGGAGAAGAAATGTGTGGGAAATATCAGAAAGGGAGACAGAACGTAAAGACTGCTAACTCTGGGAAACGAACTAGGGGTGGTAGAAGGGGAGGAGGGCGAGGGGTGGGAGTGAATGGGTGACGGGCACTGGGTGTTATTCTGTATGTTAGTAAATTGAACACCAATAAAAAAAAAAAAAAAAAAAGGTAAATGACAGGCTAGTATTATATAAAAGTGGTTTTGATTTCATGGATGCTGTGAAAGATTTTGAGTCCCCAGAGGTTTTTGGACTACACTTTTGTAATTGTTGTTCTTCAAGAAAAGACCATTGAAGGTATCAACGATTTAAACTTAGTAACTCAAAATGCAAATTTGAAAATGTTTACCATAACTTTATAGAAAAAATGAAAACAGTGATATCATATTGAAATAAATATATTCAGAAAAGTATTGGTGACTATTAGAGACAGGTATGTCTAAGAAGCTGATAAAATTATGTAAAATTTTACTATTATTTAAATTATATAATTTTAATGTTAAGATATTCAATATAAAATAAGTTTTATATTCAAGGTACATGACTATGTAATTTATAGAACTAGTTTTATTTTTTGCATGCACTTTAAATTTCAAAATTTATTTTTTAGAATATAAAATGCTAGAGTAAACACAGTTTTACAGGTATGAATTGATAAATTATTCATCTCAAAACTATAGTTCTTTTAAATTTTTGAGATCTTATATTTTGAGAACAACTCAAGAAACTATACTCACCCCATACCTGCACACACACAAACAGAAACACACACAGTTTCATCTCTGATTTGGGAGACTGCTGAGTTATTGACCTTGGTTGAGTCAGCCAGAGCCAGAGAGATCTAAGTTAGAACCATTGCCCAGCCAAGAAGAAGGAAATGTGATAAGAGGCCAGAGCTCTGCTATTAATCATACTACTGACTTCTATGCTTAGATGAGATGGGGAGGAATAAATCATTAATGTCAATAGTCTTCCTAACAGGAAAAAAGATACAGTTAGACCTTGGAAAGATTTTCTTCTCTTATTTTCCATAAGGAAGAGATTTTCAACTACATTTAAAATACAGTGCTCATAGTGGGTATTTACCCAAAATATAAAAACACTAATTTAAAGGGACACATGCACACCTATGTTTATAACAGCATTATTTACCACAGCTGAGATATGGAAATGCCCATCGATAGATAAGTAGACCAAGATGCCGTATGTACACATATATATACACACATAAATATTTCTTTCTTTTTTATGGTATATTACTCAGCCATGAAAAAGAATGAAATCTTGCCATTTGCAACAATGCTAAGCAAAATTAGAGAAAGACAAATATCATATGATATTGCTTGTATGTGGAATTTAAGAAACAAAGCAAAATAACACAAAGAGAGAGAGATAAATCAAGAAACAATTTGTTAGACAGCCTGGGTTTAGCCCTGCCTTCAGCCCAGGGGTCCCTGACGTGGGATCGAGTCCCACATCAGGCTCCCTGCATGGAGCCTGCTTCTCCCTCTGCCTGTGTCTCTGCCTCTGTGTGTGTGTGTGTGTGTGTGTGTGTGTGTGTGTGTGTGTGTCTTTCATGAATAAATAAAAATCTTAAAAAAAAAAAAAAAGAAACAGTCTGTTAATTACAGAGAACAAACTGGTGGTTACCAGAGGGAGGGGGGATGGGTGAAACAGGTGGTGAGAATTAAGGAGTGCACTGGTCGTGATGAGCACCAGGTGATGTATGGAAGTACTGAATCACTAAATTGTATACCTGAAACTAATTTTACACTGTATGTTAACTATACCAGAATTAAAGTTAAAACTTAATAAAAAATATAGTGTTCAACAAAGGCTTCACTGATAAGATGATGTTTCAGTGCACCCCTGGATGAGGAAGGGGAGCAAGCCATGCAGACTACTGGAAGAAAGCACATTGTTGGCAGAGGGAACCTCACATGCAAAGGACGGGAGGCTGACTTGTGCTTGAAGTTTTTGAAGAAGAACAAATAGATAATTTGCCCAGAGCAAACTGAGGGAATGGGTAGAGTAAAGGCATGAGGTCAGAGAAATCATCGGGATTAGAATAATGTGTTGATCAATTTGCAGTTACCAAGATTGAATTTGGGAACTACTGAAAGGTTGTAAGCAGGGCAAAAGCATTAGCCAATAATTAACACTTAGAGTGATTATGAAGTGTCAGGCACTATTGTAAATACTTTATATAAGCCTATCTGATTCTCACAACAGTTGAGAATATTGCTACATAACTGCAACTATTTTGCTAAGAGATAGATTTCAGGGAGTCTCATCACAAAGAGGTTACTATATAAGGAGATATGTTAATTAGCTGAGCTAGAGTAATCATTTTTATATATATAAAATCATATTGTACACCTTAAATATATACAATTTTGATTAAAAAGAGAATACCGCTAAATATTAAAAGGGATTTACGGAGTTCTTAAGATTGATTTTGTAAACCACTCTTTATAGATAATGACAAAGTTTTCTTTTTTTTTTATTGATTTATGATAGTCATACAGAGAGAGAGAGAGAGATGACAAAGTTTTCTAATAAGAAACATTCACCACTAACAAGTTGATTTCTGACTAAATGCTTCATGCAACAGAACAGAATTTTTAATGTAAAAGGGTCACACTATATGGTGAGAAAAGACATAGCAGAGCACATGTGGAAGCAGAGAGATTTGGCAAACTTACAATACCCAGGAATTTTGGTATACTCAGGAAAATGAGAGAGATGAAGATGTTTTTAAATGAGAGAGATGAAGATGTTTTGGTTGATTTATCACGGATTCTTTATTACTGCTGGTGACCTAATAAAGGTTAGTTGCATTTGATAGTATGGGACAAAAACAGGAGTAAAGGAGTTCAGTAGAATGAGAGGACAGATCTGAAACCAAATGGACCTTCAGGACTGTGGTTAGTATAAATAATAAGCTTAAAGTGGATTCTGGTAAAGTCACCTGTTATTTCTGATTCCATTTGCTGCATGGAACCAAAATACAAAAACACAACCCTAGACCTATCAGAGTAAATGAGTCAACAGATAACTGGAATTTCTAGGATACTGATAAGGATACTGACAAGGCTCAGAGATTATTACACAATATATACTAAAGGACACCCAGCTAACAGTTGTTAGAGTTTGGATTTGAACCCAATTGTGTTAGACATCAAAGCCTAAAATACTGCTAAATTGTATCCATAGCCTTTTGATTTATAATTGCTCAGGAGCATGTGGATCTCTGGGTGATAATTTCTTCAGGAATAACCTAAATACATAAATCAAGTCGCGTCAGTTGAGGAGGCTTGACCAGAGCCAGGTTGGGTATGAGGAGAATGTTGAGACCAGGCAGCATAGATGAAAATCACTGTTTCAGATTATTGTTCTTAGCATCCAGACAGGCAGATAAACAAATGGGTGCAATGTTCAAGTAGTTCAGCTGTTCCCAGTGATTTGCTTTTTTGCTTAAGTCAAAATAATTCAGCCAGGTTGTCCTCAGAGAAATGTTACAGCATTTTTAAAAGACATTTTGCTTATTTTAAGAATACTGGCAAATCCAAAGAGACACAGTAGCCAAGAACTGAGGCTGCCATTTGCAATTGTGCCAGGGTCAAAGTCACGGTCTGTCCTTGGGCCATTCATTCAGCTGTTTTGAGACTACATTTTCTATTTCACAGTTAAATGGAACTTTTGCTATTTACACATTTTTATTTTTAGATTTTTCAGATAATTTGCAATTTAATAAGACGGATAGACATGATGTTGTCATCTTTTCTCTATTACTTTAATCTTCCTTCTCTTTACTTCCCAAATTTCCAACATAACATTCCAAGATCTGCTTAACTTTTCATAATCTTTCTCTTTTTTTCAGTTCCTAATAAATCTGTTATCTGGCACTTAATATTCCTTTAATTAGTGATGGTAATCCTTTAGTGCATACGTCATATCTACCCACAGTATCTGGGAGATCCTAGAAGGCAGAGAGCCACAATTACGTTTATATTTCCATATACATCCAAGGATTAGTCAAATGTGCAGGAAATAAGAGTTGGCTGCGTACTTGATGATGATAATGATGACTGTGATAACAATTATTGTCTATGGAGCACATGACTGGTACCAATCACATTATAAAATTCCTTATTTTACCCTTAAAAAATTGCAAGGTATTTGTTATAATTTAATTTTAGAGATGAGGAAATTGAGATGCACAGAGATGAAATGATTTGGGAAAATCAGAGAGAAGGGGCAAAAATGTGATAAAAATCCAGATTTCTCTATCTCCCAAACTGATGCAGTATGGCAGAAGTGTCATTTCAGATATGTATGAGTCCAGAATCCACTCTCCATTTACTCACCAAAACATTTATGTAACCATTTGTCCATTAATTTAATGATTCATCAATTCATCCATTTCCCTTCTATTCATACACTCATACCTATTCATGCATCCACCCTTTGATCCATCCATTCACTAACCATGTCATCCATCCCTTCATTCACTTACCCATTCATTGATCTAACCATTTATGTGAACACTAAGAAATCCATTCATTTGTTGATTTTCTCACCTTTCCAATGATTCCCTAACTCATTCATTAATTCCCTCAGCTATTTGTATGTTGATCCCCTAGCATATCTATTTATTCAGTTAGTGACTCATTCATTTAGTAACTTACTCATTCTTAATCCATCTATCCATTCATTCATATATTCATCTCATAATTAAAAATATATTCATTCATTACTTATTAAGCTCCTTCTTTGTAGCATATCCTTGTTAGACACATAGAATGCTAAAATGAATAAGACAGAGTCTCTGCCTTGATTTTAAAGAAATTCAAGAATCTAGAAAAAGTACTGTGTGGCAGAGGAGAAAATAACTGTCACATGGAGAGAGGCGATGGTTCAATAAAAAAATTCTCAGAGTAGGTGATATACAAATGCAGTTTCAAAAGAAACATGAGTTGACAAGTTGGAAAACAAGAGGAACAGTTATTTCAGGCAATGGGAAATGGCAAAGTAAACGCAAATTTGCATTAAATAATGAGATATATATGACAAATTGTTAGTCATTCTCTGATATTCATTATGCCATTCTCTGTGATACTAATAAAACCATTAATTAGTAGCAAGGCAAACAGTTACCCAAAATCAAATTTACATTTTTCAGTCTCTTTTGTAGTTAGATATTGCCATTTACATAAGCTTTGATCATTGAATATGAGCAGGAGAAATGTGTGCATCGTATCATGTTTTAAATTTAAAATAATATCCTTCTCTTTTATATTTCTCTTGGGTGGAATACCATTATACTATTGACCAACTTTGAATCATGCAGATAAAAGCAATGTGCTACATATGGCAGAATAAATAACAGGATAGAAAAATTGAGAGCCCCTGATGATTTTGTGCTTTTGAACACATTCTAACTTGGACTTTTTTTTTATATAAATTTATTTTTTATTGGTGTTCAATTTGCCAACATATAGCATAACACCCAGTGCTCATCCCATCAAGTGCCCCTTCATTGCCTGTCACCCAGTCACCCCCACCCCCCACCCACCTCTCTTTCTACCACCCTTAGTTCGTTTCCCAGAGTTAAGAGTCTCTCATGTTCTGTCTCCCTTTCTGGTATTTCCCACTCATTTTTTTCACCTTTCCCCTTTATTCCCTTTCACTATTTTTTACATTCCCCAAATGAATGAGACCATATAATGTTTGTTCTTCTCCGATTGACTTATTTCACTCAGCATAATACCCTCCAGTTCCATCCATGTCGAAGCAAATGGTGGGTATTTGTCGTTTCTAATGGCTGAGGAATATTCCATTGTATACAGAGACCACATCTTCTTTATCCATTCATCTTTCGATGGACACCGAGGCTCCTTCCACAGTTTGGCTATTGTGGACATTGCTGCTAGAAACATCGGGGTGCAGGTGTCCCGGCACTTCACTGCATCTGTATCTTTGGGGTAAATCCCCAACAGTGCAATTGCTGGGTCGTAGGGCAGGTCTATTTTTAACTCTTTGAGGAACCTCCACACAGTTTTCCAGAGTGGCTGTACCAGTTCACATTCCCACCAACAGTGCAAGAGAGTTCCCCATTCTCCACATCCTCTCCAACATTTGTGGTTTCCTGTCTTGTTAATTTTCTCCATTCTCACTGGTGTGAGGTGGTATCTCATTGTGGTTTTGATTTGTATTTCCCTGATGGCCAGTGATGCGGAGCATGTTCTCATTGTTTGTTTCTTTGCTGTTGAGTTTAATAAGTTCTTTATAGATCTTGGATACTAGCCCTTTATCTGATACGTCATTTGCAAATATCTTCTCCCATTCTGTAGGTTGTCTTTTAGTTTTGTTGACTGTTTCTTTTGCTGACTTGGACTTTTACTTTCTATCTTGCTTAAGCCACTTTTAGTTTATTGTCCGCATTTTTAAATAGTATGTGAACCTGTATTTGAACAATTTAGACTTTGGTACCTTAAAATGGGATGTTTGTCTAACAGAATATCAAATATGTGGCATTGTCTTTGAGGTAATAGAGTAGGCTGTGAAGATCCAGATAATACATTCTGGAAAGTTGACAACTGTGGTACATATTTGGTAACACCTGCCACAACACTTAAAATAAGACCACTTGCTGAGAGAGTCTATGCTTAAAAGGAAATGATTGAAAAGACTCAGAATATAGGTATATATTGGGTTCTTCCTTAATATTTTGGTTGGGACTCAGAAGAGATGGAGACCATTGGACTGGAACTAAAGAGTTTGCACAGATTGAACACTATGGAAATAAGCTAAGTAAGGCTCTCTCTATATGCAGCTTGCAATCTAAACTAATAGAGAATCAGTAGTTTGTGGCCTTATAATTTGGAAAAACGAATTGATCTTTTAAGTCTCAGATTGAAACAGAAATATTAGAGATGCCTGGGTGGCTCAGTGGTTGAGCGTCTGCCTTTGGCTAAGGGCGTGATCCTGGAGTTCTGGGATTGAGTCCCACATTGGGCTCCCTGCGGGAAGCCTGCTTCTCCCTCTGCCTATGTCTCTGCCTTTCTATATGTATGTCTCTCATGAAAAAAAGAGAGAAAGAAAGAAAGAAAGAAAGAAAGAAAGAAAGAAAGAAAGAAAGAAAGAAAGAAATAGAAACATTAGTAAGCTTAAAAAGAAGCCTCTTAGATGGAGAAAAGAACGTGGCACCAAACCTTTTTAATTAAAAATGTTAGCCAGACACTGGAGCTACTGCAGTAGCAAAAATTAAATTAAGGGTATTATTTTCCCATCTAAACCTGTTGTTTCCAATGACTCAAAGATAGGTGCTATAATTTTAGAAACAGTGGGATAGATGGGATTTATAAAGGATTAAAAAGAAGGCCAGATTTCCAGATTTAATATTATACTAAAACCACATTTTTCTCAGGGATGTAGCTAGACTGTTCACCACTCCCAATCTAACAACAAAAATAAGCCAGAGAAACATCTAGTTCACAAATTTGGTTGACCCCTCCAAAGTGCTGCTGTCACATGACAACCAACTGGCCTCAAATCTACAAATACAGAGATAAACGCAGAGATAAGTGAAGCATAATCATTTTCTAAAATTATTGACAGACAACAAATCACGGATTCAAGAAGCTCAGAACAATTAGCAGGATAAATACCAAAATCATTGGGTCTTGGCACATTATATTCAAACTGCTATAAACCAAAGACAAATATAATTTCTTTGTGGTAGCCAAGGAATGAATTCAAATTATATACAGTGCAATAATACTAAGAATTATAGAAGATTTCTCTTCAGAAATCATGCAAGCTGGAAGATAATGGAGTAACATCTTAAAAGCGCTTTAAGAAAACAAACTGAAAATTTCCTTTAAAAATGCATAATTAGGGATCCCTGGGTGGCGCAGTGGTTTGGCGCCTGCCTTTGGCCCAGGGCGTGATCCTGGAGGCCCGGGATCGAGTCCCACGTCGGGCTCCCTATATGGAGCCTGCTTCTCCCTCTGCCTGTGTCTCTGCCTCTGTGTGTGTGTGTGTGTGTGTGTGTGTGTGACTATCATGAATAAATAAATAAAATCTTTAAAAAAAAAGTGCATAGTTAACCAAAGTAGTCAGAAAAAGAAGAAAAATGAAACAAACAAAAGAAAAACAGAACAAATTACAAAATACCTAGCAGTTTGTAGCGTTTAATCCTACCATATCAATAATAGCATTTAGTGTGAATGTCCTAAACATACCAATTAAAAGATTGTCAAATTGGATAAAAATTTAAGACATATAGTTACATGTTACCTACAAGAACCTCACTTAAAATATAAAACCTTATATATGATAAAGGTAAAACTATGGAAAGAGATGTAATAAATCCTAACCAAAGGAAAGTTGGGGCAGTATTATTGATACCAGATAAAATAGAAATCAGAACAGGAAATATTACCAGAAGTAAAAAGTTACATAACTTTGTGAAGAAGACAAAAAAATCTTAATTGTGTATGCAATGAACCACATAGACTCATAATATGTAAATAAAAAACTGTTAGCACAGAAAAGAGAAATAGACAAACCTAAAATTGTAGTTGAAAGCTTTAGTACTCTACTCACTAATTTAAAGAATAAGTAGGAAAAAAAAGGAATAAGTAGGCAAAAATCAGGATGGTTATAGAATACCTCAAAAATACTAGTAAACAACTTGACATATTGTAGAGCTCTGTAGCCCCAAACAGCAGAATACACACTGTTCTAGAGCTCACATAGAACATTCATCAAGTCAGAGTATATATTGAAAAATTCAATAAACTTTTAATTTTATAAAAATAAAAATGATAAGGTGTATTCTTGTGCCATAGTAAATTTAACTAGAAATAAATAACAGAAAGATATCTGGAAAAATCCTCAAATATTTGAAAACTAAACACACCTTTATTTTTAAAATTTCAAATCTTGTATAATTAACATACAGTGTTGTACTTGTTTTGGGTGTACAATACAGCAATTCAACAATCCCATACATTACTTACTGCTCACCAAGTGTATTTTTAATCCCCCCTATTTCACCCATCCCTCCTCCCTCCTCCCCTCTGGTAACCATCAGTTTGTTCTAATTAGGAGTCTGTTTTTTCCCCCTTCTTTGTTTATTTTGTTTCTTAAGTTCTACATATGAATGACATCATATGGCATTTGTCTTTCTGACTGCCTTATTTTGCTTAGCATTGTACTCCCTAGGTCCATCCATGTTGTTGTAAATGGCAAGATTTCATTCTTTTTTATGGATGATTAATATTCCATTGTGTGTATGTGTGTGTGTATGTATATATATACATACCACAACTCCTTTACCTACTCATCTAGCCATGGACACTTAGGTTGCTTCCATAATTTGGCTATCATAAATAATGCTGCATAAACAACACACTTTTAAATAATGCAAGTGTCAACATGAAACTCTCAAGGAAAAATAAGTTAACTGAATGAATATATAAATTAAGACAACAAAACTTGTAAGATGCACCTGAATAAGTTTTTAGAAAGAAAGTTATAGCATTAAATGCTTATCTAATAAAATAATATATTTTAAATTGGTAGCCTTAGTTCCAACATAAGAAAATAGAGAAAGAAGAGACCGTTAAATGCAAACCAAGTAGAAAGATATAACAAAGCTATGAGCAGAAAGTACTGAAATTGAAAACAGAAAAGCAACAGAAAAAACTAATTTAACAAAAACTACCTATTTGAAATAAATAGATAAAACTCTAGTCAGGTTGGTAACCAAATAAGAGAAAAGATAAATATCTATATCAGGAATGAGATAAGGAACATCATCATATATTCTCACAGGGAAAATTAAGCAATTTAATGACCATAAATTTGACAAGTTGGATGGAAGTTTTACTATGGCTGTACTTTCCTTATTTCGGTGTTGCATTTTGGATATGTAATGGGTCACTGGATTATCAAGAACCACAGTTAGACCAGATATAGTGAGTACTTATAACCTAGATATCATGGACTTCATGCCAAATACAGTCACTGTATAGGTCTTTGAGATTGTCTCTCAAAATATATATTCTCCATGGAGGAAGAAGTGTATACAAATGTATTTGGGTGGGACAGCTAGATGGCTCAGCAGTTGAGCATCTGCCTTTGGCTTAGGGGGTGATCCCACTCCCAGGATCGAGTCCAACACTGGGCTCCCTGTGGGGAGCCTGCTTCTCCCTCTGCCTATATCTCTGCATTTCTCTCTGTGTCTCTCATAAATAAATAAATAAAATATTTAAAAACAAACAAACAAATGTATTTGGGTGACCAAGGAGCACACTGGCAGATAATGTTGGCTGTTCTTTCATTTTCACTGCTGTCTTCTCTAGTAGAACAAGAACCATGATTTTTTGCTGTGTTCATGGCCATCCAGGACAAAAAATTCTATTTCTTACCATCCTGTAAAGGTAGCTATGATCATGCATCTAGGCCAAAAGCAGTGCCAAACTGGTATGTGGAATTCAAGGTCATGCACTATATCAGGCATAGTTCAGCTTAAAGCAGAAACCAGTCTTTTCAGTCAGAAAGTGTTGTGGTTTTTTTTAGAATTTATTTGTTTGTTTGTTTATTTATTTATTTATTTATTTATTTATTTATTTATTTATTTTAGACAGAGTGAAAGAGAGACAGCATATGTGAATGGGGGGCAGGGGGCAGTGGGAGAGTCTCAAGACTATGCTTAGCATGAACCCCACACAGGGCTCAATCTCATGATCCTGAGACTATAATCTGAGCCAAAACCAAGAGTCAGAAGCCTAACCAACTGAGCCATCTAGGTGCCCTTCAGTCAGAAGGTATTTCACGGCGAAGCATTTGCTTCAGCGTGGCTGGAACTGGAGGGTATGATGCTGAGTGAAATAAGTCAATCGGAGAAGGACAAACATTATATGGTCTTATTTATTTGGGGAATAAAAAAAATAGTGAAAGAATAAAGGGGAAAGGAGAAAAAATGAGTGGGAAATATCAGAAAGGGAGACAGAACATGAGAGACTCCTAACTCTGGGAAACAAACAAGGCATGGTGGAAAGGGAGGTGGGCGGGGATGGGGGTGACTGGGTGACGGGCACTGAGGGGGGCACTTGATGGGATGAGCACTGGGTGTTATGCTACACGTTGGCAAATTGAACTCCAATTAAAATATGTAAAAAAAATAAAATTAAAAAAATAAAAAAAGAAGGTATTTCACAGAACAAATTTGTTACACAGTGACAGAGGATCTGAGAAGCCAAACATTGTTAATTCCTCAAAAAAGAAAAGCTCATCAAAGAAGCTACAGATAAACTGAATGATGCTCTATTAAAGATTAACAACAGAAGAACACCACTATAACTCATAAGATAAAGATAACAAGAGTCCAGAAACCTACGCTCTTTGTTGATGGTTGTTTAAAAACTCAGAGACCCAAATTACTGGGGTGTGGACCACTGGTTTGAGGCCATGGGCACGGAGGAAATGCAGTTGCTATGGATGTCAATCAAGGTAGGCAGGAAGGAGGGAAATACCCTACCTGCCAAAGTCATCTACCAGATTACACAGCAGAATAGGTAAAAGGGAGGAAGATACTGTAAAGGATCATATGAATGACCAATAAATACAAATGAAAGAGATAGCTGGGCCTTGCTCTTCCTTTGAAGTTGGGATTTGGATGTGATGGGAAGCCATGTGCTGATGGTATAGCAGTAGGATAGATAGGGCCCCTGACAGTTTCATGGAGGCTTTTATATGAAAAAGTTCAGCCCAGACTTTTATGAAAAAAGAAATACAAATGTCTTGTTAAAACCACTGTTAATTTTCAATGTCTGATCCAGTAGTTAGTCTTTATTAATACAGTATGTTACAGTTAGAACTGCAATGCTGGAATTAAGGCTATGAGAGATGGAGTTATAAAAGAAAAAGGGTGTAAAAAGCAGCCAAGGACATACATATGGAATCCATTATGTGAAATGCCCAGGATGGACAAGGCTCCAGACACAGAAAGTAGACCAGTGGTTTCTACAGGTAAGGAGGAATCATTGCTCATGGGTTCAAGATTTCTTTTCAGGGTGATAAAAAGGTTATGGAATTACAATAGTGGTAATGTTTACACAAGTTTGTGAATTTACTAAAGACCACTGAATTGTACACTTACAGAATAAAAATTAACTTTTACAAAGTAGGTAAGAGGCACATAATCAAAGGGCTTATATGCTAATGTCAAGAATCTTGGATTCCTTCTCTAGGCTATGCGTAGCAATTGTAGGGTTTTTTTAGAGCTAGTCACAGTGAGATTAGGTTTTTAATAAGAAAACTCCAGCATCATTGTGGAAAATGTTTTGTGGACAGAAGAGGATAATCATAGAGGTGAGATGACAGTTGGTTCACTCAGGTGGGAGACAATGAAGACATGAACTGGAGCAACGACAATGACTATGGAATAAGGTTGGGATGCCTGGGTGGCTCAGCAGTTGAGTATCTGCCTTCGGCTCAGGTTGTGATCCCAGGGTCCTGGGACTGAGTCCTGCATTGGGCTCCCTGCAGGAAGCCTGCTTCTCCCTCTGCCTGTGTCTCTATACCTCTCTCTGTGTCTCTCATGAATAAATAAATAATATCTTAAAAAAAGAATATGGAATAAGGCAAAGGACAGTAGAAGAGAAAATGAAATGGGAGCACAGATGTTTCAGCCATTTAACTCTTGTCCCCATCAACTGTGCATTCTGTGAGACAATCTAAAACATCTCTACCTTTTTTCAAATTTTTATTTAAAGTCTAGTTAGTTTACATATCATGTAATATTAGTTTCAAGAGTAGAAGTTAGTGATTCATCACCTATATAAAACACCCAATGTTGATCTCAACAAGTGCCCTCCTTATGCCCATCACCCATGTAGCACATGTCGCACGCACAGCCCCCCAGAAACTCTCAGGTTGTTCTCTATCATTAACAGTCTCTTATGGTTAGCCTCCCTCTTTTTTCTCTTCCTTCCTCTATGTTCAGTTTCAGACATTTTTTGTTATTCTGTCATTAATTATATATTTTACTTGTTATGAAAACTTAGCTTAGATCACCAACCACGTGAAGTACTACCAATACTTACAGATACCTATATCCACAGCCTAAATTTAATACTATCCAGGTACTTCAAGGGACCAAAATAATTGCCTTTGCTATACATAGTTCATTATGCCAAGATGATTTTTTCAATTACCCTCTAACTAAGATCCAAGTGTCTCTTGTGAAACACAACCAGTCTAACTTTTCCATCAAAAGAATCTTTTCATGACAGTGATTGCTTTACTAAAATCTATCACCCATGTCCTGGAACTCCCATTAAGAAAAGGCTCTTGGGTGCTAATAAAATAGTTGACAGCCAATGAACTGAAATTACTTTTAACTCTTATTTGTCAGAGATGTAATGTGTAGATCTGTTGTTAATAGCTTCATCAAAACTCATGCTTATAGCAGTACTAATTCTGCATGAAAATTTATTTTACTTCTCAGTCTTTAAACTGTAATGAAAATGGAAGAAAAGAAACTGATATTAAAAAAATAAAACATGATTACTCTTTTCAATGTTCCCCTTGAATGATGAGTTAGGACCATTTGTAGAAGGAAAGTCAGCATAAAATTTATAACCCCATCTGTTTACATCCTCTGTCTTCATACCTTTTGAGTTATAGCCATTTCAAGAAACTTGACTTCCCATAAATACAACGTCCATTTTCACTCACCCCTCTAAAACTTTACATATGCTGTTTTCTCTGATGAATACATTTTCTTAGTTTTTTCTTGCTTAATTTAATACTTATTTTTCAAGATCCAAGTAGGTATTACCTCTTCTGGGAAATCGTTTCTGAATCACTTCCATACCCCCATAGGGGTTCAATAACCCATATTTACCTATGCATAACTGTATTCACAAAATATACTATTGTAAGGAAAATATTAATTTAAAAAGCTATATTAGCTTTGGTAATTTGAATTAACTTCTGTAAGTTAATTTGTAACTTTGTAAGTGGAGTGGCTCAAACAAGATGGAAGCTTCTTTCTTGTTATCCATTGGTTCAATGTCAGTGGCTCTGCTTCACATAGTACAATTCAGGTATCTCCGCTTCTTATATCCTGTGGCTGATGCTTTCCCTAACTTTTGACTAGTATGTGCAACTAGCAGACAGAAGAAAAAGGAGGCAAAGGAGGTATAGATTTCTCTTTAAAATCTTGGTTCAGAGATGCCACACATTACTTCTACATGTATTCCAGTGGTTAAAATTCCATCATTTGGACCCACTTAACTAAAAATGAAGTAAAGCTGAAAAATGAAAACTTACTATTTACATAGGAAGAAGAGATACTGATTTTTGCTGAATAGTTAGTAGCAGCATTAAACTGAAAGTAATTAAGTTAGCAGATTAGTCAAGATTTTGGCTGGTATGCCCTCTGAGGACATTTGACAACATGTCAAGATCCAGCTCTGGGCCAGCATACTGGTATGGTAAGTGCTACGTACTTGGAATCAATCTTTCTAACTGTTCCATTCTCCTTCCTCCTTTCCCCCCCTTTTTCAGTGTCAAACTTTCACTAGGTGGGTGATGGCATCTAGGGGTCTAGCTATGAGCCAGCATATCCATGCAGGGGGGGTTCTGGGGCTGGCTTTCTAACTGGCCTTTTCTTCTTCATCCTTCTTCCATCATCTTCATTCCCCTCTTCTCTCCCCTTCCTTTGGGTGAACTTTCAGCCAGTATCCAGTGGGAAAGATAGAGTCCAAAATCCAGTTTTTTTGTCGTCATGGTGAAGAGTTTGGCAAAGGGGCAGTATTGAACACATGAGTAAAACCATTATGGGCTATGGAAGACAAGTTTCTCATTGTTGAAAATGGAAATTATGAATTAGGAAAAGAGGTAATGTTGGAATACAACTGGAAGTATCCATGTGAAAAATGATCCAGTATGATAAAGCTCTAATTAAAATTAAAGTAAAATGTAGAAACAGAGACATATGCGTATACACATATATTACTTGCATACATATATTTCTCATCTCATTCTGTGGAGAAGGCAGGGAAACAAAATATCCTAGTCACAAAGAACATACACAGTGCCCAACGATTTGTTTCTAAATACTTCTTCCTAGAGATATATAGCTGACTCCAGGGCTGAAGAAAAAAAAAAATACAGTATGACCTGGAAACATAATGTTGCACCAGAAATGAGGGTCATGTCAAAAGAACACAGGAGTCAGCCTGAAAAAGCTCCCACTGGCCAAGTCTGAGACAATCTGAATATCAAATAAATAATGATGACAAATTGTAATTTTTTGAGTAAAATGAATATCCATGAGACTATATTAGTATAAAAATAAAATTGGATATATATTTAAATGGGGTGAACAGAATGCTTCTATGCCGACTAATAAATCTAAAATGAATTATTGAATAAGAACATCACAATCTGACAATAATCATAGTGATTATTGATTCCGGAAAATATCATCAATGGATGGGAAATGTATGTGAAAGACTGATGAGAAGCACTGATATTCACATACTCTCCAGGTAACTTCTGTGAATATTTTATTTACAGATTATTAACTCTGTGACTATCATATTCACATACTCTCAAGGTAACTTCTCATAAAATACATATTGATTATTTATTAGTTAATAAATATCACATCTTATTAATTAACTTTCCAGTGAAGAAATCTGACAGACATTATTAATTAATCAAATAATAATAAATGCTAATTTCATCAATAATGGCACAAATCAACATTGTTTGCTTCATGATATGATGCACTGAGAAGAGCCCAGCATCACCTCTGTGATAATCTTGCTCAGAATGCACAAACTCTTTACTCATGACAAACATCAGACAGACTCAAATGGTGGGACATTCTATTCTACACAGTAACTGGACTAAACTCTTCAAAAATGTTAGAGTCATGAAAGATAAGGAAAGGTCAATGAACTATTTCAAATTGAAGGACATTATCCATATGTGACAATGAATGGAATAGTTGTTCCTGGAATGGCTCTTGGACTTAAGATTATATATATATATGTGTGTGTGTGTGTGTGTGTGTGTGTATGAATGTGTATGTTTGGGATAATTATGAAAATCTGAATGGGATCTGTGGACTAAATAATAATATTGGATCAATGTTCACTTTTTTATGTTCATGGATATATTGTGCCTGTGTGGGAAAATGTTCTTTTTTAAGTTTTTATTTAAATTCCAGTTAGTTAACATACAGTGTAATATTAGTTTAAGGTTTACAATTTAGTGATTCAACACTTACATACAATAACACCCAGCGCTTATCACAAGTGCACTCCTTAACCCTCATTACCTACCTTCCTATCCACCCACCCATTTCCTCTCTGACAACTATTGCTTTGTTCTCTATAGTTAAGAGTGTTTCTTGGTTTGCTTTGCTCTCTCTTCTCTTCCTCTATACTTGTTTGTTTTGTTTATTAAATTCTACATGTGAATAAAATCATATATTATTTGTCTTTCTCAGACTGATTTATTTCATTTAGCATAATACTCTTGGATGGGAAAAATGTTCTTGTACATAGGAAATGGATATTGGAGAATCAAAGGGTATGGTAGGCAGAATAATTATTGCCTATAGGTATCAGGTACTAACACCTATTACCTATAACCTATAAATATCATCTCATAATAAAAAGGGCCTTTGTGGATGTGACTAAAGTAATAATCTTGAGATGGGAAGATTATCTTGGATTATCCAGTGGGCCCTCAAAACTATTAACAAGTGTGTTCTCATCAGAGAGTAGAAAAGGGAGATTTGACACTGAGAATAGTGAAAGACAATGTGAAGACAGAGGCTTTTATTAGAGTTATGTGGACACAAATCAAGGAATGCTGGCAGCCCTGAGTAGTTGGAAGAAGCAAAAAAACAGATCTTTCTGAGAGACTCTGGAGGGAGCTCCACCTTGTTGACACCTTGATGTCAACAAAGTAGTGCTAATAGTTCTGGCCTCCAGAATTATGAGAAAATAAATTTCTGTTGTTTTAAGCATCAAGTTTGTAGTCATTTGTTATGGCAGCCACAGGAAACTAATACAAGGGATAATGTTTGGCATCATTTCTGAAATTTCTCAACTTTTTCAGATATGAGAAATATTAACAGGCATATCTGGGTGAATGGTATACAAAAGCTCTGTATATTTTATCAACATGTTTATAAATTTGAAATTACTTCAAAATTGTAAAAAAAAAAAGAAGCTTAAAAATAAGGTTAAATTGGTAAAGGTGAAGAGCTATTACTCAAGCATCAGGAAACTGGAAGAAGCTTTAAAAACTCCAGAGAAACTATAAACCCTAATTTTCTATTTCATCCTTAGAATCTCAACCTTTTATCCTAAATATCTTTACTTCTTGGTTGTAAGTTGGCTATAATATCTATACATATCACATTTGCCTTCAAAATCAGAAGTGTGGTAAAAGAGGATAAATGGTCATGCTAGTTGATTCTATCCTTTTTAATCAAGAAAGCAGAAGCTTTCTAGCTATCCCTAGAAAATCTCTGTAGCTAGAACTTTGGCAGTAAGAGAGTCTGTGGAGGTGAGCAATACTATCCCAAATTCTTGAGTAGATATAGCAATAGAGGAAAAGATTGGAAATGTCTGTTAAGTAGACTAATAATATATCTTACATGTAGTTGCCTACTGCTCCTTTTAAACTGTTAGCTCCTTGACAATATTTATATTTGTATTTAAAGGTCTTAGCAAAATGCTTAAAATATGTACTCAATGCTTGTAGAAATAATTTGTGCATGTGTGAATTAATGGATTAATGAACCTAATACTCCAAGATCATATTAACCATGTGAATAAATATCTGCTCCATTGGAACATAGTTTTCAATGTAGAATCACACTGATACATAAAGAACACTGATATTCCAGAATACTTTGACACCTACGCCATTATCTGCCTTTTGGTATCTAAGTTTTATATCATGATGATTCGTCTATGGATTTCTCTTTTTGTGCCCACTGTTATGGCATCAGATTAAAACCATATCAAACTTTTGCCTGAATTGTTGGAATGTCTCTTATCTCTCATCTCTTCAATGTCTTCCCTCTCACCCCATCAAATGAGACAAGTAACTAGGCACATACAGGAGAGGAAAAATGGGAAAGGCAAAACTCGGTAAACAATTAAATATAAGGAATGATTAATAAGAGTACTTAAATATTGTGAAGACTCCCCCTTAGATAACTAAGTGAATAGGAATACCAAACATAGGGAAAGAGATTAATTGGTAAGAAATAGATTGTATAAAATCTATGAGTGATGTTTTAGACATAGAAATTTGATGTGCTTATGGGATATCATGGTGCAGATGAATAGTCAAGAGTTAGGTATTTGAGTCTTGAACTAAGAGAAATTAGAACATGAGATATAAATCTGCCATTCTTCTATACGTAAGTGATATTGAAGCTTGTGGAGAGACAAGATGAAGAAACCATGTAAAGTGTGAAGAAAACAAACTAAGAAAAAACTTGAATATACACAAACCCTAATGGCAGGCAGAGAACTGAAAGTGAAATTGTAAGGAAATAATAACAGCTGTCGTTTACTATTGCGTGCAAAGCACCAGGATGCTAGGTTTAGGTAGAGCTTCTCTATGCACTGTGCAAGATTACTAACACTACCTCAAGTTTTACAAGCGAGGAACAAAACAGTTTTGGCTCTTTGTCCCTGGGTAGAGACAGAGCCAGCCATTGTTAATTGACCAAAGGAAGAGGTACTGAAACAGAAGCAGGCCATGAATGCCACAAGAAGAAAGAGTTTAGGGTTAGACTGAGTTAGCCAATTACACAGGACAAGGACGTTCAACAGGTTAAGCATCAAAAAGAGACCTTGGGTCTGTAATTTGGCAACCTGGGGTAATGTGATACCTGCCAGTGAAATGTCAGGTCAAAATTAACTTTAAAAGAAATTTAAATGATTTTACAATGAAACAGGAGGAGAGAATGTAACAAAAGATCACAGATTTTGTTTTGAAATACATTCATTCCAAAACAAGGGTACCTGATATGCAGGAAAAGCAGAGAGGGAGCCTATTTTGTGAGAGCTGTAATGAGGAGAAGGCGTGGGAAGATAAAAAGCAATACACCAAACTTCAGTAGTTTAGCAGGTATTCTCAAGTCAGTCCATCAGCAGACTAAAAAATCTTCAAATTAAAGGAAACCCATCACTGGAAATGAATATGTAGGCTCTGGTGGGTGTAAATTTTTATTTCTGGGTATCTGGCTATATTATGCTGAAGTATAGCCAAACAAGGCCATGCGAAAGCTGCAGAGTCAGAGTGTAATGCAGGAAAAGCCTTAGTTTCTAAGGTACATTTCCTTCACTATGAGCACTAGGAGAAGTGAGGGTTCTGAAAGTTGGTGTGATGTATGTCCTAGATAAATATTTCAGATAAGAATAGCTAACATTTATTAAGAGCTTTCCATGTGTCCAACTTTGCTAAATCCCTCAAATGCCTCATTTTATATGGCTTTCACAGCGCACTTTGATTCTAGTACTCTTCTTAAACCCATATACAAATGAGGAAACTGATGCTGACAGGTGTATAGTAACTTGCCCATGTTATGTAGCTTGTAAGTGGCAGAGCTTTGGTTCAAATTGTGGTCTGAATGACTTCTGATAATGTACTCTTACCCACTTAACAATGTAACCTGCTATATCCTTTGGTAGAAACTCATCAATAATTCTCAGATGAGAGCAGTAGTCATATATCAAAGTACAGACTTCCCTGGGCATGAGGGAAAAGAGCATAAAAAAGAGACAAAAATGTAGATGTCATGAAATTAGAATTTAGAATTTCAGGGACCTTGAAAATTGTCAATTTTAAAGCTCTTTTCAAAACAGAAACCCCTCTGTAATATACGTTCTCAGGGCACCTAATCTCAGCTTGAACACTTCTAGTGGAGAAGAACAGTCCACTTAATGGGAAAACTCACTTGTTTTTCATTCAGTCATCTCTAGTTTTTGTTTTAGTTACTTTCTGAGCCATAACCTGCCTCCCTCCAACCTGGTCCCAATTTTATATCAGTTTTAAAAAATATATTCATTATCTTTAATCAGCATCTGCATACTCTCAATGTATGTATTTTAAGTTGTAATTACCTAGGACTCAATTTTATTTCTCTCTTCTTGAGGTTCAACTCAATAATCATTAGCTGGAATCATTTCACTTACAGCCTCAGTAAATTTACCAAATTAACTAATCAAATAGGTGGAACCAACATAACAAGCAATTTCACAAACAGCTCTGTGCTGGTTGCAACCTGAATGTTTATATAAAAATGTAAAACCAATGTCAGACCATAGCTCTCTGTTCAAACAGAAGCCAAGCACATTGTATTCATTAACATTATTTCATTCTTACCTTTACCAAGTGAGGATGCTATTATGATCCCCATTTTATCCATGTAGGAATTAAGGCTAGCAGAAACAATTCATTCCTGGATGTCTGGTTTCAAACCTCAATTTTTCATCCCACAGTATGTTGGAATTGAAATGAGATCAACCCTGCCAATTTAACAGATGTGAAAACTGAGGTCCTGATATGATAAGCAATCCCTTCTGGACTGTGATGCTCATCACACTTCTCATGCCCATATGAATCACCTGGAGATCATGTTAAGCTGTTGTTTTAGATTCAGTAGATTTGGCCTAAGATCTGGCCTAAGATCATGGGGTCCATGATTTTACCCTTCTAACAAGCTCTCAGGTGATACTGATGTTGCTAGCCCATGGGCTACATTTCGAGGAAGACAGTTAATTAGTCTTGAGGTTTAAAATATTGGTCCTACCCAGCAGTACCTGAGAACTGAAATCTGACAACTTCTTATAAATCCAATCTGTGGCCTCGCTTGAGACCCACCAAATTAGAATGTCTGGGCACGGGACCTGGAAATCCACGTTTTAGCAATCTTTCAAGGTTTTTGTGTTCACACTAAAGTTCAAGAACCATTAACTTAGATTGCACATTGAATTAATATCAGAATAAGAAAGTATGTCTCCTCACTTTGCTGAGCAGCGTTTTTTCCTATATACCAGACTGGTCCTCTCAGAGTTGGAATTAGTAACACTAAGCAATACTGGTCTACAAATGCTCCTCCCTTAACATAGCCATGTGGCGATTTTAAAATTATGCCAAAAATTGCATAATTTATTGAAGAGATAATTCTCTCTTCAATAAATGGAGCTGAGTTACCCTCTGCTTGAATGTTGGTTGAGCTGACTGCCTTATATCTAATAAACAGATATAGCAGAGGTGATGACACTTGTGTGTAACTTCCATGATTATAATATAAAAAGACTGAGGCTTTTATCTTGGGGACATTATGTCTCCCAGAAACCATGTGACATGTTGGGAGGACATTCAGATAGCCTAAGGAGAGATCCACGTGGTGGGAAACCAAAATCTCCAGTCATTAGTCATTGAGGAAATTATGCCTGCGAACATACACATGAGTTAGCTTTTGAGAGACTGCTCCACCACCCAAGCTTTCCCATGAGACTCATCAGAGATCCTTAGGCCAGAATTACCCAGCTAAGCTGCTCCCAGATTCCTGATCTAGTGAAACTGTTAGAAAATAAAGATTTGTTATTTTCAGTTATTGAAATCTAGGGTTTATCTGCTATATAGCAACGAAAAATAATACAGTCTCAGGCAGCCTGGGTGGCTCAGCGGTTTAGTGCCACCTTCAGCCCAGGGTGTGATCCTGGGGACCCAGGATAGAGTCCCACGTCAGGCTCCCTGCATGGAGCCTGCTTCTCCCTCTGCCTGTGTCTCTGCCTCTCTCTCACTCTCTCTCTCTCTCTCTGTCTCTCATGAATAAATAAATAAAATCTTTAAAAAAAATACAGTTTCTCAGCAATTGTTTCCCCATGAAGTGATCAGGGTAACAGGGTAACTGAAAACTTTCTATATCTTGGATGTTTTTTGAAGAAGCAACCTATAGGACTTTCCCTATCCTACTGCTTTTATTCTTCTTCTTTTTTTTTTTTTTTACATCAATTGCCTCAAAAATCTTTTTTTTTTTTTTGAGGTCATGTTTTAAGAGTTACTTATGTCTGGAAATAGCACTACTAAACTTGACATAAAATAGGGGTTCCAGGGGCACCTGGGTGGCTCAGTGGTTGAGCATCTGCCTTTGGCTCAGGTCGGGATCCTGGATACCTGGGATCCAGACCTGCATCAGGCTCCCCGCAGGGAGCCTGCTTCTCTCCCTGCCTATGTCTGTCTCTCTGTTTCTCTCATGAATAAATAAATAAAGTCTTTAAAAAAATAGGGGTTCGAGAAATGCCTGTGACTTACCAAATTACGGTATAAATGAATCAATCACTATTTAAAAAAATACAGCATCCCAGCCTCACATAGCACATTCACTCCACAATGAATATGCAAGTCCTTCCAAGCCTTGAGACATGGAATTTTCCATTTAAGACAGATTTCATGAAATAGGTAATACAAGTGTTCAAATAATTCTAGAACACAAGAGCTATAAATTTAACACTTAAATGAAAATTTTACTTTCAAATACTACTTCTGCAGCATGAATTTGAACTTCTCTGTTTCAGATTCATAAGCCTAAAATAAAGCAGTGACTGAACTGTAGTGGACTCCACAGTCTCACATGGTTGGTTCTAACATACTATTAATTTCCAGTGAAATGGACCTTTGAAATTCATGGTGAGAAATGATTGCAGTAACATTTCAATCTTAGGCCTATTAGTCCCCTAGAGGTATCTTTTGAAACTTGAATCTCCAAGGAATTAGCTAAATAAGGCTAAAACACTTTTTCCTAGTACTAACATTGAAGCAAAGCACTCATTGTGCAAAACGCCCACAAAAGTTAAACAAATCTCTGATACATTAACACATTTATGACACTGAATACACTGACAGGATAATTCAACACATTACCAGGGTATTGATGAGAGAACTGCCTCTGAGCCACCCACTTTGACTTCCTGATGTCTAACAAGGAATAGTCACAGAGAACAGCTGAATTGGGCTAAGAAGGGATGGTAATGCTGGAAACATCATGCTATTTTGGTTTTCTAAAGTTGAAAGGGAATTTTTAGCTTGCCTCATTTTCTATTTTTTCTGTTTTTGGGAGGAGATGATCATTCAGATTCTGCTTAAATACTTCAATGTTATTACATTACAGGCATCTCATTCCATGTTTCATCATCGTTACCTCCTCAAAGATGCCCATAATTCTAATTACAGCTTCTCTGAAGATTTCCCAGGATTGGGTAGAAAACACAAAAGATGACCATAGGTTGAGTTAAAGGTAGTCAAAGGACAATCAGTGCCTACTATGATGCCTACTACAAGATTTTCCTATATAATCTGGGGAACTGTTCAGAAGGAGTCAGATGGGAGGCCAGTTAAGGAATATTGTTCTGGCACAGATCCCAAGGATAAGCCTGCAAGAGGTCACATCAGAAAAGGCACCAAAGACCCGGAGGATCTGACTCATTTTAGCTCTAATGGGTTGACAAGGTCCAGAGGTCAAATGAGGTAAGGAAGTTAGAAACAGTGCTAAGGGAAAACTAAAACAGGCTGGTCTTAACTTAGCCTCTATTTGGCTTCACTTGCTTCCTCCCCAAAGACTCCTATATTCCCTGGGGGAACTGTGGGTATAGATAATATTAGGAAAAAGGTGAAAGGTCTGATAGCAGAGTACAGCCATTGCTTGCAGTAGGAGCAGATTACAAGAGTACTTCGATGATCTGTCTCTGAAGAACAATTCATTGAGTCAATGCTGTTGGACCCGAAGATACCACACGTCAAATGGAATCTAGGAGTTTTCAAAAAATTATTAGTGTTCTTTACAAAATGCAAAGTCATAGTCACTGCCTATATAGCATGTATTCACTCTTTTGTTCCAATGATAAATGTATTTTTCTTCTGTAAACTTCACAGCATTAGGTTGTCTTTGTGCCAGCTGAGGCTCTGAAATGATATAAGAGGTTCACCAGGAATTCAAAAAGAATATCTTTTAGTTTAAGCTATAGAAGGGGTTGCTGTGCAAAATTTATATTTTGATGGTTTATTGCTTTCCCCCATAATCTTAAACTGGCAAACACTATAAATAGTTTAATTCTATACATAATTCTGATGTATGTGTATATCTGTATATGTCTCTGTGTGTGTAATCTGGTGTATATAAATGTACATAAATTTCCAAGAGGAAAAGTAACATAAAGAAGGGCCATTCATTCTCCTTTAAGCCAAGTATCTCTAATTCATTCAACCCTGCCTTAATCAGCATAGACTTGAAACCTATTGAAGCACTCATCTCTGAGATATTTACTGGTTTGTTTGGCCCCTTCTTATATGAGAGCCCCTGAGCCCAACTAAGCCTACCAGGGTGCTTAGTTTAAGAATCATCAACACCATCATCATCACCACCACCACCATTTACTGTCTCCCATGCACCCAGCTGATAGCAGACAGATTTTTACAGAATACATCTATTACCATTTCTAGAGTTAACAGTTTGGTTATCACAAAAATACCACCATACTATTACTGATTCAGCTTTAATTTACAGTAAATTAGTCTATGATTTTTTAAAGATTTTTATTTATTTAGAGAGAGAACGTGTGTGAGGATGGAGGCAGAGGGAGAAGGAGACAGAATCTGAAGCAGACTCTGTACTGAACATGGAGTTGACACAGGGCTCAGTCTCAGAATCCTGAGATCATGCCCTGAACTGAAATCAAGAGTTGGACACTCAACCTGCTGAGCTACCTAGGTGCCCCTTTTTATGATTGTTTTTAATGAGAGCTTTAGAAAGGAACAAATGCATTATTCTATTCATATTCAAACATAGTATGTTTTAAACTAAAATCAAATTTATTTATCTGTATAAAATGTCACCTAATTAAAGAATGTAACATAAGGGTTTGAGCTTTGGTGCGAGACAGACCTGCCTTTGTATGTCTAGAATGCTACTGTGTGACTGAAGGTCAGATCCTTGCCTCAGATCTTTCATATGTAAATAGACAAAAATAATGCTACCCAGTCCAGGTTGTCGTAATGGTTATAGATAATATATAAGAAGTACTTGCCTTATAATAGGGGCTCAACAATTGGTATATTATCCTTTCATTGTTATTGTTATCATGATGTCTAACATTTTTAAATGACAAGATCTCAGTGAATTGAATCTTTACAAATTTCATCAGTATTCCATCTCTGCCAGTATCCACATCAATAATGCAAATGTCCAGCAGGACATGAGTGCAATTAAGAGGTCACCGTCTATCACTAGGTAACAACTTCTAGGTTGTTGTAGATTATTTAATCTAAAATAATAGGTTACATTGTGCTGATTCTTAGTAAAATCGAGGACAGATATAATACAGCTATTCAATAAGCTATGACAATTTTACAAAGAAACTGAGACACAGTAAGGAGTGCAATTATGATTCTGAACACAGAGCCCTAACTCCTAACTCCTGTAGAATCTGCATGTTTCTTTTTTTTTTAATTTATTTTTTATTGGTGTTCAATTTACTAACATACAGAATAACCCCCAGTGCCCGTCACCCATTCACTCCCACCCCCCGCCCTCCTCCCCTTCTACCACCCCTAGTTCGTTTCCCAGAGTTAGCAGTCTTTACGTTCTGTCTCCCTTTCTGATATTTCAAACACATTTCTTCTCCCTTCCCTTATTTTCCCTTTCACTATTATTTATATTCCCCAAATGAATGAGAACATATACTGTTTGTCCGTCTCCGACTGACTTACTTCACTCAGCATAATACCCTCCAGTTCCATCCACGTTGAAGCAAATGGTGGGTATTTGTCATTTCTAATAGCTGAGTAATATTCCATTGTATACATAAACCACATCTTCTTTATCCATTCATCTTTCGTTGGACACCGAGGCTCCTTCCACAGTTTGGCTATCGTGGCCATTGCTGCTAGAAACATCGGGGTGCAGGTGTCCCGGCGTTTCATTGCATCTGTACCTTTGGGGTAAATCCCCAACAGTGCAATTGCTGGGTCGTAGGGCAGGTCTATTTTTAACTCTTTGAGGAACCTCCACAGTTTTCCAGAGTGGCTGCACCAGTTCACATTCCCACCAACAGTGTAAGAGGGTTCCCTTTTCTCCGCATCCTCTCCAACATTCGTGGTTTCCTGTCTTGTTAATTTTCCCCATTCTCACTGGTGTGAGGTGGTATCTCATTGTGGTTTTGATTTGTATTTCCCTGATGGCAAGTGATGCGGAGCATTTTCTCATATGCATGTTGGCCATGTCTATGCATGTTTCTTACCAGTATCAAACAGGTTATGAGTCTGCCTGAACCTTCCATGTCAGTTTGCCATCTGAGATGTGTGAATATTATATCTTATTAAACACCTTGCAAAAATCCAAATACAGTGTGCCTCCAGGGTCCTTTAACTTTGTATTTCTAAATTCCCCATTTGAAGAGGATATAAAGTTTACTTAAACTTTATTATGGTTTTATTTCTGTTTCCTTTTCAGAATTCTCAAAAATACCTTAAATAATAAGCTCTAAACTCTTGATGAAATGTACTTCAGTCTTAGGAGACTTGTGAATCTCTTTCCCACCTTTCTTAAACTCTTTTATTTATAGGACTTCCAGAGCCTGATTCTTATTTTCCAGAGACTTTGTTTCTTTATCTAATGAGTGGAGATAATAACATCTAATAAATGGCGTTGTTGTAAGGAATACATTTAAAAATCCAAGAGCTGAACACATGGCTTGGCATAAAACTAATCAATAATAGCTATTATTATGTAGATTTCACCCACAATAGATTTGTGAGGAAGTTGATGACGCTGTTTTCCAACACTGTATTCTTTATTATTAGCAGCTCTCTATTATACACAGAAGCAACACTCAATAATTGTTTGCTGAATTAAGCATACAGAGTAAGTTTTTATATTGTACCAGTGCAATTTAGGAGTAAATCTAAACACATAAAACATTTTACTTTTCAGAATAAAAGTGGAATTTTTTAGACTGCTTGTGAAGAATTATCCACACTAAAGTTGTCCTATAAATACAATAAAAATATCTAGGTATGCTGATTTTTCCTCTAGGTTTAATATTATTTCCCCTACATAATCCTGCTGGAGAAGACAGTAAATGAATAATTTCATCTCTAGGTCAATATTGGGACAAAAACAGTTTGTTTTAATTTTCTTACATATTGATTGAAATACTATTTCTGGGGTGCACAGAATAAGATTCTAGAAAAACTGTATTTTCAAATAATAGATTCACTTGAAAATATTAAGAAGACCCTTACTCAAAATGAAGGAACATTTTAAATAGAGAAATTCATCACAGATACTTTCAACATAAGACACTTTTAAAGGTTTGATAATTATCGATGAAGTCTTTAAAAACTGGATTCAATTTTTAAAAATTAAGTTCTGCTCAGAATATAAAAAATTAAATTTCAAGGGTACTATTTACTTGTTATTAGATAGGAAGGTTTTGATTATCTAAAGCGATGTCATGTGCAAGAGGTTGAGACTTGGTCTGAAATAAGTGACTGTCTCAGGTAAGAAGCACGCTTTCTAGAATGAACAAGATTCAGATTTTAATTTGAGCTATCACATTTTGTCACCTTCAGTGTTTAAGGAAGGGTCATTTGCTATAAAAGGAAATTCTCTAGAGGAATACAGATTTCATAGGATTCCCTCAAAACTCTGAGGCTCTGTATTGGCAATTGAAGGGGGTGCTTTTGATCTCAAAATGCCCTGGTAAATAAAGATGAGTGGAGAGAAGAATTACTTTCTCTTGCACAGCAATGTGACTCTGATCACCAAAGCATCTGATCTCATAGAAATCTTGTACAGAACTTTTTATTTCTCCTGGTATTTATCATTTCTGTTTATAAATCTTTAGGCATATCATCTGCCTTACTTGACACTGTATAGAAAATTCTGCAGGATTTTAGCTAAGTTTTTCTTTCACTTGTAACAAATCAATACTCTTCAAATTAGCCTGCTCTGAGAGGTAGATGCTGGAGAGATGGAAGAGAGCACCTGATCCTCTGAGTGCCTCCTATGGTCAGTTCCTATACAAGGTGTTCCTGTTAGGGCATGTAATCCTCACATTCTCTGCTAGGTACGTATTACCTTCATTTCACTGATAAGAAAACTGAGGCTCAGAGAGAGTAAGCAACTTCTCAGAAGACACCAACCCACTGAGTAGGAAAGCCACGATTTTATGCATGATTCCTAGCTTTAGCTTTTACTGTGTCAGACAAGACATGAGCACAACAGGATGTCTCAATGCTCTTCAGTAAACTCCTGCTTTCTCTAAAACTGTCCTGGTTTCTTAAAAAGTCCATTCCACAAGGATCCAGGATTCATCTTCTTTTCCAGCAATGTAGTTTCATCGCTGATGTTGCTAATAACTCTTAAATAATCTAAACCTAATGAACATGTGGCAAGAGCCACAGGCAGATGAAAGGAGAGCAAGGAGCCCTGGAGTTCTGTGGCAAATGCTTAGCTGACTCTGGAGGCAACCAGCCCGTTAAAGCGACAGACGCCTTTCAAACCACGGAGAGTCAAACTGGTGTTGCCATCCTGCTTTCCAAATTGAAGGAGGATTTATCAGGTGACTGGTTGGTCATTAAAATTACTTTCTTATGTTCATCATGAGATTTTTTACAAATAATCTGCAATAGTTCAAAGAATTTAGTGTCACTGGGATAACAACTTTTTCTATCCTACTTATATTTACATAAACCGTATTTTATATCCCTTGTATTTATAAAATTGAAACATAGGAAAAAAGTGATATATAAATCTTTTTTTTGATATATAAATCTTTTGCTAACATCTCAATTTTAACATTAAATAATATTTAGCCACAGGTTTATGAATGAAAAAGTGCTTCTCCTAGCTAATAAAAAGTTGGCATTTCCAATAAATTATTTTATATGTGTAATAATTATATTTCCTAATTTAAGTATTTTATCTTTTGATAAATTCAATATTAAAGTATTTATAAGAAATAATAAGTATTTTATCTTTTGATAAATTCAATACTAAAGTATTTATAAGAATATCTTAATCCAGGATAATTTTGTAATCACAGGAGAGAAAATATGTATACACATGCACAATTTACCTGCATTTCTCTTTGTTTTGGAGACATACAACAGATTAAAAATAACAGCACATTAGGATAAAGTTTTGTAAAGGAAGTAGAATGGAAATACACATTCAAGAGTAATTGGAAATGATATTAATTTTATGACTGTTAATGAAAATTGCTTATATTTTTTAAAAAAAGATTTTATTTATTTATTCATGAGAGACACAGAGAGAGAGAGAGAGACAGAGACAGAGACAGAGGCAGAGACAGGCTCCATGCAGGGAGCCCGATGTGGGACTTGATCCCTGGTCTCCGGGATCACAGCCTGGACTGAAGGTGGCGCTAAACCGCTGAGCCACCCCGGCTGCCCTGCTTATATTTTTAAATGGCTCAATCCTGAGTATCAAATGGCTACAGTTTTTAGATTTCACTGGTTATATTTAAATCAATGATGTTATGGGTTATTTTTAAATCTAAATTCAAATTCAATGTAACAGAAATCATGTAAAATAATAAATTATTTTAATTCTCATGAATTTATTCATGAGAGACACAGAGAGAGAGGCAGAGACACAGACCTGATGTGGGACTTGATCCCGGGTCTCCAGGATCACGCCCTGGACTGAAGGCAGTGCTAAACCGCTGAGCCACTGGGGCTGCCCATAATTAAACATTTTAGATAACAATATAAAAATGTTCAAGTGTGTACCTATTGTGTATTTATGGTCAAGGGGTATGTACATTCTTTTATAGTATCAGCAAAAAACTCTGAAAACATGAGATAAACCTAGATGAGTGCAGTTAGGTGATTTTTAAGTAGTTGGATTTAAGTATTTAAATTTAAATAATTCTGAGACAACTTGGAAGAGCAAAGATTCATGATCTAATAGGGGAAGGACCCTGAGGCTAAAGACTGAATGCACCTTATTTTTCTAGGCCCAGTACATAGTTGGTGCTCATTAAATATATGTTGAATGAATAACTAATTTATAATACAGAAGTCTATGTTAATCCACATTGTTTTAGCTTCAGTTAAAGGACAGAATTCTCCTATATGCATCTCTGCTGATTTTCTCTTTCCAAAGAACTTAAAACTTAAGTTAACCTTCACAACCATGGTAGATCCTGCTTTTTCAATGTTTCCTTTGCAAGGCACTCACATTTTCATTTTTAAGTGTATGCTATAGTACTAACAGATGAGTCCTTGCAATGAGGGCATAACTTTTGGATTAATTTATTATAAATTTTTCTTCCTCATGGCAATTCTCTTGCTACTTTAAATTCACACACAAATAAAACTCTATTTCCCCCTCGGTTGTTTTCTCAATTTATCTTAATTAGCACCTAAAGCTAGTATGTGCATAGTGACTATATGTATATGATACAACTAATTGCAATATTCTCTTAATTGTAAGAGAGTTCCTTCCCTAATTTTAAACAAATAAGTAAAAAAAAAGCAAAACCTCACAAATGAAGTTCACTTTATATTTGTAAGAGAGAGATATTTTTAATCTAAATGGTTTCAATTCTACGTAATACTCAGTTTATTAAAGACACTGAGAGAAAGGAAGGCTACTATTTGAGTTGTAGTACTGGTGGGGAACCTACAGAGAGTCTTGAGGTACTTTTATTTTCCAAGGCATAGCATCCCAAAGAAATATTCCATTTCATGTTTTCAAATTCTAAGAACACCTGCCTAATAATAGTAAGAAAAGGAAATTCTATATCTATATGTAAGATTTTGTTAAATTGTCATTTTAACAATTCATCCATTATCTTTCTAGTTGCAATATTTGTAACTTAAAATCTGGTATTGAGTTTGAGTCCATGCAACTTAAATCATTTACTGAGAGCTTTTACCCCAGACCCATTAAGCACACAGAGTTATAAATGCCATCCACCAGGAAGAGGGCCTGCCACCTGCCACCCTCAAACCTGTCTCTCCATGTTCTTTAATACCTTGTTGCAGTGCTATCATTTTATCTGGGACTCCTTCTCTGACTATGGCCATGCCCACAACTTCAAAACGTTGGTGTGCCCTATGTCAGGCCACCACAGCTAGACAGTACTCATTCTGTTTATTTATATCCTCAGTCTGGCAAATTGTACATACATAATAAACATCCTTTAAATTATTTCACTTTTTTTCTCCATAAAATTTTGATGAAGCAGTAGTGTGGGGAAAAGAGCACAGACTTTGGATTAAAATATACCTAGATTTGAATTTCTCCCTCACTATATTTTAACTCTGTAACCTAAGGCATGACACTTAACTCTGATCCTCAATTTTTTCTTCTATTAGAAAACCAGGACTATTATTTTTTTTACTTTATAGATTTGCTGTGAAATTAAGTGAGAGGAAGTAATAATGCAATAACATTGTATGGTGACAGATGGTGACTATACTTATTGTGATGAGCACTGAGTAATGTATAGAATTGTTGAATCACTTGTATATAACTTGTTGTTATACACTTGAAATTAACATAACATTTTATGTTAATTGTACTTCAACAAAAAAATTTTAAAGCCAAAAAACACTTAAATCATCTAGTAAGGTGCCTGACAAAAAAACTCAATTATATTATTAATTTTCATTATTACTTTTAAGTTGTTTTCATTATTACATATTATGTTTTTACAATGCCTTAACATTGCTGTGAAAAGAATTTTGACATCATGTATCCTCTGAGAAAGTCTATGGGACCCCCCCAATATTCACTGCCATTGTTTGAAAAGTACTAAATTAAAACATTATATAAAATAAGAAAACACTCAGTTGTCATCTCTCATATGATCAGAATTTGATTAGAATGAGGATTTGAATTTACTTCATGTAATAAGGTTTTATGTCCCAAGTGTGGGGACATGGATGAAGATCTAAGGACCAGTAAGGTAGGGTTTGACTACATCCCCAGAGCTCTCTGGTTTCAATGAGTTACAACTTAAGTTGTCTTAATTATCCTAGGAAACACTTTACCAATAACTTGCCTCTTATGTTATATTCTGAACACTCATCTATATTTTCATAATCATTATTAAAATAAAATCATTTAAAGGATGTTTATTATGTACATATAATTTGTCAGACTCTAGAGTTACAGAAATGAAAAAAATATGTTCTTTAGGGCTGTGGGGCACCTAACCTTCAAAAATTGTAAGTATGAGGATAGTAAAAAAATTCCAAGAGAAATAATGATACTATAATTAAGATTTTAAAAACATGGAGAAATGTGGGGGTGAGAATAGAATAGCAGGCCTTAAAAAAGAGAGAATATGAAACAACTGGCACCCACATGGGACAAGACATGAAACAGGAGAACCACTAAGAGATAGTTGGACAGAACAAAGTCTGTATGTGTGAACATGTGACTTAAAATAAGGCCAGGGAGGTATATAATGCAAAGTACAGAAGAGGAGTGTAAAAAAAAAAAAAAAAAAGAGGAGTGTAGCCTACATATTATGAAAGATATTTAATGCATTAATGATGTGGGACATGGCCCCAGGCAAGGATGATTAGGCTTCATGAAGATGGGCTTGATTAACAACTATGATGGCTGCTGAGCTACTGACATCCCAAGGGTGCAAATCATTTGGCATTTTCTAAATGCAAGTTCTCATTTCTAATAACATGATTGAAAAATAGTATGTAAGTTGTATCAAATATGAGAAGGGCATCCAGCACCCCCAGATCTTGAAATGGCAAATTATAAAATATATACAAATGTATAATTAGTGAGCATAAACTGGAGCTATGGGCATGGAATAGGGAGGAAACCTATGATTGCTTTCTTCTGTATGCTTCATCCAGTAACTTTACAGCAACTGACATCTATCTCAGATATGGTCTTTAAAATCAAAGACAGAAAACCCAAAAATTTAAAAACCCTCACAGAACATAGGGACAATGGTACATAGTTGTTAGTCAAAATAAATATACACTCATGTGAGAGCTTTTAACTTTACATTTTTTAGAGAAATTTTTTTGAGAAATTTTAATTATAACTCAATTTATTAGTTTTACAGTTCAACCCAGCACAAAAAAAAAAAAAAAAACCCTGTGGGATGGTTTTACTACATAATGTCCTATTTTCTATGGACAAAAGTTGATTCCAACTATGTCTTTGTCTCTGAAGTTCACGAGAAATTCTCTCCGCATATATATTAAAATACTTCGTCTTCAAGAACATGAAGAAATACGCTAATGAATTTCCAAAGTACTTCTCTGGATGCCTCTGGAGAGAAGAAAAGGTGGCATTTGGGCTTCATAAACCGTACAAGATAATTTAGGTGGAAACACACACTTAACACACACAGGTACACACAGACACATATGCATGAACACCATGCATGGCTTAATCACTTAACATATTTGAATGGTAATAGATTCAAAATGCCATAAGCAGGTGGTAACTCTATTTCCTTCTGCACTTAGAGGCAAAAATAACAAAAGAAACACCTACCTTTTTTTTAAAGAAACTGAATTCTCCTCCTTGTTTTTCTCACTTAATCTACCTTGTACATTTTATGCTATCTGGGGAGTAAGAGTATCTGAGACATGAGAGCTATATCAGGACAGGAGCTATAATGAAATATATGGAATGTCAAAACTAAGAGAATGATAACATGCCATGCAAAGACTTACAGTGCTAGAAGCAGAAAAGAATTCTAGATGGTATCAAACCAAAGGTTTCCAGAGACAGATATTAAAGCTGGGGTCTGAAGCTAAGAGTCAGGGCTGTGTTGAAGGAAACCACTACTATTGAGCTTCCTCCCCATAGGCCAATGGGAGGAAGAATTAGTGATATTGTCTAGTATAACTGTCAAAGAGTTGTTATAAGTCAAATAGTGCATTTATGAATGTATATGTGTATGGCTTAAAGCTATACTTTCAACTTTATTGGCTTATGGTAAGAAACATTTTTCATCATGTCCATTATGTGTGTGTGTGTGTGTATTCAGAACAAAAAAAATCATGGAATATACTTATTTTTACTATATTTAATGTACTCTAACATTTCCACACTGTTGTGCTATATACTTTTTAGTTTATTTAAAATATAATTTTTGTTCACTGAATTGTTTTTCCAACCACTAATGGGTCTCATTTAGCATATGCACTGGCTAAAAGAAATAAGAGCAAATTGGATATTCAAATATGGCAAAGAAATGTGGTTTTCCAGAAGGAAAGAAGTAAATACAGTAGGGGAAAAATACAGTATTTATATATTCTTTTAGAATACTAGATCTAAAATTGGACTTAGGGATTTTCCAGTTAGAGACCTTGTTTTGACAGAAGGGAAAAAGAAGTCACCAATAAAGTTACTTGTCCAATGTCTCACAGTAAGTGGCAGAGCTGTATTTAAAACTCAAATTGACTATCTCCTGAGACTCTTTCCATTGTAGATATATACACATATTTGCCTAAGAAGTTTTGCAGAGAAGCAAGGGAGGATGCATTGGAACTAGATTTACAAGGCCCCAGAATTCCAAGTTAAAGCATATTACACTTAATCTTGTGGGCCATACCACATTATTAAACCAGCTATTAAAAAAATAAAATAAAATAAAATAAAATAAAATAAAATAAAATAAAATAAAATAAAATAAACCAGCTATTATCAGGAAAATCACGTGAAAAAGTTCACGTTTATGAGATACATGTGGCAATTTTATATGGGTAGATTGACAGAAAGAGCGAGCAGAAAGACCAGTTAGGCAATTACAGCATTCCAAGAACAGAGTAAAGACTTGGGGGACAGTGATTGATAGAAGTCAAATGGTACAGGAAAACAAAGATGAGAGAGCATCCTGAAGACAGATTTGGTAAGACTTGGTTGGCAATGAAGTATGAAAGGTGAAGAAGAGAGTAGAATTAAGTATGACTGGTATTTCCAGTCTTGAAGACAGGGATAAGAGTGGTATCTCAGAATTATAGTCAGAATCAGGAAAAGAAAAATGTTGTTTTCAATAAAGAGATGTTTGGTTAAATTTTAGATGTGTAGATTTGGGGGTGATGATACAAATCTAATATATATGTCCTTTTAATGGCTTTCTTAAGGTATAATTGACATACAAATAAACAGCACATATTTAATGTAAATATTTTGATGAATTTGATCATATGCAAAATCTGTGATATCACTACCACAATCAAAGTAATAGAACTGTCAACACTTCCCAGAATTTATGATTCTTTCTTTTTTGGTTTGTTTATTGCAGTAAGAACACAAAATGCTACCTACCTTCTTTACAGATGTTGTACAGCAGATCTCTACAATGTATTCATCTAGCAGAACTCATACTTTAGGTCCATTGAACACAACTCCCCATTTCCTCCACCTCCCTTTGCCCTTATCAACCACTATTACATTCTTTTATTCTATGAGTTTAGCTATTTTTAATACCTCATATAATTTGTCCATTTGTGATTTAACATGCTGTACTCCGATTCATCCACATTGTCATAATATATATCTTACAACTAAAAGCCTAAGACAGGAAAGAAGCTGGCATGGGTAATGAACACTTGGGAAGCATCAAAATGAGTAAGATCTCTTTGAGAACAAATGTTTTAAAAAAAGCCAAACACACAAGTTGAACCAGGGCAGATATCTGCAATCACAGGTCAGAGGCAGGTCCCATCTAAACAGAGAAGAAAGAATTCAGATTATTTAATTACCACCTTTTGAGCAGCTAATATGTTCCAGAGGCTATAGTAGAATCAAAAAAAGAATGACAGATGAAGATATTCACCGTATTCTAATATGGTTGCCAAGCTATAATAAGATACCTAATCCCCCTTATTATGGTAAGTGTCAGGGATGAAGGAATAAGATGTAAGGAGCCAGGGTCCTCATTACTGTCAGGCAGTATTAAGAAAGCAACACCCTCATTAGTGAAAATTATGTGAGGAGTTGAATTTCTACTCTCACCTAGCAATAATGAGATACCATTACCCTCCTTGATGCTTTGGCCCTGGAGAGACCTGTTAGACCATCAGAACTTTCACCACTACCCAATGGTAATGAAGATACCGTCTCCTCCCCACCTCAGTGGTGTAATTGGGAGGCCTTATATGGAGCTTGCACTCCTAATCCTGCTCAGCAGTAATGAAAAGTACTCTTACCTTGGGTGTCCATGGAGACCAAACAGGGAACCTGGAATTCTACCCCACCTGACAGTAACAAGGTGACACCCCATCTTCTCCCACTAGAGCAATGTCAAAGTAAACTAGTTATAACAGAATATTTCAATAAGATCTAAAGTCTCATAACATAATGCCCCAAATATTCAGATTTCAATAGAAAATCACTTAAGCACTCATACGATGAGACAGGAAGATCTCAGATTGAATGAAAAAAGACAATCAATAAATGCCAGGAACAGCATGACTGAGATGTTAACATACATTTTAAAATAGTAATCTTAAAGAAGGCAGAAGGAGGGAAGGTGAGTAAAATGAAGGGGAGTGGGAGATCCAGGCTTCCAGTTATGGAATGAACACATCATGGGAATAAGAGGCACAGCATAAGGAATACAGTTAATAATAATGCAATAGTGATAATGGGGACAGATGGTAGCTACACCTGTGGTGGGACACAGCATAACATATAAACTTGCCAATCACTAGGTTGTACATCTGAAACTAATGTAACATTGTGTGTCAATCATATTCAAATAAAACATAATTATAAAAAAGAGTCATATTAAAATATTTCAATAGGAAATTATGAAAATGAGTGAAAAATAATGAAAATTAAAAGTGTGAGCAAAGAAATGAAAGATATAAAGGAGAACTAAATGAAAAATGAAAAATACAGTAGCCAAAAAAGAAAACGGAAACCCCTTAATAGATGGGCTTATCAAGAGAATGGAGGGTATAAAAGAATCAGTGAACAGAGAAACAGAACAGAAGTACTCAATATGAACTAGAGAAAATGGATTAAGAAAGAAGAATGCCTCAGGGATCTGAGACATCACAGCAAAAGATCTAACTATTCTATCAATGGGGTCCTGGATAGAGAAGAGAAAGAAGATAAAGCAGAAAAAGTATTAAAATAAATAATGGCTGAATACTTCCCAAATTTGGTAAGAGATATAAGCCTAGAGATTTAAGAAGCTGAGCAAATATCAAACATGATAAACCCAATAAAATCCACACCAAAACACATTATGGTTAAACTTCCGAAAAATAAAGACACTCTTAAAAGCAATTAGACAGAAAAGACACCTTACCTTTGAAGAAAAAAGTAATTTGAATTGGTAGTAGATTTCTTATCAGAAATCAGGGAGGCCAGAGAGAAGTAACAAAATATTTTTCAAAGGTTGCAAGAAAAGACCAGTGAAATTAAAACTTATATTCAATAAAAATGTTCTTCAGAAATGAAGAGACAATAAGACATTTTCAAATGAAGTAAAACTAGGAAAATGTATTGTCAGAAACCTACATCAGAAGACCATCTGGAGTATATTCCTGAATAGAGACAGTAAAAGAAGGAATCTTAGGACATCAGAATGGAAGAAAGAACAATAGAAAAAGTAAAACATGAGTAAATAAATTATACTTCCCTTCTTTCTTTTCAGTGTTCTAAATTATGTATGACAGTTGAAGAAAATTTATAACACTTTCTGATATGGTTCTAAATAAATGTAAGCATAATATTTAGGATAATTATAATTAAGGAGTTGGAAAAGGGTATGAATATGGGTAAATTTTCTACATTTTACTTGAAGAATAATATTATAGGCTGTGATGAACAATATGTAGCTAATGTGATGCCTAGAATAACCACTATAAAAGCTATTCAAACCGATGCATTCAAAAATACTATAAATACATAAAAATGAAATTCCAGAGTATTCAAGTAACCCACAGGAAGGTAGACAAAAAGCTCAGAGAAACCAAACCCAGAAAATCATCAGAAATAAAAAATAATGGGACACCAGGGTAGTGTAGTCAGTTAAGAGTCTATTGGTTTTAGCTCAGGTCATGATATCAGGGTCATGATATCAAGCGCCTCATTGGGTTCCACGCTCAGCATGGAGTCTGCTTAAGACTCTCCCTCTCCCTCTGCCCCCCCCCACAAACATACTCTCTCTAAAATAAATAAATAAGTCTACCAGAGACAGAGCAAGGCATTATATAATGATTAAAAGAGCAACCCAATCCTAAATACAGATGCAACGAACAATAAAGCTGCTAATTATGTGAAGTAAGAACTGATAGAATTGAGAGGGGAAATTAACAAATCCACAATTTCAGTGGAAGACTTCAACACCCTTCTCAACATTTCAAGGAATAATCAGCATAAAAACAGGAAAGATACATAATTGTTCAACATCAGCAAGTAACAGGATTAATGAACATTCCACCCAACGACAGCATAATAAACTTCTTTTTTCAGTGCCCTTGGAACAGATACCAAGATAGACCTTATTCTTGTCCATAAAATATACCTCAGCAAACATAAAGGACTTTAAATCATAAAAGGTACATCATTTGACTACAATGGAATTAAACTAGAATCAAAAATAGATAACAAGAAACTCTCCAAACACTTTAACATTAAACAATATACTTCTAAATGATCCATGAGTCAAAGATGAAGTCTCAAGAAAAAATTTAAAAATACATGAAACTGAAATGAATTAAAAACACAACATATCAAAAAACACAGCTGAGAAATTTAAGGCACTTAAACACATGAGAAAAACAGAAATCTCAAATCAATAAAAATAAGAATAAAAATAACTGCACCCCAATGTTTATAGCAGCAATGTCCACAATAGCCAAACTGTGGAAGGAGCCTCGGTGTCCATTGAAAGATGAATGGATAAAGAAGATGTGGTTTATGTATACAATGGAATATTACTTAGCCATCAGAAAGGACGAACACCCACCATTTGCTTCAATGTGGATGGAACTGGAGGGTATTATGCTGAGTGAAGTAAGTCAATCGGAGAAGGACAAACATTATATGGTCTCATTCATTTGGGGAATATAAATAATAGTGAAAGGGAATATAAGGGAAGGGAGAAGAAATGTGTGGGAAATATCAGCAAGGGAGACAGAACATAAAGACTCCTAACTCTGGGAAACGAACTAGGGGTGGTGGAAGGGGAGGAGGGCGGGGGGTGGAGGTGAATGGGTGATGGGCACTGAGGGGGGCACTTGACGGGATGAGCACTGGGTGTTATTCTGTATGTTGGTAAATTGGACACCAATAAAAAATAAATTTATTAAAAAAAATAAAAAAATAAAAATAAATGCAAAGTAAATCCACCTTAAGAATAAAGTGCAAAGTAAATCCAAAGCAAGCAGAAGGAAGAAAATAATAAAGGTAATAATAGAAATCAATGAATCAAGAAAATCAATGCAACAAAGAACTAGTTCTCTTAAAAAAAAATGGTAAAATTGACCAAACTTTAAGAAGACTGATACAAAAGAGAGATGACACAAGTTATCAATATCACAATGAAATGTGGGATTTCAACACAGACCCTGAAAACATCAAAAGGATAATAAGTGAATACTATGAACAACTTTACAAACAAAAGTTTAACAACTTGGATAAAATGAATCAATTCCTTAAAAAGCACAACCACATCTTACCCAGTAGAAAATGGATAATTTGAATACCTATAACTATTACAGATATTAAACTCATAATTTACAATTCCAAAAAAAAAAAATCTCCTATTCTGGATGACATCACTGGAGAATTCTACCAAACACTGAAAGAAGAATTAAGACATATTCTGCACAATGTCTTCCAGAAAAGAGAAAAGGAGGAAACATTTCTCAATTTGCTTTATGAAGATAACATATCTATGATACTCAAATCAGAGAAAGTAGTCCACTGATAACAATGCTAGTGCAAAAAGAAAGAAAGGAAGGAAGGAAGGAGGGAGGAAGGGAGAAGGGAGGGAGGAAGGGAGGCAGGGAGGAAGGAAGAAAGGAAAAATCATACTAAAGACTAATAGCCTTCATGAATATATGCACAAAATACCTTAACAAAATATCAGCATACAGAAATCAGCAATATATAAAAGGAATTATACACCATGACCAAGTGATGTTTATACCAGGGGTGCAAGACTGGTATGATATTTGAAAATCATCAGTGTAATATACCATATGTATTCATATGATCACATCAATCAATGTAGAAAAACTCAACATCAATTCATTAGAATGAAAAATAACTCCCTGGAATATAGGAATATAGGGGAACTTTATCTTGATGAAGAACAGCTACAAAAACTAACAGCTAATGTCATACTTAATGGTGAAAGAATGAATGCTTTTCTCTAAGTTTGATAAGAAATCAAGGATGTCTGATCCTCCCATTCTCATTCAAAATAGAGCTAGAGGAAGACTATACTTTCAGGGATCATTTCTATAGTTTGTTACTAGAGAAGTTTCTCTGAACGTGTAGGGTACCAAAAAAAAAAAAAAAAAAAACAAAACAAAATAGAGCTAGAGGTTCTAATAAGTGCAATAGTCAATAAAAGGTAGAAAACTGAAAAAGAAGGAATAAAACTATCCCAATTTGAGAATGCCATTATTGTCTAAATAGAAAATCCCAAGAAATCTACAAAACAGTTCTTAGTCTAGCAAGTGAGTGTAGCAAGGCTGCAAGATCTGAGATAAACATAAAAATTAATTGTGACTGGGTGACGGGCACTGAGGCGGGCACTTGACAGGATGAGCACTGGGTGTTATTCTATATGTTGGCAAATTGAACACCAATAAAAATAAATATATAAAAAAACAAAAAAATTAATTGTATTTCTATATATGAGCAATAAACATGAGAATACAAAAAAATAAAAATGCTATATCATTTACCATTATTCAAAAAAATGAAGTACTTAGGTCTAAATCTAACAAAACATATATGGATTTTTTTGTAGATACAGATCAAGATAATTCTAAAATGTTTATCCAAAGGTAAAGGAACTAGAATAGCTAAAACAATTTTGGAGGGGAAGAATAAGGTCAGTCTAACTGGTTTCACAATCAGTATATAGTTACAGTAACCGACAATGTCTGGTGCTAGCAGAAGGATAGATGCATAGATCAAGAGAATAGGTCAGAGAACTCAGAAATATACCCACACAAATACGCAAATATGCCAATTGATTTTTGAGAAAGGGGTAAAGCAATTCAATGGAGGAAATAGAGCCTTTTCAACAAATGATGCCTCAGTAAGTTGTCATCCATAGGTCAAAAAAAAGAATTTCATCTAAACCCCTTAAGTTATATGAAAAAATAGTTCAGAATGGATCATGGAGTTAAAGAAAAACCTAAAATTATAAAAGTTTTAGGAAAAGATAGAAAGACATGTTCATAATTTAGGGATAGGCAAAGAATTCTAAAACTTGACATGGAAAGCAAGATTTATAAAAGGAAACAATGATAAATGGGATTTTGTCAAAAATTTTTTTATTTTTTATTTTTGGATTTTGTCAAAATTAAAAACTATATTCTACACAGGGCCATATTAAGCATGTTAAAACACAACAAAACAAACTACGGACTGGAAGAAAATATTTGTAAACCAAATAGCCAAAAAAGGAATACTGTGTAGACTATGTAAAGTAAAAATGAATACATGAATAAATACGTAAATATTCTGATTAGAACACAGGCAAAAGGTCTTGGTCAGACATTTCACTGAAGAGGATATACTGATGACAAGTAAGCATGTGAAAAGGTATTCAACATCAGTAGCCATAAAGGAAATACCAAAGAAACATCACTATACACTTTACAGGGTGCCTAAATTTTTTTAAAGAAATGAAATGACACCACCAATTATTTATACATCAATAGTAGAATACAAAATGATACAACCACTCTGGGAAACAGTTTAGAGGTTTCTTGGGGGGAAAACACTAAATTAAACAAAGCTTTTCACTACATTACAAACTCAACAAATTGCACTCCTGGGTATTTATCTTAGAGAAATGAGAAGTTATGTTCACACACCAAAACTGTACTGGAATGTTTATAGCAGTCATACATTAGTATATTCTATTAGTATATAATAGTCGTATATTAGTCGTAGCCAAAACCAGGAATCAGATCAGATGGCCTTCAAGAATTGGTGAATGGGTAAAGAGACTGTAGTATATCTATACCATGGACACTGCCTATCAATAAACAAGAACAAGCCATTGATACATCCAACAATCTGTATAAATCTCCAGAGGCTTATGCTAAATAAAGCCAATCCCAAAGGGTCACACACCACAGGGTTCCATTTACGTAACAGTTTTGAAATGACAAAATGGTAGAAACTGAGAAAAGATTAGCAGTTGCCAGGGGTGAGGAGTGTGGAAGTGGGAAGGGGGGGTGGATGCTGCTATAAAAAAGGAAGCATGAGGGATCCTTGTGGTGGGGGAGTTGCTTTGTGTCCTGACTGTACTCACGTCACTACCTGGGGGATGATTTGTACAGCAGTTTTGCAAAATCCCATTGGAGGAAACTGTGTAGAATACAGGAGGTCTCTCTGTATGTTTCTCACAATTGCATGTGAATCTGTAATTATCTCAAAATTAAAAGCTTATTTTTAAAAGCCCTAACATCAGCATCCTGCTTTATTAAAAATAAATCATTCAAGAGCTTTAAATAACATCACATTAATCATAATAAAGCCAACAAAAACAAAACATATATTTTAGGCATATTTTCATTACTAAAACAAAAATTCTAAATCCTATTTTTTTCTTAATGCTCTCACTTTGGCGTGATTTTTACTTTTATTAAAATAAGAAGCACCTATATTTCTTGGAACTGTGAGCTGTTTTCTTCCCCAGGAGAGTTCTGGAAATATGGTGATAACAACATTTTAAAAGGCATGTGGGCATAAAGGAAGTGCTTGGAGCACATGTTGTCTTCTAAACCTCTTGGCTTAAATGCATCAGCTTCTATTTCAAATTTATCTATTTTCAGCTTGCTTTCCTAACTGTATTTAGGTTAAGAAAGATGTAAAGTGCCAAAGTTGGAAGACAATTGAGAGTTCCAAAAGATTATACTTTAAATGAAGTCGTAACAAGGAACAGAAGAATTTTATTAAAATGTGTAAGTTATTTGCATCAGGAAAGGAGTTGGTGGATATATTTAGCAAACCGGATATGCATGAACATTCAAGAACATTAGAAAAATCCCATTTGGGAGCCCTCATTTCCTAAAAAATACTAAAAAAGGAGAAGCTGTTAATGCAAATAACTGGATTTGTTGACTCTGGTTCCCAAATAAAGACAGGCTTTTTTTTGCAATGAATCCTGGTAGACTACCATTTATCAAACTGTCATTCAAGTTCATTCATTCCTTTATTCACCAAATATATGATGTGTGCATTGATAAATATATTCTCCAAATACATTCTTTGCAACAAGGGCAATCTTTGTTTGTTTGTTTGTTTGGTTTTGTTTTTTTTTTTTTGCATATGTCCAACATCAATAAAATACACAGAACCAACAAAAATGAATATTTAATAAAATCAACTGTTATACACTGTACAATCAGCGTACACTCTTGTGTTTTTATGTACTTTAGCATAAATCAGATAATATTGCTATTCTGTTTAAAACTCTGCAAAGCCTTCCCACCTCTGTCAAGTATTCTGCACTTTTTCCCATCTCTTAGAATGCTCTTCCCTAGATAGCCACATACCTCACTACCTAAACTTCTTGATACTGTTTCCCAAAGTCCCCAGTTCCCCCTTGCCCTAGGAAATTTACCTAACATTCAATCTAGCCTATCCCACACTCACATACTTTAGGGTTCATTGATTATTTATTTTCACAGTCTTTCTTCACCAGTAGAATAAAAGCACCAAAAAGGAGTTTTTAACTAGTATCGTTCATGGCTCTGTCCTCAGCACTTTTCTCATGATAAAGCACAGATTACGTGCTTGAACAGTTACGTTAACTAAATGGAAGAACTTATGTGTTTTCTTTCCCCACAAACATTTGCTTAGTATTTATTACAATGATGGCACTGTCCTAGTGCCCGAAACAACTATAGGTTAGACACACCTCTGCTCTCACAGGTTTTGCTGTGGAGGGAAAGGTTGAAGTGGGCTCAGAGGAAGGTACTGAAAACAGACAAGGCAGTGTTTTAAGCCCATTACCCATTATAGTGCCAGCCTTCTTCCTGCTAAAACAAGACTCAAACAAATCACAACAGAGCCTTGAAAATCCTTTCCCTTGGGGAATCTGTCCAGTGAGGGGGTGATATAGAGACAGAAAGACAGGGGTGGGTTGTACAGTGTTGGGTGCATTAGGCTGAATTCAAACAATGGGAATTTCTGGAGCATGGAGGAAGGACTGTCTAGATGGCATGGAAGGCTCTAAGGGCCACACTTGAACTAGATCTTAAAGGATTAATGACTAATTTTTAATTTCCAATCTTTCTGCAAATTGGAAAGCAAGAGTGAACTGCAATGGGAAATACTGAGACACTAGCTTGAACTTTTAAATAAGTGTTTTTTGAAGCACAAGGCTAATGGTGCATTCACACCAAAATGATGTGAAAGCCTCCCTCCTCACCTTCTACTAGATTAGTGCAATACACAGCCTAGGCAGCTGACCCTGTAGCCCTAATTCTGATGAAGGAATACTACTTTTCAAGCAAAAATGTTTTATAATTTAAAAAAATATTAACATTTGTTATCTCATTAAAATCTTATAGATAGTGGATATCGCTGCCTTTTTTTTTTAAAGACAGGGAAATGTGGTTTGAGATGTATTTTCACCCACTCCCAAAGTTATATAACCAGCTAATGACAGATGTGGAACTTCTGCCCAATTTTTCTGACATCAAGTTACACACAGGTATCGGGTTAATTTTTACCACCATCATTAGCTATTACATTCAGTGAAGAAAGGAGCCACATCCCCAAGACCATAATAATCTTTAGGACTTTAGTTCGTCTATTATAACAGTAGGGAAAGCAAAATGCATAGGGAGAATTTCCGGGGCCTTGGTGGATCTATTGGTAAGAAAATTAAGATCTCTCCTGATTTTTCTCTGTTTTCTCAGTGAAGTAAGAAGGGAGGTCATTATTGAATGTAAAGAGCCAGATAAATTTTACAGATTTCAGAAGAGAGGAGCAGGTGTGAAATAGTAATATAGGGCACTGGGAGGGTGAATAGAACTAACAAAATGTGGCTGTAGGATTGACAGGCAGTAAATTGGGGCCAATAAGGTTTATGATAATAAATTAAAGTAAAAGTAGTCAGTATCATTGTGTGTTTTCTCCAGCTCTATTCAGTGGCTCAGGTGCAGGTATAAAAAGAGAAACTGTGCTCAGCTGAGGCTGCAGTTGTACCAGTCAAATCTGGTGGCAGGAACTATGTACAAGGGAAAATAATGCTATGCCAATGAGTGAGTATAAAGTTGAATTTGAAATATAGACTGAATGAAATGGTCATGAGGACTTGAGAAGGAAGATGGAGACTAAAAAGGGAAGTAAAGTCAATGAGTTTTAGGTCTCCGTGGAATCAAAGAGTTACTGGAGTTGAGGGTACTGGAGGAATGCAATCAGAAAGAGAGAATGTAGCAGAGGTCCTGGCAAATTAATAGGTGCTAAATGCTGTATTTTCTTATGAATGAATATCCCACAATGTTTTCCTAAATGCCAGAGGCTACACCAGATTGTCACTTATCATCCTCTATGTTAAATTCCAAGAGATTTACATTTAGATTTCTAAGGTAAGTTTCTCATTTATTCAGCAAGAAAATATGGCTTCTAATATTTTGACACCATATTATTTACCAAGGATAGATGTTAAATGCAATGAAGCCTGAAAATGTCTCTAATATTCATAGTTTTATTCTGCAACTTAACTTAAAATTAGATTTCTCACATTGTTTTACATTTACACTTTTGATTGTCTCTGTGAAAGACCTTCTACATGTGGTTAGGGGGAGGGGGCAGTCTTTGCTTTTTCCTTTAGTAACCAGGTTGGGGACCATTGGTGAGGACAGAATAAAGACATAACATGTAAGGGAAGCTTATAGGATTTGGGATCTCTAACCTGAAACCAAAAGGAAAAATACAGCACACCTAAGTTAACCAAGGAAAGCATCTGCAGGAAAAGGTCTTAATGTTTAAGAGCTTATACTCTGGGATCATTTAGACCTGGGTTTGAAAACCACCTCTGGGATTTGAGCAAGTTACTTTTATCCTTCTAGGAGCATTTTGCTCTTCTATAAAGCACAGCCAAGTGTGCCAGTTTGTAAGGTTGGTGAGAAAAGGAATTTGATTACATGGACTTTAAAGTCCACTCAAAATCTTCAATTTTTTTTTTTATTTATGATAGTCACACAGAGAGAGAGAGAGGCAGAGACACAGGCAGAGGGAGAAGCAGGCTCCATGCACCGGGAGCCCGACGCGGGATTCGATCCAGGGTCCCCAGGACCGCGCCCTGGGCCAAAGGCAGGCGCCAAACCGCTGCGCCACCCAGGGATCCCAAAATCTTCAATTTTTTGATCCTACATCCAACTGGGTGAAATATTCATCATTTTGAGACTAGAAATCCATTCTCTCTTACAGAAGATACTATCTTTCAACCGTGTCTCTACTTGGTTCCTCAGTCCACTTAGCTATGAAACCCAGAGAGATGATATATAGGTTACATGCAGTTGAGAACTCCATGATTTCACCTCCAAAAGTGGAACACAGTCTGGCAGATCTAGATGTTGCTGGGCTTAGGACATGACTGCCTTCTATGACAAAAGGATTTTACTGGAAGCAGGGCCAACATTTAGCAAAGCTCTTACTTAGGTGAAGTCTATCCTTAGGTTTATGCTGACAAGTAAGTTTCCACAACTAGTTGTTAAAATATTTTACTATGTCTTATAGCTTTTAATGCATTTGTAAAAGGAACAGATTTGAAACAGTTGTTGCCAAAACTTGTTGAAAGATTTCTCATCATTTGAGCAAAAGATGCACACACGTCACTGTATGCTAACTGCAGGCTATACATTCCATCAGTAGAAGGGGCTGGAAAGAGCAGAAGCAACAGAGGCCAAAAAGAACCACCTGTTTCTGTCAGGTTTTGACTTGGGGAAGATATGTAATTTGGAGGCTAGGGTCAGGAAAGTCAAGATGTCATTTCCTACCTCGCATTAGAGAGCTCAAAAAAAGGCCAAACATAACAGGGTGGACAAAATGTAATGTAGGTCAAAGATATTTGAATTCAGAATGATTTAAGTTTGAATTGTGGACCTGATGATCTTAGATAAGTTACTCAGTATTCTCATCTGCAATATGGGCACAATAACACCTATTTTTTAAAGACTTTGTGAGCATAAAATAGGATAATGCAGCAAGTGTCTAGTTTAATGGCTGGCACTTAGAAAGTAGTCAGTAATTTACTGTCAAGGGATGTCTTCAGTGATCCTTTGCTATGAATGCTGTATAGAGGCTTTTGGGCATGTTCGAGTTGCTTGATCTAGGTGATTATCCTAAGCATTCCTTTAATATAAATTTTGTTTCTTACCTATTCACATTTGGCATGTTGCTAGGCATCAGGACTATAAAAATAGAAGTCCTACCTCCTGTCTTTAGGAGCTGTTAGTGAAAGAAATAAGGAAACAGCAGGAAAGCACAATGTGCTGTGAAATCATGGAGCACAGACATTGAGAGGGACCGGAGCCTGAAGTGGCAGTGGTTGGGGAAGACTTGTAGGCATTCATTAAACTAAGGGGATTACCAGCTGAGTTAAAAGTAATGGAAAATCATGGCAAAGTGAGACATATAACATGGCAGAACATGGAAGGGAAACAGCACAGCTGAAAGAGTACGATCTAGAATTGGGACGCTTGGTTTCTGTGGTCTCACTATGTCACACATTCCTATGGGACTAAGTCAATTTATGTAACTCCTTCAAGCCTCAACGGACTGATCTGTAAAGTGGACTTTATAAGACCTACTGCATAGCATTGTTGTCAGGCTAAAATGAAATAATATATTCTACTTCCACAATACATGTATTTAAAGGGGGCCCAGGTGGGTTATCCAGTCAAGCGTCTGCCTTCAGCTCAAGTCATGATCCCAGGGTCCTGGGATCAAGCCCTACCTTGGGCACTGCTCAAAGGGGAGCCTACTTCTCCCTCTCCCTCTGCCTGCTGTTCCTTCTGCTTATACTCTTTCTCTGTCAAATAAATAAATAAAAATCTTTAATAAAAAAAAATATATATATGTACTTCTTTTGACACTCATCATTTCCAAACTAGCTTAAATATAAGCAAACATCCTCTCTCACACTCTTCCTTACATTCAATTGGACCCCTACTTCTAACTTATTCTCCACCATGGAGGCTGAGGAACCTTTTCAAAATACACACCAGGTAAAGTTGTACTTCTGTTTAAAAGCCCCAAATAATTTCCATTGCTTCCTAAACCAAATAATTAATCAAGGGCTAAATGCTCTTGAATAATTTGTCCCCTGACCACCTCATTGATTTGCCCATGACCACCTCATTAAAATCACTTTCAGGACTCACCTTCCCCCCATGCTCTGTGCTGCAGCCACCCTGTCTTTCTTGAAGTTCACACATATCTATGCCCCCTCCTACTCTTTGTATTTTACATACTGTCTCTATCTTATACTCCTGTATCTCCACCTCTTAATTTCTAGTCATTCTCCACCTCTTATCTCAAGTGCACCTTTCCCATCCTTCCTGATTAGGTCACATGCTCCTCTCATACTTGCTCCCTTTACTTTGTAGCTCAACAAAAATGAAACTTTGCATTTGCTTGAGTGAGAATGTGCATTCCTCTCCAATCCGTGATCATGATCACTACCCCAGGAGAGCAGGGAATATATTTGTTTTCCTCTCCACTCTATCACTGCTACTCCAGGAAGGCAGGGAATATATTCATTGTTGTCTGATCTGTATGATCAGTGTTTTTTGCTTGGCAATGGATCTCTCCACTAAGTATAATGTATTTTTTAAATAGATGTATAAGGAAAAACTCCAAATTCAGTGACTGATCACATTGCTGGTAATCAATCATTGGGAATGGTTTTCGTTACTGTTGTTGTTGTTGTTCTCAGTTATTTCATGTTTTAGGGTATTTACAAATAGAATACAGGTCTGAGTCAAAGACGGAGAAGAAATATTGCCTGGAGAAGTAAGAGGAAAGAGATAATGGAGGGCCTTGCATGCCTTTCTAAGTACTATGGGTTTTATCCAAAAGCAGTAAAGGAGTTAATGCAGAAGAGTATTGTGAACAGGTCAATATTTAAGAAACTTCTGATCTCCAGAGTACAGAACTGATTGGAAGAACAAAGTGGAAGGACAGAGACCAGTTAGAGGGTTTTTTTTTTTTTTTTTTTATGATAGTCACACAGAGAGAGAGAGAGAGAGGCAGAGACATAGGCAGAGGGAGAAACAGGCTCCATGCACATGGGATTCGATCCTGGGTCTCCAGGATCGCGCCCTGGGCCAAAGGCAGGCGCCAAACCGCTGCGCCACCCAGGGATCCCCAGTTAGAGGGTTCTTATGTAATCAAGGTTAGAAGTAAAAGAAGGTGCTGTGGGTCCTGAGTGTCTCTGATTCCCTAATCTTCCTCAGTTCACTGCTGTGTCATTAATAACTACATTTGGATGGTTTCAGTGGCAACCATTTATGCATTATTTGTTACATCTCTTTAAAATTTTAAAGCATCTATAACTTCAAATTTTATTTTTTCAAAGATTTTATTTATTTATTCATGAGAGATACAGAGAGAGAAGGAGCAAGAGAGAGGCAGAGACACAGGCAGAGGAAGAAGCAGGCTCCATGCAGGGAGCTCGACATGAGACTCAATCCCTGGTCTCCAGGATCATGCCCTGGGCCGAAGGCGGTGCTAAACTGCTGAGCCACTGGAGCTGCCCTATAACTTCAAATTTTAAGAAAGCAGTCCTGAGAACCACTTAGAAAGCAGAATTTCAAACTTTAGTGTGATTATAATGCACTCAGAAAAATACCTATCTTCACTTTTAGATATAGAATAAAATTAAAATTATATTTTTTCTTTTCGTTGAGTCTTGACTAAAAAGGAGTCTGTAGAATAATAGTATTGCATAAAGGAGAAAAAAAAATCTCTAGACCAAAATTTGTTCATTGGGATCCTATGTGAAAAAAAAAAAAAAAAAAGCTTTATCCAGTGTGGATACATAAACTGAAGGAACAGAATATTTATTACATAAACTACTGACTTTGCTAACAAAAGAAAGAGTCATGGTTAGCTGAGTAATTAAGCGAATATTCCAAGTAAAATTAAATTTGACTATGTTCAGATCACTATCACAAATAACATTTCTCTCACACTATTTTTTCCAGTATACATCAATAAACAAGGACTATTTTCTTGTAAAATTGTTTTACTAAATAGTCTGTTTTTACTCACCTAAATGTTATTCTTCATGGCTATGTTTGTATAGAAATCAAGATTGTAAAAGATCTGTCAATAGCATATACTCAAAACTATGGCTAGACTAAATGATAAATAATAATTCACTAATTGCTAATATTTTCACTTATAATTGAACTCACAATGCAACAGTTTTGTCACTGTTATTGTTTTCATTGTAGACTGAAGTTCTCTAGTTTCACACGCACAAAATTTCATTTATCTTCTGATATTAAAGAATATAGTTAGGTCTACTCTACTTTCTTGCATTTTCTGGTATAAGTTTAAAGAAATCTCTCATTAACTCTGATTCACACTCCAGGCAAAATTTTGTTTCTTCACAATATACAGTAAGTTATGATTTCTGGGTGGTCATATATAAGTAATGATTTCAGTAAAAGCAATCAATAGAAAGCATGTTTAGAGAATAGAAGGAACAATAACTGCATGGGTTCTTTTAAAATTCCTGCATTTTCATTTGCTTCTGTTATTTCTTTGGAGTTTGTTTCCTAATTAAGGGCATTTGGGCATAATTTTTTTTAAGTAACTGACAATGGATACCACTGTACATATCGCTAATGAACAGTCTAAGCTGCCTTTAGCCTTATCACTTTGAACACCATATAAAAGACACTGTTAGTGTCTAGTCCTTTTTATGCATCTCTTCCTCTTTTACCCCCCTTACAAAAACAAAATACAAACAAAACTAAAATGTAGAGAATTGTCTCAGGGTTTATAAGTTCATCTCATGTATAAAATGAATCAATTTGTTGAAGCAAAGGTAAGTTGACATGTTAGCATTCATGGATGGAATGACACTAAATTGTAAATCATGTAATTTTAATCTTTATTCTTAACTCTTTTCCTTCTTTGGTATTCCTTAAACTTTCAATTTTGAATGAGCTAATTTTAACTGTGGAAAACACTGAAAAGTGAAGAATTAGATTATACTCTTCATTTCAATCACTAATTATCCTAAGTTTTCTTGAATGACAACCAGCAGTCCATTGACAAAACTTAGAGAAATGGAGGAATTTACTCAAGATCATCTAATAGATGACAAAACTAGGAGTCTGCCATAGTCATTGTATGTGAGGTGATGGCTGTGTGAATGAACTAGCTGGAAGGAATCCTTTCACAATGTATATGTGTATCAAATCATCAGGAGGTACACTTTAAATCTTCTACAATCTTAACTGTCACCTATTCCTCAGTAAAGCTGGAAAAAACTCACATAGCCATCATGTCCACTAGGGAAAACAATAAAATACATATAAAATTGACAGACTATCCAAACTGCTAAAGACCTAAACAAAACAATCCCTGTCTCTAAGCCACAAAAAATGTGAATTCAAAATGTTTACAAATGTAATGAAATAAGAAGAAATGGGTAGGAAATATCAGAAAGGGAGACAGAACATGGAAGACTCCTAACTCTGGGAAACGAACTAGGGGTGGTGGAAGGGGAGGAGGGCGGGGGGTGGGGGTGACTGGTTGGTGGGCACTGGAGGGGGCACTTGACGGGATGAGCACTGGGTGTTATTCTGTATGTTGGCAAATTAAACACCAATAAAAAATAAATTTATTATTAAAAAATGTAATGAAATATCTGCAAATTGAAACATACATCAAGTAATGAGCTCCATTTCTCCATTTACATATGTATATACATAATACACACATAAGTACGTATGTGCTCCTATGCATACACATACTAAGGCAACAGAAAATGAATTTTTAAAACTTAAACCTCATAATTATAAAACATACAAGTAGTTTTACAGTTTTCGTATCAGAAAACTTTTAAATGTAGAATATGAGTGTATTTTAATGTCAATATTACTTTGGGAACAGCAGGTGCACATGTAAGGGTACCTAGGATTCAATTTGTTACGATGGCTTTGACATGTGTGATGAGCCATATATGAGAGCCTGAGAGGCTGCAAGCACACCATATCACAGGCTACATCTCAATCAACACACTGTCTGAAGACTTGGAAGGAGTTGCAAGAGGACTGAGGTTGGAGATGCAAAGTGCTAAGAGGAAGGATGGATGCAGGGTAATGACTGTTAAGATCTTCTAAGATTTGACAGGGAATCAGTTGCATGGGATTGATGTAAATGCCAGGCAAATAGGTTTTATCCATATTTTTTAAAACCTCAAGACCACATATGATTAGACAGATTTATATACAATGGAAGCATGCCCAAAAAGAACTTCCCTTAAAGTTGCACAGTGAATATATGAAGTAACCAGAATGTGCACTGAGATCTGACTTCAAAGTCCAAGATTTTTCCACTATGTTATCCTACAAAGATGACCCAGAGGAACTATATAACAATGCCCAAATCTCACAGTAAATCCAAAGCTACAGGAAGTACAAAAGGACATGTCCCAGTCTCAGAATTCTTCCCTAGAATCTTTTCACATACGCTTTCCCACCACTCCCTAAATAGTACAAGCTATTTGAGGGAAAAATTTTAAATGTCTAAGGATCACAGAATTATGGAATTATAGTAGCAATCACCCAGAGTAAAGGTCCTTAGCCTAGGTAGGGTCCATACAATTGTAAGAGCATCAAGATAGCACAGAATAATTGAAACTGCATATAGGTTTATTTGAAAAAGATTTCCATATTTCTGGTAAGAAAATTTACAGGTTTCATAGTATTCTCAAAGGCGCTGTGATTAAATATGTTTAGAACTAGTAATATTTAAAAAAAAACACGTTTTATAGATGAGAAATTGCAAAGCACAGAGAACTATGGGGGACCACACAGCTAGATAGTGGAAGAATAGTTTGTATAACAAAGGTCTCTTTCTTCCTATCCCAATACCCTTTCCTGTATCAGAGAGCCACTTGGGCCACTTATAATACCCCATACGATGAGAATGCAAAAGGAAAGTTAGTAGGGTGGCTCATAAATATGAAAAAGTGAGAAGCCTTGATTTTGTTAAGGATCCTGGTAGACCATAAGTTTCTCCCACTTTTGCTTTACAAGAGACAGATAAGAAAATCTGTGTTTAATTTTGTGTGGTTTAGGATGCCTGGGTGGCTCAGTAGTTGAGTGCCTGCCTTCATCTCAGGGTGTGATCCTGAAGTCCCAGGATCGAGTCCCACATCGGGCTCCCTGCATGGAGCCTGCTTCTCCCTCTGCCTATGTCTCTGCCTCTCTCTCTGTGTCTCTTATGAATAAAATCTTTACAAAATAATAATAATTTTGTGTGGTTCAATTTGGAGAAAGAAACAATATCTTTGTTTTATAAATTATGGTGCAAAGCTAACTGCGGCCATTTTCTAAGAGAACTCAATGACTTAGGACCTGCTAACCTTAGTAAACAAAACCTTGGTGAGCTGTAATTAATGTTTATAGTACATCTGCTGAATTTTCCTAATGCATTGGTCTCTTTTTTCTCTCCTTTTACAACTCCTATAATCCTTCATAAGCTCTACTTTCAGTAATTTACAGTCAGATGTCTTATCGTATTTTAACATAATAGAGCAACGCTAATTTAGATGTTAGTTTTTGCGGGCAGAGGAATTAAATTTTTTAATATATTCATAAAGGTTTTCAGGCTAATGCAGTTGAGGATTTTATAAAAATAATTTAAAGGAGAGATGAGATCTATATTATCAGTTCAATATGTCTAGCTGTTTTATATATATATATATATAATAAAAATATATTGTGGAGAGTCTGTCTGGAGCTGCAAAAGAATTTTTCAGTTTGCTTACATGTAAAAATTAATCCTGATCACTGAAAACCAAAACTTCACAGAAAATTGACCTTTCAGTCATAGTGGCACCCCAACACCAATAACTAGAATTTTGCAATGTACTTACAGAAGGAAGTGGATATGGTACACTTGATAAAGCACAATGATGCATCTTTGTTGCTGCCACCACTACCACCACCAACACTACTGTCAAAGTAGCAGTCACAGAATCTTGATCCCTTACTGAGATATCACTAGGAATAAGTCTGCTAAATATATTGGTTCCATTATTGTACCTAATATTCATGACATTGTTATTATGTGGATTATATCACTCCTTTTAACAGATACAAGACACCAATATCATCTTATAGACATTTTCATCAATGAGGAAACTTGCTTTGAAGGAGGTTAAATGACTGGCCCTTTCTTCCATAACTACTAAGGAACCATGTCTGGATTTGACCCCAAATTATTTTGATTCCAAACCTAGTTCTATAAACCACCAAGCTATTTTGTCACCCAAGCTGTTTATTTCACAGCAATAATGCATAGATTAAAGGATATGTTTTCCATACTGATTCAAAAGGAAAGAAAGAGAGAAAGGGATAAAGGGAGAAGAAAGACAGAATCATAAATTAAAATAATAAAGTGGGAAATGTTTGCTCAAAGGAAAATAAATTAAAGATAAAGTAAACAGTAGAATCAGTAGACTTTTGTTGCAACGGAGCTCTGGACAAAAGAAGGCAAAATATACCTGACATTACACTAGCAAGTAAATATCTGTAGAAAGTATCAGGAATTTAACATGCTGGTTCACATTCCTTAGATGAGAGCATCCAGAATCAATTCAGTGAGCCCTGGCATCAAATTACCATGAGCAGAGTGAGGACCATTTAATTTAGCATGAGGAGAGAGTCAATTTGGTTATCTTGCTTATTGCAAACAGAGGCCTTTTTGGTACAATCCATGTAAGTAGAAAAAAAACAATTATCTTATAACTCTACCTTTGGTATATATATATATATATCCTATATATAGGATAGGATATAGCCTATCCTATATATATATATAATTCTGTCTCTAGGGCCGAGTCTACTAAAAGAAGCAAGAACTACTGCTGCACAGCTTTTGGCAATTCACACTCTAATATGACAAAGAAGGAAGTGCGTTGAAAGAGACATGTATTCAAAGCATGCACAAAATTGAACAAAATTTATACACCATACAGAGACCAAAAAATTTAAAAAAAATTTTTTTAAACCTTCAGCACATCAGCCAGCCCAAAAAGCAAGAAGGCAATGCTCAAGAATGACATTAAGAAATCGTCTCATACTGTTCAAATAATTTCATAAAATTCACTCAGTGCTCTATTATTAGGCAAAGCACTGAGAACTTGTTTGCCATTACAGATGGTAGAGGATTTCTAGTTTGCATAAAATCAACATCCCATGAAGTCCTGAAAAAAAACATATGTTTGCAGATGATTATTCAAAGATAGCACCAGACACCAGAACATTCATTATTCATTAGCTGCATCATTACAAATTTAATATGATCCATTCTCCATATTTCACTGAATCCAAGTCCCTGTGGACCAAGTTGATACATGCAGTTTTATTTCCCTTTTCAGTTTAGATTAGATCAGTCTTTAGGATGATATGTTAGCTTGCCTCATGTGAGAGTTTTATAAATGTGATAAATGACAAATGTTAGAAGTAAAACAGATATGTATTGTTTTTCTAGATTAGCTACTGTAGGAGAAAATAGGCTCTCTGCACTCATATTCCTTCTTTGGCCCACACAGAACTAATGTCTGTGAGCACTTCTGCCTTCTGGGAAATATTAGAAGGAAACTTCTATATTTGTCTCTAATTCCTCTTTTATTGTTTAAAATAGCACCAGAGAGGAAGTGTAGAGCCTTCCACATGACACCTGAATAAAGCTGATTTACAGATCTCTTCATTGCACTTTATGGACATCATGTTTTACTCAGGACACTGGTGCAGAAGACAGTGAATAATAAAAATCAGGTGCCAAAATCCTGCCCTAAGCCCCCAACAACTCCATATATTCTGACCTGCTTTCAAATCTTTGCTCTATGAGGTCAGATTTACCCCCAAACTACTTTCAGGCAGAAATCCTTTAGCTTCTGGTTGTGGCAATAGCTATAAACTGTGAAAGCTGCTCATCATCCTATGTCACCATCCTTTTCATAATTAAGGGTTTAGCCAAATGTCATTTCTACTGAGAAATGGTTTTTACATCCCAAGTCTAAACCTAATGTCCCTTCTGTGACCCTTTAGCAAGTTTAACCCTTTTATAGCACTTATCACAGCCTGTCAGATGATTATTGAAATTATATGACTATGTGCTTTGTTCAATGACTAGAATGTGAATCACTAATAAGTAGAAGTTACGAGATAGTGATACTTATTTGTGTGCTCTCTTAGTCCTTAGAGAGCACATTATGTGTGAAAGGTAAATGGACAGATGTGAATTTATAAAGCTACATATATCTACATATATATCTGTAAAAAATACATGTATATACATACACACATTCTAGTTCAGGAAAGAAAGAGTGGCTAACATCAATAAATCAAGTCTTCTACCAAGAGATTCATGAATATAATCACAAATGACATCCTTAACTACATGCATGTACATGAATGTGTGTGCATGTATCTCACACACATGCATACATATCTATATACATACATGCACAGCACCTCACACATCTTATCTTTCCACATGTGGCTAGTAACTCAACCTCTATTTTTTTAATCAAAAATTTCCTTGCAAGAAAACTGCAAAGGCCATGGGCCATTTTTAAAATGTAGTATCACAAAACATGGTATAGAAAATAAAATGTGTGCTACTGGTCAACAATGTTGGCACACCATAAAACCACAAAGAAAGTTCACTGAGCTGGTCTGAACTTGGCTTAGAACTTGTTGCCTAAATTCACTGTTCCTGCACATGGGGCCCTCCTTCTTCCTTGCATCAGTTACTCTTAGAGGCCTGGTTCTGGATCTGCTGACTTCTTGTGAGCAGAGTGCCCACTGTGAAAGCTCAGGTAACTTGCACCCATTCATCTTTTACCAGGATGATTCACAGGGTGGCCAGTGCCTTGTGAAAGACAACAGCTTGCTGCTTACGTCAATCAGTGGAATCACACGAAACACAATATAACATGGTTCACTTGAAAGAGCACAGAACTAGGTGTCAAAAGATCTGAGTTTAACTAACATTGCATTTATATTTATTTGAACTTGGATTGGTCCCTTAGCATGTCTAAACCTCAAATTCATTATTGATAAACTGAGCACAATTCTAAAATTTCAAAAATACAATTTATAAGATTGCTACATTATGTAATCTTGTAAACATTATTATACAAAAGTCAGTGATTCTAGACTATACAATTTAACATTTATATCTCATTACTTTTGTTTCTTCTCAATGTGAGGTACTTCATGATATCACTTTGGTGCCAGTTCTGAGAAAATGTGTTGGCTATTCATTTTATTCTTCTTCTTTCTGCCACTAGTATTCATGACTGAAAAGAGATCAGTAGGTATCTTGGAAGTATTTGGAAAATGTATTCCTTAGGTAATATTTAGAGGTAGTTACTCATGGGCAAACAGAAATGTTTCTTCTAGATATGAGTCTGCCCTCATGTGGATATCTGAGCCTTATTCTTCATCAGGCAATCGTCAGCTCATTTTTTTTCCCTAAAGCTATTAAAGAGCAAACACATACTTTCTTCTGCGCATTTGTGAAGAGCACAGATAGCACCAACTGCCATTTCCCAGTATATGTGTTAAGTACTTTGGAGGGTGTTCATTGAACTTTTCCATTAGAAAAGATTCCTGAGTGGGTGAAAGTTATGATTGAAAATAGCTTCATGAGTTCTCATTAAAACCTTGAGAATGACTACATAGACCAGTTTGGAAGAAGACCAGTCATCACCTGGTTATTCTCACCTTGAGTCTCCCATTATCTAACAGTGTGATTAAAGACTGTGTCATTTAGGGATCCCTGGGTGGCGCAGTGGTTTGGTGCCTGCCTTTGGCCCAGGGCGCGATCCTGGAGACCTGGGGTCGAATCCCACGTCGGGCTCCCGGTGCATGGAGCCTGCTTCTCCCTCTGCCTGTGTCTCTGCCTCTCTCTCTCTCTCTCTCTCTCTCTCTCTCTGTGACTATTACAAATAAATTTTTTTAAAAAATTAAAGAAAAAAAAAGAATGTGTCATTTAACTGTGCTGCTCTCATTTTTTCTCTTGAAATAGGTGACATGATATGTTTGCAGCTGAGGTCTTCATTGCTTCTAAAAGTTATCTAATGAGGTTTACAATGAAAGGAGCAGATTGGTTAAATTGAATAATCAAAATCCAGTCAGAAGGAAAAGGAATTAAAGGTATCAATCATTTAAGGGGAAAAAATACTGTCTTTAGAAATTTATTCTAGCACTGAGCTCCCTAAAAGTTTAGATAAAAAGAAAAAAAACGTCTATCATATGTATATATGTGATATAGATGTATATATATATAAAACATGTATATATAATATATAATATAGAATACTTTATCTTGATTATATGTATTTATGCTATACACATGTTTATACAATATATGCATGGTAAATACTGGTTTTCCACATATACATATATTTTCATGAAATCCATCCCAATTGGAAATTTTTCATGCTGATATTCCTTCATATAAGGATTTTGAAAAAGATTGATATTGTCTTTAATAATGGTTTTATAGAAAGAAATTAATAATTTTTTTCAATATTTTGAGAATGTGGTATTTTTTGGCCAATGTGTAATCCTTTAAAATAAAACAAGGACTAAAGAAGTTAAGTGATTTCCCAATGACCAATGAGGTGGTATAATACAAAGCCATTATTATTTGCTATTTCTATGCATCTGGACATATTTCAGCAGACATGCTTCTTTTGAGAGGTCAAACCAATGAGGAACATATTGGCTCCTCAGATACGGTACATGGATACCAATTTCTACTTCTTAAGAGATAGAAGGATAAAATAGTCTCGAATATATTCTAAAGTAAATATTGCTTTCATTCATTTTTCTATAGGGAAATGAAACTGGACAATAGCCATTTACTCATAACATTTCTAATAAGATTATAAAATAAGGGTATTTTAAATTGCTGATAGAATATGATTTCATGGGGTACCTGGGTGGCTCAGTTGGTTAAGCACTGGACTCTTAATTTTAGCTCAGGTTGTGATTTTAGGATCCTGAAATGGAGCCCCAGTCTATGCACTGAGCAGGAAGTCTGCTTGAGATTCTCTCCCTCTCCCTTTACCCCTTTCCCTACTTGTGTGCTCTCCTCTCTCTCTCAAATCAATCTTTTTTTAAAAAAAGAATATTATTTAACTTACATGTGGAATCTAAAATAAAATAAATGAACAAACAAAAAGCAGAATCAGACCTATAAATAGAACAAACTGGTGGTTCCCAGAGAGAAAGGGGAAGGGAGGATGAGCAAAATGGGTGAAGGGGAGTAAAAGATATTGGCTTCTAGTATGGAATGATTAGGTAATGGGGATAAAAGGCACAGAATAGAAAATATAGTCAGTAGTACTGTAATAATGGGTTGGTTTTTTTTGTTTTTTTTTTTAATATTTAAATTCAATTAGCCAACATACAGTACATATTTAGTTTCAGGTGAGTGTTCAGTAACTTATCAGTTGCATATAACACCCAGTGCTCATCACATCACATGCTCTCTTTAATGCCCATCACTAAATTATGTTTATCGTGACAAATGGTAGCTACACTTGTGGTGAGTGAGCATAGCATAAAATACAAACTTGTCAAAACACTGTGTGTTGTACACCCGAAACTAATGTCATCTTATGTGTCAATGATATTCAAATAAAAATACAAGTAAATAAATAAGTAACTGGTAAAAAGAATAGCTACATATTTCTATTACCAGATACAAGAAGCAAGAATGTCAATATAAATAACACCAAGAAGCCATTCATATTCTCATGAATGACTACCCAGAGGTGGATATAAGGGGAATAAACATGATGAGCCCTCATGTCCTTCCAACTCTAAGAGTCTATCTCTGTAAAACAGACTATATGTAAAAGCAAGCCAGTACTTGACTCTATTGCCAATAAGGAATTCATCAGTGCACACTTGTTCTATTTATGACCCTCAGATCATCAAAGTTGAACTACTAGACTTTTCAGCATGACCATGGTTCTAGTCTATAAACAACGCTGAATAGAAGGTAAGTACATATCTGCTAATATCACTTTCTCCCCTACAACATAAGCTCTGTTGAGAATGCTGTTCATGTGCAGGCTCATTCAGTAAGATTAATATTCAAACAAGGCCCACGAAAATATACTGAGAGTGAAAGCTGGCCTTATTAGCACAACCACTCCTCCTCTTCCTATCAGTTACTATGCTTTTCTTATCCCCCTACACGTAAGAAAAATGCTGTTCACCAGTGATCAAATACCTACCATGTGTCCAGTGTTTGACACAAATCACTAATCCTCCCAATTACTTATAAGAGAAGAATGCGAATTTCCACTTACAAAGAGGAAGCTAAAACTGATCTGCCAAGGTTACAAAGCTAATAACTGCAAACCCAGGATTCCAGCCCAAGTCTATCTAATCCTGGCGTAACTCTTTAACAATGTGCTTTCTCTATCAAGCACTAAGTCAGATGTGCAGTTGTTACTAGGTATTTGTTGAGGCTTCACTATAGAATTTCTGTCAAAGAAGGAAAGTAAATGTCCCTATGCCCATCAGTAGGACTCTGTTTCCACTTTCCCCACTTCATCTCTCCCACTCTTCCAGTTGTATATTTAGTGTTTGGAGCATAGCAAACTCTTTATATGCAATCTTAGGGAAAGTTATTTAACTTCTCTGCCTCAATTTCCTTATCTGTGAAATAGGACTAATGATATTAATCTACAACAGAAAGTCATTGCTGAATGCAATCAGTCCACAATAGCAGCCAGCACATTATATGACTATATAAATTTATATAGCTAGTATGCCATAGATGCTAGCTATTATTATCATCTTTGTCATTATACATTTGTTAAATGAACTAATGAATGAAACCCATAGGCAGGATACAAGGAGTCACCATAGATGTAATGACTGTGTCTAACATGAGCAGGTGCCCTTGGACCATCTCCAATCCCTAGAATTGATCCTGCCCTTCGAAAATTAACTACCTGCTTGTTTGTGATTATGTTATCAGTGCTGCAACAATATGTGAAATGGGTTGCAACCAGGACCTCCAGTTACTGCTCTTCTTCAACAGCTTCTCAGCATAATCACCGTTCATGGAATCTTCTGGACATAGTATCCCTCCCTTCAGTTATACGTTCATTTTAAAAATTCATCTATTTATTTTAACAGAGATTTGTCCAATTTTTTCCCACTTATTCTACTACTTTTTTTTTATTCTACTACTTATTGAGCATTATCTATCATGTAGCCCAACACTGTGGAAAGCACCAGAATATGGAGATAAAAGATCAAACACCTGTCCTGTGAAACAAAATACAATGTGAGATAAAATAGGAGATATTAATACAAACCATGGTAGTGGAAGAGAGTGGGGAAATATAATGTTACAGGCTTACAGATGAGGAAGGTTTCTTCAAGGAGCAACTTGAGTCTTGAAGAATAATAACTAATGATGATTTTTAGAATAATTTTACATTTACAGAATTATTGCAAAGATAGTATGGAGAATCTTTACATGTTCTATATCCAGTTTCTCCTCTTGTTAATGTCTTGCTTTAGTGTGGTTCATTTGTCACAAATAATGAACCAATGCAGATACATTATTATTAACTAAAGTCCATACTTTACTCTGCTTCTCTTAGTTTTTACCTAGTTTCATTCTTCTTTGCTAGGATCTCATCCAGTGTACCATATTATACTTACTTCCTAATGTCTCTTTAGACCCCTACAGACTGATTGATTCTCATATTTTTCTTGGCTTCAAATACCTTGACAGTTTTGAGGAGTACTAATCAGGTATTTTGTAGAATTGTCGTTCATCTAATGGTTTCCTCATAATTAGAGTGGGGTGACATGTTTTGGGGAGAAAGACCACCAAAGAAAGTGCCATTCTCATCACATCAATATTGTTGATCACTGTTTATTTTAGTCTTGACCAACTGACTGAGGGTGTGTTTACTAGGTTCTCTGCTGTAAAGTTACTCTCTTCTACCCTTTCATACCATGGAGGCTTAATGCAAAGAAAAATGCCATCTTAAAAACATCCCTTTTCATCTCACCTACATCTCAAATTTCTGATGCTGGAAACTGCAGAAATTTTTGTGATACAACATAGGGTGATGAATTGGTGATACTTGATTTAACCATTCATATGATTTAATGGCTGACAGTGCACTGCCTCAAAGAAGTGACATAACTTCTGGAAGCCCCACTTATTACAATTTTCTTTACATACACATTAAGCTCTGTTTTATGTGCTGCAGCTGCAGTAACCTTAGGCCTCATAATCTCCTCTGTGCAAATTTGGGCAGGGAGGGGGTGGTGTGCAGATGTGCATGGTTTGTGGAAGGAGGCAAGCAAAAGCATTAACAATTGTTAATTTCTCACTTTTGAGGTTCTGAATATACAGTATCTAATTTAATTTAACCCACATAATAACCCTGTGAGGTAAGTAAGCATTACAGATCCTATTTTATCGCAGAGTAGTAAAAGTCTCAGATTATGCCAGATGGTAAGTGGTAGGACTAGAATTTAAACCCAGGTGTTCAGAGTTCCAATTCCACGTTTATAGCACCAAAATATATTTTAAGCAAAGATTTAACTTTAAAAATATATTCCATTCTTTTTACCACCATAGAAACTGCAGAGCACGCTCACTTGTAGAAAGTATTCTTAAGCTAGGTTTTCATCTTTCTGGCACATGGAGAAATAATAGAGATCCATACTGAGAATGTGAACCAGTGCAGAATTTAGTGACAAACTACTGGAATTATGAAAGATTAGTGTGTATTAGCAGTTAGAAAAATCTAATTATAGAGCTATTAACTAGAGGAGTAAAACTAAACCACAGTGTGGCCATGATGGTCCTCCTTAAAAACTTCCAGATAATATGGCCTAGACACAGAACTTAGGTAACATCAATTCCAGCTATCAGCCCCAGCCTAGTTTTTGATAGGTTACTAATCCATTACACCTGGGAGCTGATGTATTATGCTTATGTATCATTATGTATTATCCTATTTAAAATAGTGAGTTCAACAATCATTTATGCAGTATCTACTATGTGCCAACCAAGGTCCTGACAGCCTTCACAATAATTATCTCACAGAATTCTCAAATATCCCTGTTATGTAATCATGATGAATCCCATTTGACAGAAAAAGAAACTGAGGCTGAGGATGAGCTTTCCACAGGGGCACAAATAAGATTCAAGTCCAGGACATTCTTCCTATGAGGCCGAATCTCTTTCCAAATCACAGTGAGAGTCCCCATGAGGAACTGCCTCATTTCACCATCAACGTTCTGGATCATAGTTGTCTTCACATAGCCTCAGTGGTCTATAATAAATTAATTTGTTGGTAGAACAATCTGATACTTAATATTTTAAGGCTAATGACAAAAGGTCAGATTTAAATATGTATACTATAAAAGAAATCAGATGAATGAGATCCAGTATATATTTGGAATCCTGACAAGAAGAAAAATCTTTAAGTTCTTCATGAGCCTTCTGCTTCCCTCAATATTATAAAGATAGTATTATTATTATTATTATTATATTATTATTATTATTAATATTATTCAGACAGGTGGAAAAACTATCACTACCAAGGTCACCCCATTACTGGCACAGGCCTCTTTAAAATCCACCCATAGCCAGGGTTCCTGCTGTCACTTTACTGCAACAGCAATCCAATGGCTAGCTGCTTCCTCAATCTTACCTTTCTGCTTCCTTGATTCTATTCAAGGATGCTTTCCCAAGCTAAGGATCCAGATACCATAACTATTAGGAGAGCTGGTTCTATGCAAGTTTGAGCATGCCCAGGTATTTTAATTCAAAGGAACACTTCATTGCAAAGCTCCCTGCCATTTCGGGCAGACAGTTTTAAAGTGTAGGCAATGTATACAGCTCAAATTCCTGTGTCCTTGAAAAAAAAGAGAGAGAGACACTACGGGGGGGGGGGGGGAATCATGTAGAGATGTCCAGTGCAGCTAAGGAACACATGCTTTAGAACTGGAAACAAGTTAGCCTGAATTCTAGGCTCTCAGTCCATTCATTTAAGTTCTTGGAGGCTTGGTTTCTTCTCTTACAGTCAGAGTTACAATATCTTCCTCATAACCTGGTTTATCCTTTAAGTCATCCATCCATTCAAAATTATTTCATAAGTGAACATTATGTACCACATTCTCTTTTAGACATTGGGGATTTGGAGCAAAGTCTCTGACAAGTTAGAGGAAGAGCAGACAAGAAACAAGAGAATAGCAATGACCAAGAAAAAAAAAAAAAACACATGAGAATCTGAGATAATAAGTGTTCTTAAGAAAATAAGTTATGTGGTAGAGAGTGTCTTCAGGGTTTAGTTTAGATTGGGTGAGGCCTGGCATAGGTGGGACTGCATTGCTTAGATGACATGAGAGATGTAAGCAAAGGTAGACTGCATGTTTCTTTTTTTCTAAGATTTATTAATTTTAGATAAAAAGAAAGAAAAAATAAATAAAAAATAGAAAGAAAGAGAGAAGGGGAGGGGGGAGAGAGAGAGAATTCTAAAGCAGATTCCTGTAGAATGGGGAACCTGACGTGGGGCTCAATCCCAGGACCCTGAGATCATGACCTGAGCTGGAATCAAGAGTCCGCTGTTCAACCAACTGATCCACACAGGTGCCCCAATACTGTATGTTTTTTAAGGACAGACGCCATATCATATTTTTTCCCAGGATACCACATGAGGCCTGATTTGCAGCAGGTATTCATATGGAATATGAATATACTTTAAATGAATATGTGCCTGGCCCATACATACTCATTTCATGGTTTTTCTTTCTGTATCAGTGAAAACTGGTTTTCATGGCCAAAGAATTCAATGTAAACTACATAGACTAAAATTTCAAGCATTCTGATATTGTAGAACCTTGACTCCATAGTTACCATTTGCCAACTATTTAACATGATCTATGACAAGCTACAAGCAAAACTTAAAAAAAAAAAAAAAAAACAGTGAGGACAACAAAGACATTGTTCTTATTACTCTGGCCAGGAGGGTAAAATGTGTTCAAGCAGGACTGCAATATAAGACAGTACCTCCTCTGGTTCCTAAGTATGGTGTGAAATGCTTTCAGTATGTCAAGAGCTCACTTATGATGGGGCCCCAGAAGGGCTAATGGCGGCTAGCTTTGAACTGGGAAGATTTAAACATGAAAATGTAGGAGCAACTACTTTTCAGAAATTATGTTTAAAATGAAACCCCCAGAAGCTTGATTCTCAAACATTTGCCTGCATCACAATACCTAAAATACAGATTGCTACCTCTATTCCCAAGTCCCTGATTCAGTCAGTCTGGGGTAGGGTCCAAGAATGTGTATTTCTGACAAGTTCCCAGATGATTCCAGATATTTCTCCCAAACAGTGATATTTAAAAAAAATTAAAACAAACAAACAGTGATATATGATATCCCAGAGTGTTATCATACTCCCTGGATCAATTAGGGATGAATAAAGTAGATGTCAGGCGTGTGTGTGTGTGTGTGTGTGTGTGTTTATTGTGTGGGTAGATGCCAAATACTGGAATAAAGCTAGAAAATGGCCTATCCTCCACTATCAAGGAAAAACATTATCCCTTTGTTTCTGCCTTTCCATTTTATACAACGTGGACTGAATCATTCTTCAACTGTCTTCTTCCTTCTACTTCCTAGACTAATGCTACCTATCATAATGTTAAAGAAATAAAATGTTGCCATTAAATTAGAAATAAGAGCCACTGAGTCAATGAGAAATTCTAGTTCCAAGGTGATACAGACTAATTTTTAACTCTAGTCCCAGACGTAGTAGGGTCTTTCCTTGACCAGCCACCATGCTACATCATTTCCTTGATGCTCTTTAGGGTGGGTTTCTTCATAAATTTAAAAATATTAATGTTAACAAATATATCCATGAAATAATACAATTTTGCTTTTCAATTGAAGGGCTTACTAAACACAAAATATCAGCATACACGTTCACTTGTTACCATATCACTTTTTTAGCCAAAAGATCTAAAGGGAAAAAAAAATATTTGTATTCTATGCCAGTATATTATGGCCAACAATATTAGAAAAACAATGTGTTCTACTTTGTTCAACTTTTAATAAAATATTTTCAATTGTTGTTTGGAAAGAATAAATCGAATGTCCTGGCCTAAGCTTGAAATTTATGGATCAAGCCTTGTAACCTAATATTGGGCCCTAAAATTGTTTATAAACTATATTCTATATCTTGGTCCAGCCATGAATTATAGTAGATTCCTTAAATAACCAGAACCAGCTATTCTACAAATGATGATCTCAAATGACAAGTAATCAAATCAGTTCCACACCATGATTAGGCAAGTCTTATACCATGAAAGATTAATTTCTCTCTTCTTGCTGTCTTTCCTTAGCCAGAAATCTGTAAGACGCTTGCAGGAGAAACTGAAACCTAAAAACCAAGTGTAGTGAGAATGTAATTCAGAAAGTATCATTCATGTTATATTGGCCTCCATTTTCCCTCTATATCTTGTGTGGAGTAGTAGTGGGAAATGAGAAAAAGGAACATGAACACACTTTGCTGCTCAGAAGGGAAAACCTCCATTTATGTCCCTGAATGCCAGGAAAAATGTAGTTCTGTTGAAGTGATAACACTTTATATCTGTATTAGTAGCTGATGATGAATAATGAGCTCAGTATCTGAGATGGACATAAAATTAGGTTTAAAAGTCACTGAGGAGGGCAACAAGAGACACAGCAGAAAGGAAAATGCAGTCAAAATGTTGAAGATTTCATCAACGGTGAAAATATGAGGTAATACAGACATATGGAATGTGGAGTCAAAAAAATTTACAAGAAAGAACCGTGACAGCACCTAGGAATGACCTGGAAATAATTTATACTCAAAGGATACATCATACTGACTTGAAAAGGTATCCATGCCATATTGTTGTTGTTTCTTTTTAGATTCAGCTACAAAAGAAAGTAAATAGGACTGAATTTTTATTAAAAATATTACTTAACACAATATGGAGAAAGAAGTAGTAAAAGAAATTGATTTTGAAAACTTATACAGAAAAGGTAGAAAATTACAAAACTGCCAAGAGTAGTTAGTTATCTCCATGAATGGAATTGGAGGGTCATGATTCCATAGGCACACTTTACTTTTCTGTGGTACTGGAATTTAGAACAGAGAAATATAACATGATATAATAGAGTTTTTGGAATCAGAAATGCTTAAAATGAAATTTTGTCTAAGGGATATGATAACCTTATAAGTTTATTTTCTCTATATTTTGGTTTCCTTGGTTCCTATAAAATGACAATGATTATATCTACAAGTAAATAGGAAGATCAAACGAGATCACAAATACGAAAATCTGTACACATAAATGTCATTCAGTGTGTGGGAACCTCTTATTGTTTTTCATATTCTCAGCCCCTGCTGGAAGAAAGGAAGAAGAACACAACAGATTAATCACTCTTTCTTTTCCTATGAATTGAATACAAATTTAGAAAAAAAAAAGAGAAATTCATAGGGTGGCATGGAAGGTCATCTGGGAAAATTATTTTTGTGGGTTATTTAAAACTTTTTTCTTATAATATTTCATGTATTATTGAAGCCATGTGTTGTAACACAAGTTACTTTGTTGTGACAAAGTATAGAAGCAAAGAATGGCCAAGTGCTTTACATGGGACAATCACACATCCTTCCACACACATAGGACACAAAGGGAACAATCCTCACACCCTTTCAGGAGGCAGAGACTACCTTATTCTCACTCCTAACCTTCCACTTTCTGTTTCTTATTGGATAATTGCTCATGAGCCATGCCCAGCAATCCTTAATTGTTTCGTACCTCATCTGGCTACTCACTCAACTATTTCAAAGACTAGTAACAATTAGTAACTAAGCTATAGTGACCAATAGACTACTGAAACAAAGAAAGACAGGAAGAGTCATTTTACTAGATAAAATTAGTTTAGGACAAATTTTCAGATTTTCATACTTCCACATCAAGTAAGAAACCATAAATCCAACGTTGCAATATAGACAAAGATCTCCTGAATCAGTCACCCGTCTAACCTCTAAGACTGACCTCTAGGTCTTAAAAGGAAACACTTCTACATTAACATTTTTGTGTCCTTCTTAGACTATATAGTTATATTTGAATTTAACTTTGAATAAATGTAATTCAACATGTTTACTTGACATCCAGGTACACAGAATTTTGACAAGTACTATGAAAGACATAAACAAATTTGTCATTCTTTATTATAAGTAGCTTCCACTGTATTTAATTATAACTAACGTTTATGTAATGCAGAATTATTACCTAATTTTTAGTAATTCAAATACCAGGATCGAACCACTATTCTCTTTAGCTTATATCTCATATGACCAAAGTGTTTAGTGGCATTACATACACAGCATAATGTTAGGTGTTAAGAAAAAATAGTGCCTTGATATATCTGCAATGGTACATCTTTTTCTGATCAGAACATAGAATTTATACCAAAAATAACCCTAAGAAATTAGTAAAGGAAGGAAAGCCACAAATTATTTGGTGGAAGCACAATTAAAAATAATTTTTTATTATTCTGTCAGAATAGTATTTTGGAGAAATAATTACATATAACAAAAAACAAACTAAATGTGAAAACAGTAACATCTAAGAAAGGTAAATACATTAGTCCGTCTATATTTAGTGGTACCATTGATAGAAACTTAAGTTTCAGGAACCTGGGTGATTCAGTGGTTAAGCATCTGCCTGTGGCTCAGATCATGATCCTGGGGTTCTGGGATGGAGTCCTGCATCAGAATCCACGCAGGGATCCTGCTTCTGCCTCGGCCTGTGTCTCTGCTTCTCTCTGTGTGTCTCTCATGAATAAATAAAATCTTTTTAAAAAACTTAAAGTTTCCTTAATAATTACTGCTTTGTTCCTAAGATTCTGAAATAATTTGATAGCAGGTCACTTTAATTTTCAAAGGTAAAAGGTTTTTTTCCTCTTGGAATATGTATTTAAATAGATGCAGAAAATGCATTTGACGAAGTACAACATCCACTCATGATTAAAAAAAAAAAAAACCAACAAAGTAGGTTTTGAAGTAGTACACCTCAACATAATACAGGCCATATAGGAAAAACCTACAGCAAAGTTCATCCTCAATGGGAAAAACAAAGAGCTTTTCCTCTATAGTCAGGAGCGAGACAGGGATGTTCTCTCTCACCTCTATTATTTAACATAGCACTGGAAGTCACAGCCACAGCAATCAGACAACAAAAAGCAATAAAAGACATCCAAGTCAGCAAGGAAGAAGTAAAACTTTCACTATTTGCAGATGACATGATACAATATGTAGAAAACTCTAAAGGCTCTACAAAAAAAAAAAAAAACCTATTAGAACTGATAAACGAACTCAGTAAGGCCACAGGATATGAAATCAATGTACAGAAATCTGTTGTGTTTCTATACACCAATAATGAAGCAGCAGAAAGATAAATTAAGGAATGGGGTTAATTTACAATTGCACTAAAAACAGTAAGATACCCAAGAATCTAACCAAAGGGGTGAAAGACCTGTACTCTGAAATCTATAATACACTTATGACAGAAATTGAAGAGGACAGAAAGAAATGGAAAAACATTCCATGCTCATGGAATAAGAACAAATACTGCTAAAATGTCTATATTACCAAAACAATCTATACACTTAATGCAATTGCTATCAAAATACCAACAGTATTTTTCACAAAGCTAGAACAAGCAATCCTAAATTTTATGGACAAACAAAAGACCTCAAATAGCCAAAGCAATCTTGAAAAAGAAAAAGCAAAGCTGGAAGCATTAAAATTCTGGACTTCAAGTTATATTACAAAGCCATATTGATAAAAAACAGTATGGTACTGGCACTAAAATAAGCACATAGATCAACAGAACAGAACAGAAAACCCAGAAAGGAACACATAACTATGTGGTCAATTAATCTTCAATAAAGCAGGAAAGAATAGGTAATGGGAAAAAGATAGCCTCTCTTTAACAAATGCTGTTGGGAAAACTGAATAACAACATGCAAAAGAATGAAACTGGACCACTTTCTTACACCAACAACAAAAATAAACTCAAAATTAATGAAACACCTAATTTGAGAAAGGAAACCATCAAATCCTAGAGACAAACATAGGCAGTAGCCTCTTTAACTTTGGCCAGAGCAACTTCTTTCAGGTATGTCTCTGGAGGCAAGGGAAACAAAAGCAAAAATGAACTACTGAGACTTCATCAAAATAAAAAAGCTTCTGCACAGCGAAGGAAAGAATCAACAAAAACTAAAAGGACACCTATGGAATGGGAGGAGATATTTGCAAATGACATATCCAATAAAGGTCAGTATCCAAAATATATAAAGAACCTATAAAACTCTTCACTCAAAAAACCCAAATAATCCAATGAAAAAATGGGCAGAAGACACGAATAAGACATTTTTCCGAAGAAGACATACAGATGGACAATAGACTCTTGAAAAGATGCCCAACATCACTGATCATGAGGGAAATGAAAATCAAAAAGCAATGAGATATTATCTCACACCTGTCAGAATGGCTAATATCAACAATATAAGAAACAATAGGTGCTGGTGAAGATGTGAAGAACAAGGAATCCTTGTGTAATGCGTTGCTGGTGGGAATGTAAACTGGGTCAACCACTGTGGAAAACAGTATGGAGGGACACCTGGGTGGCTCAGTGGTTGAGTGTCTGCCTTCAGCTCAGGGTGTGATCCTGGAGTTCCAAGATTGAGTCCCACATCGGGCTCCCTGTATGGAGCCTGCTTCTCCCTCTGCCTATGTCTCTGCCTCTCTCTGTGTTTCTCATGAATAAATAAACAAATTCTTAAAAAAAAAAAAAAAAAAAGAAAGAAAAAAGTATGGAGGTTCTCAAAAAGTTAAAAATAGAATTATCACACAATCTAATTCCACTACTAGATATTTACAGAGAATATGAAAACACTAACTTGAAAAGATATATCCAGGTCTATGTTTCTTGCAGCATTGTTTCCACTGGCCAAATTATGGGAACACCACAGTGTCCAACGACTGATGAGTGTATAAAGAAGTGGTATACACAATGGAATATTACTTAGCCATAAAAAGAAGGAAATCTTGTCATTTGCAACATGGATGGAGCTAGAGGGTATAATACTAAGTGAAATAAGTCAGGGAAAGACAAGTATCATATGATTTCTTTTTTTTAAAGATTTTATTTATTTATTCATGAGAAACACAGAGAGGAAAGAGAGAGAGACGCAGAGACACAGGCAGAGGGAGAAGCAGGCTCCATGCAGGGAGCCCGACGTCTTAAGATGGGTTATGTGATTTTCCCAAGTTAGATAAATGCTAGAATCTTAGATCCAGATTGTTTGACTCCAATTTTTGTACTCTTATGCCCTGCTACATTTCACGACGCCCATAGGACACAGACATAAAATTGCAAGAATTCTAATCATGTGCATACACTGTTTAGGAGAGAAAATAGAGAAGAATGACACAAGTGAGTTTGATTAAATAGCCCATGGACGAAGCAGGACAAACATGGCTTTAGAGATGAATAAAATGTGGTTACAAAGGAGAAGATCATTCAACATTGATGTATTTAAAAGAGTTTCACTGGCGTATGCATATGTGCAAACTCATCAAACTGTAAATATCAGACACACGCAGAGTTTTGTATATCAATTGTATCCCAATAAAACTGTTTTTAAAGGAATATCACAAAAGCTGCAATGTAATTTATGTGTATGGTGAAGAGCGGGGCTTACAAAGGAAAATTAAAGGATGATTTACCCTATAGACAAGATCTAACAAAGGTTTAATAATAACTTCATGATTGGTGCATGGTCACTGTATATTTAAGCCTTCAAAATTCTATTCCATAGGACCAAAACTTTATTTTGAAAGCAACTTGGATAGGGTTATCCACGGGCAGGGAGAAATACAATGCTTTGCTTCTTAAGCAAAGTAATCATTAGGTAAATATATTTATATTTACCTGAACTTTCTATGTCAGCAATTATTTATCTAAGTAATTTATAATCTGGATGTTATAAATTTTAAGGGCCTTGAAAATTGTTCACAACCTTTCAAAGTTGTACAGGAATTTAATCTTCTTGCTTTTTGTGTTTGTTCTGTTATTTAGTAAAAAACATTTTTTTAAATAGAGGTAAACACCAGATAAAATATGTTCATTTTTATGCTTTTCAGAATTGAAAACAAATAGAAACAGAATAAGGATCTCCAAATCTGTCATGTAGTAGCAAACAGATATTATATATTCACAGACAGCAATGTTTGTAAAGGGTATGAAAAAACAGGAAAATTCTCTTACAAAAGAAATACAAATTTGTGGATAATTTATTTTTAAATTGGTTACAATTAGTTTTTTAAATTATAGATGAGGATAAAGTAAGATATCAAAATGTTTTTGTTTCCTTGAAATGTTAATGATTTTCAAAATTCTTTTTGAGCTTTTATCTTTTCCAAATGTTAAATAATATCTATGTATGGCCTTTGTATTTGGAAGTAATATAAATGTTTTAAATATAGTATTTTTGCCTCCCTTATTTTCACTTAATAAATGTCACTTAAGTTGTTTTTAGACACTAAAATGACAGGAGATTTATTTATTTATTTATTTATTTATTTATTTATTTATTTATTTATTTTTGAGAGGGAGAGGAGGAGAGAGGGAAGATCTTGAGAAGGCTCCGTGCCCAGTACACAGCCAGATGTGGAGCTTTATCTCATGCCCCTGAGATTGTGATCTGACCTGAGCCAAAACAAGGGTCTGACGTTTAATCAATTGAGTCATTCAAGTGCCCCGACAGAAGAATAATTCAAAGTGCATATAATCCAAAAGTTATATCTGAACTAATAACTAAGCCAAAAAAAGAGGTAATGTAAGAACCAAATTATTATTAACATATGATATTTACTGACTGCCTCCTATGAATGGCACATCATAAATGTTTTATTTATGTTTAAATGCTCATTTAATTTACACAACAAAGATTTGACATAGGTCTATCATTAGTCTCATTTTTTCACTAAGTTTCCTCATCTATAAAACCATATTAACAGTACTCTCTCACAGGATTAATGTGAATATTAAAGGAATTAATATGTGTGCAAGTACTCAGATAAGTGCTGGGACACAGTGAATGTCCTGTAAATGTGTCTCAACAGCAGCGACAGCAGCAGTGTTACCCTCGGCATTGACGATCCCTTATAATTGATGAGGCTGAGATTTAGAGTGATCAAGTAACTTGTTCAAATTCTGGTCTATTAAACCATAGAGTCCAAGCCCTTAAACTCAATGATAACAGGAATAAATGTTTCAATAATAATAAATATATAATTGCTAATGAGATTGAATGTTCTTAAAAATTCTGTGAACATTAATTTACTTTCCAATCAGTATCCTGGCACTGGGAGCTCTGTGACCTTAGATAAATTGCTTAAATTTCATAGGCCTCAATTTCTCGTTTATAAAATGAGAAGTAGCACAAAGTAATAGCAGTCAAGATTTTTTGAACATTTTTGTGTTAGATATTTTACTAAATCAATAATCATGACTATCCAATGAGGCATAAATATTGATAAAGATGCCTTTTCTTTTAAATGATGTAACTGATAGTTATAAAGCTAGCATTACATCCACAGCAAATAGTGATGGGGATTTTAATTCAGGTTTCTCTGAACTCAGTCCGAGCTCCTTTAACCCTGCAGCATTCCCACTGTTAGAACTGCTAGGTCATTTCAGATATGACACTTTATCAGCGTCTGTTACTTATGGGACATGCACATAATGTGGAAAAGAAGTCCCCCCCCCACCAACCCAACTGCATCTGGCAAGCAAAATTTGGTTTTATTGTGGTAGAGACATCATTAATGCAAAGTCTTTAATTAGCACCTGATCTTCATACTACTGTACTCAGTATTTTATAAAAGCCTAACCCAAGCAAATAGATCTTAGTCCACAGCAAGTGTTCATTTAATATTTAATTAACACACCAGGAAGCTTTAGATTTATAAAGTGCATTAACTGATTATTCAATTGACCATCACAACAAAAAATTAGTACAGAGAGTGCAGATATAACTATCTACCATCTTACAAATGAGGATCTGCATATTCAGAAAGGTTAAATGAACTGCCCAAGGTCATCCCAAAGTGGGAACTCAAACATAGTCTCCGAAGTAATTCCAAGATTAAAACTCTGTCCACTGACCTCAAGACCAAATTCCTTGACACTCTAACTGGACCAGAGGTAAAGTTTTCCAAACTCAAATTCAATCACTTCAGTATGAGTTTTGGCTCTTTATCAGGAATGGTTAAGACTCATGACTCATTTCAGTTGCCTTTGATTAGAAATGGTGTACAAAAAAAAAAAAAAAAAAGAAAAAAAACTAAAAAAGAAAAAAAATTAAAAAAAAAAAAAAACCCAACCACAACAAAAAAGCAATGGTGTACAATTTCTGAAAGTCCACTTGTGGCCACTTTCATATATTATATAATAAAAATTTGAGAACCAGGGTGCCTGAGTGACTCATTTGGTTAAGCGTCTGCCTTGGGATCCCTGGGTGGCACAGCGGTTTAGTGCCTGCCTTTGGCCCAGGGCGCGACCTGGAGACCCGGGATCGAATCCCACGTCAGGCTCCCCGTGCATGGAGCCTGCTTCTCCCTCTGCCTATGTCTCTGCCTCTCTCTCTCTCTCTCTCTCTGACTATCATAAATTAAAAAAAAATTTTTAAAAAAAGTGTCTGCCTTTAGCTCAGGTCATGATCCCAGAGTCCTGGGATCAAGTCCCTCTGCTGCCCCCCCTCCTTGTGCTCTCTCTCAAATACACAAATAAAATCTCTTTAAAAATTTTGAGAATTTACTTTTCTTTATTATATCTCTCAATGATATTCGTTCTTCCTATGGACAGCATAAGTTTTATAACTCTCCTCAACCTCTTCAAAACTTAAAATCATATGTACTGTAATTTACCATCTACTGACAGAGTGAAGGTAAAAGCAAAGACATGTAACAAGCTTTAAGGCTAGCAGAGAAATTTCCTGCCAAACAAACCCAAAGAACTATTCTCTATAGTCACGAAACAGTACTGCCTCCTTCAAGGACAATGCTTTTCAAATAAGTGAAACTGGTTCAGTAAAACCATTATTTCTAATGATTACTCAAAGGAATTTGAAAAATATTACAGTTCAAGACTCAGAACTAAGACTCAGGAAGAGAGAAAGTTAGAATTTCAAGGAATAAACAAATAGTAAGAAAGGTCAAATCAGAGATAAGATTGAATTTACGAGTAATTTCACTCAAAGAATGTAAATTTGTATCGGGGAAAAATGTATGATTAAAAGGAATAAAAAAATGTTTACATTTTCTCAGAGTTCAATATAACTGTTAGATATAATTGTTAGAGGTCTAAATTCATAAAAAGAAGTGACCTCAGTTTTGTTAAACAAGCTAGAGAATGTCGTAATTACTAGTGATTATGCATTTTATGGTTTATTGTTCAAGGTTGTCTGCAATATCTGTTAATGAGGGAGATTAAAATCTTATTATTTTACATAAAAATATTATTAATGGTACCTAACTCAGACTATCGTGAATGGAGCAATACTTATCAATTTCATACTAGATCTAGGGACACTGAATAGTATAAACAAAAGAGAATATAACTAGGTGCCCTATGGTTCTTTTTTAAAATTTTTTTTAGTTGTTCAATTTGCCAACATATAACGTAACACCCAGTGCTCATCCCGCCAAGTGTCCCTCTCAGTGCCCATCACCCAGTCACCCCAACCCCCTGACCACCTCCCCTTTTACTACCCCTCGTTCATTTCCCAGAGTTAGGAGTCTCTCATGTTTTGTCATCCTCTCTGATATTTTCACTCATTTTCTCTCCTTTCCCTTTATTCCCTTTCACTAATTTTTATATTCCCCAAATGAATGAGACCATATAATGTTTGTCCTTTTCCAATTGACTTATTTCACTCAGCATAATACCCTCCAGTTCCATCCACATTGAAGCAAATGGTGGGTATTTGTCGTTTCTAATGGCTGAGGAATATTCCATTGTATACATAAACCACATCTTCTTTATCCACTCATCTTCCGATGGACACCGAGGCTCCTTCCACAGTTTGGCTATTGTGGACATTGCTGCTAGAAACATCGGGGTGTTGGTGTCCCGGCGCTTCACTGCATCTGAATCTTTGGGGTAAATCCCCAGCAGTGCAATTGCTGGGTCGTAGGGCAGGTCTATTTTTAACTCTTTGAGGAACCTCCACACAGTTTTCCAGAGTGGCTGCACCAGTTCAGATTCCCACCAGCAGTGCAAGAGGGTTCCCTTTTCTCCGCATCTTCTCCAACATTTGTGGTTTCCTATCTTGTTAATTTTCCCCATTCTCACTGGTGTGAGGTGGCATCTCATTGTGCCCTAGGGTTCTTTATGTGGCTCCCTTTGATCCCAGAATATTAGGCACTAGGCAAGTATAAGAATCATATTGTATTAAACAAAATAACAACACATTGCTATTTTGCTTTTCTTCCTTTTAAAAAAAATTCTGGCAGAGGATTTACAACCCTATTCATCTTACTCATATAATATTCTGCTTCTATGACTATTTCTCTCACTGGTATTATTTATTGTGACTGTAAAGTGATATTCTTAAAAAAAATCTTCAAACTCTCCATAATTTTCCAAATTATACTTAATAAAAATTTGTTTCCTTTCATCTGGTTTCTAAATATACTCATCCCTGCCACATAAGTGACACATTATAAATCTGTTTATACATAACCATATTCTTTCTATAAAGGTAAATTTTATATTAATATGAGGTCATGACTTGGTATACATGTACGAAAAGTTATGTGCTGGCAAGTGCTTCATCTCACATTTTTCATAGTGTGCACTACAGAGTCTAACACATAATATATATAATCCCAATGTACTAACTTAGTAATGAATAAATTAGTTCATTTCTTGTAGCAGCACATGGACTTTGAGCTCAATTAGGTGTTCTTTTATGTAGTATATGCTTGCATTCAGATATATTGTATTTTGTCCAAAATGTATGATATATTCCATGCAAAGTTTTCTCTCAAATAATCAAAAATATTGCTACCAGTTTTTAATTGTTTTTATAACTTTAAACAACTTGGCAAATTAAAGTACCACAAAACTCCCAAATAACTTATATTTTTTGCCTTTAATTATATGAGGGTTACCAATAATACATACACACAAATTCATAACTGTATTGCCAGTTTGACTCTTTAGCATATGCATTTTTTAATAAAACCTGGAGTTTAAACATTAAATGTAATGGAAATTAATGGCTGTTTATAAATTTTTATTTCTTCTACACAAAAAAAAATGAGAACTGATTATATTCATTTAATAAGGGATGAGTGGACTAATTTAGGAATTGAAAACAACCAAATTAAGTTTGATAATGAATAATAGAGCCAGATAGCTTGCATAATTTTTTTCTGTGTCTTGATATATTTTTTCTCTCCTTTTTCAAATTACTTCAATAAAAAACATATTAATTACTAGATTCATTTGTAATTCAGTTTTTTCAAATTCCATGAAATTGATAGTAAACTAACGTGACACTTCAATATGTCTTACTTGTATATTTCTCCAGCTTCTCAAAAAGATAAATATCCATCATACAGCATGCAATAATATTTATATCTGAAAAAATAATGACGTTCTACTCTTATCAAGGAAAGTAAAGGCTTGAAATCATAACCCAAATCTGGTGAAAAGTAGATACATGACTTTTGAAAAAAAGTTACAGAGCCAAAGAAATATCAAGGAGGTTTGTGAAGAAACTGGCAAAAATACAGTATTTTTGCTTTTAGACTCCTTGATAAAAGGAACAAAGACATGCTTTTTACTCTCCATTTTCATTGTAGCTATGGTTAAGACTGATATTCAGATAACAATAATAATAATATGCCAGTAATAGCACCAAAATTTATATTCATAGGTTGTCGAAAACCTGGTAATTTCTGATAACAGTACATGCTTGATAAACAATAGTTACTATTACTGTCACTATTATTATTTGAGCTATAATGATCTGCAAGAGAGTATCAGTTTAGTTTTCTACCTAATATAGCTATTAATCTGTTTTATTTCCTAAGGTCCATATTATCTCTTTTTGGTTTTATCCTCAGGCCTCTGGCATGCCTTAACATGCTAACAATTTAGCTTTCATTACCAAAGTTGCAGTTACTGACTAGGTAAGGGACAAGAACTTGCCCAGTTTGAAATTTACAAAGAAATTATGCATCCATTGTGGGTTTTTTTTTTTTTACTACAAAAGATGTTCCTGCTTATTATAAAAGTTATCATAATTCAGTACTTAAAATAGTGTTAACTTTCCATCTTCAACTTCTCTGTTCCCATACCTAATCCCCTACACACACACACAGACACACACACACACACACACACACACAGTGAAGACAACCATGATAACAATCTATCTCTGGGATATTCCAGACTGCTCATTTTTTTACACCATAATACCTCTCAGCAATTGGAGGAGAGTTTGTGGGATCTAGTTATAATTGTGCCAAAGCACTTAACAGTCTATGTTGTATTATGTGATTACAAACATAACTTCCAAAAGGAAAAATCGTAAAATCTTAAACTCACTGTATTTACTGGTCACTTTCCTGACTAATTCTCCACCTCATTCTTTAATAATTTTAACTAAGCAAAGCCAAAATGAAAATTTTAGTTAAGGGTTTCTCTTCATATCCAAATAAGGCAAGGTAAGTTTTTGGCAAACTAATTTATTTTTTTAAGAGTTATTTATTTTAGAGAGTGAGAGAGAAAACACGGGAACATGCACAAGTGGGGGAAAGAGCAGAGGGAAAGAATCTCCAGCAGAATCCCTGCTGAGCACGGAGGCTGATTTCACAATCCTGAGATCAGGACCTGAGGGGAAATCTAGAGTCCTCTCTTAAGTCACTGACTAGTGAACTAATTTAGAAGACACTTACTGAGCACTTACTATGTGCCAAGGTTGACACTACATGCTTTATAATTTATTACATAGTTGTTTTGATATTATTATCTCAATTTGACAATGAGAAAACTAAATTAAGTGACTTAGTCCAAATTCCCTCCACTAGTAAGAATATTAATCAAGATCTATACTCAAACCTGCCCATGTTCACACTACTACTTAAATAGAATGGTTGCAAAGTATCAGGAAACTTTGATTCCTGAGATGTCTTTGCACCAAACTTTGTGAATTTAAGGTCATGACTCCAACATAGTTTACCCATTTCATGGAACTACTTTTACCTCTAAAAGTGCTCTCTCTCCTTTCCCCTTTATTCCCTTTCACTATTTTTTTTATATTCCCCAAATGAATGAGACCATATAATGTTTGTCTTTCTCTGATTGACTTACTTCACTCACATAATACCCTCCAGGTCCATACACGTCGAAGCAAATGGTGGGTATTTGTCATTTCTAACGGCTGAGGAATATTCCATTGTATACATAGACCACAGCTTCTTTATCCATTCATCTTTCGATGGACACCGAGGCTCCTTCCACAGTTTGGCTATTGTGGACATTGCTGCTAGAAACATCGGGGTGCTGGTGACCCAGCATTTCACTGCATCTGTATCTTTGGGGTAAATCCCCAGCAGTGCCATTGCTGGGTCGTAGGGCAGATCTGTTTTTAACTCTTTGAGGAACCTCCACACAGTTTTCCAGAATGGCTGTACCAGTTCAGATTCCCACCAACAGTGCAAGAGGGTTCCCCTTTCTCCACATCCTCTCCAACATTTGTGGTTTCCTGCCTCGTTAATTTTCTCCATTCTCACTGGTGTGAGGTGGGATCTCATTGTGGTTTTTTTTTGTTTTTTGTTTTTTTTAAAGACTTTATTTATTTATTCACAGAGAGAGAGAGAGAGAGAGAGAGGAGAGAGAGAGGCGGAAGCAGGCTCCATGCAGGGAGCCCGATGTGGGACTCGATCCCGGGACTCCAGGATCACGCCCTGGGCCAAAGGTAGGCTCTAACCCGCTGAGCCACCCAGGGATCCCTCATTGTGGTTTTGATTTGTATTTCCCTGATGGCAAGTGAGGCGGAGCATTTTCTTATGTACTTGTTGGCCATGTCTATGTCTTCCTCTGTGAGATTTCTGTTCATGTCTTTTGCCCATTTCATGATTGGATTGTTTGTTTCTTTGCTGTTGAGTTTAATAAGTTCTTTATAGATCTTGGATACTAGCCCTTTATCTGATACGTCATTTGGAAATATCTTCTCCCATTCTGTAGGTTGTCTTTTAGTTTTGTTGACTGTTCCTTTTGCTGTTCAGAAGCTTTTTATCTTGATGAAGTCCCAATAGTTCATTTTTGCTTTTGTTTCTCTTGCCTTCATGGATGTATCTTGCAAGAAGTTACTGTGGCCAAGTTCAAAGAGGGTGTTGCCTGTGTTCTCCTCTAGGATTTTGATGGAATCTTGTCTCACATTAGGATCTTTCATCCATTTTGAGTTATTTTTGTGTATGGTGTAAGAGAATGGTCTAGTTTCATTCTTCTGCATGTGGATGTCCAATTTTCCCAGCACCATTTATTGAAGAGACTGTCTTTTTTCCAGTGGATAGTCTTTCCTCCTTTGTCGAATATTAGTTGACCATAAAGTTGAGGGTCCACTTCTGGATTCTCTGTTTTGTTCCATTGATCTATGTGTCTGTTTTTGTGCCAGTACCACACTGTCTTGATGACCACAGCTTTGTAGTACAACCTGAAATCTGGCATTGTGATGCTCCCCGCTATGGTTTTCTTTTTTAGTATTCCCCTGGCTCTTTGGGGTCTTTCTGATCCACACAAATCTTAAGATAATCTGTCCCAACTCTCTGAAGAAAGTCCATGGTATTTTGATAGGGATTGCATTAAACGTGTAAATTTCCCTGGGTAACATTGACATTTTCACAATATTAATTCTTCCAATCCATGATCCTGGACTATTTTTCCATATCAGAAAGGAAGACGGAACATGAGAGACTCCTAACTCTGGGAAACGAACGAGGGGTGGTGGAAAGGGAGGTGGGCGGGGGGTGGGGGTGACTGGGTGATGGGCGCTGAGGGGGGCACTTGATGGGATGAGCACTGGGTGTTATGCTATATGTTGGCAAATTGAACTCCAATAAAAAAATAAAAATAAAAAATAAAAGTGCTCTCTCATATCTTATTTCGCTTTATCTTACTAACAATATTTGGCTTGACCTTCACATTCCTATAAGACCTCAAATTTCGAATTAACTACCTATCAAACAAAATAGTACATGAAATCATTAGAAAATGCAGGTAAAACCGAAATAAGACTATCACTTTATATGTTTAAACTTGTGCCTTAATACACATTCCATTATATGTGGTATACCATGATTTTTGTATGCAATAAGGAACCATCTTAGGAATATTATCATTGTATTTTCTGTGTGTGTGTGTGTTGGGGGGAGTAGTATTAATTTGATATATGTACACTTTTAGTGACAAAATTATAATTAATATTTGTATTTATTTTTAATGTACTATATTGGGCTATTAATAAAATAAAATGTTCCCAGGCTTGTCTTGATGGCTGATAAAAACTTGGACTAGTAACTTGCCTCTAACTTCCTGGTGTAGAGTCCTCACCATTGTCCTATGTTGATGCTTATGCCATTTATCAACGACATATTAATTAGTTATGTTTTCTCAAAGTCTTCATTTCCCACCACAAGTGTCTTAGAATTCTTGCTTATTTTTAAGACTTAAAACCCACCCATCCAGGAGGGACAAGCCACATGACATTGTCAGAGAAGAATAAACCCAAGTATGTATATTGCATTTCCCTAGCAAAAAAAAAAAAAAAAAACATATATATACTAACAATGTTAAAAAGAAAAGTAGAATAAGTTGCTTTCAAGGTTTTTTTTAGCTGTAATACATAGTAAGAAATACATTTTAAGTGGTAACCCACAGGACACATATGGTTATGTGCAACTAAAATAAAAATGTACAAAACAATACTTACTCTTACTATCATGTAATACTCTGATGTTTATATTCTACTCTATCCTATTTTATACAAATCTATATTAACTGCTGGTATCAACCCAATGAAGAGGTTTTATAAATGACTCATGGGTTGGGCACTTTAAAAAAAAACAAAACAAAACAAAATGAAACACTGACTAGGCCATCTCTTTCTCTTGATAGCCTTTTTGTGTGTGTGCGCGCGCGTGCACGTGCATGCGTGTGCGTTTGTGAAAACAGATAAATAAAATGCATCATTGGGGCATAATCATTCATTTCAAAGTCCCCTAAAATGAACATAGCTGACTATCACATCTCTTGCCAAAAAATCTCCTCAACTCAACATTTGGTTAAGTTGAGGAGTCTTTCTGGAATACACGCAAATGTGCCAAAATGAGATTTCATAACTCTTAGTCCTGATGAATTCCAAAGAAGTCTTTCATACATAAGGCTACATCATTTAACAATATGTTCTACTGTTCCTAAAAAATGTGTACCATCCTGCTTCCTCCTATAATTGGCATCTGAAGGACGGAGTGTGGCGTCTGCAATGGAGATGTGAATAAAACAACCAGATACAGTCTGTACTTATCAGAATTATAAAAAGTTCCTCTGTGAGGTTAACTTGTTGCCACAAGCATCCTCCTTAATTCATTTTCTTTTTACTGTAATTAATTCCTTCCATGGGAACAAAGAAAGGTGTTGTTTTCAAAGCTGAATAAAAAGATACAAGAAACATGCTCAAAGATTTTCTCAGTGAGAAAACAAATCATTTTCTTATTTCCTAGGGAGGGAAAAGGAGTCAATAAATGTGCATCCCATTCTTCCTTGAAGCCACCACTATCCCAACATAAAGGAAGTTTGGGTTTATTTAAAAAGAACTGCCCTTGGGTCCAAATCCTTGTTCTGCCACTAACTACCCTGTAGTAATATGGAGGAAATTATTTCCTCTTTCCCTCCCTATTCTCAAACCTATGAAATGATTACTTTATCATATGGAATAAATGAATCAACAAATTAATGAAATATCACAGTATATGTAATCATGTTTTAACTCACAGAATAATAGAATCTCATTTAAATGACATTTGATTGTCAATATCAGTAGTTATCAAAGGGGACAAAGAGTACAACTGCCTCCTTATCCCAAATGAGGCTTAAGTTCATTTTTTCACAGCCCCTCCAAGTGATTATTTCAGGCTGTGCATAGGTCCTTTAAAAAACTGACTCACCACCTTCCAAGAGAGTCAATTCCTTTAGTGAACAGTGGTATTAGTGAATACAAATAACCTTTTTCTTAATTGAACCATAATTTGTTACTCTGGTATTTCAGTAATTAGCTCTCTTCATATTGTTCCTGATCATAAAGAGTAAGTATGGTTTCCTTCCACCTGCATTCTCCAAATACCTAAAGGTAGCAGTCATGTCCCTGCTATGTCTTATCTTTTGTGTGCCAAATTCATTCTCTGAAGACACAGTTTCAAGTCTCATAACCATTTCTGACCACTCTCTTTTGAGCAGAGCTTACTTGGTTGCATTTATTTTAATAATGCCCAATGTTTATGAAATCCATTCTAGGCATGGTCTGTGGAAGCATAAAAGCAAGTCACTAAAAGTCGGTCTTGGAACGTACCTCCAAGAACATACTTCCTATCCCCTCTTCATATGACAAATGAAGAAGGAGGTGAAGTGACTTTCTCAGGGTCACATAGTAAACACTCCTAGCTCTGATGCCAGCGATATTTCTTTTGATAAAACTAGTCCTTTTAATTTTATTTTCTCCACCTCCAAAATGTCCTTAATGTAATCTTCAGCTTTCATATATTCATTTTCAAATTAAAGGAATAAAGAGGCTATTATCCTTGACCAGACTTACTGAACAAACTACAAAGTATAAAAACCTTCAGTAACTAAAGAAGAGATGAGAAAACGTGGTAAATGAGACAGAAAAGAAAGAAGGAAGAAAGGGGAAAGAACCTTTGTTTAGATTTCTGTGGATATTTATCCTTGTCTTTTCTTAACTACTTGCTTCATGTGTATTGGGTAGAGTTTGCTGTGTAGAAATTGTTTTAATTGGAACATGAATACCTCCTACCATGCCCTCCTATTCCACAGTATTCTTTACTCAGTATCAACCTTTGTTACTCAGACTAAAATTTATAAACCTAGAGGCTAATAAGGTTCTAATGGCTTAGGAATGGAGTCACAAGACCATCTCTTTAATAAATAGGATGAATGAACTCTCTGAATATTCAAACTAAAGCTCAGAAAATAATGTTATCTCTTTGGGATGTGGAATAAAGCAGACAAAGGAAGAACACACAATGTGGGCAGCTCTCATCCATAAAATGGATAAATGCTAAATATATCTAACAGGCATATATACTAAGAGCTTGTCTTCCTTAAAGGAAACATCTGATTAGTTGTAACTGCACATCCCCCAGGTATTTATTTGTGTGTGTTGAGAGATCAGTGCAGTGATCTCTGAAAACAAGGTCCCTTCTAACATAGTCATCCTAGGCATGGAGTATTTGGGTGGGGGGATCTCTGGTATTTTCAGCAGTGAACAGACAGTAATAGTGCATGAGAAAGTGGAAATAGGGCTGCTAGGTCCATCATGAGTCTTTTAGAGTTAAACCTGGTCTATAGTCCAACCTTTCAGATCTAATCTGTATACAGGGAAGATCTTGTCAACAGCTATATATTTCAGTGGATCCTATTTTTTCCCTGATCAAGGCCATATGCTTGGCTTGACTATCAGAGGCTACCCCTGATAGTCCATATGCTATCCTGTCTGGAAGGGAAGGTGAGAGGCAGCACCTCTGAACACATTTTCCATGGCTACTTGTATTTCTTTCATTACTAACAATGAAGTTTCTGACAGTGATGTCTGAATATGCAAAAATTACTTTAATCTTTAAAAATTACTTTAATCACTATTTTTTTAATTTTTATTTATTTATGATAGTCACAGAGAGAGAGAGAAAGACAGAGAGAGAGAGAGAGAGAGAGAGAGAGACACAGGCAGAGGGAGAAGCAGGCTCCATGCACCGGGAGCCCGATGTGGGATTCGATCCCAGGTCTCCAGGATCACACCCTGGGCCAAAGGCAGGCGCCAAACCGCTGCGCCACCCAGGGATCCCTACTTTAATCACTATTAAAGTTGCCATTCTATTTCCCAGATTATGGTTATATGATCAAATTAATTTAATGAATAATCCACCTACAAGTCTCTGTATCATCTGCTTTTTATGTGTTGCTACATCGGGGTAATAACCAATATAATTATCCAATCGTTCCATAATCACAACGATTTCTGTGGGGTCTAATTTTTCAGAATTTTTGTGAAGCAAAGGAAAATCACAGTTTCTGCAAATCTGCAATATGACTCAGGCAAAGAAGCAATTCTTTAATTCACAGGTCAAGAGCAAAGGGGTCATGCCATTTCTCAAAGCTAACTTCTACAATAATGAATACATTTGTAGTCTCTGTTACTACTTCAGATAGGTATTAAAACTTCCAGCAATATTGGTAGTATTGAGATGAAGAGAAAAGAATAGACCAAGAAATGGAGAAGTAAATGGGAATGGCAAACAAACAAACAAAAAAATGAGTAATTATCTCTGACAATGATGTGGAAATAGAATTTTGGACAGGAATATTGAGTTCCAAAACCTAACTCTGTAACTAATTATGTACAAGTAAGGCCAAATTACTCGTCCTTACTGTCTCTGTTTCTCCAACTGTAACAGAGGTGTTAAATTACGTGCTCACTTAAGACACTTTTGGTGTTAACATTCTACAAAGCTAACAATAGTTTTTGTCTGAATTATTATCATGATCATCTCAAAAACCATCTCAACTCTGAACACTATTCAACTCCTGGAGAAACAAAATGAAATCCCCTTAAAAAGTACCAGTAAGGACCATAGTGACATTTCTCATATTTCTATACTAAATTGTTGTTTTGATACAACCCCAATAGAAAAAAAAAGATGACAGGAAAGTGAGGTCCCATTTTTTAGAAGTTAAACTAAGCATATAGACTATGAATCATATTGAAGATCTTTCAAGCAAAGCTCTATTGTTATCACATGTTAAAATAATTGATGGAAAACCATGTAACAACTTGAAAATGGTACAACACTGCAATATGCAGGTTAGCCTGAAGACAGTGTTCTTAATGATGTTATTTTACCAGTACAATTTATTGGTACATTTTTCCCCAAGAGCATCACTGACATGTTTTTTGGCTAGAACAAATTAGCATTCCTATATTATTAGATGGAAATAATAAATTCAAGAACAAATGTAAACAATAAAGGAGTAGGGTATGAATAGCATGTTACAATTAATCAAGGGAGGCATCTTGGCACCTCGTTTTTATAAAGAAGCAAATCTGTGAAAAATTACAAGTGCCTGCTATTTATCTACATACTATATATTCATAAATAGTGAGTTAGGTACTATTCCAACACAAATTCATCCATTAAACAAATAGTCTTTGAACACCTATTATGTGGTAGGCACTCTGATAGGTCCTATGCAAAGAGGAGTTTCAAAGTTCGCAAAAATTGTAAAGTCAAAAATCCTGTAAGTCATCCGTAAAGTACAAAATACGTGACTTTGTATATAAAATCCAGTCTGTAGGGATCCCTGGGTGGCGCAGCGGTTTGGCGCCTGCCTTTGGCCCAGGGCGCGATCCTGGAGATCTGGGATCGAATCCCACGTCAGGCTCCCGGTGCATGGAGCCTGCTTCTCCCTCTGCCTGTGTCTCTGCCTCTCTCTCTCTCACTGTGTGCCTATCATGAATAAATAAAAATTAAGAAAAAAAAAAGTTTAAAATCCAGTCTGTAACTACTTTTCTCAATGAAAGTGCTCTAGATCAAGGGGAAGTATGTAATGATGGAGTGTATGCAAGTGTCTGATTACTTAAAGCATTGATGCTTTAAGTGAATTATTGAATCTTTAGTTATAGGAGTGGATGGAAGACTAAATTTTCCTTCTTGCCAAAAGCATTTGTTTCACATTTATAAAATAATACATTATATTTTATTTTACACTTAAATAGAAAGAATATTAATTCACTTTAATACATTTATTTTGTTTTGATTTTTTTAAGATTTTATTTATTTATTCATGAGAGACACAAAGAGGGAGGCAGAGACATAGGCAGAGGGAGAAGCATGGGGTGCCCAATGTGAGACTTGATCCCAGGACCCCAGGATCATGACCTGAGCCAAAGGCAGACACTCAACCACTGAACCACCCAGGTGCCTCTGTTTTGATTTTGAAGTATAACATTGTAGTAATATCCAATTGGGGGGTGGAGCAGTTAAAGTCATCGGAATGAGTATGCTTATACTGGACTCTGTCTTCAAGGTATTCATTATTGCTCATAAATTTATGGTTAGCTGAGTAACGTTTATGGCTTTGGCTGAGCTCTCTTGCAATTAGTAATGGGTCAGGAAGGCAACTGTGCTGACCTTCATTGGTGCTCTCAAATAGCTGAGGTCAAGTGGTCTAAGATGGCCTCATCTGAAAAACCTGGGTACTCTCATCCTTAACATGGTGATGATAGTGTTCCACGACAGACAGACAAGGAAGGAAGTCCTCACTTCCACCATATTTTATTAGCCAGAGCAGTCACAAATTTGGTGCTGCATGGTAGTAGAAGGGAACTATCAAGTTACAAAGCAAATAGAGTCATCAAAACAGCCAGTCTTCCACACCTCCAAAAAGGCAAGCACCACTGCTCCTGTGACATAAATGGGCACACACGACAATGTTTGTGCTGAGGAAAAGGACCCCTTAAATTTTCTTAGAGCAGAGAGAATGCTGACTGGATTGACGCCTTTAAAAGGAGTAATATTTTTTCTTCTGAGTCATTGCATATTCCTTTCCTACACATAGTTGAAGAATTACTGTGGCCTGCCTTAAAAAAATATTTTTTTTTCTTTTCTTGCTGTCACACTATGAATCTGTTTGCCTAGGAGGCCTAGGCACAATCTCTGCATGGCACAACAAGCCACAGTAAGTATTAAGTCTTATAGCCTAGAAAACCTATAAATCAAGGAAATAGCAAGTGTATGAGATTAACATTGATGCTAAACCCCAAGTCTCCTTGTGCTCTCTTCTAGAATTCTGTGACAGCAACAATGCTTGAAGGAACATCTTGTGATCACTGTCAACAGTACTGAGTGACCACAGTATTACCACGTCTAAGTATAAAATAAATGAGCAATTTGGAGGGTGGAGGAGATAAAGGATTTTTTTAATGGGACAACATCTTTTTCATAGTCCTTAATACCTCTTGGGAAAGCATTTGGAAAGTTTGATATTCTTTAAAAAAAAGGAATATCAACTGAGCATAGGAGAATAATTATAAGAACATAGGAACAGTCTGAGATCCTGGGGCTGAGAGATCTAGAGCAGAGTTACCCCAATTCAGCCAGCTTAAGAGGCTGAAGGAAGAAATGGTATACCGTTTCATGGAAAATCCCACAGGGGCTTTCTGTATGGCCAGAACACAGAAAACCAGGCATCATCTTGGGGAGTTTCTACAGTACCCAGCAGAGCTGTATCTCATTACAATCAAGGACTTTTTTTCCGATCCCAGATGTGATTTTTACCTTGTGAAACTTCCTACCACACCACTCTTACACTGATAAATTTTAAAATGTGATACCACATAACCTCATTATCCAATACCTGCTTGGGATCAAAGCAACATAAATACTTTTGATTAAACCACATAAAGATATAAGCCAGACAGTATTTCTTCCAGTCTTTGTCCATACTCTGTGTGTTCTCCCCTGAATCCTGGTAGTATTCAAATATTTTGCCAGTATTTGGCAATAAAATTTCTCTTGACCCATTTTTGGCAAAATAATTAAATTTGCCTGAATTTGGCAATGGAATTTTCATTGGCTTATTTTTTACCCAGAAATAGATTGTTTCCTTTTAATGGTTGTATTCCAATAGGTGGTTTATGCTTATAATACACAACTTCAAATGTTTGCATATAATTAAAAGCACATTTAGAGACATACATCAAAAGCAAGTCTCTGCCATTCTACATGATCCCCTAACTCTTCTATTTCCTCCTCACAAACAGCAACTGTTACCTGTTTTGTTCTCTGAGAGCAATTCTTTGAATATCAAACAGTTTACATAAACTCCATTTTACACAAATAGCATGCCATTACACAAAACTGCACCTTGCTTTTTTCATGTAAAATGATCTTGGAGTCCATTATTATTATTTCATTACCTAAAGAATGCCTCATTCATTTTAATAGCTATACAATAATACTTATATGGATGAATCATAATTTATTTTATTAGATCAGTATTGGTATACCTAGGTCAAAAAAAATGTAAATTACTAACAGCCAGTGCTCATAATGATGAGTTTCATTTAGACTACAATCTTGTATTGGCATGTCCTACATAGAGACCAAGACCTATTCTTCTAAAGCTAGAGGGAAATCCCTAATGAAATTTATGATTTGAGGTGAACCAAAACATAACTTTATCCTTGGCATTTTTTAAACACTTTTTTTACTTTCCCACCTCATATTTCCTCATGCTCTTTTCTAGAAATCCATCCCTTCTTAATTTTCATCAATTGTCAGTATTCTTCCTGTTAAAATCCAACTGTCAAATTCCATTTCCTTCTTGAAAATCTCCATCATGGATCTCATCACCACAGAACAGGACTTGATTTTTTTTTCCTCTGTCAATTTACTTTAGAGAAATATTTGTAATTTCTTGTCATCTTGAATCATGGTTATATAAGTATTAATGAATGTCTCATGTCCTTTGCCAGATTGCATACCCACTGAGAGTATTGATATATAAAATAGAAGGGCTGTCCTTCACAGGATTATCAGAAGTCCTTACAGGTACTTGTACTTAATAAATATATGTCATATAAATATATCCTCAGGTGTGATTCCATTGGATTCTGTTCAATTATAATAGGACCCTAAGGCAGAAGTCAGTAACTGGGAGTCCTACTCTTAAAACTATTATTAGGTATATATTGGATGGCCTTTTTAAACTCTTAAAGCATTTGTATTTTAAAATGAGAACAAAATGTCTGGATTACCTGTACCACTGGATTGTTGTGAGAATAAAATGAAATAGTAATTTTATAATGAAAATCTCAGCATTAGAGGTGCCTGAGTGGCTCAATCAGTTAAGCATCTGCCTTCAGCTCAGGTCATGATCCCAGGGTGCTGGGATCAAGCCCCACTTCAGGTTCCCTGCTCAGTAAAGGAGCCTCCTCTCTCTCTCTCTCTCTTTGCCCCTCCCTTCTGCTCGTGCTCTCTTTCTTTTTCAAATAAATAAAATCTTTAAAAAAGAAAGAAGAAAGAAAACCTTAGCATTAGAAAAAAATCCAAGGTCTCCTCAACTGATCATCTGTCCATTGCTCAAAATCTCTATATACCAATACTCTGGAAAGTAAACTACAAACATAAATGTAAAAATCTCCAGAAGCATAAAAATCTCAATTTAGCATAGAAGCTCATTTTACATTTGTGCAGCTCTGAACATTGTTAATGAGTGGACATACAGTGAAATCTACAGTATGCCACTTCATAATGAATAGTTTGTTATATCTGATTGGTGATCGGTTACCAACCTCCAAAGTAGGCTCACTCTGGTCATTTCATAAATTGTTCAATAACTCAGCCCCACAACTTACAACATTGGATTGTTTGGACCACATTGATAATGTAATGTAAGATTCTTTAATCTTAACTGATCCTCACAATGCTTCAATAAAGTATAAAGTATTTTGCACCTTCTGGCTTTAGTATATGCAGTATGTTGTGCTAGAAAGAGTGTTTTGTAATTAGTGAGTCTCACATTTGGATCCCTTAACCTCTGTAGTAAAACAAAACCTATCCCAAACAGCCTTGGTCATGAATTAACAAGTCATGTATACAAAAATATTTTCAAAGTACCATAACCAATTAAAAAGAATAATATTGTTATTAATAGTTATATAATCCCAATTATGTTTTGCTTCCTTGTTTTGCTTTCAGTGTAAAGAAGCAACATATTTTAAAGTAAAACTAATTTTTTTTTAATTTTTTTTTATTTATTTATGATAGTCACACAGAGAGAGAGAGAGAGGCAGAGACACAGGCAGAGAGAGAAACAGGCTCCATGCACCGGGAGCCCGACGTGGGATTCGATCCCGGGTCTCCAGGATCGCGCCCTGGGCCAAAGGCAGGCGCCAAACCGCTGCGCCACGCGGGGATCCCTAAAACTAATTTTGAATTGTTAAAACTTACACTCTCTATCTTAGTCAAAGGTAATATTAATTCATACATATCTCTACCCCAGATTTAACTATATTCTCTTTTGAAAAAAAAAATACTTGTAAGACTACACTGTTTAATAATTTTCTAACACAGAATACTTGGGCTAGAATTGGCTCCCTTCAGTTCCTACCTGCATTTATGTGTACCTCTCTTTATCAAAAACAATAGGCCATTGGAGCAACTTTAAATATGAAAATTATGAGGTGTTCGATGATTCTTAGGAAACATAAAAATCTCTAGCATTATTATAGCTGAAGTACAGATAATATAATGCGTAATGTAAAAATTTTTTCATTCCACCAAATGATGACCAGGTAAAGACTCATATTAGCTTAAATCTAAGCCTCTCTAGACATCTGCCACTCAGCCCCTTCTTATATTACTAGTATAACTGGGCAACTGAAAAGTTCCCAAATAATCAAGAATATTTTAGTCTTCCAAAACCTGATATTGTAACTGGGAATCTGTTGAGTGCATAATAAGACATGCATCAAAGGATGTAAACAGATGCTTACCTTCTGTGTGCACAGCTGACACATAGGTCCAGTTGTACCTTTTTACTATGTCCACCATGGCCCGTGCCTGCTGGGCATCTGAAGGCACAACCCTCATGAAGTACTTGAACAGAGTCTTGTCACTCAGATCCATGCTTGTTGCCGAGTAAGCAATCTGAGGTATGTTGAAAAGCTGGAGCAAGTTCTGGACCTGAATGGCCACAGAACTGGAGCCAGGCCCAATGACCCCTACTATGGGCTTCTTGGAGCGGAAGGAAGAGGAAGAACCATCCACACAGCGCACCAAACCTTCTTCTTCTTCTGAAGAAATGAGGGAGTCCCTTATAAACTCAATGCTCTGCTCTAGGGCCACAGCTGAATGCCAGCAGGAATCCCTTATTTCACAGCCCAGTGTGATGTTGGGCAAGAGTGTGGGGTCTGAGTTGATCCTTTCCAGAGTATGCAGCATGGCCTCCACTCTCTGAATGCCATACTGTTCACGAACTGCCCCACACTTCCTTTCATGTACCTTGTCCACCGTGGGCTGGTGGTGGACAGAAAAAAGAGCTCCGATAATGATGTCTCCCGGCATGTGAGCCACCACCCTCCTCTCACTGGACTGTGCACTCCCACGGACATCTTCTTTCAAAAGCAGAACTGACAGGATCAACAGAAGGACCATTTTAGGAGAAGAGTTCAAGCTAATAAAGATAGCATGGTGGGGAAAATTTAGGAGAGTTCTGACAGATAGAATCAAACAACGTCCTATGTTGGGTGGCAAACCAAGAAATTAGCCAGTAATTTAGATGTGCTCTCTAAAGGACCACCGTGTCCCCACGTACCATTTAGTTAGATGCATCCATGTGGTCATGATCTTCAAAACCTGGAAAAAAAATAGCATGGATATTTAACAACATAAGTACAAATAGTTTGGGAAGCTCTAATGGTCTATACTAGTACATTTTGATGATGATGTAGATTAGGAATATAATCTTTTTGAAAAAATAATCTAAAAATCTTTAAGACTCTCCTTTGTCTATCTCTTATAATTTTGTAATTTGAGGAAGCAATCCGACAGAGCTTCTTGATCCTACTTTACTTATATCAATTTTTTTTTATTTGTTCATCTGGAGTTCACAAAAGCAAATCTTATGTGTGGTAGGCCAAATAATACTCTTATGTGGAGATGAGAGAAAGTATCCTAAAAACAAAACTATGCCATGAACAGAAAACTTCAGGGAGTATGTAACCCAAAATAACAAGCATTAGTTATCTCTCGGTGATTATACTTTTTGTTTTCGAAATACTTTATACTTCTTTCTGAATTTTCAACATTAAGCATGTATTAACTATGTAATCACAAAAATTAAGTGACTTTTTAATAAAGGCTACATAACCCCTGTTCAAATACAATGTAAGGCAAGCTAAACAATCTTCCCAATTAGTAAGTACTGTGTCTCATTTCTATATAACATAGAACAAAGACATATTGAGGGGAGGTAGGTATTTCCAACCTAAATGAACTACAGAAAAGAAGGAAGAGGGTGGGGGTATGGCAGAGTAAAATATTCCCTAACTACATTGAAAAATATAGTGGAACAGGTACTGGTTCTGGGGAAAATAATGTTTAGTTCAAATTTCAGTTCTGCTCTTGAGAACTATTACTAAGTTGTTCAACCTCTCAGTACCAGAATTTCCTCATCTGAGAAGTCCCAACATATGTACTCGGCTACCATATGGGAATCAACATAAGATATAAACTATGTGAATGTTTTGTATATTGAATAAGACTACATATATTCAGGACACGACCTTTTCTGCTATTACATTTCCAAGGGCATTTTGTAGCTAGGTGGTGAGGACAGAAAATTCTCTGGCAACCCACTCAGTCCTCCAGAGTCTTCAGAGTAATTACAGAGTCTTGTAATAAAATTCACAGTAATCAGTCCTCTATCTCTGGTCCAGGAAAAAAAAATTCCATATCACCAAGACTCCAAGGGCTGGAAGGATGCATGTTAGAACTACCCGTCCAAGTAGAAACTTAGCACAACTTTGAATGTAGTCATCTATTTCAGTTTAAACTCCTGGGAAGAAGGAAATTTGTCCCAAATTGCCTATAGAAAATTCTAGCAGAGTTTGTAAAAAGGGAACTGACAAATTAATGATTTGGGTTATTGAAAGAATTGTTTAAGAGATTTATTTTGTACGTTACCCTCTCTGCCAGCCAAGGATCTCAAATTGTTTTCAAGTGACTAACTCCCCAAGCAACACATTTCAAAGACAGGTAATGCTTCTTCAGGAATTTACACACGTATTCTTCTTCAAGTGTACTAATGGTTTTCAAAACTCATCAGATCTGCAAAATATCTAGTCCAGACACTAAGTGAAGATGATTTGAATCTAAGTGAAGATGATTTGAATCACAGTTATAGTCACTCCCCAACCCCCGCCTCACCGTTTCTACCACTGCCTTCTACTGTTTCCTGTGGCAACAGAGAAAGCCTCCCCTGCAGAGTGTCAAACATTAAAATAAAAAACCTCATCAAATAACTAGATGTTCCAGAATAACTAGGTGTTTAGCAATATTTAGGGCAAAAAAATCAGTTTTAGTATGGAAGTTGGCATTGTAGACAGGGGGCAGGGAAAAAAAATTAATTGTAATTGATTTAAAATATTACTTTTTTTCATTTGGGAAATTGTCTGAACATTCTCAAGCTTTCCCACTGCTTGCTTAGATCAAAGACCCAGAGACCAATGCTTATTCTCATGAACATATGAATTCTACCGTAGACCAAAACAAAACAAACAAAACCAAAAATAAGCAAAAAATCCAAGGTAAAAGGAAGCACAATGTCTTATTAAATCCAGAATATTAGTGAACAAACTAACAAAACAGGATTCATTTTTATTACAATAAGAGCATCAACGTGGTATGTGAGACTAGAAGTGGCCTATCAAAATGGTGAAACTAAAATATTCCCATGAATTTTATCTTAGATTTTAAGCAAGCCCTGTATGTTGAGACATAGTAAATATATACACACAAAAAAAACCACTGAAATATTATCTTCCAGTTATAAGCTAAATTAATTTTTAATTCATTCAAGAAATATCTACTAACTATTGAGTGGGAAAAACTAATGTAACAAAGAAGTGCAATGATGTACATTAATAATTGCCATCATTATCTTTCATTGAGCATCCATCACTTGTTCATTGACTCATTTAACAAATATTTATGGCATGCCTATACTATGATTCTGTCCTGGAAATTAAATATTCAAGAGAGAACAGGTGATACATGCTTCCTATAAGGCTTACAGACAGTACTCTAAAACATGACTTAAACTAGAGCCTGGTAAGTGCAAAGAACAATAAAATAGAGTGTCATGTAAAAAGTGTGGCCAGAGCATAAAGAATGGGAGTAACCGTGGTACAAGATGAGGTTGCAAAATTAAGAAAGGGCCAGACCATGTAGAATCACGTAGGCTCTTATAGGAATTTGGATGTTAAGTGCAACAGAAAACCAAGGAGGGGACATAAACAAATGACTGGCACAATTCAATCTTATGAAAGATTGCTCTAGCTGTTCATTGTTCTAAAAATGGTTTTGAGTCTAAGAACTAGTCTATTTTACCATTAAAAGATATGGGATAAACTAGTACAGAAACAAATGGAGACAGAGAAAAACTTGATAATTTTATTTTGAATATGTTAATTGAGATATTTTTTAAAGGATTCTATTTATTTATTTGAGAGAAAAAGAGAATAAGCAATGTGAGGAGAAGGAGAAGCTGACTCCCTGCTAAGCAGGATGCCTGATTCAGGGCTCAAGCCCAGGACTCTGGGCTAATGACCTGAGCTGAAGGCAGGCACCCAACAAACTGAGCCACCCAGGCACCGCAAGATACTTTTAAAGCACCTAGGTGCAGGTGCCAAGTAGTAAAGTAGATATATAAAATTGGACCAAGAGGAGTGTTTTGGGTTAGAGATATTAACTGAGGATCAACAATATATAAAATCTTTGCAATGAATATAGTCACCTGGAGAACAAGTATAAATAAGGAAAAGGTGGAACTGAGAAATAAGCCCCACAAAGAGGTCAGATTGTGGAAAAGCCAGCTAAGGAAACAAAGGCAAGTCATAAAATAAGGAGAGAATATAAGAACACGTGATGTAAGAGGAACCGAAGAGAATGTCCTGGGCAATTTATATTTACAGACACACACAGGGCTTTCATGTTGCAAATAATAAAATACATCCTGTTTTCCCAAAGATATTATTTTCTATGTGTATTAAGTATCTGCGTGTAGATGTGTCTGTGTGCAGCATGTATATGTCAATAATCCTTATAATAACCCTGAGATGTAAGTATTAATATATTTATTTTACAAATGATGTAATGGGTTTTTTACAAGTTAAAAATTAGTCACTCACAGTATAACATACAAAGTTGTTGAATCATTGTATTACACCTGAAAGTAATGTTACATTGTGTGTCAACCATACATACATACACACATGCATAAAACTAGCCAATCCCTTAGAAAGTGATGGATCTAGAATTTATGTCTATACTTAGTGACTCCATCACATAGTCTTTTCAGTATCCCGTACTGCCTTACTCCCCCTTCCTTCAAGAAACGTATTTCAAAACATCATTAAAAACTGAGAAGGGGGTGACTGAGTGGCTCAGTTGGTTAAGCATCTGCCTTCAGCTCAGATCATGATCCCAGGGTCCTGGGATCGAGCTCCCCGTCAGGCTCCCTGCTCAGTGGGGAGTCTGCTTCTCCCTCTCCTTCCTGCTTGTGCTCTATCGCTTTCCCTCTCTCTCTCTCTCTCTCTCCTCTCTCATAAATAAATAAATAAATAAAATCTTTTAAAAAAATGAGAAGGGCCACCCAAGCATACTTAGAACATCCCAGGGACATAGAATCCTACAGGAGTTTCCTTCAAAACTACAAGATGAAGAGTATTCAAGGAAAAGAGATAACTCAGTGCTTAGAAGGTAGAAATGAGTGAAAATATCAGTGAGGGTGACAAAACATGAGAGACACCTAACTCTGGGAAATGAACAAGTGGTAGTGGAAGGGGGGAAGTGGGCGGGGGGTTGGGGTGACTGGGTGATGGGCCCTGAGGGGGGCACTTGGCAGGATGAGCACTGAGTGTTATCCTATATGTTGGCAAATTGAACTCCAATAAAAAAAATAAAAATAAATTAAAAAAATAAGGTAGAAATGTGTATGATTCAGACAATCATGTTTGTATTGCCCTGGCATTCCCCCGCCCCATGAGATTATGGTCTGCTGAATTATAAAGCAATGACTGCTTCACGATCTGCCTTGGATGCACACAATGGCTATATTTCACCAATATTAGCTATGAGGCTCACATACATGGAAAGTACATTTTGAAATAAATTATCACTTGACATAGTATTCGCTTTCTGCTGAGATAGGGAATGCGTCACTCTGCCAGAGTACAACTTTTTACAGATTATTAAATAAAGCTGTATATGTCTCATTGTTAAAAAAAAAAAAATAAAAAAAAATAAATTATCACTTGGAAACTTGACAGAACTATGCTACAAGTTGGCTTATTATAAGGTTAAACAAGTCATCCCATGTGCTCCCAAAATACAAGAAATGAATAGAACATAAATTCCAAATAGACCAGTCGGGTATACACTAGCTCTAGTGTGCCATCACTCATTTGTCCAATACGTGTTTATCAAATAAATATTATGTATGAGGCTCTGAGGTTTCAGTTATGGACAAAGCAAACATAGTCCATGCCCTCCTAAAGCTTATACTTTAAAGGGGAGTTGTCGGGAGGGAAAAAGAGGGAAAAAATAATAATAAAAAAATAAAGGGGAGTTATCAGATAATAAATAAGGAGGCAAAATATTTTATGTGCACAGTAATAAGGGTTAAAAATAAGAATAGAAAAAAAATAAGAATAGAGCAGGGAAGGAAGATAGAGTCAGAGATGTGGGAAAATTTTAATAATGTAGCGAAGAAGTATACACTTTAAAAGTAAAATCTGGGTAAATATCTAAAAGAAGTAAGAGAATGAGTTGTGCAAATATCTAGGGAAAGAACATGCTATGTAAAGGCAGAATCAAATGTAAAGCCCCTGTGGCAGACTTCTTTCTGCTTCTGCTTTGTATGCTGAGAAACAGCAAGGAAGCTAGTGTGACTACAGCTTAGTAAAACTGGGGAGAGAGGAAGTAAAGTCAAGAGATAGGACGATCATGTGGACTCTTTTTGGATTTTAACAGGCTCGGCTTTAACATCATAAGAGAGTGACTTTCTGGAAGAGTTTTCAATAGAAGACAGAACACACAATGACCAACATTTCAACAAGAATTAGGGCAAAGGCCGAACTGAGAGGGCAGTTAGGAAATGTCTGCAAAAATCCTGGTAGGAGAGATGACACTGGCTTGAATCAGGGAGACATAGCCCTATCAGCAGAGAAAACTGGCAGAAGACAGAGTGGAAGAGTTTGCTGTCAGATCTGAGTTGGAATATGAAAGAAAAATAAGGATCAATGAAGACACTAAGGTTTTTGGCATGAGCAAATAAAAGATGGTACCACATTGACTGAGGTGAAAAAAGCCATGGAGGAGCAGATTTGGGTGGACCTAACAAAAAGTAGTTTTGATATGTTAATTTTTAGATGCCTTACAGAAACTCAAGATGAAACATTTATTAAGCAGTTGGATATAAGAGGTTAAATTTCTGAGAGAGGTCAGTGTAGGAGATAAAAATGGGGGGAGGCATCACTATACAGATAACTGTTTTTTGTAAACCATGAAACTAAATGAAATCACCTAGGAAGTGCAGAGAGAAAAGAAACTAGTTCTGAGACTGAGCCCCAGGGAATTCCAATGGTTCAGTTCCCAGAGATGAGGAGAAACCAGCAAAGGAGACTGAAAAAAAATTGATATAATTTAAAATATAAATATGATACAAATATAAAATACTGAGTGTGCATGCATGCATGTATAAGATCTGGAAACATACACACTGACCTTTATAGGATGTTCTCTGAGTGGTGGGAAGATGTGTCACTTTTCATTTCTTCTTTGTCTTTGTCTATGTTTTCTAAATTTCTACATTTACTATGAAAATATATTATTTGTTATATTAGTTTAAGTGTGGGACTGAGGGATCTGCCTTCTAAATTTCTGCTCCAGTATTCCTTGTGGCCTTATCTCCCTTGGATCTGCTCTTCGTTGGGAGTCTGCTAGTCAAGCAAATTTGTGTCTCCTCCAGGTATATACACTGCTTTACCCAATGGTTTTGTTCATGCTGCTTCTGATCCCTGACATGCTCTTGCTTCAGTAGCCTTTATGGTAGAGTTTTTAAGAGCATGGTCTTGGAATCAAATGGACCTGGGTTTGAATCCAAATACTGCCATTTGTTGGCTATGTGCCCTTGGTCACCAAGCCTCTCTGAGCCTAATTGGAATGACAATAGTATTACCCTAAAGGGTTTTAATGATGATTGAATGAGATAATATTTTTAAATAGTCCTTTTATAAAATCGTCCCAGATCCTTCACCTTGTGTTTGCTCTATTCCCTGAACTCATATGGCATTTTTATCGATACTTTGTTGTGTCTATTACTAAGCTAATATTATAGCTATTTATACATGTTCTAGCTTCCTATAGACTTTGGATCCCTTAAAATTGGTACTATATATAGTATCTGGTATAATCCTTGCACAAGATAAATGTTCAATAAATCCTGCTGAATGAACAAATAAATAAAGAATTGCCTCCACTGGGCTTTCTGGTCAACCACCTAATTGAGGTTCCAAGATAGTATCTCTTGCCCCACCCTAGAAAATTGAAAAATGTATTCAGGCAACAGAGATCCTCAAAAAGAGAAGCAAGGACTGACAAAGTAGTAGGCAGAAAACTTTAGTGTCGGTGAGGCCATTTCTCCTTAGCTGTCTCCCCATGAGCTATATTCATTTACTTAATAAGGGTCTGGTAGGGGGGAAAAAAAGGAGGGGAAAAAGTAATACTGTATTACTTTTTCAATTTATAGAACCTTTTTCCATTATCAATCCCACTTCAACCTATAACAAAATTACTGCCAAGAACATCTGATTGTCCCATTTCATATATCAGGAAATAGAGTCTCCAGGAGAATAAATTATTTGCTTTAACTTATAACTCTGAGATGGTAGAGGTTATAGATCGGTAGCACAAAAAAAAGAAAAGAAAAGAAAAGAAAAAGTCAGGTTCTTGTTACAGATCAGGAGGCGGAATTAACTAATACAGTGATTTAAAGAGCTTTCAAAATGCTACAGATCTACAACCTAATATATGGAAAGCTTTAATTCAATCAAAAGCAGGAAATGATAGGAGTTTACATAGTGTAACATATAATAAGTTGGTTGAGGGTCTTATTTTCAGAACCACTAGTCTGCTTTATTCAATAATATATTTCTTGGCTTACAGCATAATAAAATTAATCACTACCCCACTATAGAAAACAGTAGACATATATTTAATATGTATAGAAGTATTTTGCCTAGGTAGTCAGCCTCCTACTGTATCCTAAATGAATATGAAGAAAAAATGTTGGTGGGTAGAATTTGCATAAATGGCAATTTACACTGTAACCAGATTCACAGCTCACATTGTCTTTTATTTTCAACAATCTTCTCAAACACTGGCCATCTTTCTGGCACAGATGTCTCTTATATAACTTAATCCCCACACAAGAAAATCACACAGTTCGAGACATCAACACTAAAATGATTCCTTCTGCCTGAGCAATAGCGTCCTCCCAAATAGACAGGGGTGTCAATATTGCCTATGCCATGAATGCCTTTGATGTATTTTCCTGAAAACAAGTGCATCCCAGAGATAAGAGACACTATGAGGTATGATACTGAGAGCTTTATAGTCTAGGAAAGCTCCACTGCTGTAGCTATCTCAAGCACACATCTGTGACCTTGTAAACAAGAAAGTCCAGCACCCTCTCTGTTTAGCCCAGATCCAAAAATATGCCATATTTTCAATGAAACCCCCTAAAAACCAGAAAAGGGCTATAAAATAACATTGTATAAAAGTGAAATCTGTAATTTTATGCATTAATTAAAAGATGCTGGCACTAGAATAAAGCTTACTGTAGATCACTGTAAATCATTAAACAACTGGTTTAGTAGTCCATGAAGACCTGAAACAGCCTTCTACAGCAAAGCAATAAAAATGATGTAATCTACTGTTAACTAGTCTCAATTTAATTATCAAGCAGGGATTCCAGGCATCTTCCCATTTTGCAGCCTTCAGCTGCTTTCTTGTTATTTATGGCATACCTCGAAAGACTGTAAAGCATTATTGTGCATATTATATTACTTATCATCAGGTGCTTGAAAATGTGCTTTTGCACTTCTAACTCGATCTCTACTTACTTATTAATAGCTAATATTTATTGGGTGCCTGCTTTGTGCTAAATAATGTTAAAGCATTATTTAATGTAAGTTCTCAAAATAACCCTGTGAGGTAGGTATGATTACTACCTACGTTAAATATCTCTAGAAATTGAGGTTACAAGGTGAAGAATCTTGCCAGAAGTCTCATACTATAATAACTGGCAGAGTCAGGATATGAACCCAACTCTCTCTGGCTCCAAAGCCCACACTCAAACATAATCAGATGATAATGTCTCCCAAAAGACCAAGTGGGTTGGCTGGTTAAACCTTATACATCGTTTGCAAAACATTCTGGAGACTCTCTACTTTCCATTTAAAGTTTATATATGCCAGTCAACTACATTTAGAAGCCATACAAACCAACTAAATTAACAGATGTAACTCTATTTCCTATAGTTATTTAGATCATAATTTCCCAACCTCAGCACTGTTGACATTTTGTTGTGGAGGTTTACTGTCGTGTGCATTGTAGGATGTTTAACAGCATCTCTCATCTCTGGAGATCCCAGGTTTCCAGATGCCAATAGCAAACATACCTCCTCTAAGTTGTGACAAATAAAAATGTTTCCAGACACTGTCAATGTCCCCTGTAGGTCAAAGTCATCCCCAATTGAAAACTGCTGATTTATATCCTGGCAAGGTTTATATAAGCATCAAAAAAGAATACAACTAAGAGCTAATCATCTGGATTCGTCAGTCCCACAAAACTTTTTCCTGAAACATCCTAATAATTTAAGGAGAGTAGTTTAGAATAGGTTTTTCCTGTTCCTTCTTTACTTTGTAATTTGTTTCTGGCTGTATTATATTGTTTTGAAGCTTGTAATTTCAATTCGAGAAATACAGATTAAACCTTGAGAGTGAAGGATATTGCCTTACTTTAAATAAGCATGATTCTAAGTAGCCATAAGTTGTAATAAATGAATGAGAAGAGTATCCTGTGATACACTGTTATCATTTCAAAGACTATTTTTAGTATGAAATATAAAGTTCATTTTAGTTTTAACAAGATAAAGAACATCTTATACAGTAATTACATGTTGGTTTTTCAAAATGTCGTTTTTATTTTTAAAAGAATAATTATGTTATTTACCTTCTTGTCTGTCTTTAAAAAGTATGATGACATCATTGAATATTAAGGCAAATTGATTTTTAAGAAATATTTTTCAATTATTCCTCTGTAAAATATAAATGTAAACAGACTATATTATTATTATTATTATTACTATTATTATTACAGTGCCCACTAGCACCATTATGATTATGATCTTTTAATTTTCCTCAGAACATTTATGTTTAAGAGCATAAAGTTGAAGAGCAAGTTTAAGAGCAATGGCAAATAGCCAGAGTTACTGTGAAAGCTGATCATTAGAAAATTATTCATAGGTCTGATATCTTTTTTAAAGATTTTGTTTATTTATTAATGAGATACATACAGAGGAGAGATGCAGAAACACAGGCAGAGGGAGAAGTAGACTCCATGCAGGGAGCCCAACATGGGACTAGATCCCGGGTCTCTAGGATCACAGCCTGGGCTGAAGGCGGCGCTAAACCCAGGCTGCCCCAATGGTTTTTAAAACCAACAGAATCATATTTACATAGAATACATTTTTTCACATCTAAATATTTCCTTTAAATTTCTTAACGAGTTTGATGAAAATAAGAGAAGATAAATTTGAAACAGCAATTATGTACCAACCACAGGATTGCTACGAAAATTAAATTCAGTAACATGGGAAAGCTGAATTTGATATTCAAAGGCCTGGATGGGATTAATAGTTATAACTACCATTTCTACACTGTTCATTGTGGGTCTGGAACTTTGCTTATATTTGTACAATTAATTCATTGTGATTATACAATGCGCCTTACAGTGTTACAACCTGTTTCTCCTGGAGCCCAACGTGGGGCTTGAACTTACAATCCTGACATCAAGACCTGAGCTAACACCAAGAGTTGGACACTTAACTGACTTAACAACCAGGTGCCCCCCCGTTCATCATTTTAAAATGAGGAAAGCAGAGGCAGAGCAATGTTAAATATCTCACCCTAGGTTACATAGCTAGTAAGCCACAAAGATGGGATTGTGGCTTACAATTCAGGCAATCTTGTGTAGGGGTCTGCCCTCCCAATCATACCACAACTTACTGGAAACCACAGTGAAACAATTCCATGGTGTTTAGCAATACCATAGATTAAGGTTACCTAATGTAATGAAAGAGGGTAAGTTTGATTTCCAAGCAAATGAGATGTGTGCATTTATTTATTTATTTTTCCCATTTCCTCGTTATATGACAGTGGAAGGAAAAAAAACCAACTCCGTTTTCACAATAGGAAACTAAGAACAAATATTGCCTTGCACAATTGTTATAAGGATTAAATAACACCAATGCTTGGCATGATGCCCACTGTACTCAAGAAAGGGTAGTCGTTGGAGCAAGGATGAGCCTGAACCAAGACTTATGCTTGGTTCCTTCCCCTTCTGATTCAAGGTACATATAACTCAAACAAGCTGAGAACTGGTAAATTCTAGATTTTTTTTTGTCTTCCTCTGCGAATTTAAAGGAAATGAAAGCAAGACTATGGCATAATGTTTTTTAGAACTATGTTTTAACTGAGATAAATACCAAGAAGATACTGTCTTTTACAAATAGTTGAAAATTCCAAAAAAATTTTGATTTTATTTTCTTGGGTTATACAAGCAATCACGAACTAAAAAATATTTCTTTTGATGCTCTTCCCTTATGCCCTCCTAAGCTCCACTTATTAATGAAAATAATAACTAAATGATGTTTCAGGACTATCATTAACATTTCTCTGAATTTTTAAAATAACACATATTTATAAACTGTGGGATGTTCCTGCATTGTAGTAATACACCATCAGCATATCCAAACTCCAAACCAACAAACTAGCTTTAGCATATCATATATATATATATATATATATATATATATATATATATATATATAAAGATAGTCTTCACTATTTTATAAAGTTAGTTTATACTCTATTTAAATAACATAACAAAGAGTATATGGAAGAATCGTCGAATGCATCTCTCTCTTCACCCCATTAGGACAGAGAGCCTGGAAGAAGATGGTTACAAATAAGTACAAAATTTTTCAAGATTTTAGTGCTATCTCATATTTTCTACCTGTATTTTTACCTATGCTTTACTGGCATTTATTTTAGTTTCTTATCTAAAATGCTCTGAAAATTCCACAAAAGAAAATATAAGACTATATAAAATCTCTAATATGTTTTGAACAAAAATGAGAACGTTAGAATTATTAAAACCCTTCAGTCACACAAGTACTACATATTTTGTGCTGGTTGAACAAAGTTTTCACTTTAGTGTCTGTTACCATGTCCATCACAGACTACGAAATGAAGGCAGAGGCCTGTGTCTCCCTATGGAAGTAAACTGAAGAACTGGGCAAGTACTTTGGGTTCTTCAAATATCACCCTCTCTCCCAAATAATCTCAGTATGTCCTTCAACAAATCAATATTGCAGGATTTGGTTTTTCTCTGGGTACAACCCATGGCCCAAATACTGCCATGTGATAACAGAGATCTAGGTGGTGCGATGAAAATATCCAGATTATACATTTTTGTCAAGCAGAGTATAAATGACTAGGGAAAGCTTTTCTCTTAAAAGAAGCAGTTATGTGGAAAGTATTCTATCCACAATCTTCTAAGAAACCCTGAAGGATCTGTCCGGAGTGCTGAAAAGGTCCCCGCTGGAGAAGGCTGAAGACTGGAATGTGTATCAACCTGATTAGTTCAGGAAGCAGTATTTTCAATTCCCAAACCAAACATCCTTTTAAACAGAAATTTAAATCTATAAAGGACAGAAGTCATTACAACTGATTCTTAAATGTGTAATTCATAGACACAAAAGAGAAATTAAAGAAGAAAATTCCTTGTGCTCTATGACGGTAATGAGGGGCACAAAGCACACCCAGCAAGAGGTAGCATACCCGAACATGCCAAAACTCAAAAGAATGTTTAGAATGTTGTATAACTAAGAGGATTCTACAGAAAACCTTGGCTTAGCCCCACTGGGGGAAGAGGCTGAACATAGTAAAAGGCAATGTTAACTTGGCTGTCTCAAATGGCCAGAAGCCAATGTTAAGAATACAGATTAGCTCTGGCCCAGCCTCAAGGGACTCAGAACAATAAAACAATACGTAGGGAATGAAGAAAGAGGTGGAAAGGAGATGCTGCCTTCCTACCGGCCTGAGTCCATTTCTAAGCGGGAAGTAAAGTGTTGGAGAATCTATCTGCCTGGTTACTCAAGCTTACAGTTCAGCTGAGGCAGCACCAGGATTATGCCTAAATAAGCAAAAGTGCTTGTTAACCTCTCCTCAATTTCCCTTTCCCACAGCACCCGCTCCGCAGGGAAATGAGGGCAGTAGGAAATTCCAGCACCGATCCCAAGAGTCTTCCAGGCAGACTCTTCCCTTTGCCAGGTCCCAAGTCGGGGTTAGGTTCTGGTCACTGGCTAGTTCATGGACCTGACTGGGGTTCTTTCCACAAGCGGCTGTACCCTGAGATCCCTCCTCGGCACACCGCTCATGCTGCCGCTCCTGGGTAACTAGCAGGCTGTGTTTTGGAAGGGAAAGATGCATCCACAGAAGAGGAAAGAGCCGGAGGACGCAGACCGGGGTTCAGGAATAAGCACACTAGCCTGAGTGAAAGAGCTGTGCTTTCAGCACCACCCGCTGTCCCCCCTCTTCCTGCAGCAGGCACCACAGTCGCTGCATCTTACCGATCTAATGGGAAGCGATTCTCCTTCCTTCCCTCTCCACCTTTGCTTCTCTCAATTCCGAGCCCTGGGGTGGTTTGGGGCAGCACAATCTGCATTCTAAGCACGCGCACCTGGCCTTAGGGAGCGGGAACTCGGATCCGAAGGCATGCAGAATCCCTTTCTCAATTCTTGCCGCCATTCCCTCCTTCACCTCATTGCTCTCGCCTTTTCTCCCAACAGGTTTAACTAAGGCCATCAGCAAACGGAGGGGACTTCAACCCCGAGGTCTGGCCAGCCTCGCTCCACGCTCGTCCCACTCCCAAACCAACTGTGAGCTATCCAGCAAGCTGATAGCTCCTACATCCTTCCCGGGCACAGGGACACTTGGGCACACAGACCCTTAGCAAGCTTACCCCCCTGTTGGCCGCGCAGCTGGCAGTGAGACGTAGTCTAGCTAGCCCCCCATAAAGTTGGGCTGTGCTGATCAGCGGGGCAGAGCCGGCCTCTCCATTCCCAGGCTCCCCACCAAGAAGATCTTAAGCTCATCTCCTGCGCTCAGTGCGCACAGAACAGCAGAGCTGAGGGCGGCGTGTGCAGCAATCTCCCTGCTACTGAGGAAGGGGGGAAGGGGGGGAAGGGGAGCTCGCGGAGGAGGGAGGGGTGGTAGTTTGTATTTATAGAGAACAGAGTTCTCAGCGCAACTTTTTGGTGCCACCAAGTGGCACAGTGAGTTCCTTTAGGAACACAGACTTCGGGTCGAATCTGGATGGGTGAACCAGCTCTGAAGCCAGATGCTCACATGATAAGGGGATCTGGGGCACCCCTACGACTTGAGTTTTCCCATATGCACCTTCATACCTCAGTACCTGGGATGCAATCCCTGAGGTCTAGGAATGTGCCTGCATGGAGGGGAAAAAAAGTACCAGTGCCCTCCTCGGACAAGTGGCAGAGGTGTCAAGGACAATGGGCAGATGCCTAGGAGTCTAGGAACCCTTGTCTCAGGAAGAATATCCATTCTCCTCTCCCTCCTAACCCCTCTGTCCAGATCACAGTATTCTCAGATCTCATTCTAAAACCATCCTGCCATCTGGAGTGCCCAACCTTTAAAGTAAAATGCCATTCATTTTCCTTGTATTACAATCAATTCCAGATTATTTCCCAAACCCTCAGATTCAAAGAATCTCACAGCTTGCCACCAAACCACATCCTTTAATTGCTACCTTAAAAAAGCAAGTGACTTTAGGCTCTGTGGATCTGAATCGCTCCAAACAGTACTCAGAACTCTAGGTTCCCTTGGTTAGAGTCTAAGTGTCTGTTTGTCCTTCTCATCTATTTCCACAGACCTCTCAGCATGCATTACACCAAGTGCACAGCCAGGAGCTTGCAAATGTCTTTGGTACTTTGAGGGAGAATGCCCTGAAGCTTCATTTACCTGGATTTTCTAGGTGCTCTTTCTTCCTTGTATGCAGATCCAAAAACCCATATGATCATCGACAGACACTACTCTATGGAACTTTAGTGTCCTCAAACAAAGAAGAATGTCTACATTTTGCAGAAATGGAGAAACTGAGTACACGAAGGGATTTTTTCAAGGTCACACATTTTCCTCAAGACCAACCCAGGAACTACCCAGGATAGGACTGAATTAACACAGTGCTATGTCAAACCTGACTTCCAGGCTTCCACTCCTTCTATCGCCCCGTTCACTCATTCTCAACTCCCTTTCCTCCCCCAACCCCACCCATCCCTCCCTCTGACCCCATCCTTTGCCGAAGTTCCATAAAGAAATCTAGTGTAAGGATGTTTCCTTATCCCCACTGGCAGTACACGAACCTGAGCTTACAGGTCCGGAGTTACATGGGTACCCCTTAAAAATGGCCCCCTGTTCTAGAAAACCTCTCCCTCCTGTAGTGCAGTCATGGAAGTGTCATTTTAGAAATGGAACATTGGCATTCACACCCAACCAGGTCCCTCTCTTGCTGCCTCCTTTCAAGGTAAAGCATTAGCAAATGCTCTTATTAGCCCTCAAACACCCAAGGGTCTCAAGGATAGATAAGCCCCCCCCCAACACACACACACACACTCCCTTGTTATGCACCCTTTTGTGCACATGTATCGGTATGCGAGAGAGAGAGAGAGAGAGAGAGAGAGAGAGAGAGAAATCCAAACGCCTCCTTTGGCTCAGATCTCTATTTTCTCCTCTGATTTTTTTTAGTTCGTTTTCTATGGAAACGAGCCCACTTAAGTCCCTCACTTATGCAAATAAAAGCAAAACGATCTTCATAAACCTCTCACTGGAGCGACGCCGCGGCAGTCTGGGCTCCCGACTAGAAATTCGTGTCTGATTCACACAGCACACGTCCTTGCGGGCTGACTTCTCCAAACTTGCAGGACCTCGTGGCGTCCCTGGCCCCACCGGGGCTCCACCTGCCGCCGCCGCCCTCCCGGTGCCCGTCGCCCGCGCTCCCGCCCTCGCCTGCGGGCCGGGCTGTCTGCGCCCGCGCTGGGGGAGGGGCTCCGGCGGCCCCGGCGGCTCCGGCATCGGCGGGGACTCCGGGCTGGAAGAAAGCAGACCGCGCTGTGCTTACCGGTGCGCGCCCGAGCCCGGCAGTCGTCGCGGGCTTCCTGCGCTCGGGTGCCGGCCTCGGCCGCGGCGGGAGCTGGAGCGCGAGCGGCGGCGGCGGGAGCGGGGGCGGGGGCGGGGGCGGGGGGCGGAGCGGCCCCGGGGCCCGCGGCGGTGGCGGCGGCGGCGGCGGCGGCGCTGTCTCTCGGCGAGCTCCGGGGGCACGTGCCGCGCTCGGGCAGACGCCGCTGGCAGCGCCGCGCAGGGCCGCTTCCTACTCCTGCGGCGCGGCGGGGGCGGGCGGGGCGGGGCGGGGGCGGGGGCGCGACCCCGGCCCCGGCTCGGTGGGTGCGGAGGCTCGTGGCGCCGCGGAGCCTGGGGTGCGGGCGGGAGTTGCCCTGGGCTCCCTGTGCAGGTCCCCGCTTCGCCCCGGGAGCCGCGGGAGGGGGAGAGCGGCGCGTGGAGGCGCGGAGGCGTGGGTGCCGTGGGCGCCGTGGGTGCCGCGCAGCTGGCGGAGCCGCTCCGCGATGAGCTGCTTTCGGGCCGGGGCGCGTAAAGCCCTGACGGCGCCTGGGAGAAGGGGCGCCGCTGCCCGACGGTGCGGAGAGCCGGGGACCCCAGGACGACCCGGAGGGCGAGTGCTAAGAAAGAACCGTCTTCGATGACGGCAGCGCGCGTTTGCACGTCTCGCAAACGATTCTTTCTATATCCATTAAAATTTCTTTCTCCGTAGTGAATATGTTTTACTTACTCGAATGACTTTCCTCTCCGTCCCCCACCGCCCCCATAACTACCAAGACTGTAAAAAAAAAAAAAAAAAAATGCTGAAGTTATCTTTAAATTCCAAAACCAGACCTCATGTCTGCCTCTGAAGACGAGATTGCTATGAATTAATTGCATGGCTTAATTTAAAGAAAAGAAAGACATTGTAGCAATAGGATTATGACTATTCCCATTATATTTCCCTAAGCTGAATTTTAGAAGCCAGGTGCTTGCAGCCGTTGGATGAAAGACTAAGAGCTGAGGATACTCCAGTTGAGGGGGCTGGTCCTGATGATCCCCTACTAATGTGCATTTCCCACCAGACCCTTGAAAACAAAGCAAGTTGTTCTTTGATAGCGTCGGTATTCAAGGAGAGAAAAGACATGTTATCCGCCACACCTTGTTGATCTTGACAATGGCATCTCTCTTCTCCCCTCTTTCCTGTGTGCTCTCACGGTGGCATTGTTAATTTCTCCGGCTCTTTGATTGCAGTCCAGGAAGCAAGCTTTGGTACTTTGCAGACAGGCCAGCAAAGCCGTGGTTGATCTTCCTGAGTAAAAAAAAAAAAGATGAGAAAGATGGTACAGATGAGAAAATACAAAAATAGTGAAAGTTCTGAGGAAAATGAAGGGGAACTAGTGGCTCCCTGATTGTGGAGCTTTGATCAAGTTTGATGTACAGAATGATTTGTTAGCCCAATTGGGGGACTGATGATAAGGACGAGATCATAAATGTAATCATGGCCTGGACCGCTTAGCTTTGAGTGAGCATAGGACCCATTAGGTTTCCTATCCTTCTTGGTCAGTTGGAATTGGCTCAAAGCACATCAGTGAGTGGGCTAAACCTAAGTAAGAGGGGTTCTCACAGTGGCTACTCAGTTACTTAAACTCTTCAATTTCTTACACATATTTTCTGCCCTGCTATCTGCCAGGGTTTGTGGAGAGGATAGGATAAGACATGTCAGAGCATTGTCAGAAATGATAAGGCACCCTATAAATGGAATACATAGTTTATTAAGACATATCCAAAAAAAAAAAAAAAAGACATATCCACTTCATATGCTCTAAAAGTTACAATGCAAAGGACATTCCCCATGTTGAACAATAGTGATATTTTCAGCTGAGAAGGAAAACACAATTATATAATCTTGAATTGCTCGGTGACATTTTACAATATAGCTTTACCTCAAAATGGTCAAGTGCTAAATTAGGTTAAATTAAAATTTAAAGGAACAAAGAAACAACGTTTTGAGTCTCCAAAATAACTTTTGATTGTAAAACATTTGAAGGTACGACTTTTGCCTAGGATGAGCTATTAATAATCAATATATTGTAAATCTTATGTAGAATAGTATAAAGGAATGAAAAATTTATTTATACTTATAACTGATTAAGTTTAAAACTCGGAATTTTCATTGATTCCTTTTTTTCTCTCACACATGGCAATTGGTCAGAAAATGACTCTACCTTTGAAATGTATCCAAAATGCTGCCACTTCTAACCATCTTCTGGGAAACAGTGTTGAATCAAACTACTCTCATCTTTTATCAGCAATAGCTTCCAAACTGGTCTTTTTTGCTTCTTCACTTTCTCTGTAGGCTGTATTCAACACGGCAGCCAGAGTGTTTTTTTGTTTTTGTTTTTTTAAAGAAGTTAGCTTAGATCAAAACCCTCTGGTAACTTTCCATTTCACTCAGAGTCAAGACCCAAGTCTTTACCATGACTCTACATAATTTTTCCCTACTCCGTTACCTTTCTGATCTCATTTCCTAGTACTCTTCCCTTTTCTTTGCTCATTCTGCTCCAGCCGCCAGGACTCCCTTGCTATTTCTTAAACATGCCTGACATGCTCCAATCTAATGGTCTTTGCATTAGCTGTTTCTTCTGCTTGGAATACACTGTTCACAGGTAATCATTGGGCTAAATTCTCTCCTTCAAATCTTTCCTCAAATCTTATCCCAAATAAGTATGCCCTAGACTACCCTACTTAATACTACAAACTATTCTCCTTCATGATCTCAGGGTCCCTGATCCCCTTTATCCAGTTTTATTTTCCCTCATAGCTCTTAATACAGTCCAGTATACTATATCATTTACTCATTTGTTATGATGATTGTCTGTCTATTCCCCTCCCTCCCATTAAATGTAAACTCCTCAAGGAAAGGAATCTTTGTTTTATTGATATATTCCAAGCACTCAGAAGAAAATTCTAGCACATAGAAGCAACCTAATATATATGTTTTAATATTTAAATGTATATGTGAATAGAGGTATACATTGTACACACTGTCTTTCATATTCCTAGTTGGTATCACTGATGGTAAGTCATATGAATGTTTGCAGGTCTGCAAGACTACGGAGTGAAAGCACTTGTGCCCAACCTGGACATACTTCCCCACCTCTTACCCTCTTCCGTATTTATATTTGTGCTTCTTAGACTTAGCCAGTTCATGTTCTGTACTCCAAAAGGATTACTGTAATCCTAAATGTTTCATAATTATCTGGTTATCTGAATCCATCAAATATCAGATTATAAGTAGCCTTTTAAAATAATTTCTCAAAGTGAATTTATTTTCATTCCTCTAATGGTAACTCATCAAACATTTTTTTTCCTTGCCTGTTACTATAAAAAGAACTGCAATAGAATGAACAAAATACTGGCTGGACTTTAGAAAACCTAATGTTATTAAGTATGTGTATATGAGCATATATGTGTTTATTGATTTGTTCATACTATTTATTTTGTATTTATTAAGCTACCATGCACCAGGCATGGCTAAGTATTGGGGATGAATGGTGAATGAATTAGAATTGGTCTTGGTCTTTAGGAGCTTAAAGTCAAGTAAGGATTGGGTCACACAAACAAATATGTCTTGCAACCTGTGGGAGGGGCAATTCTTCATTAGAATTGAGCAAGGCAAGTTATAAAGAACAGCATGGCATGAAGAAGGACCTGGATATCTTTGCATAGAACATTTTAAAAAGCATAAAAAATAACTCTCTCAGAGATAAAAGATCCATAAAAGTCAACTATGCAAAGAATGTTGCACGTTTGTTTGTGTTTGTGTGGTTTGGAGGAGGGAAGGAATGGTTGATCAGAGGAAGAGAAGAAAGGAAGGGGTTTATAGGGGTAGAGAACAACAGCTGGAACTTCTGAGGCAGGAGAACACTTGCCACGTTTTAGAAACTGAAAAGACATTGGTGTCAATGAAGGCTTAGAAAACCTTCACTATATCTTGGTTTGCTGAACTGCAAGATGGAGGTTGTTATTTTATTAGATTTTATTTAATGAATTTCAACTGCCTATTTTCGAAATGCGAACAAGGCAATTATATATAAAAGTCCTTAGAAATAGAAAATGAAACTGATGCAGAAAGAGGAGGTGACAAAAACTCCAGTAATTTTACTCAGTGTAGGATCTGTGGTCTAACAGAAAATATTTAGTCATGAGTTCACTAGCAGACAAAAAGAAAAGGGCAGATGTCTTACCTAATTATTATTATCTAAGAAAATGAGTTTGTTCTTCAAAAAATTTTGTTAGTAATAATATTACTATATAGACCCTTATATAAATTGTCCGTAAAGACCCAAGGTTTCAACAAGAATTTTACAACAAAGATACAAGCCTTTTTCATATTACATGGCCTTATATAAAATTTTAATCTAGGTTCCAGGCAAAAGATGGAAATTTAACTCAAAGAAGTTGTAACTTATGAGTCTAGTGTTACTTATCTCTCTAGTCTCCAAGCAGGCCAGATTTAGAATATGCCCCTGGGAATTTTTTCATTTGTCTGATACTGGGTACAAAATAATAATAATAATAAAAGAGCTTTATTTCCCAGTACTTGAGAAACTACAAGCATTTCACTCAGTGTTTTCTAGGACAAAGTCCTGTTCAACCAGTGTTCTTGACATACATGTGGCAAACACAGAGGAACTGATCTCCATTCTGTGATCATTGGCCCTGCTTAAATCTGTCATCATAATAGACAAAACACTTTCCTGGAAGCCCAGAGCGAGTAAACAGATCTAATTAGACTTTGAGCCCCAACCCAAAGGGTATATCATAGTGCCTACTGGATTTCAAGCCCAACAGATTCACACTTTTAAAACTGGCTCTGGCCTCTTGGGCCAGAGGGGATTGGGCAAGCTACTAAACCTTAAAACCTCATTTCCTAATGTGGTAATGAGAAAATGGGAAATATAATTTTAAAAATACCTTGTTCTCTTGGTTATATATAAAGTTATTTTGCAAACCAAAAAGTATTATAGAGATCTCAAGCAAATAATGGTTCTTTTTTTCTTATATTACTTTACAATCTGGCTTTATTGTTCCAGTACAAAAGTGTGCATAGGCAAGATTTTTGATAATGGTGTTAGATTATTAGGGTCTTAAATAACAAAATAAAATTCCTTTCCGAGTTATCTTTTTATATTGACTAGAATTTCTTATTCCCCTTCTCTAAAATACAGAGAATAGTATCTTTCTAGTCATGTTGCGGCTAAGATAAGCAATATTGGGGTGAAGCAGTTGTATGATCCCTGAAACATAATGAGTACATAGTATTTGGTGATGATAATGATGCAAATAAGAATTCATTAATTTCAATCCCCAGTTATTTACATCCTGTATATTAGAATGGGCAAAGCAGTAGGCATATAGCTTGGAACTTGAAGCTTACTCTTTTTTTGCCCTAAAATGACCAAGATACACGGAAGATTTTATCCTTCAAAACAGGGTTTGGAATCACTGCTTTATAGAATGCCTGGAAACTTTGCACCAGATACATAAAAGACAATTATGCTCTTAATGGTATGCATACAACTGTTGCAACTATTCCTAATACATTTAAATATAAGAAGTCAGGGCAGCCTGGGTGGCTCAGCGGTTTAGCGCTGCCTTCAGCCCAGGGCCTGATCCTGGAGATCCGAGATCGAGTCCCATGTCGGGCTCCCTGCATGGAGCCTGCTTCTCCCTCTGTTTGTGTCTCTGCCTCTCTCTCTCTCTCTCTGTGTGTGTGTCTCTCATGAATAAATAAAATTTATAAATAAATAAATAAATAAATAAATAAATAAATAAATAAATGGAGTCCTAAACACTTAAAATCTAACATTATATCTAACATTCAGCAGAGTGATTTAGGAGCTTTCTGTTGTTTTCCAATGTTTCATTTTCTTATAAGTAGTTTATTAAGCTGAAGTCAATAATTTAAAGTTATGTAGTAATCAGTGCAATGCCAGAAACTTGAAAATTGATGAAGTGATACCTTCTTTTATTTTACTGAATACTTGGTTTTTACGTCTCTTCAAGATTTAGCAGGGGGGTTGAGCTGTGCTAGGCTTGTGGCTCTATCAAGAACATTGATGTGCTACAGTGGAGGTTATAAAGCATTCAATTCTCCTCCTTAACTTCCGTATCTGTAAAATGGGTGAAATAGAATTTCCTTAAGTTTGTTGTGAAAACCCAATAAGCTCTGCTTGTAAAATACAGATAGTGGCATATGGCAAGCATTCAACACATTATTAGTTGTAAGTCCTGAAGATGAGAAGCCAGGTAGGTACTCCCTGAGTAAGAGCACAATCTCTGAAGGCAGTCTGCGTGGATTAGACTCTTGCTTGTGTTGCTTATTGCTTGTTATAAATATTTAAACTTTCTGTGCTTTAGTTTCTTTATCTATAATGTAGTCAGAGAGGAATGGTAACTACTTCCTCAGACCACTGTTAGTATTAAAGGAATTAACTACTGTTAAGTTTTTAGAACAGTGCCTTGCACATAGTTACCATGCAATGTTCGCTATTATTGGCATAATTTAGTAAGCATTTTAATCCATAGTAACTCATTTAGATTCCCACCTCCTCTGATATAATGCAAACATTTGATAGTAGGCATCATATTTTTTGAGTTTCCCAACCTTAGTATTGTGCCTACTATGCAGTGGTTACCAAACATAATTAATGAATAAATTAATGAATACATTGTATCAATCCATCAAGAATCTAATAAACTAGATTCTAAAGCAGCCTAAAATGAGTTCAGATTGATAATCTTTCTAGTTTAGGGGTTCTTAACGTGGGCTACATATTAGAATCATTTAGGAGAGCTTTTAAAACCACTGATTTAATTAGTATCATGTGGGGTCCCAGGGAATTAGTTTTTTTAAGAATGTCATAGATGGGGTGACCCACTTCCGTCCCTTGCTGCTGTGGACTGTGGGCCGCCGGGGTCGGTGAAGGATCTCAAGATGGCTGGGCGAAAACTTGCTTTAAAAACCATTGACTGGGTAGCTTTTGGGGAGATCATACCCTGAAACCAGAAGGCCATTGCCAACTCCCTGAAATCCTGGAATGAGATGCTTACCTCCAGGTTGGCTACTTTTCCTGAGAAACTACCTGCTATCGACTGGGCTACTACAAGGCCAATGTGGCAAAGGCTGGCTTGGTAGATGACTTTGAGAAGAAGTTTAATGCCCTGAAGTTTCCTGTGCCAGAGGATAAATACACTGTCCAGGTGGATGCTGAGGAAAAAGAAGATGTGAAAAGCTGTGCTGAGTTTTTGTCCCTCTCAAAGGCCAGGATTGAAGAATATGAAAAAGAGCTGGAGAAGATGAAGAACATAATTCCATTTGATCAGATGACCATTGAGGACCTGAATGAAGTCTTCCCAGAAACCAAATTAGATAAGAAGAAGTATCCCTATTGGCCTCACAAGCCAATTGAAAATTTATAAACTTGAGTTGAGGAGAAAGCCCCGGCCCTCATATTATAAACATTGGACATTAAAAATAATGATACGGAAAAAAAAAAAAAAGAATGTCATAGATGATTCTGATGTGTAGCCAATATTCAGAACAACTGCCCAGTCTATTTAAATCCTTTGTGTTCATTAAATTAATATGGCATAAATTATATCATAAAGAAGAGTAATAAGAGTGCAGGTACCATACTTTAAGCAAAGCATAATTTGATTACCGGAAAATAAGTTCTGTGAGATTCATAGCCTGTTAGGCCCTGTTGAGAATGAGAATCTTATCAAATTAACTCCTGCATTTCACATTTATAAAGACTTTAAAGGCATACTTGATATTATAAACACACATATCATATCCAAATATTCTTCATACCAATTGTGGGAAGTAGATGGTAAAACCCAGAGAAGTGAAGTAGCTTGCCCTCATCATACAAACTTAAAATAGCTACTTGAAAAAGTAAAATAACATCCTGAAGCCTAACACTCACTCCTACTACTTACAGAATCTCATGCTCTTATCCCTGCAAACACCATACACTTTGACATATAAATTGTTTAGATTGTGAATATTGACATACTTGATTCATATATTCTGGAACAAAATGTTTTTATTATAAAATCTCAATAAAGAGACTCCTGGGTGGCTTAGTCGGTTATACATCCTACTCTTGATTTCGTCTCAGGTCATGATCTCAGGGTCATGTGATAGAACCCTTCTCAGAGAGATTCTCTCCCTTGGGATTCTCTCTTTCCCTCTCCCTCTGTTACCCCTTCCCCCATACACATGTGCACTCTCTCCCTTTCAAAAAAGAAAGAAAGAGAAAGAAAGGAATCTCAAATAGGTATCACTGCACTTCTAGGAAAATAAAAGAAAGCAAAATAAAAACATTAGCAATTCATTTTATAAAAATACATTCAGGAATAGCTTTGTTCAAAATATTGCAAGATCATTGATTCAATGATCTATGTTAAGACAAAGAAACAAAGAAAAATACTTTTATTGGCCAGTAACTTCAAAATAAAGTAGCTTTATTTGTTTTCACTTTCTGTTCAACTTTTAAAATTTCTATATATATGTGTGTGTGTGTGTGTGCATGTGTTTGTGTGTATGTTTCAATATATCTATAGACTTTCAAGCAAATATTAGTTGAGCAGCTGTTACTTGTCAGAATTTGTACTGTGTGCAAAGGTTACAAACTACAACAACCTTCAGGTTCTGAAAGTCTACTTGTATTTATATTATACCTGAATATAAATTGTATTCTGGTTGTCTTACTTGCAATTTTTCTAAACAATTTCCTGTATTTGTAATTATACTGACTGACGATTATTTTTTCACTACATTCTATTCATATCCATATGTAGTTATATAAGGAAATCTGCAAGAAAGGGTCAAAATTTTAGAAAAACTGTGACTTCACTCCTAACTAGATAGACTATCCTTCTGGGTGTTATACTATGTGTTGGCAAATCAAACTTCAATAAAAAAAAATATATATAACAAAATAAATAAATAAATAAACTAGGTAGGATATTCACTTAAAATATTTAAATGATCTATTTTCTAATTACTGCTCTTTTGAGATTTCAATGTTGTATTATTTTTTCCAGTTCTAAGTAATATTTTAAGTGTAGGAAAGCCAAGGGAGTTTTGTCCTACTTTCTTTTTTTCCACATTTCCCATCATAGATCTTCACTCAAAAAATAAGATGAAAAAAAAAAGGAGGAAGAGAAGAAAAAAAGTAAAAAGAGTAAAAGAAGAAAGGAAGAAAAAGAGAAAGAATAAGAGTGGGGAGAGAGAGAAAAGGAAGGAATGGAAAGAGAGAGGAAAAGGAGAAAGAAAAGAAAACAGTACAAGTAGAATTTTACAAAAGTTGTCAAATCCCAAGAGTGTATAATCTAAAATAAATCATATAATTTATAAAGAAGTTATCCTCAAATGAAGGTTAAAATCTATGTCAGCATTCCAAATTTAAGACTCAGAGGCTCAGCTCAAGACCTCTCTTCTTGATCTCTTGATGTTCCATGGACTCATGTCTGGTTTCCATGGAGACCATTTTCTCGAGTCTTTTAAATAATAAGAAAAATTTCTTTTCTCTCATCATTTATTTTCAGAATCTTTGAATTAGAATCTTTCCTCTCTTCCTGGCATCCCAAGGAAGACTATCTTTAACTTAAATGCCTTTAACTTAGATAATAAATTATCATCTCAAGAAAGAAGTGCAAGAAAGAGAAATAAGCATGCATTCAGGCATTACAAATTAAAATTTTAGACATACAGATGATCGACAATAGATGAGTCGACCAGCCTTATCTTTATTTCTCTGATGAAATGCATATAAGCATAGATTTACTTCTTCCATGGAAACATAAGATCTGTAACACCAATAAAGAGCTAGTGAGGAAGTAGAACTATATGGAGGGCATAAGCTATGCTTCAGGGGAATTAAGTTAATAACCTGTAACTGATTTTCAAATTAAAAACTTTCTAAATATGACTATTTTGCACCAAATAATATGCAACATACAATTAGGAAAGCTCCCTAGAAACCTTGCCATATTTTACTATAAATATATTCTACCTAAATTTAAGCTCTCAATTTTGTCAGATCCATAATTGTTACTTCAAAATTTTAATCCAATCATTTTTTATTTGATCATATTATGTATCTTATTATGAATTATCAATTTCCAATTGGAAACAGGTAAATAATAGATTGAGTAAATATGTAAATAGATATATGGTTTTTATAGTTATATACATATACATATGGTTTTTATTTTTATACATAAATGTAAATATAAAGGGAGAATCCCCAGACAACAGTATTTGATATTAGGATTGATGTAATGTTAACTTCTAAAATTTTCATTGCTAGTGATTAAATTGTATCCTTCAGTTAAATGATATTTAAAGACAGAAATATAGAATCTTCAGGTTATAAGACATCTTTAAAGTGCTGTTATCATACAAAATACAGGAAACCGACTTAAATTTGAATTTCAGATTGATGAATTATTTTTTAATATAAGTATGTGCCAAATATGTCATGGGACATACTTACACTAAAAAACACTGTTTTTGTGTTCCTGAAATTAAAATTTCACTGGGTGCCCTGTATTTTTATTTGCTAAATCTGACAAACTGATTTTTAAGCCATACACTCAAATGGCCCTATGTTCTGGGAATCTCACAGTGGAGTAGGAAATGTGGGGGAGAAAAGTGAGTGCTAGGATAGAGCATTGTACCAGCGGCTACATGAGGGCAGTTTGTAAGCACTTGGAAAGCACCCATGGGACAGAAATTTAAGATCTCAAGATGGAATGTCAGAAAGTCACAGTTATGCACTGTTACATGTTCTAAAAGTCAAATACATGTAACTGGGAAGCAAGAGCAGGATCACAGTGCAAACAGCCCTTGTTTCCTCTGAAAGATGCCTCCTGGGCCTACAGATCATGATATCAAAGAGCTTCCATTCTGTAGTAATTACTTAGTAGATATCAAAGAGGCATCATCAAACAGCAACACCCAGACTAATACAACATAGCCATTGATGATTTTTTTTTAATGTATGAAAGTATCAGTTATGAAGCCTCTGGCAGTTTCTATGAAAATTTGAAAATAATTTTGATAAAAGTTACTCTTGCTTGAGAACAGCAACAGGGCCTTACCTGTCTCAGTATTTCTAACACAGCACAGTACCTGTCAATCAAAAAATATTTTTAGGATAAATAAATTAATACCTCTTCATGCCCCTAATAATTCTGCTTACCTGTTCTGTTTTATCTAACTCTTGGCCTACTTCCTTCCTTATGTTGGTTGGTATTCTTTCAGCCAAGAGGCTAACTCAGAGACTATAGAAAAATGATCGTGTTATAGAGCTTGCCTGAAGGAGTAAATACAACTAGAATTTCCTTCTTCAATGACCAAAGAAGGGTAACAAAGTAATGTAGGGTTTGGGTGGGCATCACTTTTTTTTTTTAATATTTTATTTACTTATTTATTGAGAGAAAGTGAGAGAGTGAGAGCAAGGGGAGGGCAGATAGAGAGGGATAGAATTTCAAGCAGACTCTGCTGAGCACAGAGCCTGATGAGGGACTTGATCTCATGACTCTGAGATCATGACCTGAGCCGTAATCAAGAGTTGGATGCTTAACTGACTGAGCCACCCAAGCACCCCTGTTTCCTGAGTTTTTTTTCTTTTAAGATTTTATTTATTTATTTATTCATGAAAGACACAGAGAGAGAGAGAGGCGAGACACAGGCAGAGGGAGGAGCAGGCTCCATGCAGGGAGCCCGATGTGGGACTCGATCCCGGGACTCCAAGGGTAGCAGTTTGATATTTATACAAAAGCACTGAAGTGTCTGATGATCCTTAATGTAAAGTAGATGGAGACAGACTAGTGTCAGGTGACCTACTAGGGCTCTGAAGAAAAGCAAACATCCTGCATGCCTCTACTGAAAATGGTCAATCCAGGGTTTTGCAATTTTCATTATGAGACAGGCATACTGGGTTCATGGTAAGATCTAACCCTAGCAAGAAACTTCAGCATGGATACTATATAGCTAATATGACTTAAAGGTAGAGGGAAAGAATGTTATCTGGGGAATGAGATCCACTGGATACTATAACAGGTTACTCCAGGATGAATTAAGAGCTAAAGAGGGCCCCAAAGAGAATAAAATGATTGTGGGGGCACTGGGTGGCTCATAGGTTGGGTGTCTGCCTTCAGCTCATATCATGATCTCTGAGTCCTGGGATCGAGCCCCATGTCAGCCTCCCTGCTCAGCGAGGAGCCTGCTTCTCCCTCTCCCTCTGACTGCTGCTCTCCCAGCTTGTGCTTTTTATCTCTGTCAAATAAACAAATAAAATCTTAAAAAAATAAAATGAGTAAGGTGTACACCCATAAAAAACTCAAAATAAAATCAATAACTCTTCATAAAAACAATACGAAAAGTCCTATAGAGTTCTTACTTATCCTGATGATAGCTGCCTCAATATTTATTTTCAAATAGCAAGTTTAAAATATAAAATAAATTTTAAAGAAGGATGGATAGTTGCCGTGCCCCGCGATGTTCATGATTAGTTTTCCATTTGAGTAGCATAACATTGAGTCTAAGATGCAAAATTAATTTTATCTAGTAAGTCCCTTCCTACTGGTGAAGTGAGGCTAGTCAGATGACCCCTTCATTGGCTGGATGTGATTCTGAGACAGGGAATTCCAATCAAAGGGTCAGCAGAGCAGCCACACCGGATATACTCAGTTTGTTGACTCTGGAAGCTTTCAGCTACTATGCTTTATTGCATTTTAAAATGCATGTATTCACTTGGAATATTTTTAAATGCCTATTATATACCATTTAAAAAGTATGATGAGTAAAAGTGATGAATGAAACTAGGTATCCCTCTTATTATATATGTCCTTTCAAATATAGTCTGAAATGCTTGTGTTATTTTTATTTTTACATGAATGGAGTATAATATATTAAGTGCACTGTTTAGCATCTTTTTTTCCTTTATCGTACAAGTTTTCTTCTTGGATTTTTCATTGCTGCATAGTATTTCTTTGTATAAATGTACCATCATTTTTAACCAGTGCCTATAAATAAACAATTAAGTTGTTTCCAGAATTTTAGTATTGCCAATAGGATCATAAAAAATACTCTTATTGAATGTGACATTTCACATAACTGTGAATATGTATCAAAGATACACCCAAAGAATATTTTCAGTTATAATTTTGACAGATATTCCTAAAACTCACTCCATACAGGTTGCTCTAGTTAATACTTCAGTAGGGTATATATTTTTTTGAAATGCTCTTAATTTTATCCCCTTCTTTTCCTAATGAGTGCATCTTTATCCTTTGAGATAAACTTGTTTCCCAACACATTCACTAGGACAGTTATGTTCATCACATGTATGATCTTGACAAATATGATAGGAGAAAAATGAGATATTAGTATGGTTTGAATTTGCATTTCTCTTATTACAAGTAAGTCAAAATATCATTTTATAACTCATGAGTCAGTTGTAGTTCTATCAGCCATCCCTAGCCTTTGCTTCCTTTTTTGAGCTTATTATGTTTTCCTTATTGATTTATAAAAACTCTTTTCATAACAAGAAAAGTAGATATTTGTGATATGAGTTGCAATTATTTTTCCAGTTTTTCATTTATCTGTTGATTTTGGTTTTTAGTGTGTTGATTGAGAGCTTTCAAAGATTTAAGGAATCAAATTTGTCAAACTTTTCTAATGTCACTTCTGGGTTTGTATCCTATTTAGAAAGATTATTTTTATAAACCAAACTTCTCCCTTATTTTTTTCTAGTACTTTCATAGTTTCTATTTTGTTTCTGTTTTTATTTTATGCTTTGGATTATCAGAATCTATTTTGTTCTAAATTTTTATTTTGTGCTAAATCATGCGGTATACATCCAATTTTGTTTATTCCAGAAAGCTACCCAGTTTTACCAACCACAACACTAAATATTTATATTTTCTTCACTGATTTGAAAGACCACCTTTTTCATATACTAAATAGTCAATTATATTTGGATTTATTTTTATATCAGTAGTTTTCAGCTAATAGCAACTTTGTCCCTTGGGGAACATTTGGAAATGTCTGAAGATGTTTTGATTGTCATAACTTGGAAGTGGTGCTGGCATGTGTTGCTTAGAAGCCACATTTATGGCTAAACATCCTACACTGTACCTGACAACAATTGTGTATCCTAAGAGGTCGCTAGCACAGAAATTGAGAATCCCTATTCCTGATGTATATTCTAGTCCACTAACCAGTATGTCCATTAACCTCTACATACAGTACTAACTATCATAGTTTTCTGATATAATATCTGATAAAGTGAATTCCTTTTCAGTATATATCTTTTCTTGGAATTGTACTGGTTATTCCTGATTGTTTATTTTATGGAAAACTGTTTTCCGTTTCTCTAATCTCCCCCTGACACTCAATAAATCTCAAGGCATTTTTATTGGCATTGTGTTAAATTTTAAGGAACATGGGCAGAATTGCTGTCTTTATCTTCTGCTTTCCTTAAAAACCCACTTGATGTCCCTCAATTGTCTCTAAGGTTTTTTTTTTCCTTATTGGAAACTTCTCTGTAAGTTTACTTTTTATTTGAAATGGCAGTCTTACTTTCACAATATAAATATATTATATATTTTTGACCTCCTTTGTTTGAAACTAATAGGTTTTTATAAATTAATTTTTAGCTTAATACAATCTCTTAATTTTTGTAAATATTTTTATTTGACTTTAAACAGTTATACAAATTTGATTTGCTTTTACATAAACAATTATATGATCTTCAGAGAATGATAATTTTATATCCTTTCTAATTTGTATACCTCTTTTTTCTTCCTTTCTTCAACTGCACTGCCTAATAATTCACAAATGATGCTACATAATAGTGGTAATAAATGTTAGCTTTGTTTTATTTCTGATTTTAACAAGAAACTGTTTTTCAGCAAACACGATCCATGCCTACCTATTGCTATTCTCTCAAAAAATAGATGTTGAATTCTAACAATTTTTTGTAACATTTTTGGAAATTATTTGTCACTCTTGGTAAAATTAGATAGTGTTACCCAATAAAACATTCTTTTTTTCCTAGAATAAGCTCCATTTGGTAATGGTTTGTTATGCTTTTACTATTTTGCTGAATTCTATTTATTGATCTTTTATTTAGAATCTGCATTAATACTCTTTTGTGTTTGACCAGAGAAAAGTATTGTTTTCATTGTACTATGCAGAAATGTTAGAGCATTAGTGTCATATGTTTTTAGCAGCATAATTTCTTCTTAATGAGATTTGAATTCTAAATTTTCTCATCCAATAAAGCCATTGCTCTGAAAAAGACCAAGAGTCCACAGATGAATTTGTTCATGTAAGTGTAACTAACCCTAGCTCCCATTACAGATAAATCCTTAAACTTCAAAAAGACTTACTGGTTGCTCATGTTAGTCATCAGGGACAGTGGAGCATCTGGGGTTAGGGTTGAGATGCAAGAAATGCTGTCTTTTCTGCTACATACATATTAATTTAGGATCCAGGTGATTTCTATAGTGTGCTCCTGCTATTTTCGATACATAGTTTCCAAATACCTATGGAGTGGGAAAGAAGAAAGATTTTTATGACCCTATATATGGTGTGTATCAATTCCACCCACATTCTGTTGGCCAGAATTAAGTCAAATGGCCCAACTTAATTATGAGGGAGATTGGAAAACATAATCTTCATTTACACCCAGAAGTAAAATGAAATGAGTTGTTGAACACATTGGTAGTGGCAAAAAATTTTATCATCTAATCCACAAGAAAAATGAGGGATGTGAGAGTCAGTAACAAAACCAACAAATAACAACAAAAGCCACCTTAACTTTTTCTATGTCTGTTCATAATATAGTTTTTTAAAATTTTATCTTGTTTAAATATTAAGGCCCCAGATGGTAGAAATATACTACCAAGGGACAGGTTTCACTTGAGTAGCCAACTAAGTCTATTCCTCTAACTAGCTCCCTATCAGGTTCTCATGCTCCAGACCACTATACACCTGCCCTAATTGTCCCAAGACTAGGTACCAGATAACCAGGGGCATGCTGAAAGCATGCTGAAATTATCCAAAGTAGCTCATCCCAAGTTTGTTTCCCCATGGAAACCACAATAAAGGCACTTTCCCACAGTTCCACAGTTCTCATCTTTCCTTCTGCTTTGTGACCAATCTGGTGTTTCCCCCTGAGAAGGCCTGCTCAGCATGCTGTGTTCTCCCTAGGGAACTGTGAGTAACAAACTGTAAAACTCTTTCAGTTTTCTCTCTCCTGATCTGTGGTTGGGTTTACCATACCTCACCCAAAATGATATGCTTAAAATACTGTTAAAAGGGCATATGGCATGGATGGAGCTAAACAGTAAAATGCTAAGCAAATAAGTCAGAGAAAGATAAATGCCATATGATTTCACTCATATGTGGAATTTAAGAAACAAAACAAATGAGCAAAGGAAAAAAGAGAGAAATCAAGAAAAGCCTCTTAACTGTAGAGAACACACTGATGGTTACCAAAGGAGAGGTGTGTAGGGGAATGGGTGTAATAAGTGATGGGGATTAAGGAGTACATTTGACAAGATAAGCCCTGGGTATGGTATAGAATTGTTGAATCGCTGTATTGTACACCTGATACTACTCTAACACTATATGTTCACTTTACTGGAATTAAAATAAAATAAAATGATTAAAAAACAGCATATAAATGTTCAATCCATTTTAAGGAAAGCATATCTAGTTTCAGAGCCGAATCAAGCGAAATGTCTCAAAGCATCATATTTGTCAATATGGCACTATTAGTCTGGGTCCAAACTAATGAAGGAAACTGAGATATTTACTTCCATTATCCAAGACAGAAAGCCCAAAAAGTTCAATCAGTTGAATGCCTCTGTCCAAGCCAGTTCTTAAATGAAAATTCATGCGATGTCATTAGCCTATGGGAGGATGGCATTCAATTCTGAAAAGGATAAAGGAAATATGTTTGTAATTGACAAGAACATTTATGTTTTGGTAGTTTCAAAACTGTATTAGAAAGCTTACCTAAAATTTGTTGTAAGCTATTCCCTCTAAAATATGCGAGCATAACAAACTAAGAAAATCTAACACAAACTAAATGAAATAATAATTGTCTAGTTTATAAAACTAGCCGAAGGTCGGATGCCAGTTCTTTTAATGGCTATTTTTCATTTCTTGTTTCAGTGCATCATTTCCTGAGGTTTTTCTATGTTTGTTTATTTATTTATTAGAGAGAGTGAGGGCATGCAAGCAAAGGGTGGGGGAGGGAGAGAGAGAATCCTAAGCAGGCTGCACACTCAGTGCGAGCCCCACGCAGAGCTCAGCCCCACGACCAGGAGATCATGATCTGAGCTGAAATTAAGAGTCTAATGTCCGACTGAGTCATCCAGGTGCCCCTCCTGAGGTTTATCTTTGATGTGACTTAAGACAGAGGAAGGAAAAAGAACAGGACGTGATTCTTTCCTAGAGTTCTTCTTGAACTTATCCTGTATCAGTTGCTTTTCTGAGGCATCGATATGGTTTCAGGTTTGACATAATAACACTATGAATCACTGTTAAATGTACTTATTGACATAATAACACTCTGAACCCCTGTTAATTGTGTTATTAACCTCTATCTAAAGGTCCCCAGTGATAAAGTTCTACCAAAATAATTTATAACTTGATTTGTGTTCTCCTTTTCACTGAAGCTATCAGATATTATGGATTCCTTACTCTCCTAGATAAGCCATATCTTGGTTTGTCTAGCACATTTTTGTCAAAAATTATTTAGCTACTTTTATATTTATGAGAATGCCATGCCAAGTTCCCTGGGGAAAGAACAAACCAGAGGACCGCTATATTAGTGCGTGGTTAACATCAAGGATCTGACTTGAGTTTAAATTCTAATTCTTAGATTTAAAAAAAAAAATTCTAATTCTTAGATTTAAATAGCTCTTGCAAGTTTGATCTGATCACTTAAAATCTATAAATAAGTTTCATATCTTTAAAATATCAACAATGATATCTTTTTTCTAGCCATGTCAGAATTTAAAGAGTTAATGCCTAAGAAATACTTTATATAAAGTCTTCTAAATAGGAGGCGTTGGATAGTTGAAGGAATTGGGTGAAATTCACCCAGATTGTACATCTCTACATTCTAATGTCAATTTAGGCAATAAAGGAAAGATTTCTCTTTCAATTCCTGACTTGCAATGATGTCGAAGGCCTAAGATTTCTAACTTGTACACAAGGAGGGCCTTGTGTACAAGTTAGAATTTGGTTAGAATATAGTTATCTAATTAATAATGTATGCATACTAAAGCACATGGTTCATGGATTGTTGCTTTAAAAATGAACAAATTAAAATAGTAAATAGTAAATTTTACCACTTAACACACCTTCAAAGGAAAACCGTGCATGTTACATGAAATAGTTGCCTAGGAAACAAATAATTTCATCTTATTTTGGGCATAGAACTGTAGGTGTATAAATGCTCTGAATCAGTCCCCACCACAGCATGAAAGCCGGTACTTACAAAGACAGCAAGACAGTAGGAACTTCTACCTTGTGGTAGATTAGGAAATCCAGAGAGGAAATGAGGTTTAAATTTTGTGTAACAATTCTTTGTGAGATCAACTGGATAATAACATCCCTTCAAGTTACTAGGAGAAGGTAAGAAGGTAAGAGAAGGTAAGAAATACTTAAATGGATATTTCTCCTCGGCAGCCCCAGTGGCCCAGCGGTGTAGCACTGCCTTCAGCCCAGGGTGTGATCCTGGAGACCCAGGAACGAGTCCCACGTCGGGCTTCCTGCATGGAGCCTGCTTCTCCCTCTGCCTGTGTCTCTGAATCTGTCTCTCTCTCTGTGTGTCTCTCATGAATAAATAAATAAAATCTTTTTAAAAAATAAATAAATAGATAGATATTTCTCCAATATCATATAAATGGTCAATAAATATATGAAATGATGCTCAACATCATTAATCATCAGAGAAATGGAAATGCAAACCATAATGAGATATCCCCTTAAGTCCATTAGGATGGTGACTATGAATAATAATAATAAATAATAAATATGGGCGCCTGGATGGCTCAGCAGTTGAGTGCCTGCTTTTGGCTTAGAGCGGGATCCTGGAGTGCTGGGATGGAGTCCCACATCAGGCTCCATGCATGGAGCCTGCTTCTCCCTCTGCCTGTGTCTCTGCCTCTCTCTCTGTGTCTCTCATAATTAAACAAATAGAATCTTTAAAAATAAATCAATTAATAATAATAATAATAATAATAATAATAATAATGTGTTAGTGAAGGTTTAAAGAAATCGAAACTCTTGTGCACTGTTGGTAGGGGTGTAAAATGGTACAGCCACTATGGAAAACAGATGGAGATTTCTCAAAAAATTAAAACTTCCATATTTAGCAATCCCACATCTGGGTATTTACCTAAAAGTATAGAAAAAATCTTAAAGATATATTTGCACATGTCATTCTCGTTGCAGTATTATTCACAGTGTTAAGAAATGGAAGCATCCCAGCTATTCATTGTTGAATGGATGGATAAAGAAAATGTGATATATTCATACAATGGAATATTATTTAGCCTTTAAAAAGATGGAAATCTTGTCATTTACCACAATATAGATAAATCTTGAGAACACTGTATTTAATGAAAGAAACCTGTCAGGAAAAGACAAATATCACATGTTTCTATTTATAGTAAGTATCTAACGTAGTCAAACTCTTGGTAGAATTTTAATTGCCAGATCTGGGGAGAGGTGGAAAAGGGAATAATAAATGAATATAAAGTTTCAGTTTTGCAAGATGAAAAAGTTCTAGAGATCCATTGCATTAACATATGCATATAATTAACATCACTGCACTGTATAGTTAAAGATGACTAATATGGTAAATTTTATGTTTTTTACCAAAATAAAAACATATAAAACAATTTTGACAATTCAGATCCTTTGCCTTTTCATTTAAATTATTGCCTCTTTAATAAGTGTAGTGTGTTTCTTATTCTCAACATTGATAATTTTATTTTTTTCAATCTTTCTAGTGATTTATCAAGTTTAATTATCTTTTCAAAGACCTAGCTTGTGGTTTCATTGAATTTTCCCTATTATTTTTCAGATTTCTATTTCATTGATTTTTACTTCATTGATTTCTTCCCTTACACTTATTATTTCCTTTTCTTCAGTTGTTTTGAGGTTAATTTGGTCTTCTGGAGTTGGAGTCTTAGAACATTAATTTGAGGCTTTTCTTTTCTGGTGTTTTTAGAGCTATAAATTTCACTTTAAGCTCGCTCCAACAAATTTTGATATATTGTACTTTCATTTTGACTTGTTTTACAATGTTTTCTAATTTCCCTTGAGTTTTATTCTTTATTCATGTGTTTTTTATAAGTGTGTTCTCTAATTTTTGAACTTGGAAATGTACCCTATTTTTTTTGTTTCATTTTGTTGTGGTTTACATACATACTCTTGTGATATCAATCCTTTTAAATTTGTTGAGACATCTTTTAGGTTCAGAATCTAATCTATCTTGATGTGTTCTGCACACAGTTGAAAAAAATATGTTTTATGTTTTGTTGGTTATAGCATTCCATAAAAAAAAATGGGCCAAGTTTGTTGATAACTCAGTACTGGTCTTACAAATTTTTGTCAACCTCTTTTATCCATTATTATGAGAGAAGCACAGAAGTCTGCAACTGTAATTGTGGATTTGTATATTTCTCCTTTTGGCTCTATTATGTTTTTGCTTTTTTGCATTTTGAATCTCTGTATATGCATACCCATTTCAGATTATTATGTATTCTTGTTGAATTGATCCTTTGTAATCATATCATGCCCATCTTTGTCACTTATTATGATGTCAATTAGTATCAAATTTGGCTAATATTTTCTTGGGATATGATAGCAAATTAAGTCCATCAAAATATTGAAAAGTATAACATATCATGATAAATAGATTTTATCTCATAAATGAAGCATTATATCAAAATTAGAAAATAATTTCAGTATATGAACAAAATATGAAAAGAGGAAAATTTTACAATGGTCTCAATAGACATACTAAATTATTTGACAAAAATTAAACATTAATTTATAGTAAAAACTCTCAACACACTATAAATAAAAAAGAATTTTGTCAATCTCATAAACTACATCTATGAAAAACTTTCCCTAAAAGAACCAAGGATTAAGTGTTTTCCCCCTTTAAAATCAAGAACAAAAAAAAATAAAATAAAATAAAATAAAATAAAAAAATAAAATCAAGAACAAGTAAAAAATGTCTTCTGTTACTAATCTATTGAATATTTTACTGGATATTATTATAGATCTTAACTAAAGCAATATGACAAGAGAAAAACAAATAATGCATATAAATTGAAAAGGAAGAAATTAGTATTTATAGATGACATTATAGTCTACATGGGAAAATCACCAAAAAGCTTCTAGAAATAATAAGTGAGTCAACAAAATTACAGGACATAACTCAATATATAAAATTTAGTTTTATTTTATATACAATTCAGGGGATATTGAGGTGAGGCAAAAGAGTAACCTAGGACGTAAAATTTAAGATGGCATTCATTTTTAGGATTGTGGGACTAGGAATAAACAATATTAAATTCAAATAAGAAAATATTACTTACAGTCGCACCAAAAGTCTAAAATACTTAGTGATGAATCTAATAATATATGTAAGATTTTTATGCTGAGAATTGCAAAACATTGCCAAGAGAAATTAATAAAGATTTAAATAGATGAACAGATAAACAGTGTTTGATTAGAAGACCCAAATTCTTCTCAGATTGAATTACAGATTGAAATCAAGCTACATCAATCTCTCAGCAAACTTTTTAACCCTGGTAGAAATGTATAAGCTTAATCTAAAATTTGTTTGGAAAATAAAAGAACTGGAATAGGCAAAACACACACACACACATACACACAAAATTGGAGGATTGAGACTCACTATCTGATTTCAATGTTTACTTTAAAGCTACAGCAATCAAGACACAAAAGGTGACATAAAGCATAATTCCATTTATATAAATTCTGGAAAAAGCAAAACTGTAAGGATAGAACCAGATTATCTTTGGCAAGAGCTAGTGGTGGGAGAAAGGAAATAACTGCAAAATGGCATCAGGGAATGTTTCAGATGATGGCAAGTTTCTCTATCTTGATTGTGGAAGGGTTTACACATCTACATGCAATTGGTCACATTTTGTATGTACTACATGATGATCACTGTGAATAGTGGATAAACCTAGGAGCAGTAGAACCAGGGACTGCAGATTCAGGATTTATTTTATTTAAAAAACAGCTCACCTCTTTGTTGCCACTATAACCTCATGGCCTTAAATAGTGGGTGTTTCTCATTTTTTCATCTGTAAAATGATGATGGTAATAATTACCTTTGTGTAAAGCTCTCTTGACACAGTGCCTGGCACATGCACGTAATTTATGTAATTGTACATGTATATATTTCCCTTCATTTCTTTCCTCTTATGTTAGTATTTCTCAAAGTTTGACTTTTGAGCTTCGGGCATCAGAATCATTTGTATATTAAATTGAGCAGGTAATCAGGTAATGATGCTCTAACACCCTCAGGCTTAGCTTGTTCCCAGCCTCTGCTACCCTTCTTTTCCACAGGCAAAATCCCCACCTGCAGCATCTTCCTCAATCTCTAAGAATGATTTTAATCTGGAGCCATGAAAGATTTATTTGTTCTCTCAAAGTGTCATCTGAGGACTTCATCTATCAGAATATCTTGAGGTGCTTGTTAAAAATCCAGATTTTTGAACTGCAATCCATACTTGTTGAATTATAATTGCTAGGGATAAGGATTCAGAAATCTACATTTAAACAAGCTTCCCGGGTGAGTCTTATAAACTGTTAAAATTTAAGAACTCTAGCCAAACCCACCAATCACACTGACCCAAAGTGTGACTAATGTTGGGTTCAGTTTGTATAACTCCCTTCATATCTACTGTCTTGTGGCTGGTTCCCACTTCTAAGTGGTAGGAATGGAGGGCTTCACTGTATTTATACTGGGCAGATTCTGGCCCAACCTACCCCCTAATGACCAGATTCTGATTCCTACTGATATTTTTTTATTCTGCAAGTGTTTATTGAGTAGGTGGTCAGGCCCTATCTATCATCAGCAACAAAAAAAAAAAAAAAAAAGAAAGAAAGAAAGAAAGAAATTTTCCTGAAGATTATTTTCTAATGCATATACATTTAATTAACAACATTAAACAATTAAGCATAGCCTGTTAGATGATTAAACATTATTATGGAGAAAAATGGAGCAAAAATGGAAATGGAAGTGTGAAGATTATAATTTTAAACAGGATGATCAGAAGAGGCCTCCCCAAAAGGTGAGCTCTCCCTGTGTTTCTTAATATGGCCTAATGAAAAATAATCTTTTCGTTACTAATGTCATGCTTACCCTCTTCTAGAAAGCATGCCTAAAAAAGAGGTAGCATAGAGGTAATTGTTACCATCATGGGTCACTGGCCTGTTCAGAACTGCTTGGCTGGCCCGCCATCTAAAGTCTCTTACCACAGTCAAATTCTGGGGTAGGAGTTGGTTACCTAGAGCCTGGAGCTGGGTCTGGCTATAACATCTGCCCCAGGTCATTTTTCCTAATTCTTCCTTTACCAACCATACCTAGAGATGGTAGATTCACCTGGATGTGAAGGACTAATTGCAGTAATAGACTCCCACCAGAAGAGGGTAGCAGAGGGTTGCAGAGTAAGAGCTGCTGCAGGTAAAGGTCTTTCCCCCATAGAGGCTATGTTCAACAAAGCATTAATGTGGTCAAAGTCAAGAGGTGAGTTCACTGGGTACAGCATTGGCCTGAGAAAGACGTCATTTTTGTGAGAGCTGGAACTTATCTGGAATCACACGTGCCCTGGAAGAAAGGGAAAGCGAAATGTGTCAGAGTAACAATTCTAGAGCACTTTTCTAATAAGGTTTCTTACCTGCTAACAAACCTTTGGTTTCTTGCTAGATAAAGTAGATCCCATGACATAAATACACTGTGGCCCCTATCTATTCAGCTTCCTCTCTTGCCACTCTCACATACTCCACTCCTGTTAAGTTCTACCCCATTAAGAACACAATGGCCTCTACACATGTCTTGAGATCTCAAGACTCAAATTTCCTTTCCTTTTTCTCTGTGGCAAACATTCACTGGAGTTCTTTGCTTAAGCTGATCATATCAAGGACTAAAACTGAAGTCTCAGAGCATTCCCTTATTTGATAATAACATAAAAAGGGATTATGACCACCTATGGTGTTCTTGTCTGCAACTCCAGCAACAAGCACAGTGCCTGTACAATATAGACACTTGATATTTTTTTTTATTGTTAGCATTCATCATATTATTACAGAAGGCAATTAATTGAGATGGCAATTTTTTACAGCCCCCTTTTTTTAAGGGGTCAGCAGTATGATGAATTTCATTTCTACCTATGCTCTGCAGAAAGCAGATATAATGCCTCCTTTGTCAGCAGTACCAAGCAGAAAGCCTGTCACCTACTGATCTCTTTGGGTAGTAAGTTGACAATGATATCAAACAGATGAAGCTAAAAAGCATCACTGGAAGGCAGAATGTTCTTCAGACGATCATCCCCATGAGCGTTAGTCCAAACAAGGCCAAAGGTCATTACTATCCCCTGTGCTTCTAATGGCCATGACACTGACACTACAGCAGATTTACCAACATCTCTCTCAGGACAGGAGCTAACAGATAATATTCTTGACTCCTAGAGCCAAATATATGAGAAAAGAAAAAGAATGGGGTTCACTGAGCTTGTTCTTTTCAACAATGCTGTGGAAAAAATATTCAAAAACATTATTTTTAAAAAAAAAACCATCATTTTTCTTAGCTTTCATGACAGATCTGTAAAAGCTATTATTATTTGCCTCATTTTTAGGAGGCAGTGAAGTAAAGGGGAGGATAGAAGGACATGTGTAAGGTTGCTCACCAGTTTTATTGACCTTAGAGTCCATATTTTTTTCCCATTCTGCCATGCTTTGCCAACTCAATTCAATGTAACCCACGTATCATGTTTTGCAAATTACAAAATTTACAAATTGATTTTATAATTTGTCCAGCAGGAGCACCATATTGGACAGGTAAAATATTAGTTGTCTCTTTGGATAGATAAGGATACTAAGCCCAGAATGGGGATACATGAATTTTGACTCTAAATCCCATCTTCCTTAAACAAATGGCCTGACCTTGTAAAACAGTTCAGGCTGCTTAAATTATAAACAAGAATGGGCAAAAAATTGCAAGATAAGATCTGTCCTTTTTGTCTTAGATAAGTACTTAATAGCAACTCAACCTATCCACACATAAAGTGATAAAAACCTAAGCAAAATAGCATTTCCCTTACTCAAAACGCTGGGGGGAAAAAAAAACACATCAGAAATTAATGTTGTCATTTTAAACACAAAATAATCATGGTCCTTGCTGCTTTCTTACCTGGGTAAGATGGGTTGGGAGGACAGGGGAAGGTAGCAGTGACATAACTATTATTAGATAAGGAAGAGAGAGACAGAAACCAGGTGGGGTCAGCCCCATTGTTTGGCAGAGTACATTAAGGAGTTTTTTATGATATGGTTATGAAAAAAAACCTGAAATTTAGAGTTGAGTTTGGCAGTAGAGTCTAGGTAAACTTGTTATATGAGAAAATTGGGGAGATGCTTTGTTTTGCTAAAATTACCACAAAACAGCAATAAAGCAAAAATCCTGAAATTAATGCCAAAGAATAATATTTAACAGACATGAAATCCAAAGCAAAACAAGATTATGAGAATAGACCTCCATCAGAATTTCAGGAATGTTGGAGAAGAAATTTGGTATGTAACAGAGGGATTTAAGCCAATCTAATTCAGGTATTAAGCAAGGGGAGCCAAACTGATATCTATATTATATTTGCAATTCACAATATGACTAGCCAATGTATACTGAGCAATTATTATATGCCAGCCTTAATACATTTTTGTAAATGGTTTTATCTAATTCTCCTAAGTCTATTAAGTGAATGTAATAATTAACATCTTACAGATGAACAGTGGGTTTAGAGGCATTATGCAATTTTTCTCAAAATCCCATGGGAAATAGAATCAGGGTAGATTAGATAGGTGTGTTTGATCCCAGTGCCTATGACCTTAAAACCATTCTATGACATAACTTCAAGAACTTGAAAACTATAGTTACAACACAAACTTCTTTAAGTTATTCATTAATTTAGATTCACTTCTGTCACATTGAATTAACAAGATTTCTAAGAAATATGTTAATAGAGCCATTACTTAGGATGCTTCTGTATTATCACCATTTAAAAATATAATCAAAAAGAACTACTCTAATGAAACCCTCTCACAGTTTGCAAACGTCTCCTTATTATATCCAGGAAATAAATGTATATGTCAAGGAAAAGCTTCAGTTCCTATATAACTTTTGGAAATCTTAGCCTCTAAGAATAAATTAGTATGATAAAATTATTTAACAAAAAAACTCTTAGGTTTTTTCTTTTCCGTTTATATCATGGAAGTGTGATGCAGCTTTAAATATATGAAGGGATAGTGATAAGGGATGGGGATAAGTTTTATACTTAAAGGTAGTTTGGGAATCCTCGATTCAATAAACTTATTCTCTGCTCTGGACTCTTACTGATTGGGAGGTGGGATGGGGAGTAAAAGAAATAAATTTAGTAAATAGAAGATTTGGGCCCTATCCAGGAGGGACTTTTGCTTCAAATAAGAATACTAGTTCATTACATATTAAATAATTGTTGGGGGGACGCCTGGATGGATCAGCGATTGTGTCTGCCTTGGGCTCAGCGTGTGATTCTAGGGTCTGGGGATGGAGTTCCACATTGGCCTCCCTGCATGGAGCCTGCTTCTCTTCCTGTGTCTCTTCCTCTCTCTGTGTGTCTCTATGAATAAATAAATTAAATCTAAAAAAAAAAAAAAAAAAAAACCTGTTGGGGGGGGTTCAAGAAAATTCACTGGGAAATGATAATACAATGCCAGAATATAGATAGCTACTAATGATGAGTGATTTTTTTATTGTCAGGAACTATGGGAGAACATTTCTATACATGGTTGTGCTCATTCTTCACAATAGCTTTATAAAGTTATTGTTACTTACTTCCATTTTACCAATGAATTGGAGACTCTCATGGGAGTGAAGATAAAGGGAATGGAAGGTAATAGTTTGCAGTCTGAGTCCAGGAGGCTGCTATCCTCTTCCCTACTCCCAATCTGGAATCTAGTGAGCCTTTGAGGTATCATCTTCTGAAACAAATATGGGAATACTGCGAACTATCAAAATCATCATGCCATGTAATGTCGGCTACATCTGGAAAGGCTTTGTGGGGTGGTTAACAGATCAACCAGGAGTATGTCTGGATGCAAGTAAATAAAACTTGTTAAATAGTGACTTAAAATATATGGATACATAGATTATGATTCTCATGTAACAGCAGTCTTGCAATAATGCTGCTGGCATGGTTTAAAGACTCAAAGAGAACAGGATTAGCATCCCTATCATCATATTTTTCTCTTGGCCTTTTCCCATGATCACATGGAGGCTCCCCTAACTTCAGGCATCATGTTGGCATTCATAGCAGTATAAAGTAGTAAAGGGCTAAGGTCACCTTTGTGGGTCTCCAGGTAGCTGTACAAGTAGTAGTAATAATAATAACTATAATAAGAGAAATAATAATAACTTCGATGTATTTGTTGCTGCATATGTGCCAGATTGTATACTATTTTTCCATATATAGTCTTATATAATCCTTATGACAACCTAGACACTATGAGTATTATCTTCATTATATAGATGATAAAATTGAGACTCAGAAAGGTAACACCATATATTCAAGGTCACATAATTAGTAAGAAGGAAAAGTAGGATTCAAACAATAACTTAAGATCTTCAATATTGGGGACGCCTGGGTGGCTCAGCGGTTGAGCATCTGCCTTCAGCTCAGGGCGTGATCCCGGAGTCCTGGATTCAAGTCCCAAATCGGGCTCCCTACATGGAGCCTGCTTCTCCCTCTGCTTATGTCTCTGCCTCTCTCTGTGTCTCTCATGAATAAATAAATAAAATATTAGGAAAGAAAAAGGAAGAGGAAGAGGATGAGAAAGAGAAAGAAGGAGAAGGAAAAGGAGTAAGATAACGAGAGAATCTTTTTTTATGACCTGTAGTTTCAAAGTCTTACAACTTCTTCTGTTTTATTCTGTTGGACACATAGAGTGTCCATGGTGTAATATAGGAAAGGAATATATAAGGGCATGAGTACTAGGAGGTGAGGATCAGAAAAGACTATCCTATAAGCTAGTTACCACAATCTGCCCTCTGGATCAAGTGATTCATTTCCCTACTATATGTGAATATACAAAATATACTCAAGCCCTCCTCCAAAGCCTCATCCACTAACAGCATCTGCTTGAAGTCCAGAATCTTGTCATCTAACAAAAGGCCAGTTACTAATAAAGATCCATGGGTTTAGTTTCATAGATTAAAATCCTCAAAGTGCAGTTCCTTTCAATGTGAGGTCTTACGAACTAGAGGAACTAGCTATCTACACCTCATACACCCAACATTAGCATAGACCAACTTCTACATACATTTACATTCTTTCTCAAAAAAGGGGGAAATGAGTGGCACATAAACATCATGTTTCCTAGGAGTTCTGAGATCCAGCTTAGAAAACATTGAAAGTTCTTTGTTACAGCTCAGTCCCCCTCCTGCCCAGGTGTTACTCTCCATAGCTCTTGGCTTTATGGTCTGGGCTCTTATTTACACTGGCCATCCTTCCTCTTTCATGAAAGCTCATGAATCTGCAGGTGAATAGTCTCAACCTATTTTATGCTAATGGAAGTTTGGAGGTCCAGAGAACTTTCATGGTACTCTCTGTCATTTTTGCTCCAAACTGGCATTATTTCTACTGATGTAATCCTCTTAAAAACTTTTCGGATCTCTTGTGAATCTTCTTGGGGTTCACTCCCTCAGACAACAGCCACAATCACAATTCCCATTGCAATAAACCCATCTCTACTATGAGTCTCTCTGGATAATGCTGAGGAATAATAACTTAATTTTTCTAGAAACCCAATCTTTCTGGAGGGCCTTCTGCCTGACTGAAAGGTTTATGGAAACATCACCATCAATGAATCTGAGATCTTATCAAAATGCTTTTCAGTTATAGTATTTGCTGCATCTGGACCTGGTTTTCCTACAAGTGTCCTAGATTTGCTCTTTACTCAGAAGGCATTTCTTACTTTTAGCATCCCTTGCTATCTTTAGAGGCCCAAAATTTTCAAAACAATCTAATCTCAATTTTTCATTCCCTTCCTTTTATTTACCACTCTTCTTTCTCACTTACTATAGCAGCAGAGAAAAAAAAAAGGAGGCATTTTAATGTTTTGCCCAGAAAACTCCCTAGCTGGATCATCCAGTTCAATAAGCATATTTTCTGCTTTCTGTTACTGTAGACAAAAATATTCTTCAAATTTCAAATTTCAGCTACCACATAACTAGGATCTTCCTTCCTCTATTTTCCAGTATTATCCTCACATCCCTTTAAGCCATCACAGGAAACAGTCTCAAAGTCTCAAAGGAAAAGTCCACCATGTTTGAAAGAGTTTCCTCATTAATACTCTTCCTAATATCATTCTACCTTCTACCCCCTGCCTGGTTCCAAAGCCATTCCCAGGTTTTTAGATGTTTGTTATGACAGTACTCCCACATCCAAGTACTGAAGTCAGTATTAATTATCTAGCCATATAAAAAAATTACTCCAAAATTTGGTGATCAAAAAAAGTAAAATATTTGATAATCCAACACAATTTCTGAAGATCAGGAAACTAGAAGCATTTTTGCCTGGGTGGTTCTAGCTTAAGATCACTCATGAGGTTGTTCTCAAATGTATTCTGAAGATGCAATCATCTAAAAGCACGAGTGGGGCAGGAGGATCCACTTCGAAGTCACTCATGTGGCTGTTGGCAGGAAGCCTTGGTTTCCTGTGACATGAATCTCCCTGTATGATTTCCCAAACAGTTGCAGCTGGCTTTCCCCAGAGTAACTGACTCAAGCAAGAAAGAGAAAAAGTGAGCAAGCCAGAAGCTTCTTTAACTAACTATTGTCTGCATAGTTACAAGCTGTCATTTCTTTATTTCTGCTTTACTCTATTGAGCATAGAGACCAACTCTGATATGTTGTTAAGGTAGGTAAGCAGGATTGTGAGTTCCAGGAGGGAGGATCTTTGGGCTCCATTTGGAGGCTAGCTACTACACATGAACATAGTCACTAATTACCTTTGACATCTTTATATGTGAAGGCAGCCCACTTACATGTGATGTATGAAGCACGGATAAGTAATTCACCACTTTCATTCTGTTTAATTTCTGTGCAGTTTGGGGAGAAAGGTGAAAGCTGTGAGTCTAATCCAACAAAGCATAATGGAAAGTATGTCTTGCTGCTACATTTCTAAGACAAAGATTTTAAAAGAGTGAATTATCCTCCATTCATTACTTCTAAAAATAGTAAGTTACCCTATCAGGTACAGTGTATACTCAAATTATCCTAATTTATTCTTGAGTAAAGAGAATAGATAGAGGACAGAAATGAACATTTGGTAAACCATTGATAAGTAGAGACATTATGCCATGACCACAACATGGCCAATCTCATTTAATTCTCATAGCAACCCAGTAAGGTATCCTTCATTTTACACTTGAAGCCACAATTTGGGGGATAGGTACCAGAGCAAAGAAAGCCACACAGAGTGGAGAAAACTATATAAAAGGCTGGAAAAAATCTACAGAGTGTTTCCCCTTGCATCTTCAGCTAAGTGTGGAGTGCATGAATATGAGGAATTCCTCAGGCACAGGGAAAGGACAGCCATAAAGGAACAGGTGGAAGAATCTGTGGAGCTCACAAATGGCCAGAAGTTGTTTGTCTTCACTAGCTGGAGTAGAAAATGCAATACTTCAGGAGGCATCAGGTAGATGACCCAGAAGGACAATACCTAAATAGTGTTGAAAAACTTGGCCTTGCTCTAGACCAACTTAACAAAAGCTAAAAAGGAAACCTCATAGGTTGAGAGTGATCCTAAGAAGATTAACTGCACCACACAATGAAAGTTAGGAATATTTTTAAAATCCAATTGCTCAACCAGATCAAATACACCATACCTGCTATCTAATAAAAAAAAATAGCAGGTATGAAAGAAGTAGGAAAATATACACTAATAAGGAGAAAAATTGATAAAAACAAAAAAGACATAGATAATAGAATTAGTAAATAAGGACATAACAGGAGTTACAAGTAATCCCATATATTCAAGAGAGTAGACAAAATCATGACTATGTTGAGAAATATACAAAGTTGAATTTCTATATATAAAAATACATTGTTTGAGGTGAAAACTGTACTAGATTTAATTAAGAGCAAAGTGAACATTGTGGGAAAAAATAATAGTAAACTTGATGCACAGCAAAAGAAAGTATCCAAATGAAACAAAATGGTAAAATTAGTTTTCAAAAACTGGAACAAACTAATTCAGCCTAATATTATGCACAAGCAGAGTCATAGGAAGAGGGAAGCATAAAAATATTTGAAAAAAAATGGTTAAAGCGCCTCAAATTGCACTAACAATAGTAAACAGAAAATTTTCAGAGCAGCTAGGTATTAAAAAAGACATATTGTATACCAAGAAACAGAGAGAAAATTTACAAGGAATGTATTTATTGCCAGAAACAACATGAGCCAGAACATAAAGGAACAACAACCTGAAACTACTATCAGTGAGAATTCTGTGCCCAGTACAAATGTCTATCAAAAATGAAGGTGAAATGACAACTTTTTTAAAAAATAAATTTATTTTTTATTGGTGTTCAATTTGCCAACATACAGAATAACACCCAGTGCTCATCCCGTCCAGTGCCCCCCTCAGTGCCCGTCACCCAGTCACCCCCACCCCCTGCCCACCTCCCCTTCCACCACCCCTAGTTCGTTTCCCAGAGTTAGGAGTCTTTACGTTCTGTCTCCCTTTCTGATATTTCCCACACATTTCTTCTCCCTTCCCTTATATTCCCTTTCACTATTATTTATATTTTTTACATATAAACGTTGAAAGAAATCATCCTTAACAGACCTGACTATAACGTACAGGAACAGTAAAGGAAGTTATTCAGACAGAAGAAAAAATAACAGATGGTAAATACATGGGTGAATATAATTTTTCCTTTTATGTATTTGTCTCTAAAGATCTATTTATTTGAGGGAGAAGGGGGGAGGGGAGAGGAAAGGGGAGAGAGAAACTCTGCTGTCTCTGTCATGAGCTCGATCTCGCGACTCTGAGATCATGACCTGAGCAGAAACTGAGAGTCGGAGGCTTAACCGCGTGCTCCATCCAGGCACCCCTACAATTTTGCCTTTTAAAAAATTGTCTTCGAAAAATAATTGACTAACTGAAACAATAATGCATTATAAAATTTATAACACATTTAGAAATGAACTGTATATTAATGACATAAAAAAGGATGTGAGAGGAAAAATGGAGTGCTATGGTGTTATCACCTCATATGTAGTATATTACTAAAATAGTTAAGGAAGTTAAAGATGTATAATATCAACTCCAAAAGAACAACGAAATATACAAATAAATAGTTAAAAGTAGGAAGTTAGGAAAGAAGGTAAAATGGTATGATAAATTGAATTAATCCAAAACAAGGCAGAAATTGAGGAAAATTGTGATAAAGTACAAAGAGGACCAATGGAAATAAATAGCAAGATGGGAGATTTAATCTAAACCGTATCAACAAACATTGAATATAAATGATGTAAACATCCAATCGAAGAGCAGAAAAATCATACTGAATTTTATGAAGAGGCCTAGCTCTATGCTGCCTAAAAGAAATTTACTTTATAAGAACACAAATCAGATGAAAGGACAGAAAAAAATATATCATGTTAATGCTAGCAAAAGAAAGGTTAGAATGGCAAATTGATTAAGTATATTTCACAGTAAAGATTATTATCAGGAATAAAAGAATGATGTCATAATGATAAAAGAATTAATTCATAATAATCTGTTATGAAATGAAGAAGATATAACAAGTTTCAATGCTTTTGCACTTAATTACAGAGCTCAGAATACACATGAATCATAGGTTTATACAAATAAAAAGAGAAACAACTCCACAAATATAGTGGAGGATATCTCTCAATATTTTATGGAACAAATACACATTAAATCGCTAAATATATGGAAGAATTTCACTTCATTATCAACTAACCAGACCTATTAGACATTTATATAACATTCCATTCAACAACATCAAGATACACGCATTTTATAAGTGCACATGAAACATTACTACTTATTCTCTCTCTCTCTTTCATGGAAGGTTATCTAAAAATCACCAGATATTTGGAAACTTAATACCATAGTTATAAATCATATATAGTTCACAGAAGAAACCAAAATACACATTAAAAAGCATTTTAAACTGAAAGAGAGTGAAAACATGGTATATCAAAATGTGTGGAGGCAGCTAAAGCCATAGAAAGAAATTAGAGCATAAAAGCTGATGTTAGATAAAAAGAAATTCTCAGACAATGGCTTCAACTTCCACCTTAGGACAATTGAAAAATTTGAGCAAATTAAATCAATAATAAGCAGAGGAAAGGAAATACTAAATAACAAAAACTATTGAAATAAAAAAGCAGACAAAACAATAAAGAAACTTGATAAACTTTTTCTAAATGGTTGTATCATTCTGTATTCCTACGAGCAATGTATGAGCGCTCTGGTTGCTCACCAACAGCTGGCATAGCTTGTCTGTAACGCTGCAGGCATTTGAGCATGCCTGGGTGGCTATTAAGTGTCTGCCTTTGGCTCAGGTCATGATCTCAGGGTCCTGGTATTGAGCCCCGTGTCCAGCTCCCTGCTCAGTGGGGAGTCTGCTTATCCCTCTCCCTCTCTCTCTCTCTCTCTGTCTCTCTCTCAAATAAGTAAATAAATAAAATCGTTTCAAAAAATTGTAGGCATTCCAGCAGCTATGTAGTGTTAATTCATTGTGCTTTTAATTTGCATGTTCCTAATGACTGAAATTGAGTTTTTTCACGTATTTATTTTCCATATGCACATCTTCTATGGAGTACCTATTCAAATCTTTTGCCTATTTGAAAATTGGCTGTTTATTATTGATATGCAGTATTCTCTATATATTCTAGATACAAGTTCTTTGTCAAATGCAAGTTTTGCAAATATTTTCTTCCATTCTTGACTTACTTTTTTCCCTTTTATTAATAGTCTTCTAAAGAGTAAAATTTTTAAATTTTTATAAAGCTGAATTGATCCCTTTATATCTCTTCTTTTTTCATGTCCTATTTAAATATCTTTGCTGAGTTAAGATCTATGTTTTCTTTTGGATGCTTGGTAGTTTTTAGTTCTTAAATGTTAGGTCTGTAATCCATTTTGAGTTTTTGCCTATGAAATGAAAGTATCTCTATTACATCCATTGCAAATATTTTCTTTCAGTTTGTTTTATAAAAAAGGTTTTAACTTTGTTTATAATGGCTTTATTGGTAACAAAAAATGTGCTTTTTAATTGTGTACAGCCAAACTTTCAACCCCTTTTTTTTTTAATCTGGATTTTCATTTATATCTGGAATGCCTTTATCTGCACCTAGGTTTATTTTATTTTATTTTATTTTATTTTATTTTATTTTATTTTATTTACTCATGAGAGACAGAGAGAGATTGAGGCAGAGACATAGGCAGAGGGAGAACAGGCTCCTCACCAGGGAGCCCGGTGTAGGACTCGATCCCTGAACCTCCAGGATCACTCCCTGAGCCTAAAGCAGACACTCAATCGCTGAGCCACCCAGGTGTCCCATCTATACCTAAGTTAAAGAGGAATGCATTTTAAGTTTAAAAATTTTTAAATAAAGATTAATAAAATCTTTTAAATGATATATCCTTCCAGTACTTGTATGGCTTACTGTTTACTATTATATTGCTGAACCATATAGAGCTTATTTTTGTGTATAAGGTGAAGGATGGATCAAAATTTATGACTTTTTTCAAATGATTAACCAGTTATTCTGGACATCTTTGAATCAGTGCTTTGAGCTGTCACTCTTATTACATATTAGAGTTCCACATTATTTGGGCTCTATATTTTTTACTTTTCTTTTTTTTTTAAGATTTTATTTATTTATTTATTCATCAGAGACACAGAGAGAGAGAGTGGTAGAGACACAGGCAGAGAGAGAAGCTGGCCCCATGCAGAGAGCCCAAATGCAGGACCTGATCCCAGCACTCCAGGATCATGCCCTAGGCTGAAGGCAGGCACTAAACCGGTGAGCCACCCAGGGATCCTCTATTTTTTACTTTTCTATTCCACAATCCTCTCTATGTTTGTTTCCAGGACCATATATGCTGTCAATTTACATTAACACATGATTTTATGTCTCATATACGTAAGATTTACATTCTTTCCACCAACCTGCAGGAAAGTCTTCACCAAATTTATGTTGCCTCTTGGATTACTGCTATAAAATTACATCCAAAATTTAACTTTATACCCGTTCTCTGTCCTCATTTCTCATGTGAGTCCACTGATTTTCTCTTAGAGATACTGAAAAATAGCAATCCTGTAACTTCACTACTTTACAGTAAAACCACTTACCACAGAAGGAGTACTTCTCCCAGGTGAGATGCCCTCATCAGTATTTAGTGTCTCCTAGATACCTTTCTCTTCTTAACAACATTGCAGCACTCCCAATGGTTCAGCTTCTATCCAGCAGATTTCTGGCACAGGAAATTCATGGCTGGTGCTTGATGCGAAGAAATTTGGACTAGTGACCCCACCAATTTGGGGGGTGTATAGATGTAAAGGGTCTGAAAATCTGTACACATCACTCAAAATGACTTTTGTCCACTTACTCATTGATAGGTGTTGCAATTGCTTCTTCAGTTGTTAGCAAATAACAGGGGAGTGGCCAATTCAGCCAGATGTTAAGCAGCAGAGAAAATCTCAGATGTGGCATTCTTTTCTGCAGTATTGGTTGGTCTCACAAGTATCTCCAAAGAAGTATAGATTGCTTAAATTAAGATACTAAGTATTTTCTATTTTGTTGTTTGGTGTCTAAGAACCCACGTATTAAATTCTTTTTGATGGGACACCTGGGTGGCTTAGAAGATGAGCGGCTGCCTTTGCTCAGGGTGTGATCCCAGAGTCCTGGGATCAAATCCCACATCGGGTTCCCTGCATGGAGCTTGCTTCTCCCTCTGCCTATGTCTCTGCCTCTCTCTGTCTCTCATGAATAAATAAACAAAATCTTTAAAAACAAGCAACCAAACAAACAAACAAAAACAAAAACGTGTTTTTGGGATGCCTGGGTGGCTCAGCGGTTGAGTGCCTGCCTTCAGCCCAGGGCGTGATCCTGGAGTCCCTGGATCAAGTCCTGCATCGGGCTCCCTGCATGGAGCCTGCTCCTCTCTCTGCCTATGTCTCTGCTTCTCTCTCTCTGTGTGTGTGTCTCTCATGAATAAATAAATAAAATCTTTTTAAAAAAATAAAAATAAATAAATAAATAAATAAATAAATAAATAAATAAAATCTTGTTTAAATAAATAAATAAATATTTTTTGAAATTCAGTGTCAGGAAAAACATTTGCTTTTCCCAAGAGATCAAATATATTGTATCTAAATAGATTATTTTCTAAGCTTTCTCAAACCTTTATTTTCTCTTTTGCAACAGGGGATATGGAATACAAAAAAACTAACCAAATAAATAAACTGTTCTTATGGTAGTTGGAAATAGGTTAATATTCCCTTGTTTAACATAATCATAAAGGAGTACCATGGTAGCAGGACAAGGAGAGAAATCTTCCAAGAGAAAATTAAATGGACCATGAAAGATAAAATCAAGCAAACTGAGTATTCTGACACTACAAAGTCAAACACACCTAAAGGCCAATACTACTAAAAACAAAAACAAAACTTTCTCATAAAACAGAATTGCTCTAGGTTTGAATTCACTGGAAAAGAATTAGTCAAAATGTTAAATGACAAGTATATTAAACTCCTTGTTTATGCTTTTTGCAATGGTAAAAGGCAGATTTTCAAATTATTGAGTACAGTATCAAGATTAGTAAAAACACAAGAAGCAAAATGACTAATTATGCAGACTAGCTACTTTAAGACTAGACGTGTCACTTGATAATTAAGGTGTCAGTGAAATCAAGAAGATTTATAAGTCTTTTGTAATAAAATTCTACCCTGAGAGCTGTTGATTTTCCAGGTAAAATGTGTCTTAAAATGACATGTGCATTTGCCACATAGATTTTATTTAATATATGTTAATATTTACACTATCAATGTTCTAAACTACTTCAGGATCAAATCTTTAGAACAGAGAGGATAAATACTGTAAGAAATGTGATACTATACTGTCAAAAACAGGGGATGAGGGAGCCAAGATTCTACATTTATATTTCTATCTTATGCCCTTTTCTTGGGAAAGCTCATCCAATTAATATTACTTCCATTCAATCTTCAAAATTGATAGATTTTTTATGTGTGAACTGTCAACACTAATTTTAGTTGTCTGAAGGATATCTGCAATAGTGTGCAAAGCAACTCCTGCAAGTTTCACTATAACAAATTCCAATTTCTAGTCTAACATGTACAAATCTTGGAAATCACCCCTCCATCCCTACAACCTATGAGAAGCCGAACAAACTGAAAACTCAAGAACTTCTTTTATATCCATATAAAAGTGAGGTCACAGGGAAAACCATTGTCCATAGAATTAGACAGACAGGCAGACAGAACAGAGAATCACAACTTGCTGGAGCAGAAACCTTTAGAGGAACCAGTACTGGGATAGTAAATCCTAAATTGTAATTGATGAATTGTTGGAGGTCAGTGTGGACGAGTTTGAGAGTCAAAAGCTCTAGAGGCTCAGTCACAGAGGAGGGAAGATGGAGGTTTCCACAATTTTATGAGTTTTACCTCAAGAGCTTGACCAGGTTCTCATAGTGAATAGCAGTGAAAAAAATCCCCCCATTCTTCCTTGTAGCAAAAGGGGGGAAAGTCACTGTTTTGAAATACAACAGAACATTCTGTTTTTCTTAACACCCTCTGTCCTCAGGAGGAACTATTTAACCAGCGTCTAATGTATTGGGGTATTTTTTGTTTGGGGGTGAGGGGGTTTAGAGCCTAACTGACCTGGGAAAAGTGAAATACCCAACTCCAGCTAGCTCTAGCATTCCACATTGAGGGAGAAAAATGTGCACCTCTAGATCTTTCTGGTCTTCTATTTCAAATAACAGAAATACACAACTCCAACCCACTCTAGCCACCTTTTCTGATCTAAGGGCAGGAAGAACTGAGAAGCACTTATAAAGTTCACAGTGCCATGGCACAGACCCGCTAAAAGACCAAGACCTACTCAGAAGATAATAGAATGTCCCTCTCCACTGCACCACATTACTAAAAGCCTATTTACAGGAGTTCCTTAACCCAGTATATCATGTGCAACTACCAAGAAAAAAGTACAAGGTATACAAAAAGGCCAAAAAAACAAAACAAAACAAAACAAAACAAAACACAAACAAACAACCCCACAGTCTTAAGAGAGCAAGCAATACAACCAGACTCAGATATAGCACTCACGTCAGAATTATCAGACTAAGAAATTAAAACAACAATGATTAATATGTTCATAATGCTAATGGATAAAGTAGACAGGGTTTAAGAATAGATGAAGCAAGATAAGCAGAGAGATGGAATTTCTAAGAAAGAATAAAAAAGACACAGTAGAGATCAATTAAAAAATAAATAAATAATGTCTTTAGGGGAACCTGGGTGGCTTAGTCACTTAAACGTGTAACTCTTGATTTCAGCTCAGGTCATAATCTCAGAGTCCTGAGATTGAGCCCCACATCAGGCTCTGCTCTCAGCAGGGAGTCTGCTTGAGATTCTCTCTCTCTCTCCCTTCCCCCCACACGTGGGCACTCTCTTTCTCTCAAAATAATAAATAAATAAATCTTTAAAAATAAATAATGTCTTAGTTGGTTTCTTAGTAGAGTGGACAGCTGAGGAAAGAATCTCTGAGCTTGAGGATAGCTAAATAGAAACTGTCTAAACTGAAAAGCAAAGAGAAAAAGATTGAAAAAATCAGAATATTCAATAACTATGGGACAACTATAAAGGTGTAACATGCATGTTATGGGAATACCAGAAGGCAAAGAAAGATAGAAAGGAACATAAAAGAATTTGAAGCTGTAATGACTGAGAATTTCCCCCAATTTAATGTCAGGCATCAAATCACAGATCCAGGAAGTAGGAGAACACCAAGCAGGATGAATGCCAAAAATTTTCACCTAAGTATATTATATTTAAACTACAAGGTGCCCAATCCAGTTATGAAATGAGCAGAAGACATGAACAAATATTTGTCCAAAGAAGACCTACACATAGCTGACAAGCACATGGAAAATGCTCCACATGACTTGCCATCAGGGAAACACAAATAAAAACCACAATGAGATACCACCTTACACCAGTGAGAATGGTGAAAATTAACAAGACAGGAAACAACAAATGTTGGTAAGGATGTGGAGAAAGGGGAACCCTCCTGCACTGTTGGTGGGAATGTGAACTGGTACAGCCACTTTGGAAAACTGTGCAGGTTCCTCAAGGAGTTAAAAATAGAGCCACCCTATGACCCAGCAATTGCACTACTGAGGATTTACCCCAAAGATACAGATGTAGTGAAATGATGGGACACTGACACCCCATTGTTCATAGCAGCAATGTCCACAATAGCCAAACTGTGGAAGGAGACTCGATGTCCTTCGACAGATGAATGGATAAAGAAGATGTGATATATGTATATATAAATTTATGAATATTACTCAGCCATAAGAAAGGATGAATACCTTTTCTGCTTCAATGTGGATGGAACTGGATGATATTATGCTAAATGAAATAAGTCAGTCGGAGAAAGACAGTTATCATATGGTTTCACTCATACATGAAATATAAGAAATAGTGAAAGGGACTATAAGGGAAAGGAGGGAAACTGAGTGGGGAAAAATTAGAGAGGAAGACAAACCATGAGAGACTCCTAACTCTGGGAAACAAAGGGTTGCAGAAGGGGAGGTGGTTGGAGGGTTGGGGTAATTGGGTGAAGGGCACTAAGGAGGGCATTTGATGGGATGAGCACTGGGTATTATACTATATGTTGGCAAATTGAATTTAAATAAAGTATTTTTTAAAAGAACAGAAAGAAAGAACAAAATTGTTCCTGTTTACATATGATATACTTGCTTATGTAGAGCATTTTAAGGAATTTACCAAAGCCAGAAATCTGTATTTCATGTCTTACACACACACACACACACACACACACACACACACACACTATTACAAGGTCCCTAACTGGTTTAGATGGAAGAGCATGAGACACTTGATCTCGGGGTTAAGAGTTCAAGCCCCACAATGGGTATAGAGATTACTTAACTAAATAAGTAAGCAACAACAACAACAACAAAAAACAAAGATAAAGAAAAAAATCCTAAAAGAAGCTAGAGGAAAATAATTACATCCAACTTTTCCTCAGAAACCATACAAACAAGGAGAGTGAAAGGAAATGAGAGATAAAGTGAGAGATTTGATGACAGAAAAAAAACCTACTAATGTAGAATTCTTTGTCCTGCAAAATGATCCTTCAAAGGCAAAAACTGAGAAAATAAAGACTTTTTTGTGTTTTCCAGCATGTTGTGTAAGGTAGAGAATCATGGGAGACCATGCTAGTGAGGTGGACAAAATCCAGATTAAAGCGGGTTAGGCAAGCCATGTAAAAAATCAACTCAATCTCAGGGTGTTTGGGTGGCTCAATCAGTTAAGTGTTTGAGGCTTGGTTTAGGCTCAGGGCATCATCTTGGGGACATGAGATCAAGATTCTTCCTCTCTCCCTTTGCCCCAGCCCACTCATCTCATGCCCTCTCTCTCTAAAAAAATAAAAAATCAATTTAATCCTATAGTCAATGGTACTAGCTGGTACTTATTAAGTGCTTATCATTTTCTAAGTATTGTGGTACTTTTTACATATATAATCTTATTTAAATCCTCACAACTCAAGCAAGAAAATTGAGACATAGAGGAATTAAGCAATTTCTGAACAACAATGCAATGGGGAGTCATTAGAAGTTTTTAAATAAGAAAATCATGTTGCTGTGCACATGTTGTTTGTCCTCTATTATTGACTCCTTAATGGGTTCAGGAAATGTTAAAGCTAAAATGGATCTTAGAGACAATCTAGCTCAACCATTTTAATTTACACAACAAGAAACAAGTCCAGAGAGGCACATTAACTCGGTCAGGCCCTACAGATTCACTGGTAGAGTATGATTAGAATTTAGGATTTCAGACTGACTCTACTTCAGTGTGTTCCTTCCATTAACAGTCTCTGCTTGGACTTTAAAGATCATCAATTCAAACCAGTAACAATGACTGTAACCCTAACTTTTTTTTTAAGATTGATTGATTGATTGATTGATTGATGAGAGAGAGAGAGAGTGAGAGAGAGAGAGGGAGAGAAGCAGAGACATAGGCAGAGGGAGAAGCAGGCTCCATTCAGGAAGCCTAATGTGGGACTCAATCCCGAGACTCCAGGATCATGCCCTGAGCCGAAGGTAGACGCTCAACCACTGAGACATCCAGGCGTCCTAGACTGTAACCCTAACTTTAATAACATCTCCTTCTTCCCTTCTTTTTACACATTTACCATATCTGACATGTGATGTAAGACAGAAAATAAGACATTGGTTTTCCACCATGTGAAATTAGAATAGTTGACATTCATTGATGCTCACTCAGTCATTTCAAACAGAATTGATTTCATTTTATTAGAGCTTTTAGGTTAAACTCTTGATAATTGCCTCATTAAATTTTACTCCTCTAACATGCTCCTTGGCAAATTGTGGAGAAGTCGCCTCTGAAATGATGTAGGGAAAAGATTGTGGATTTAGGAGCCAAGATAACAGGGCTCATGATCAAGTTCCATTATTTGTAGGTCAACTGATCTTGCACTAATTACTTAAATATTTTGGTGAATTAGTGGCAGCATTAATAACAATCTTGCCAAATTGTTGTGAAGATTAAAATCTATCATGATAAGTAGGTATATTTTTGATGTTCAAATGTTTTAGAAAAAAACTCAATTTTTCATTTTTTTGTAATCCATTAACTTGTTGAAAGTAAAGTGATAATATAAGCAGATAATGAGAAAATGCAATGCCTTGGTTGCTTATAGTAATCAACACATACCTGAGAATCTGGTAAAGTAAAAATGTTTAAATTTATATTTAAGTGAGAGAATTTGTCATTTTAAAAACAGATTCTCTTCCTACAGCTATTATTTATGCAGCAGATAACTTTAGAGTAAGATAAAATTCAAAATTGTGTGTGGAAATAACACAATAATATATAGATTTTTCAATGTCATGTTTAGGCATGTATCTGAAAGTTCAAAGAGTATTTGAGAAATAAAGACACATAATCTGTAAGAAAAAGAATACAGGAATAAGTTTGCCAAATTAAACACAAAACACAAAAAACTGTATTATTTCCTAGGTGAATGTATATTTGAGTTACTATTTACTATTGATTAGGGCCCTGTTCATAGATTCTGCATAGTTGTGAACTTTTTAAACTTTTAGAAAATTTCTGAATTACAAATATTTTTTGGTTCAGAAAAAAATTAAAATAATTCTTGTCCGGTAGAAAAGGTAACTCCAAAAGTTATAGTTTTATTGACATGCGGGTATTAGCCATTTTTGTACCTAACACAGCAAATGTACTTACACATTTCTCTTCGAGCTGAATAAATAAATATGTTCTACACATGTTCTTTGTCTTTTGGGGGGTGGGGAATTATGTGTGTCAGCTCAATGAATTTTCACAAATTGTACCTACCCAATGTAACTGCACTCAAGTCAGGATGCAGACCATGGCTGTTGTCCTAGAAGCCCCTCCAAACATAGCTGAAACATGTAAGGGTAACCACTATCTGACTTCTAATCATATAGATTAGTTTTGCATTTATATATATATACATATATATGTAATACATATATATATGTATTGCATTGAAGTTTATGTAGATATGCAATGCAAAACTTATTTGTTATATATATATATCATCATATACATACTATATTTGATTTTAATAATTATATAATATGTGCTTTTTCCATTCTGACTTCCTTAAAAATCCAACATTAAATTTGTGTCTCATCCAAGTTGATGTGTATAATCATAGTTTGTTTATTCTTATTTCCGTATAGAATTCCATTGTATGAATCTTTTTTAAAACTATAATGATACATAACATAATATTAGTTTCAGATGTACAGTATAATTCAACATTTGTATAATTGCAAAATGATCATCACAATAAATCTTCTTATCATCCATCACCATATGTAGTTACCATTTCTTTATGATGAGGACTTCTAAGATTCACTCTTTTAGCAACTTTCAAATATGCAGTGCAATATTATTAACTATAGTTACCATGTTGAATATTACATTCCCAAAACTTTCGAGTCTTATAATTGGAAGCTTGTACCTTTTGTTTGCCTTCACCCATTTTGTCCACCCCCCTCTTATCATCTCTAACAAACGTCAATCTGTTCTCTATATCTGTGAGATACAATGAATAAATGTTCTTGGAACCAGCTTTACCATCCTGCTGTTCCCTTAAATAATCAAATTTTTGGAAGGTGTTTGACATATATTTATACAAGAATCACCATTTTTTTTTGACATTTAAAAAATTTAATTATGATGGAGTGGACCTTTTTGATGTCAAGGTTTTTCTAGGAAGAATCCCTTGAAAACTCTCTCCAGGTAAGGTCATAAAAGGAAAGGGGGCCTTGTCACTCTAGCAAAAAAGTGGACTGAACCATTACTGGTGAGTTGTTGTGATTAATTAATAATATCTATCCATTTTATATCACTACTAAGGGGGTCAATATATCTACATAGAAGCAAACACCCTCAGAGAGAAAAACATAGGCTAGAACATGTATTCAATCCCTCTCCTTTTGCAGCTCAATTTTATTAAAATCTCTCTGATGCCATGGCTTGAAGTCAACCAGGTGAGGAATCCTGGCAGAAAGAATATCAAGGTCATCCCAGGGATACTCACTTGGAATAGTCAGGACGAGTGAATCAGGCTCACTTCCAGGGCTGAATGACTGTGGAAAAAAGGTAGTGTCACAAGGGAAAAACTGTGAAGATAAGACCAAAAACCTTCTGCCCTCCTGTTGTCGCTCCCCCAATTACTCCACTACAGAAGCAATACTCTAGGAATAGTCACTTAGTATATAAAGCTAAATAAAAAAACAGTAATCCTGGAGACCAAAAGGCAGAACACTTCTGGCTATTCTCCAACTCAGAGTCACTACAGACTGAGGGGATCTACATTCATGGCTTGTGGGGACAATCAGCTTGACAGCCCAAACTGTCCATATGGCTACCATGGGCAAGCATAATACTTAGACAAAATTCTTTCTTTCTTCCGTTTCCTATAACTTAGAAACTCCTGCCCAACCAGCAGAAGAGCCACTGGAGTAGTGGACAGTGAGAATATCCTAACTATCTGGGGACACCTTACAAGAGTATCACTGTGAAGCCAGTGACAGAATAAATGGCAGCAGGAGAGAAAGGTCATTACTAGACTGATTAAATTCATTAGGTTTCTTGCTCTGAATATTCTCAGGCAGCCCCTCTGGACTGAATAAATTGTGGGATTCTGAAAATATGCAACTCAAGGGATGAAGCCACATTAAAAAAAAGATAGTACATTTTCTACTAACACAGAAAGAGTGAAAGAAGAGTGGATTATTCAAAAGAGATAAGAACTTTATGTATCTGCACCTAAAGTTTTAATGAGACCTATTCTAGTTGTTATGGGTTGAGTTGTGTCCCTGAAAAATTCATATGTTAAAGTCTTAGCCTCTAACATCCCAGAATGTAACTTATTTAGAAATAGAATCTTTACAGAAGCAATCAAGTTAGAATGAGTCATTTGGGTGAAACTTTATCCAATATAGCTGGAGCTATAGAAAGGGGAATTTTGTACATGGACACACATACAGGGAGATTTACATGTGAATATGAAGATGGCTATCTCAACCCAAAGAGAGGGGCTTGGAACAAATCTTTTCCTCACAGCCCTTAAAACCCTTAAACTAATCCTGACAATACATTGATTTCAGACTTTCAGCCTCAAAACTATAAGACAAATTTGTTATTTGAGCCACTCAGTTTGTGGTATTTTGTTACAGCAGCCCTAACAAACCAATACATGAGTTTTTATTTGAACAGGTGAGTTATCTGGATCTGTAAGAAGACATAGATGCCTACTTCATAAAATAGTAATGTATTGTTATTATATCATAAATGTATCAAACTGTATATGTACAAATGTTATCCACTCAAATTTTCCTTTTATGTGGAAGGAGCTCATTTACACCAATATGTGGCCCTTTAATCAAAACCATCAGAGAACTTAGTGTTATTGTTGGCATTGAATATTCTTCTTTGCTGCTTCTTTGGTCATAGAAAAAGATTCAATCACAAGCACAAATGAGGACATAGGCCCAAGACTGGCCAATGATATCATCCCCTGAACCTAGCCACAATAATCCATCTGATCATGAAATTTATTTAAAAGTAAATGCCTCCAAGGGTCCCTGGGTGGCTCAGTCAGTTAAGGGTCTGACTCTTGATTTTAGCTCAGGTCTTGGTCTCAGGGTCCTGGCTCAAGCCCCACGGTGGGCTCCACAGTTAATGTGGATACTGCTTGAAATTCTGCCTCTCTCTCTGCCCCCTCTGCTCTCTCTCTCTCTCTCTCTCTCTCTCTCTCACACACACACACACACACACACACACACACACAAATGAATACATCTAAAAAAAAGTAAATGCTTCCATCACCTTCTAAGAAATCTCTCCCCCACCTATTATTAATTAACTTTAAATTATGTTTCTGTCACAACTGAAATTACAACATTTTACTCAATACATTTTTGGAAATTTCCTTAAGACTAATATTCCCAATGATTAAGTGTAGATTATATATCTTGGATTTTTAGAGGGGAGTCACTTGATTTTGTAGAATTGGACATTTGGATGACCCAACTATGATCATCTCATGGTTGTAAGTGGAATTAGAACAAAAATGTAGGCCTTGTAATATATAACAACAAATTAGTGAGTTTTGGGAGCTGGAAACAGCAATGAAACTTACCTAATCTAATTCTCAGTCTAATACTTGAATGCTCTTGATAATATTTCTAATAAATATCAGATTTGAAAGTGTCATGTTTATTATAACACATTGTTTTTCATAGTGATGGGCAATAAATGGTATTTAATTTGAAGTATACTAAATAAGGGATATAGTAATTCTATTTGATACCAAACATGTAGATGTCTAGAAAGTAATGGATTTGCTTTCCTATGGGACTTGTAAATAGATTTTATGAAGTTCAGAATCTTCAAAGTTGCTCTATTTTCTCAACCGGATAGCTAACTACCAAATAACTCATGTAGATATAATTAACATACATAATGATAATGGTAACAATAATACTTATGTAATAATAGTGATTTCCTACAATAATTTAAAAATTGACATATAGTATCCCAGGCCTTTGTTTTGAGATACACAAAGATATATTGAGAAATTATAAAAAATTATTAAGAACTCTGCCTCTTACATTAAATAGAGCAATGTAAGTGGCATAAGATAATCACTGTAAAATAATTGTTCATTTAGTCCAAATCTAGCATATCTCTTCCTATGCACTAGAGGAAAAGTTAATATTTAAGGCTGAAGTCTCACCCCAGATGGAATGCTTTTCAATGATCACGAACGAAAATTAGCAATCTGTCATTATGTCAACTGGAAAGTCTTTTATTGCATATACCTAGTACTGTGAGAGAAAAAGCTATGAATCCCACACTATTAGATTAGATAATTCTTAACAATGCAGAATTCAAACAAGTTATATATAAAACAAAGAAAATAATGCTACATGTGATAATTTATAATTATTTTATATGCATATACAATATCTGAAAAGTAAAACGGAATATACACTTATATACACATATAAACACACACATACATGCACACATATATATTTAATCACTTAGGTTTGAGTTGAAAGCTATATACAAAGACCTTAAAAAAAGTATAAATTGTATCATGAATCATTTCCAAAAATATAATCTGATGATCTACTCGCAGATCTCTGCAAGTTAGAGATACTACTATGAGAAATTATTTAAAATTTATACCCTAAGCATGATCTACTTAAGGTCATTGTACATAACTCTCAACTCAAATCTAACTGATTAAATGTGTAGCTTTGATTGTATGCATATATATTTTTAAAAATTTATTATTGGTGTTCAATTTGCCAACATATAGCATAACACCCAGTGCTCATCCCATCAAGTGTCCCCCTCAGTGCCTGTCACCCAGTCACCCTCACCCCCCACCCACCTCCCTTTGTACCACCCCTTGGTCATTTCCCAGAGTTAGGAGTCTCTCATGTTCTGTCTCCCTTTGTGATATTTCCCATTTATTTTTTCTCCTTTCCCCTTTATTCCCTTTCACTATTATTTATATTCCCCAAATAAATGAGACCATATGTTTGTCCTTCTCCGACTGACTTATTTCACTCAGCATAATACCCTCCAGTTCCATCCATGTCGAAGCAAATGGTGGGTATTTGTCATTTCTAATGGCTGAGTAATATTCCATTGTATACATAGACCACAGCTTCTTTATCCATTCCTCTTTCGATGGACACCGAGGCTCCTTCCACAGTTTGGCTATTGTGGACATTGCTGTTAGAAACATCGGGGTGCAGGTGTCCAGGGGTTTCACTGCATCTGTATCTTTGGGGTAGATCCCCAACAGTGCAATTGCTGGGTCGTAGGGCAGATCTATTTTTAAGTCTTTGAGGAACCTCCACACAGTTTTCCAGAGTGGCTGCACCAGTTCACATTCCCACCAACAGTGTAAGAGGGTTCCCTTTTCTCCGCATCCTCTCCAACATTTGTGGTTTCCTGCCTTGTTAATTTTCCCCATTCTCACTGGTGTGAGGTGGTATCTCATTGTGGTTTTGATTTGTATTTCCCTGATGGCCAGTGATGCAGAGCATTTTCTCATGTGCTTGTTGACCATGTCTATGTCTCCCTCTGTGAGATTTCTGTTCATGTCTTTTGGCCATTTCATGATTGGATTGTTTGTTTCTTTGCTGTTGAGTTTAATAAGTTCTTTATAGATCTTGGATACTAGTCCTTTATCTGATACATCATTTGTAAATATCTTCTACCATTTTGTAGGTTGTCTTTTAGTTTTATTGACTGTTCCTTTCGCTGTGCAGAAGCTTCTTATCTTGATGAAGTCCCAATAGTTCATGTTTGCTTTTGTTTCTCTTGCCTTCATGGATGTATCTTGCAAGAAGTTATTGTGGCCAAGCTCAAATAAGGTGTTGCCTGTGTTCTCCCATAGGATTTTGATGGAATCTTGTCTCACATTAAGATCTTTCATCCATTTTGAGTTTATCTTTGTGTATGGTGTAAGAGAATGGTCTAGTTTCATTCTTCTGCATGTGGATGTCCAATTTTCCCAGCACCATTTATTGAAGAGACTGTCTTTTTTCCAGGGGATAGTCTTTCCTCCTGTGTCGAATATTAGTTGACCATAAAGTTGAGGGTCCACTTCTGGATTCTCTATTCTGTTCCATTGATCTATGTGTCTGTTTTTGTGCCAGGACCACACTGTCTTGATGACCACAGCTTTGTAGTACAACCTGAAATCTGGCATTGTGATGCCCTCAGCTATGGTTTTCTTTTTTAAAATTCCCCTGCGTATTCGGGGTCTTTTCTGATTCCACACAAATCTTAAGATAATCTGTTCCAACTCTCTGAAGAAAGTCCATGGTATTTTGATAGGGATTGCATTAAATGTATAAATTGCCCTGGGTAACATTGACATTGTCACAATATTAATTCTGCCAATCCATGAGCATGGAATATTTTTCCATCTCTTTGTGTCTTCCTCAATTTCTTTCAGAGGTGTTCTGTAGTTTTTAGGGTATAGATCCTTTACCTCTTTGGTTAGGTTTATTCCTAGGTATCTTATGCTTTTGGGTGCAATTATAAATGAGATTGACTCCTTAATTTCTCTTTCCTCAGTCTCATTGTTAGTGTATAGAAATGCCACTGACTTCTGGGCATTGATTTTGTATCCTGCCACACTGCCAAATTGCTGTATGAGTTCTAGCAATCTTGAGGTGGAGGCTTTTGGATTTTCTATGTATAGTATCATGTCATCTGCAAAGAGGGAGATTTGGACTTCTTCTTTGCCAATTTGAATGCCTTTTATTTCTTTTTGTTGTCTGATTGCTGAGGCTAGGACTTCTAGTACTATGTTGAATAGCAGTGGTGAGAGTGGACATCCCTGTCTTGTTCCTGATCTTATGGGAAAGGCTCCCAGTGTTTCCCCATTGAGAATGCTATTTGCTGTGGGCTTTTTGTAGATGGCTTTTAAGATGCTGAGGAATGTTCCCTCTATCCCTACACTCTGAAGAGTTTTGATCAGGAATGGATGCTGTATTTTGTCAAATGCTTTCTCTTCATCTATTGAGAGGATCATATGGTTCTTGTTTTTTCTCCTGCTGATATGATCAATCACACTGGACCAGATGGATATCACAGATATTTACAGAACTTTACATCCAAACGCAACTGAATACACATTCTTTTCAAGTGCACATGGAACTTTCTCCAGAATAGACCACATACTGGGTCACAAATCAGGTCTTAACCAATACCAAAAGATTGAGATTGTCACCTGGGTATTTTCAGACCATAATGCTTTGAAATTAAAACTCAATCACAAGAAGAAGTTTGGAAGGATTTCAAACACGTGGAGGTTAAGGATCATCCTACTAAAAGACGAAAGGGTCAACCAAGAAATTAGAGAAGAATTAGAAAGTTTCATGGAAACTAATGAAAATGAAGATACAACCTTTCAAAATCTTTGGGATACAGCAAAAGCAGTCCTGAGGGTGAAATACATCGCAATACAAGCATCCATCCACAAACTGGAAAGAACTCAAATACAAAAGCTAAACTTGCACCTAAAGGAGCTGGAGAAAAAACAGCAAATAGATCCTACACCCAGCAGAAGAAGAGAGTTAATAAAAAGATTCGAGCAGAACTCAATGAAATAGAGACCAGAAGAACTGTAGAAGAGATCAACAAAACCAGGAGCTGGTTCTTTAAAATAATTAATAAGATAGGTAAACCATTAGCCAGCCTTATTAAAAACAAAAGAGAAAATACTCTAATTAATAAAATCACGAATGAAAGAGGAGAGATCACCACCAACACCAAGGAAATACAAACGATTTTAAAAACATATTATGAGCAGCTATACACCAATAAATTAGGCAATTTAGAAGAAATGGACGCATTTCTGGAAAACCACAAACTACCAAGACTGGAACAGGAAGAAATAGAAAACCTGCAGGCCAATAACCAGGGAGGAAACTGAAGCAGTCATCAAAAACCTCCCAAGACACAAAAGTCCAGGGCCAGATGGCTTCCCTGGGGAATTCTATCAAATGTTTAAAGAAGAAATCGTACCTATTCTACTAAAGCTGTTCAGAAAGATGGAAATAGATGGAGTACTTCCAAACTCGTTCTATGAGGCCAGCATCACCTTAATTCCAAAACCAGACAAAGACCCCACCAAAAAGGATAATTATAGACCAATATCCCTGATGAACATGGATGCAAAAATTCTCAACAAGATACTAGCCAATAGGATCCAACAATACATTAATAAGATTATTCACCATGACCAAATGGGATTATCCCTGGGATGCAAGGCTGGTTCAACACTCATAAAACAATCAATGTGATTATATGCATATATAATTTTTATAAAGTTACGTATGCAACAAAAATTAAGAGAAATGCCACAGGATGAATACAACATTCATAAGTTAACCAAGGCTAGAAACATTCAGACACTAAAATGAATTATTGAATTGTGACTAACATTTCTACAAACAATTGTCATAAGCAAACTACACCCCCAGCAACAATCTTCAATAGCATTTACTATAGACATCCTTTCACTTGGAGCAAACAGAAAGCAATCAATAATTGCCGTGGAATACTTGGGCAATTCATTCCACCAGACCATGTCAGCCTAGAGTGACACTGATAAGGCCCCTGCAGTGACTGCTGAGCATGTCTAGTATTGCAGAGAATGTACAGGATAAAAAATTTGAGAGAGTTATTCATCAGGGTGAAAAAGAATTATGAGCTTAACAACTTGCAACATATTTTCTCTGAAGGAGTAAGTTATACATTAGAAAACATGTTATAAAGTCACCAAAGGTTGTGAGTAGACAGTAAATGACAATGTGACAAAAGACAGAAATGTAAGACTAGAACTAAACAGAAATGTAAGACTAGAGGGTAAGAAAAGAGGAAAAGAGAAAGGAGGGAAAGGCAATGACCACATTGTCATGGCCAATGACTTTTGCACATAGGCATTAATATTTTATTTGGCCTATCCATATCTGATTTTAAGTTATTTGTGTTGTCTCAGAGAGAATCTGAGCAGCTGAAATTCTCATACTTATAATTATCCTCCTTATTGTCCATGAACTTAGCTTGTCAAATCACCTCTCTGCATTTGGAGAAAGTTCTTTTCCATAAGGTTCTTCAATGGATCCCTGGTGGGCTAGCTACACTCGCTGTCCAGAAAGATCTAAGGTAATTCTAGATTCTCTAAGAGTAAGCAACATGAAATTCATTCTGGTCTCCCAGTTTGTTTGCTCCCAGTTCCAAAGATGGCCCATGTTTAATTCCTAGAAATTAATCTCAGGGAGATTGAATAAGTTGTTTTCTTTATTAATCATGCCTCCCTTTAGTACTTGGGAGATAGGGTTTCAAATTTAACACTCATAAGGCAATTAGAACATGACGATGTGTACCCAATTCCCTCCTTGGGAAAGCAGGCCAGGGAAATGATGGGAAAAGGATAAATCAAAAGATGAAATGAGTGTATGGTTGTTTGTAACTTTAGAAGACATCAAAATCAAGAGAGTGAACAGAGATGAAAGTCCATTGGGTGATGGCTTAGGCAAGATTAGTAAAGCAGAGAGGGGAATCTAAATAAGATATCAAAGACAAAGTCAGAGCGGATAAACACAAAGGCAGTATAAATAGAGATCAGAGAATAAATTTATTAACAGACAAGTTAATTCTCAGTCATCCCAAAAGGCAGGATTTCTGGAATACTGGTTAGAAAGTGTGGATTTAAATTGATGTCATAATGAGCCATCTCACTTCCTTCTTAAATCTATAAACTCTAGGGGCATGGCAATGGGGACCAGGGATCTGTAGCATAACTTTGCTTGGAAGCTGCTCATGTACTAAATGGCCAGTGAAATGGAAAACTCAAGAATGGCAGGGCAAATTTTAAAGAGGAGGTAAAATAGTCAGGAGATGGATATGTCCTTGTCTAATGATATGTTTGTTGCATGGAAGCAATGCATATTTAAGAAGACAAGAGCACATGAGCATCCAATGTGCCTGAGAGCAAATATAGCTCAAGTAAGAGACCATGTATTACATGAGCAGTGAGTTCAAATAAAGAACACCAACTTGTAGAGGAAACATGGCCTACTGAATGACAAATTCTCATCAGTCCAACTATTTGCTCTTATTGTGACAGGAAATAATGAGTGAGTGGAAAGATGGGATAGTAAGACAGAAATTCCTTTATAGAAATTCCAAAGGAGCTAAAGTGAGAATATAAGAAAAGAGAGGTTTCTTTTGATGTTCTTCAGATTTTGTTCTTTCATCCCAAAGCAAACCAGGCATATTTATAAGCCCATCAAGGAGAAAGACCAGCAAACAAATTATGCTTGATCTATACTTACCTTCATTACTCTGTCTCCTGATTTCTCTTACCACTGATCCTTTCTGTCCTCCTAGGACAAGATATGGGTAGTTCAGTGTATATGTTCAGACGAATCTAAAATAAGTAAAGAAAGGATATTAAATATATTGTGTTCCAATTTAATTTCCCATCTTCTGTTTTCCCTCTCATGCAGTCCAGTGTGTCTCACCAGGGCATGGAGGGCAGTGAGTGCTATGGGGCAACAAAAGATTATTCGAAACAATACACTTTCGTAATATAAAAATCCATGTTTAAATAATATTACTTCTGTTCTCTGTAAGAAAAGTTAAGTCCCCCAAATGAAATCATCCACTCTTTATAGTTTATAGAAATCTAAATCAAAAGTTTTCAGTGACTTAATATCTTAATATGCTCAGTTCCAACTCAAAGAATTTCTCTCAAGTAATAGATTCCCTTGCATAGCTGTGGCTCCTTCAGCATCTTCAGAGTTATATTAATCCTATTCTAAGACTCTCAGAAGCTCCACTTTTATAAAGAATCCAAAATTCAATAGGACCCAGAAGAATATCACATAATCAGCTCTACAACTACATATGCTCTTTCTCTCTAAAAATGCAAAAACAATATAGTACTTTTGCAAATCATGCTAAGCAAAATTGTGTTTCCAGCAACTAGGACTCAGTATAGTTCAGATTGTCATTACAAAGAACACAATAAAGACATCCAGATGGTATTTGGGGAGATGGAAATTAGAGAGGAAGAGCATGTGAAGAATCTTAAATGCTCTTGTAGTCTTTCAAAACCTAAAAATCTGCAAAAATGTCACCTCTAGACACCAGGTCTTTCTGAGGCTGACTTTCTCCCCACTGTCTTCCTACATCAAGCCCAGATGTCTTCCAACACCAATATCTTAGTTTTCTTGATCTCATGCTAAGAGGGTCTTATGTAAGTGAAACTTGCCTTTCTTCGTGATAGGTGCCTTCTGAAAACCCAAGCTTTCTTATTTATTCTGCATTTCTAAAGAATTAGGATCAATATAACCACAGGACAGCTGCTGTCATCCTCTTTCCCAGCACTCCCTGTGATCATCATCCTCTAAAACACCAACATGCTAGAGATCAAGTTGGAGGGTTCTCTACAGGTGCTTTCTAATGGAAAGACTAGAATGAAGAAAATGAAATGAAAGTGAAAAACTTCTAGTCAGTCAAGCAAGAGCCCAATAATTACAAAGTACAAGTCTCTCAAGGTAAAAGTAGATTGAAGAATGTGGCTTAAATTTAAGTCTGATAGAATCCTTTTACAACCCACCCATATTTACAGTCTGGAACACTCACTTAAGGGAGGAGTTGACTTTATCAGCTAAAATAATTCAAGTCTTCGACACTAATCAGTTACTGACAGAGAAAAAAGGGAGGAGAGTCAGAGAGCAACAGAGAACACACACAGTTGGGCAAGGAGAAAGAGAAGACAAAAAGAAACACATGTGCACGTGCACGTGCGCGTGTACACACAAACACAGAGGAAGGGAGCAGGGGGACCAGATAGAGGGATAAAGAGACAGAGACAGAGAGAGATTGAGGTTACTGTCTCTAGAAGGTGATTTTAGTACCCTGACTTACAGAATCCCACCACATGGAAGCAGGAAACAGAATAATCTTTCCATTGGTCTTCTTACTTATCTATAAGACAGGAAATAGAAGGAATAGTAGAGTGTATTTCTTAATATTTACATGAACGAACCCAACAGCTAAAAGAACAATGTTGTTCATTACATGCCAGTCTTACAAATTAGATTGACTATTTTTTTCTCCTATGAGCAGGGACAAGTAAAGCTGTTCATGGACAATGAAAGCTGCCTTCTCAGCATGATGCCAGAGGACACAAAGTCTGCAGAAGTGCTTTCCTCAAAGAACCCAAATGGGAACGTGGGAAAGATAAAAAGATTTCTCCTACCATATGCACTGCTCACTCATTATAATTCCGGGTGGATTGCTGTCACGGATGGTGTGAATCTGAGGCATTAGCATAAAAAATTGACTGGTAGGTAGAAATGTTGGAGAATTTTTTGCAGAGGAGGTGACATTTGTAATATGATTTGAAAGTTAAGTAGGATTTTTATCAGGCAGTCAAGTTGAAAAGGGCATTTCAAGTAATAAGAGCAAAAACTTAGAGATATAAAGTATATAGCTCATTTGGCAGACAGACAGAACTCAGCCAGAAAAGGCTCATGTTATTGGAATTGACAGAGAGAAATGAAGAAATAGCATATGTGAGGGTACAGGTATGTGTGGAAAAAGGCAATTTGCTCACATGTTATGCCTCTTTTTAAACATCACATGAAGGATCTAAATTTTAATCTTTAGCAATAGGAAATAAATAAAGGATTTTTCAGCATGAGAATGACATAACCTGATCCGTGATTTAGGAAAAAATATCTCTGATGGACATGTGGAAGGTGAGGATAGAAGACTAAACTTGATGTAGTCTCAAGGTCCTTCTGGCCCAGGCAATGCCATCTACATCATTGGTGCAATGCTCCCCAACAGGCATGAAGTTTTGTGATCTTTGCATAGGGCAGGACCTCTCTGACAACTCTGGGCCTCTATGGCTCTTAGAAATGCTCCAAATGACATTTAGGTTTGACAAATTAGGTTTGACAAATCTAAGATATGGCATTAGGAGGTATCAATGTTTTTTTGTTTGTTTGTTTTTGGTTTTTGTTGTTTTTTGTTTGTTTGTTTTTGTTTTGTTTGTTTGTTTGTTTTGTTTTACATAATGGGCCAAAGAGAAAGATGTAGACTAATGTTAACATGGCCCAGAGATTTGCAGTGAAATCCTGACAGGTAAACGTAATCTACCCTAATCTTAGTGCCTAATGACCAGCTACAAGATAGCTCATAACCTGGGGAAGTATTATCCCCCTGAAAGTGCTTGGTAGTTTAGGAGAGTATTTTCAATTACCAAAATCACCAGGAAGTGCTACTTTTAGTGAACAGGGCTCCAGAACTCAAAACTTCCCAAGATGTGTAGGACAGGCTCTTAGTAATAGCTGTCATTAACACCGTACCACACCCAAAATACCAATAGTTCTGTGGGAAGCATTGTTATACCAATATTTATAAAGTATGTTCTGTGGAACGTTTTAATCTGAGGAAATTCTATGAAAAACAAGCCAACTACTCAAAAGACCAAGTACCAGTGTATTGTGATAAGTGAATTCGTTCAATTCTGAATATCATATCTCTCCTTAGAGAAGCATGTCATACATTTGCATGTTAAAAACACTGAATAGTTCTGTTTAACTTTGTGTAATCCAATGTTTGTTAAATACCTTTGTCTGTAACTCCCCACAGACTACTTTCAGAAATAGCTTTAGAAATACAGGATCTCAGGCTACATCCCAGATTTTGCATTTCTAACTAGCTCCAAGAGTGACAGTTACTACTGGTGAGAGGAGCACACTCTGGTAGCAAGGGAGACTGTTGGTTCTCAGCCCTCTCTGTGATTAGAATACACACACACACACACACACACGTGTGTGTGTGTGTGTGTGTGTGTTAAAGCCCCACTGTTGGAGAGTCTAGTGAAGCTTATGCATCCACATTTAGAAAAAAACCCAAACAACTCCCTAGGTGGTTTTAATATCCAACCTGGTTGACAATTGAACTGCTTTGAATTATTACTGCTTTTTACTTAATAGGTATCCATTTATCATAACAGATACCAATGGCTTTTATTTTTGTTAATTTACTTATTTAGAAGAGGTCTGAGTTTGAATAAGTATAATCAGCATGATAAGCAAAAAAATAATGGAATCTGTATTACAATCATATTTTCAGATCTCAGAGCAAACTCAGGCTTTGGTCTCTCGAGTTTCACCTTTCTCATTTGAGAAATGACAAAGTAAGCTGGCATTGATTTATCACATAGTAATAATGATTAGAAAGAGAAACAGGTCTTATATTTAGTGGGGCACACTTCAAAGAGCTATTGCAAAGTCTATAGGCAAAAAAATGACATGGTTAGGCCTGTGTTTTGAAGGACTACTCTACCAAAATATCTGTTAGAGAATTGAATGTAGCAAAGAGAAATTGAAGGTGTGGAGAACAGTTAGGAGAGCGTTTCATGTGTCCAGACAAGAGATCATGAAGTTTTAAAGAGAAATGAAGCAGTTTATGCCAGTGGAAGGAAACGAATCAATTAGAAATACGTTGGGGTTAGTCTTGCTTAGATGTTACAGGAAAGGAAACAATTTTCCCTTTACCCTTCTTGGTTCTTGCCTGAGATCCACTCTGTAGTAAAAAGACAGATTAATAAGAGAAAAAAATTAAAAGTATATATGTATACAAGTGTGAATGTGTATAACTCCTCTTTACATGGGAGAGAAACAGGAAAATTTAGTAACTCTCTGAAATGCATCAAGCTACCACCTTAGATATTATCTTCAGATAAAGATAAAAATGCTATTGGATTGGGGAGCCAGTTAGGAGAGGCTACTGGGAAAAGCTCAATAAACTGAAACCCTTTGAAAGCATAAAGTTGAACAGAAATCAAAATGGCTGCACTCATGCTTTAGTGAAGTTCTATTTTAAACTAAGTAACCCTCTTCCTCTCTTCTGCAAACTTCCTCTTTTCCCTTCTTAACCTTTTGTTTCAAAAACCTGGTACCGGGTTTCAAAAACCTGAAGATATGACCAATGAGGCTGGCAGTGGTACACAATTCCTGTTGAAACTGGCGAGATCCCATATTTTCCTATAAAACCCTCCAGCCCCATTCTCTGGATGTCTTGAAGTTTTTGAAGGCCATAGTCTGCTTTAGCCTCCTTTGCTCATCAAAGCAATAATGCTACTGTTCCTCTTTATCCTAAATTCTGTCTTCACATTATATTTTGGCTCCCAAGCAAGGAGATTGGTTTTCAACAACAAAACAAGGGTATGGTTATTACATAGCTTTTAGACCTTGCCTTCTTCATTGATAAGAGTTTCTAGACATTTAGTCATTCTCCTCTTCCTGTTACAAGAAAAGGAGATACCATTGCAAATGGACATTTGCCTTATAAATATCAATGTGCCTTACAAAAAGATCATTTCTACTTGATTTTCAGAGATTTTTCTGTATTTCTTGTTTCCCGAAAAGTAATGAGCTCAACGGGCATATTTTAGGGTGGCAATTCTACTCCCCTTCAATGTTTATTGGTCTAAATGGAGAGAATGAAATAATGGACAGTTTTACAAATAGTTCCCAGACTTTTTTTTTCTTATAAAGCTAAAATATAGAAGGAAAAATAATTTAGAAGATATAGATTTGGAAATATATATGTATATAAATATACATATGTATACATATATAATATAATATAATGTATAATATAATAATATAATATATAACATAATAATATAATATATAATAATATAATGTATAATATATAATATATTATATAATAATGTATAATATATAATATAATATATATATATATATATATATATATATATACATTTTAAGAATAGGTACTTAAAAAAAATAGGTACTTAAGTGTACTGCCATTACACCCTGAACATGCCTGATCTCCTCTGATCTCAGAAGCTAAGTAGGGTCCAGCCTGGTTAGTATTTGGATGGGAGACTACCTAGGAATTCCAGTTGCTGTTGACTTTAAAAAAAAAAAAGATAAAGGGGATTGCTGGGTGGCTCAGCAGTTTGGCGCCTGCCTTCAGCCCAGGGCATGATCCTGGAGTCCTGGGATCAAGTCTCGAATTGGGCTCCCTGTGTGAAGCCTGCTTCTCACTCTGCCTGTGCCTCTGAGTCTCTTTCTCTCTCTGTGTCTCTCATGAATAAATAAATAAAATCTTGAAAGAAAGAGACAAGAAAGAAAGAAAGAAGAAAGAAAGAAAGAAAGAAAGAAAGAAAGAAAGAAAGAAAGAAAGAAAGAAAGAAAGAAAGAAAGAAAAGTAAAAGTATTAAAGTTAGATGTCCTCCTAGGGAGAAAAAAATAAATTAAAGGAAAAGATTAAGAATTAAACTGACATGTTCACAAATGTTTGATAGTTCCACCCTTAGAAAACTCCCTCACTTGCCATCAGGGAAATACAAATCAAAACCACAATGAGGTACCACCTCACACCAGTGAGAATGGGGAAAATTAACAAGGCAGGAAACCACAAATGTTGGAGAGGATGTGGAGAAAAGGGAACCCTCTTACACTGTTGGTGGGAATGTGAACTGGTGCAGCCACTCTGGAAAACTGTGTGGAGGTTCCTCAAAGACTTAAAAATAGACCTGCCCCCCCCCAAAAAAAAATAGACCTGCCCTACGACCCAGCAATTGCACTGTTGGGGATTTACCCCAAAGATATAGATGCAATGAAACGCCGGGACACCTGCACCCCGATGTTTATAGCAGCAATGGCCACAATAGCCAAACTGTGGAAGGAGCCTCGGTGTCCATCGAAAGATGAATGGATAAAGAAGATGTGGTTTATGTATACAATGGAATATTCCTCAGCCATTAGAAATGACAAATACCCACCATTTGCTTCAACGTGGATGGACCTGGAGGGTATTATGCTGAGTGAAATAAGTCAATCAGAGAAGGACAAACATTATATGGTCTCATTCATTTGGGGAATATAAATAATAGTGAAAGGGAATAGAAGGGAAGGGAGAAGAAATGGGTTGGAAATATCAGAAAGGGAGACAGAATATAAAGACTCCTAACTCTGGGAAACGAACTAGGGGAGGAGGGCGGGGGGTGGGGGTGAATGGGTGACGGGCACTGAGGGGGGCACTTGATGGGATGAGCACTGGGTGTTATTCTGTATGTTGGCAAATTGGACACCAATAAAAAATAAATTTATTATTAAAAAAAAGAAATTAGATAAAATGGATTGTCAAAATGATCATCTAATTATTTACATATTAAGACTCTATTATAAGCAGGAAACAATGATAGGCATTCTGAGGATGCCAATTTGAATAAAAGGTTATTTCTGTCCTCAAGAAGGTTAGGATCCCAAAAGAGAAAATAAACTCAAAACAGAATTAAACTGCTGTTATAAATGCTATAGTACAGTGTGATGGGCCGAACTGTGTCCCCCCACCCTCCAACCCAATTCACAGCTTGAGGTCCAAACCCTTGGAAGGGTAAAGAAATAAACTTCTGTTGTTTAAGCCAAAAAAAAAAAAAGAAGAAGAAGAAAGAAAAAGAAAAACTCCCTCAACCTGATGACCTGTCCATGAACCTGTCCTGCAGAAATTTGACTGAACACCATTATGACGAGCTAAGACTGGAACTGAGAAGAACTTCTTGTAAGTGTAAGAAGTGTAAGAAGTAACAGTGTAAGAAGAACTTCTCACTTGTGCAGAAGGGAATCAAGAGTGAACAAATACAACTTCTGTGATGACAAACCTGATGATTTTCCTGCCTTGGTTATACTTAAAACTGCCATTTTTTGGCATCCTTCCTAAGAAGAGTCATGGTTTCTGAATGTGCATGCTCCAAAAGGGGGTCACCTCTCTTTTTCACTATAGCTAATCACCATATTCAACATCCTGACCCTTTGCCCTTAAATACAATCAACCCTAACCCTTTAAAGAGATAGGTTGGAGAAATCTTCTTCCCTTTTCTTGCTTGCTGCCTTGCAATAAAACCCTTTTCCTCTACTGCAAAAACTGGTGTCAGTGTTTGGCTTACTGATCATTAGGCAATAGGACCACGAGAAACCTTCATGTAAGTGGTGAAAGGTGAGCGAAGATGAGTAAGTAGAATAATTAGAGTAGGAGGAAACCATGAAAAACCAATATGGAAGGATTTTCCAAGGAGGAGGAAGGTAACAGAATCAGTGTGCAGAAAGATGTCAAAGTATGAGAATAAAATTCATTGTTGTAACTACTATGACTCTACACCTGGCCTGTGATACATGTGTTTCCTATCATGAAGGAAACTATAGTCAGATTAAGGGGTGAGAGAAAGTGGGAATCAGGCTATAAAATGAAGGCACGAAAAAGCAGTCCTGAGTCATGAGAAGGTTTTCCCAGGGAGGAAATTTGAGGGCAGAATGAAAGGCTCGTTGGGACGCCTGGATGGTTCAGTGGTTGAGCGTCTGTCTTTGGCTCAGGGCATGATCCTGGGCTTCTGCAATGGAGTCCCATATCGGGGTCCCTGCAGGGAGCCTGCTTCTCCCTTTGCCTGTGTCTCTGCCTCTCTCTGTGTGTGCCTCTAATAAATAAATAAATAAAATCTTAAAAAAAAAAAAGAATGAAAGGTTGGTTTTAGGGCATGAGATGGCATTGGGGACAGGGCTAGGGAGGAGATACAATAGAACAAGTTGCAAGAGAGATCAATGGGAGGAAAAGTAGAAAGTCCCATTGCCCTGTTTTCCAGGAGAGATTTTCTAGCTAAAGATCAGGTCATATTCCAAAAGGAAACAAGTGTGTAAAAATAAATAAACAAAAATAAAATAAAAGATCTGGAGTATCTTTTGTAGGGAAAATGAATAGGAATGCTGAATACTGAAGATGTAGGTGAATTTTAACAAATTTAACTTGTATTTGACCAGAGAGTCACAGGCCTCTGATTTTTTTCCCTAATGGTGTCACTCTGTCTAGGACAGAAATAATATTGATTAATCTAACTGGATTCCCTGCTTATTTTGAGTACAAAAGGATAGGGAGGAAATACTTATGACATTAATAAGAATACAATTTCTCTGTGTATTAAAAGATATATATATATTTTTTAAATTCCAAATACGGGGCACTGGGCTGGCTCAGTCAGTTAAGCATCTTACATCAGCTTAGGTCATGATTTTAGGGTGCTGGGATCAAGCCCTACATCGTACGCCCTACTCAGCGGGAGTCTGCTTGTCCCTCTCCCTCTGCTCCTCTCCTGCTCATGCTCTCTCTCTCAAATAAATAAATAAAATCTTTTTTAAAAAATTCCAAATCAACCTCTTCAGCATTTCATCCTCTTCATGACCACAAAACAGATGACGAGAACTATTATAGGCATTCGATTAGAATTGGGTCATTAGTTCAGTAACCACTCTACAGTTAGTGTGAGTCATGGAAGCTTTTGTCATCTGAGGGGAATAATAATCCCCGTCATCAACTTGCTGTAAGAGTGATTTTGATGCCTCCTCAAATACTTCAAAAAGAATTTTTAGGTGATTTATTACCTGTCATAACAGATTCAGGCTCAAACTCTGAATATACCTTATTCAGTGTCAATCTAATCTGTAAAAAAAGTTTCATGGACAGGGAGGGAGAAAATCAGGAAAGGGGAAATTAACTATAAATATGGAAAATTTAATTTCTCATTGCTCCAGTGTCTACTCTTATAGAAGGCTTGAATAGAAGTTTAGGAAATATGGTAGCCCAAGAAGAAAGCATTATAGTAAATAAAGAAAACAACATACACAGGATAATTGTAAAATCCTCTATGATAGATTTGGAGTTTATCAGTCTTTAAACTCTCAGACTTCATTCTGAAGTTTTCTAAAGCCTCCATTCCAATTTTTGATTCTTTCACCTGATGAGATTTTACTAAAAATAAGATGAAGAATTAAAGTTGATTTCATAGTAATTATTGATGCTATAGTGTCCATATATGATTATAGAAACAATCACTTGTTTACTCTTCTAACTGGGAATCAGTTATATTTTCATTATAAGTACTCCATCCCTTCTCTTTTTAGTAGTTATAGTCTTTTTGAGGGGAGGAGGTACATCCTGGGGTGGAAAAAAAACATATAGAAATAAATGGAAGCCATTGGCCTTTAGTATCTTCTTGTGATACATGGCCTTGCTTAAATGAAGCCTGAGAAAGAAAAGATTTCACAAAGAGTTGATATGTAAAAATAGCTAAATAATACCATCAGAACCCTCTCATTCCTTCATCTTCCCATCATTATGGCAACTTATATAATACAAAGGATGAAGAGCACAGTTTTCTGGTCCTAACTTCTCCAATTGTCTTCTCTTACCTTCCCAAGACTTACCCCTTTACCAAAAATGTGGGCACTGGGCTTTGAAGAATTAAGTTACTAAATTTTACTTCTTTGAGGGGTTGATCTTATGGAACAGAGAGGGCTAAAAATATGGCAAAGTTTTTCTAAAGCAATTTTTTAGAAAAGCAGAGAATTGTGGAATATTCAGATAAACTATGGTTTCAAAGTAGTATTCACTTCTATCTCTTGGGGAATCATGGAAAACTTGGGGGAAGGCAACTGCCAACATTAATTCAGAACATACTTCTTTAATACTCTAAAATGTATTTGGAAATCATATTATAAAGTGATGCTATGATTCCAACATTTAAATTTTATCTCAATAAAGAAGTTAAAGTCACCCCTTTCAATCCTCTATACCCAGGAGCAAATACAGTTAACAAGCTGGATGCATATTCTCAATTTTTTTCTTGAACTCACAGAGGTATATTTATATTTGTAATATATTTGCACTTGCTAATCCTCCTACAAGATAGAAAGCCCATTTCTTTATTCTCTGGAATCAGAGTTGCCCTGTGACTTTTTTAACCAACTGATTATAAGCAAAATAATGGTATTCTAGTTACAGGCCTGGCCCTTAATTAGATTGGCGGAACCTACTTTGTTTCTCTGGGACGCACTTCAGAACACTCCCTCTTTGAACCTGGTTTCTATGTTGTGAAAAGCACCGACCATGTGGAGAGGTTATGTGTGGGCAGTCTATTCAACAGGTCCAGCTAAGCTTTTATCCAACAGTCAACATTAACTGCCACCCATGTGAATGAGCCATCTGGGACATCCATCCCAGTGATACCTTAAATTATTGTAGTCAAAACTCTCATTTGAATGTAGTTATTTGAGGAAAACCCAAGAAAGGATGGCTCGGTTGAGCCCAGCCCACCCACAGAACCATGAGAACTACCAGTGAATTTTTATATTAAGCCACTATATTTGGGAGTGGATCATTACATAGCAACAGAAAACCGAAGCAGCCTTTTTCATATTTTAACATTTCTACTATTAGAATTATAATGAATGTGGTAATAGAAGGCATTATTCCATAACTTGTAAAAATAAATTTCTCTCCTAGTTGTATATACACCAATGGTGCTACTGATGATGTATATGATACTCAGTAGTGGTTTGGGTTTAGGGAAATATATTTCTTTGAGATGTCATGAAGTAAAAAAAAAAAAAAAAAGATGCCATAAATGAAAGTTCTAGTAGTTGTGATAGTTAAGATGTGTTGGTGTATGTGAGGAGGATTTAGTAAATAGATCATGCAGATCCTAAATATCTAGGGTCTCAGGATTAAATATGCATCGGGAAAAAGAGGAACACAGAGTAGGGTAGCCAGGAGCATAAAAATAAATCATTTATGCCAAAATATCTAGCTAAGGTTATAGCCAAAGTGTTTGTAAGAAGGTAGGGGAATGTTAAGAATACTGATTTGAGTTTAAAATGTTATATCCCAAAATAATTGCTATGTTAAGGTGTAGTGCCCTACTTATCGATGAAATTTCATAAACTGCGAAAACTTAAGTCACTTCATCTTCTCAAATTTCAGTTGCTATGTCTGAAAAATGAAACAGTAATATTCCTCCATAAATTTATCTTATGAAATAGTGCTTATGAAGGATTTCAAAGTGTAAATTGATAATGCGAGGAATTTTTATTAATATTATTAATGTATTAATATTAATTATAATAATATTAATATTATTAAAGTGAACAGCAATGACTTAGAATGAATCATATCCCACATTCTGGGCCAGAATTTGGTTCAGAACTCAATCTTCACCTCATTCTAAAACATTTAACCTGCAAGCTCTACTATTATATTTAGATTACAGGGGTGCAAAAATTCCTGGGAAAATAGAACTATATCAAATACATATATATATAAAATGTAAAATGTGCCATGATCAAGTGGAGTTTATCCTAGAAATAGTTTAACCTAGAAATTATTCAAATTTCAAAAATCAAACATAATTCACCATACACACTGATTTAAGAGGAAAAATTATATGATCATCTCAAGAGATGAAAATAAATTTTGACAATATTCAACATCCGTTCCTGACCACCACTTCCCACCCCGCAAAAAATTGTCGAACACCTAGGGATAAAAGGAAACTTCCACAAACGAATAAAGCATATTTACAAAAATCCTACAGGTAAAATCATATTTTATTTTCCCCTAAGATCAGAAACAGGGGAATGACATCTATTTTCACAATCATCAAGATTGTACTGCATTTGCTAGTCAGTTCAGTACAACAGGTGAAAGAGATAAAAATATAGATTAGAAAGGAAAGCATAAAACTACTTTTTTTCTTGGGGCGCCTGTGTGGCTCAGTCAGTTAAGCTTCCAACTCTTGATTTCAGCCCAGGTCATGATCTTAAGAGTTGTGAGGTGGAGCTCTGCCTCCAGCACAGCAGCTGGGTGTGGAGCCAACCTAAGATTCTCTCTTTCCCTCTCCCTCTGCCCCTTCCCCCTCTAAAAAACCCTGCTTTTCCCCACACAAATTACATTATTGAGTATAAAGAAAATCCCAAGGATGCACAAAAATATTAATTGAATATTTATACAATTTGAAAAATGAAATTAATTAAATGGTACCATTTATAATTCTATCAAAATAAATAAAATCTTTACAGATAAACGTAACAGAATATGTGCAAGAAATATGTGAAATTTGTGTGCCCCAAACTATAAAATACTGATGAGACAAATCAAATCCAATTTCATACTGCTATGAAAGTCATCTGGGAAACTTTTCAAAAATAAGTTTCCTGATTTCTCCCTGAATCTTCTGAATGAGAAATTTTGAAAATGAAGCCTAAAAGTTTATAGTAGCATGTGATTCTCCTGCAGATAAGTCTGCATTCAGATATAAATGTTATTATATCACTGAACTAAAGTATGTTTTTTTTCTATTAGTTTGAAAAGAGGCTTTTATTCCCTTTCTCATCAAGTACCTCTTCAGTATGTTTCTTGCCTCCCCAAGCTTTTATTTTATTATTTTCAAATTTTTATTTATTTACTGAAAGAGGGCAGGGGGGAGGGAGAGAGAGAGAGAGAAGGGGGAAAGGGAGAAGGAGAAAGAGAATCCCAAGCAGACTCCACACTGAGCAAAGAGCCCAACACAGGGCTCAACGGGGGCTCAATCCCACAACCCGGAGATCGTGACCTGAGCCAAAACCAAGAATTGGTCGCCAACCGAATGAACCACTCAAGCACCCCTATATAATATTTATACTGGTCCCCCCAAAAAAATCTATACTTCAAAATATAGGGTGTTTATACCGAATGAAAGGTACACAAAACTGAGATTTGGGTGAATAGGAAATGAGCCAAGAGTCACTTGGCTCTTGAAAATGGACACCATGACTTAAGAAAATTCTTTTAGCCTGAATAGGCATAAACATTTTTCTGAGAGAGACACAGAAAGACAAAAACAGAGGGGCACTACGACCCAGCAATTGCACTGCTGGGGATTTACCCCAAAGATACAGATGCAGTGAAACGCTGGGACACCTGCACCCCGATGTTTCTAGCAGCAATGTCCACAATCGCCAAACTGTGGAAGGAGCCTCGGTGTCCATCGAAAGATGAATGGATAAAGAAGCTGTGGTCTATGTATACAGTGGAATATTGCTCAGCCATTAGAAATACAAATACCCACCATTTGCTTCGACGTGGATGGAACTGGAGGGTATTATGCTGAGTGAAGTAAGTCAATCGGAGAAGGACAAACATTATGTGTTCTCATTCATTTGGGGAATATAAATAATAGTGAAAAGGAATAAAGGGGAAAGGAGAAAAAATAAGTGGGAAATATCAGAAAGGGAGACAGAACATGAAAGACTCCTAACTCTGGGAAACGAACTGGGGGGAGGGGGTAGAAGGGGAGGTGGGCAGGGGGTGGGGGTGACTGGGTGACGGGCACTGAGGGGGGCATTTGATGGGATGAGCACTGGGTGTTATTCCATATGTTGGCAAATTGAACACCAATAAAAAATAAATTTAATTAAAAAAAAAGTAAAAAAAAAAACAGAGGGGCATAGCAACACAGTGTCATAGTAGTGACAATCTTTTTTTTTTTTTAAAGATTTTATTTATTTATTCATGAGAGACAGACAGAGAGAGAAAGAGAGAGAGAGAGAGAGAGAGGCAGAGACACAGGCAGAGGGAGAAGCAGGCTCCATGCAGGGAGCCCGACATGGGACTCGATTCCGGAACTCCAGGATCAGGCCCTGGGCTGAAGGCTACACTAAACCACTGAGCCACCTGGCCTGCCCTAGTAGTGACAATCTGTCCTGGTTCATGGAGAGAGATACAGTGGAATCTAAATTTTGAAAAGCTTAAAACACTTGTAACAGGCAACTAGTCAAGGAGGAAGAATTTGTTGCCTGCAGGACACTGTTTATTCTCTGTATTACATCCCTGTTGGTTCACAACTGACCCCTACACACAGAGAACAAGGAGAGACAGAAGAGACAGACCACTCCAGATTAGTAGGAAGCAGGTGTTGTAAGCAAGGAAATTTATGAGGCACCTTTCAGCAGTCACAGATGAGTAGATCATTGCATCTGAGTACCAGAGCCTTAAAAGTTTATATAGACACCTTGATGAAGTTGAGTCATGTGTACTGTCTGGAGTCTCAAAAACACATTACCCTCTCAAGGCTGCATTTCTCAAATGGCTCTGGCTGTTGGAACTGTGAGCAGAGCACCCCTTCCAAGTGCTGCAGACGGAGGTGAGGTGAAGTCCTGCTGCAGATCAACTGGCAGGCATGTCTTCTAGACGACCTCCCCCAACAATCCCTGTAGTACCTCTCATGGTATGAGGGTGGGAAGGATTGGTGCTCAACAAGTTTAAATGAAGAGACTTTGTTTCCTCTTTTTAGGGAAAGTTGCTATACTCTAGAGTTGTTTGTTTCTTTTCTTTTTTTAATTTATCTTCAACCTGGAAAAATTTTGAATGATAAAATAATCTGAATCAAAGCCAGTTCCACAGCCTTATATTTTTTCAGATGGGCCTCTGATCTGAGGGACTCGCAGGAAGATTTTGAAAGAATGAGGGAGAATCTGTGTGATATTGTGATTTATAAGAAATATATATTTGGTCTTCTATGGTTCCCGGCTCACAGATCCTAAAACCCCCGGTATTTCTGAAGTGATGAGAATTTAAGGTTGTCTTTTATATTATGGTAATAAGGTGACTTTATGGACCTAGAGACGAGGGCTGGTCACCAGAGGAACTAACCATGTGATTACAGGGTCAGAAATTTCAGTCCTAATTCCTGACCTCCAAGGAGAAGGAGAGAGGTTGAAGGTGCGATCCTTCTTCAGTGGCCAATGACTAAATCAATTATGCTTACGTAATGAAGCCTCCATAAAAACCCAAAAGGATAAGTTTCAGAGAGCTACTGGGTTGGTGAACATATGGATTTTTAGGGAGAATGGCATGCCTGGAGAGGGCATGGAAGCTCTGTGCCTTTTCCCCACACCTTGCCCAGTGCCTCTCTTCCATCTGGCTATCCTTAAGTTTTATCCTTCCATAATAAACTGGTGATCTAGTAAGTATAATGTTTCTCTGAGTTCTAGGAACAGCTCTAGCAAATTAATTGAACTGAGAAGGAGTTTTTAGGAATTTCTGATTTATAGAAAATCAGAAATTGGCATCCCAGGTCGGAAGGGATCTTTGAAGCCTCTAATTTGTAACCAGCCAGTCAGAAGCCAGGTAACAGCTTGGGTTTGCTACTGACATCTGAAGTGACATGGGGGTAACTGGGGCACAGTGGCAGTCTTGCAGTCAATTTGTAGAATCTGATGGTATTTCCAGGCAGATAGTCTCAGAATTGAGCTAAATTCTTGGACACCAGTGAGGTGGTGAAGCCCCTCTAAACACACACATAGGAATTGGATCCAGGCACTTAATTTAGTATGCCCTTTTGACAATGCAATTCAGATCAACAGGAGTTGGTGGTCATTGTAATCCTAACGTGTTTTACAACTCTCATTCTCACTGTCTCAGAACACAGGTAAATAAGCTTAAGACATGTATCCATGTATCAATACACCATTCCTTCTTATGGCTGAATAGTATTGCAATATAGGGATATACCACATTTTATTTATGCATTCATTTGTTGCTGGACATTTTTTCCCTACTTTTTGGCTATTATTAATGCTGTTGTAAATGCTCCCATACATGATTTTGTGTGAACATCATATGTTTTCATTTCTCCTTCTATATACCTGGGAGTGACATTGTGGGTAACTCTATGTTTCGTGAAAACATTATGCTAAGTGAAAAAACCCAGTCATAAAAAAGCGACTATATAACTCCACCTATTTCGAAGTACAGAATAGGAAAATCTACAGAGACAGAATGTATATTAATGATTGTGTAAGGCTGAGAGTAGAGGAGAGACAAGGGAGAATAATAGCTAAAGGGCAAGGGGTTTCTTTTGGACATGACAAAAATGTTCTAAAATTAACTGTGATGATGCTTGCACATATTTGTAAATATATTAAAAACCAATAGAGTACACTTTAGGTGAATTATATAGTATGTGAGTTGTATCTCAATAAAGCTATTAAAGATGAATTAGAAAACACATTCATATAAAACTCAAAAAAACAATGTATGTGAGAGCATTTTGTCTTACCCAAAACCATCTATCCATGTTTGACCCTGGTTATTCCTTTTAAGCAATCGTAGGTTGGTGTAAGTGAGGCTACTCTGTGCTTGCCATTGTTAGGGCTCCAGATTTATATATTTCATGACTATATTTACATTAGATTGTTATCCCTTTAGGAAGTGAAGTAATATCATACTAATAATTATTTCCCCAGGGCCAGACACAGAGGCTAGAACATAACAGAGAAAAAATAAATATGTTATATGGACAAATACCTCAAATCATTTTTCCCCACTGGAGAGTTAGAGAGTTCTTGTAAGGAAGCATACAGGAAGGTTTTATTTGGACCTGCCAATTCTGTTAAGTGACAATTTAGATTTCTCATTGAAAGTGGTACTTGGCTAGCAAACTTCAGACACAGCCTCTTAAACCTACCACCAAAATACTTATAAGGACACGGATAAAGACAAAAATTCACACCATCATTTAAATGGACACTGACAGTTTAAGAGCTAAGAATTTCCACTAATTATAACTGATAGAACAGATTAAAATAAGTCAATACTCACACAAACAGACATCAGTAAATGTCTTGTTCTTGAATCATCTCTTCAAGTAGAAGAGTCCTATCCATATGAAAGAAGTTAAGTATTGATTTAGAATTCTACTGAGAGATCCAGGTTTTTGTCAACAGGAAAATGAGCCACCACCTCTGCTGTCTTTTCAGGGATGCCATGTGTAATGGGCAAGATTACTATTCCATGCTCCACATCTCCAAATAGGAAAACATCCATAAAGATATAGCAGTTCAAGGACATGCAAGGAACTGCTGGTATTTACTTGCTTGTTACGCAAATATAACTGGGTCACTTTGTGGATGGTTTTAGAGACTTGGCAATCCTTCAAGCAACCTGAAGACTGATGTCAAAATTTCAGAAAAACAATATATATATATCTTTAAGTACTTTAAAGAGGCAACAAAAGGGAATTACTTTGCAAGACTTCATAACCACTTTTTTTAACCAAAAATTTCTCAAAAAACCTTCTTAGTAAATGTTTAATGATGTTTCTCATTTTCTCTCTCCTACAAACTCTTTGCAAAATTCTGTTTCTTCCTATAAAGACCAAAAGAACCTTGAATGAATCCTAACAGATAAAATGAGTTATCTGTAAAGAAATAAAAAGGAAGCTGGCCTCGCTCTTCTCTGTAAAAACCCCCTGTCTGAAGTTTAAGGGATACCTATCTACATTTTGATGGAGAAAGCTTTAGAAATTAAGAGTTACTGGAAAACAAAATATTGTTTCTATCAAGATCATGGTTACTGTTCCCTCCTTGCTTTTGTCTGTTTCACACTAGAGATTTATTCAGGTATTATGTGATTTGGGCGCATACTTCAACTTGAATAATTAAAAAGCTTATTAGAAAACATCGGTGGGGGGAGGTGGTGGCAGCTTGTAGACTATAGGTTTAAACGTAGGGAGGTCTGAAGAAGATACTTCATTTGGAAACACAGGTTATTTTCTAGGACTGGTCAGATTTCTCAAAGAAAACTTCCAATCTCCTTCCCAAAAGAAAACCACCAAAACAGCTGCTAGAAATCTAGGAACCAAGTTGGAGATGAGACTTGATATTTGGGGTCTCATTTTTCCATATGTAGATGGGCTCTTTCCCAGTCCCTCCATTTCCAATGCGGTACTCCCACCTTCAACCATGGGCTTCATCCCTTAATGCAGAGACTGCAGGGACTCTTCTCAGAGAGTGGTCTGCTCTTCTCTGCAGGCAGGGCAGCAGAGCCCAGAGAAGACATTCTCTCAGAAACGTCTTAGAGCACTTCGAATTAGACCACTTCTTCAAAAGACTTTCGATTAATCATACTGTTTTCCTTTTTCCCTCCTTGTGCGCTTCCAGAGATAAACTGTGTTGCCAGTTACTGAGAATTCCAGAATTTCTGCAGTACACACTGCATGGTTTTGTGGATTTCTGCTCTCTGGTTTAGGATTCAGCTTGGTCCGACTTGGTCAGGCAGTTGCCTTGACCATCCACTCTTCACGTCTCATCTTCCAAGGCATGTTTCTGTCTCCTTTCAGCCATGTCGTTGTGAGTTTATTCATTTAAGATTCCTCTTTATCACTTACTTATTTAATCTTAGCAGGATGTAAACTAAGTATGCTCTAACCAAATCTATTAATGAATTTATAATTTTATTTATTTATTTATTATTCTTTTTAAAAGATTGTATTTATTTATTCATGAGAGGCACACAGAGAGAGAGGCAGAGACAGACAGAGGGAGAAGTAGGCTTCTCTCAGGGAGCCTGATGTGGGACTCAATCCCTGGACCCAGGATCATGCCCTGAGCCAAAGGCCAATCCTCAACCACTGAGCCACCCAGGCGTCCCGAATTTATAATTTTGAATTATGGCTAAGATGAATCCTAGTTGGTCATAATTACTTTGCTAATTTTTTAAAAGATCTTATTTATTTATTCATGAGAGAGGCAAAGACATAGGCAGAGGGAGAAGCAGGCTCCCTGAGAGGAGCCCGATGGGGGACTGATCCTAAGACCCCAGGATCATGACCTGAGCTAAAGGCAGATGCTCAACCACTGAGCCACCCAGGTACTCCACTTTGCAAATTTTGTTTGCAGATTGAGATTTTTGCCATTGTATCCACAAGTGATATTCCCCTATTGTTTTACTTTCTCAGATTATCTGTGTTTGGTTTTGAATAGGGTGAATGGGACTCATCAAGTTAGAGCACTGTATCCCATTTTTATTATCTGCAAGGGATGAATATGGGAATATGTATTCCCAGATGTTTTGAAAAGACAGAACTGTAAACCACCTGGGAATGTTGCCTTTTGCAAATACATAGATGTTTTATTACTGATCAAGTTTCTTTAATAGTTTCAGGGTTTATATAGATTTACTATTTCTTATAAAGTCAGTTTTGTTAATTGTATTTTCCCCTAAAAGCATACATTTCATTTAAGAATTTAAACTTTTTAAAAATATGTATTTTTTAAAAGATTTATTTATTTATTTATTCATGAGAGACATGGAGAGAGAGAGAGGCAGAGACACAGGCAGACGGAGAAGCAGGCTGGTTGCAGGGAAGCCCAATGCGGGACTCAATGGTAGGACCCCGGGATCAAGACCGGAACTGAAGGCAGATGCTAAACCACTAAGCCATCCAGGCGTCCCTAAAAGGATTTATTTATATATTTTATTATTTTTTTATTTTTAAATTATTTTTGGTATGCTATTTATTTATTTATTTATTGAATTTTTTAAATTGGAGTTCAATTTGCCAACATATAGCATAATGCCCAGTGCTCATCCCGCCAAGTGCCCTCCTCAGTGCCCATCACCCAGTCACCCCAGCCCCCCGCCCACCTCCCCTTCTACTACCCCTTGTTCATTTCCCAGAGTTAGGTGTCTCTCCTATTTTGTCACCCTCTCTGATATTTCTTTTTTCCTCTCTGATATTTTCACTCATTTTCTCTCCTTTCCCCTTTATTCCCTTTCACTAATTTTTATATTCCCCAAAATGAATGAGACCATATAATGTTTGTCTTTTTCCGATTGACTTATTTCACTCAGCATTAATACCCTCCAGGTGCCTCCATGTCGAAGCAAATAGTGAGTATTCATCGTTTCTAATGGCTGAGAAATATTCCATTATATACAAAGACCACATCTTCTTTATCCACTCATCTTTCGATGGACACCGAGGCTCCTTCCACAGTTTGGCTATTGTGGACATTGCTGCTAGAAACATCGGGGTGCTGGTGTCCCGGCGCTTCACTGCATCTGAATCTTTGGGGTAAATCTCCGGCAGTGCAATTTTTAGGTCTTAGGGCAGATCTATTTTTAACTCTTTGAGGAACCTCCACACAGTTTTCCAGAGTGGCTGCACCAGTTCACATTCCCACCAACAGTGCAAGAGGGTTCCCCTTTCTCCACATCTTCTCCAACATTTGTTGTATCCTGTCTTGTTAATTTTCCCCATTCTCACTGGGGAAAGTCCGCTAACAACTCTTGGCTGAAAAGATTCTAAACCATGAATTAGCATTGTAGACAGGTAGGCTGACTGAGGTAGGGTCTAGGCTGTCAGATTAAAGAAAATCTTCCCTTTCTTCTGTCTTTCCAACAAAGACCTGATGTCTTTAGCTCACCCTTTGTAGAGTATGACCTCCTTTGGGCTTTACATTTAATCATTATTCCTCAATGAATTGAACTGAGTCATATAATTGGCATGAAACTCTATCTGAAAGCTGTCAATGCTCTGTATATTCTTAGTTTATAAAAGAAGGGAAACAGGTTGGTTTTGTAGTCAGGCTATTGGGAAGACACAATTGATTTGAAATTGTGTATAACATGGTGCAGGTAGAAGTTCCTTCTCCTGGGGAACATTAGTAGATTTTTTCAGAGTTCCTCCTTCCCCAGAACTACTTTGCGAAATGAACTGGATGTGAGACATTCGCCTCATCTCCAGCTTCTTTCATTGTAACATAAGGCCAGGCTGCATCAGAGTTGTTTTTCTATGGCATAAAGCATATGTTTTCTCTGTGTTTCAGAGCTTCTGATGATATGATATAAATATGCCTTTGTGTACAACAGCCATTTTCAAAGAGCTTTACAAATATCAGTTCTTTGAGAAGTAAGTGATCAGAAAGAATGAGGTATTCTATGCCTGGGAATTTAGTTACAACTATAAAGTACTCAGAAGATCAGGAAAAAGTTTCTTAATCCCTTAGACTGTCTGATCCTCAAACATATAAAATAGAAATATTAGAATCTTAGTAGCACAGAGATATATTTGTTACTAAGCTTAATTGTTAATAAATTGAGATAAAGTGTGGAAGAGAAATTGATCATCTAAAATTCTGTGTAATTCTTTCATATTCATCATCGAACTTTTTTTAGGACTGCATAATACAAGGAACAACTTCAAACTATATGAGTTCCACTTTTTGAACTTTACCTTTCACCTGGCATGTCCTCCAGGAAAGATTGTGTAAAACATAAAGGGAAGAGTGTGTGGAATTTTTGAAGGGCTGGATAGAAACCTCTTGTTTTACAGATATCTAATTTAATTGTTACAATAATCCCGTTAACTAATTTTATTATCCCTATTTTACATACATACATAAACAAAAATAAAACAAAATAAATTGAAGCTCTAAATGAGGTCAATGGCTGGTATTTTTTTTTTTTTAAAGCAACTTTGGTCTTGAATGATGGACTCTCTTTTTTTTAAGATTTTATTTATTTATTCATGAGAGACACAGAGAAAGAGAGAAAGTCAGAGACATAGCAGAGGGAGAAGCAGGATCCCTGAGGGGAGCCCGATGCAGAACTCAATCCCAGGGCCCTGGGATCATGACCTAAGCCAAAGACAGGTGCTCAATCACTGAAGTACCCAGGCACCCTGGACTCCCTTGTTTTAAAGCCTATTTTTGTTTGCTTGCTTGATTTTGCTATGTATCATGACTGACTCTAGATAAAAGGCTATATTACTGGCCACTGGATAAAAGGAAGATGTTTGCAAAAATAATAGAGTTTCTGTCTAAGTGGTGAGGGGACCAAGCTATGGCAAATGTGCTATCACAGAACTTTCAGGCAAAAAGTCTTACTAATTCCCTTATAGACTGGGCATTATTGATTGACTCTTTTTCACATATGCAATATTTATCATTGGCCTAGACTGACAGCCACTGGAATAGCATAAAATCGTTATACTGTGTTCATAATAAGGATTACATATTTTATAATGACAAAGCTACAGAATGTTGGCCTAGTCCTTGATGGTGATGAATTGAGGACCAGTGGTGAAGTAACTGGGGTGCAATAATGAGGAAGCATGTTTTCTTTGTCATGACTTTGCTGTATCTCTTTTTCTCTTATTTTCACCTAAAATAATCCTATCCGTTTGTTCACGAGCCCTGATATCTCTACACCATGAAGCGTATGGTACTTAGTCTTTAACTCATCCTTATATCATGTCAGTTTTTCACACTGCCTAGTATAGAAATCACATCTTCTCATTAATTCTGTTTTTCAACCATAATCAATTACTTGAAGTCCTAAATGCATCTTGTCATCTCTGTATTTTGCTGCTCCCTTATCTGGGTTATATTTTCTTCCTCTTCATTTGTTTGTTTATACCATTCTTCCTTCAAAGGTCAATCCAAGCATCATATCCCCCTAGGAGGCTGCCTGACAATCTTGTCTCCCCAGGCCCCTTCACAGATGAGATAGTGAGATATGAGATGGAATACAAGTCTCCATCATGTTCGCCTAATTCCCTGTACACACGTAAATCCCAACATAGAGAGATGTGGTGAGAAGAACAGAAGTATCATAACTACACTGCTGTGTTCAGACTCTGGATCCATCACTTCTTAGGTACATGCCTTTGGGTAAGTTGTTCAAACTCTCTGAACTTCATTTTCTTTATTGGCAAGATAAGAACAATCATTTTATTCAAGTTTGCTGTAAAGATGAATGACATTATATGAAAGGCACAGAATAGGATTTAGGCTGGATAGCATTCCTTTGGCCTCCCAGGTCCATTCTTTACCTCTCTACCTCATTTTGGGACACAAGAGGCTGACAATGAGAACTGCATTGATGGACTTCTCGCCCCTCTGTTTTGAGCTTGATTTCACTCACAGAGATGCACAGATACAAAGATCAGAGGGCAGAAGGAAAGTGAAGTCAGGGGTCAAGGTATTTAGTCCCCAAGTCCTTTTTTGCTTTGTAGCCAGAGGTTGCCTGCATCCTTCTATAAGGCCACAGCTCCTGTCAGCTGGCTCAGTCAATACAGTGATCTCTGTGTTCCAGCAATTGTCCCTCCCCTTGCCTTTCATGTCCAGCATATTGCATTATCCCTTGTTCATTTTCTTTAACTCTTCTCCCCAAATTGTAAATAGGTCCTTTATTAAACCCTCCTCAAAAAGCCAGCTTGAGTGTGTCAGCTGTTTTCTGCCAGGACCCTGACAAATATTGCATTCAATCTTATTAACAATGTGCACTTAACAAACTGTTCTGTAATTGTCTCTTGATTTCTCTGAATCCCTTGCCAGATCATGAACTACTTCAGAGCATCATGGTTTATTTGTCACTGTTATTTTCTGTTGTCACATACAGTGCTCAGCAAAATATAACCACTCAATAAATGTTGATTAATTAGATGAGAGAAGGGATGCATATTATTCTGACTCCTTAAGAGGACACTGACCTTTATTCTTCTGAGCACAGTGCTCCAAAATGAGTGATATAAATACATGTCTGCTATAATAAATGTGAATTTGTCCAGAAATCAGAGCTTAAGATGATTAAAAGGAATGTTTCAAGGCAAATTATTCTTGGGAACAGTCAACAGACTCAGGCTACATGCCATATGAAATTTGCTTCAAAGGATATGCAGAACTGACTGAGCTCTGGAGAGAGCACAAAAGTTGAGTTTGGGTAAGTATTGTCATAAATCCATACTTAATTTAAAAATCTATGTAGCCATTTGGAGAAAAGTGAGTTGGGAAGGGAAGCATTCTATAGATTATTTAAGTAAACATTTTTTTCAACCATTGTCTTGCATGGAACATTACTGTGGTGTATCCATTTGGGAATATACCACTTGAAGCATAATCACTAGGTTAATTCTTTTTTTCTCTTCACCATAAGAGACATGCTAATTATGTTAATGTAGTGAGGATAAGAATAATTATGGGAATTACACTTTTAACTCTGTTCATCACAGGGATCATTGGGTACTCAAGAACAATAGGAGGAACTCAGGAAAAGGCAATGGAATTCAAATGGCCAATTAGAAATTCTGGGTTGGGAGGGGGGCTCTGAACCTGGATGAAATAGTTTAAACTTTAAGAGATAAGGAGACTGAGTTTGTGGATGTATTTTGTTATCTAAAGCTATGAAAAAGCAGCATCATTCCAACAACCTTTGGCAGTACACCATGCAGGCATTATCTCGTCCATTTTATAACTTCCATTTTATAGGCACTTCCAGAGCTAATGTGAACTAATCTGTGATCCAATGCTTTCCACCTTACCAGAATTACTCTTCCTATCCAGAGTTGACCAATTGTTTACCAGACTTTACTGTAGGCCCATTTATTGTAGGCTTTTTTCCCAAAGCTTTTCTTCTAAGAGTTCTATGTATTTCTTATTATAATGAATGTAATTTATTTATGTTGTTTTTGGACTTTTATGAGATGCTTTTTGATAATAAGATTTATCTTTACTGATAAAACACTCAGGAATTGCTCGTGTGAACCCTCATTTTGCTTTAAGCTTCAATGTCCTCCTAGAGCCATCCTTGGTCTTAAAAGCACACCCTAACCATTGGATGACATTGGCTTTTTGGTGATTTCCAGCCCCTTAACTGCAGAACCTTTAGGGAAGCTAGTAATGTTTGGGGTGCTGCATGTTCAAAAACACCCCATGTTCTGTGAAGACAGTAATTTCTGTGACTTAAACATATATGCTTAATGTTTTACAAATGCATGTACTCACCTACAAAAAGAAAATATGAGTTTATATGAGAGAATTACTAAACCAGTAGGTTTGTGTCATTATTTATGCTTAATAAATACTGAAAGACAATATACTTTTTCTGAGGATCTGCACCATTTATTTACCATTTATTGAAAAGAAAACCAGTTTCTTTTCACTTGCAAAAATGCTGTGCATTTTAGTTCTACATTTTGGTTCATCTACTAGGTCTTCTTTAATGGCACCAGAGATTGTGCTGTCTTTCTGTGGCCACCCTGCAATTGTGTTTTTGTACTAACCCATTTTCCTAATGTGTCTTAAATTATACCTTCTGTTCTTATAATGCAGATTTTGCTCTTTGTAAATGATATTTAGATAATTTTCAATAAAGATTTACTTGAAAGTGAAATATGCATTAAGCAATAGCTGAACTAGCTTTGCATGTACAATTTTGCACAATCAGGAAATGGACACACAAAGATTAAAACCCTATGCCTTTAGCACAATTTATAGACAGTTCAACTGAAAAGAAAATAGGAGTCATTTGGCATTGTGGTGACCATGATTTACCTAACACCCAGTGGTTTTATGAGAAACAGTTTTGATGGGAGATTTAATCTATGATTAAGGCAATCTATCACAAAAGAGCACCTTCAAATGGAGCAGAGGATGACTACAACTCATCTCTACTCTAGAAGCTTATCAAGGATATCGTCAAGTACCCAAGGATGATCCTCACAATAGCTATGAGAATATGATACAAGCAAAGTATGAAGTTAAGATGAAAATAAAAGCAGGATTAATATAATGAAGGGCAATCAGCAAGTAAATTTTTTTTTTAATTTTTTTTTATTTTTTTTTAATTTTTTTTTTTAAATTTTTTTTTGACATAGAAGATAATAAAACACAATATCTGTGAGATTTGGAATTATACAGATAAATATAGCCTCTGAGATTCACTAGTAGTTTCACCTTAAGGGCTAACCATAATTTTCTTAAGTAGAAAGGGTTATAATATGTATTTTTGCAGGCTTGTGATAAGGATTAAATTGGGTGGGTGAAAAAAAATTATATTTAATTTAGCCAACTGGACAGTTTAGATGATCCCACCACTTTTGCTGACAACATCTAAAACATCACAATCAGACACAAATCAAACATATGCTTTTTTTTGTTCCTTAGGGGCTGATCAGAATGTTGATCTTGGCCATATCAATGTCATAGAGCTTCTTCACAGCCAGTTTGATCTGGTGTTTGTTGGCCTTGACAGCCACAATGAACACAAGTGTGTTGTTGTCTTCTATTTTCTTCATGGCTTATTCTGTGGTCAGGTGGGATCTTGATGATGGAATAATGGTCAAACTTGTGTCTCTTGGGGGTGCCCTTTCCAGGATATCTAGGCTGCCTTTGGAGATGCAGTGTCTTCGGTCATGGGAAGGTAGGTGACATGCAGATCTTTTTTTTCTTTTTTCTTTTTTTCTTGGTGGCTCTGGACAGCTTTGGCACCACTTTCTTGACCTTCAAAGCCTTTGCTTTGGCTGTGGTGATGGCTTTGGGAGGGCCAGGGGCTTCCTTCTTTGCTTTTGGCACCATCGTTGTGAAAAGTGAAGATTAAATATTAAAAAAAAAATTATATATAGAAAGCCTAGCCCAGAGACACCTGGGTAGCTCAGCGGATGAGCATCTGCTTTTCACTCAGGTTGTGATCCTGGAGTTCTGTGATCGAGTCCTGCACTGGGCTCCTGCAGGGAGCCTGCTTCTCCCTCTTCCTATGCCTCTGCCTCTCTCTTTATGTCTCTCATGAAAAAGAAAGAAAGAAAGAAAGAAAGAAAGAAAGAAAGAAAGAAAGAAAGAAGAAAGAAAGAAAGAAGAAAGAAAAGAAAGAAAGAAAGAAAGAAAGAAAGAAAGCAAGCAAGCCTAGTCCAAAGTAGATATTCAGTAAATAATGTTGCATGAAAATGACCATTGAAAAATCCTAGGTAAATGCTAGTCCTTTCTTGTCTATCATGTAGGCCTCTATCAGGATGCTGATAAATGTGTCCGTAACTCTCCCTGTCAGTCTCTCTTTACAGTGGGCCTTCTCACCCTCTTCAGTGTATAATGAGTATATTGCTGGGTTCTGCTCTCCTGACTTAGTGCCTGACACTGCATTCAAAATGAGGGTTAATCTCATTCATATTTCTTCCCATACTTCTCAAAATCTGCCTTTCCTATGCCCAGGATGGTATGATGTGATCTTAAAAGTTCATCCATTAGCTTAAAGTGTTAATGATTTATTAACACAGTATACTGGATACTGGTGCTCACTTTATTATTTATCTTATTCTGTATGTTTGAAATATTTTAGAATTTTAAAATACGTTTCACAAAATAAGAACAGTAAAAGAAGAAATAGATCTCTCCATTTATCAATCCACCCCTTCTCTCTTTAATAATGATATATGTAAAGTACCAGGTACTTGACATGAAACCACATTTTTGCCTTCAAAGGATTCATGGTCTGAAAGGAACATGATATAAATTGATAGACCATTACAAGGTATTCTGTGAGTGCAATGACAAAGGTGAATCAAGGTTACAATGAGAGAATAGAAGAAAGTCTCCCCACCCATCCTTGGAAGAGTCCTATAGGAAGCAAAGGCTTGTCATGTGAGCTGAATCTTTACAGTGTGACTAGATTATGCAAGTGAATCGAGAGAAGCATTCTTAGTAGGGGAAAGGGCATGTACTAAATTCAGAATCCTAAGGAAAGCAAGGCATCTTGTTGCAATGGCAGAAGCGGAGTGTCTTAGAGAATAAGGTTTTAATTAGAGGAAAAAGGCAAATGAGGATGCTGGTTAGAGAAGAAGGGGCCAATATATAATATGATAATTATATCTAATTATATCTAATAAAATAATTATTCCCTAGCTCTTAACACTGAAAAGTCCCAGAAGTAATGAGAACCCTATAGTGATGAACACCATAAGCACCCAATTTGTGGTTTTTAATAGTAACATTTATCATTTACTGAGTATTAATACATGTCAGAACTTGGATTGAGTGTTTAATATGTATCATGTTATTTAAAACTCAAAAGCAACCTATGTGATGGGGCTGAACCCACTGAAGCCATGGGGTCTAAGACTATGACCTTGGGGCCTAAGACTAATAACTGGTAGAACTTGGATAAAAATTCAGTGACTCTAGAGCATCAAACACAGTTGAAGCCTGTTATTTATGCAACTTTGCTCCCCCCAAGTATCTACTATAGGTTCTTGGACATGGTGTATACTGAATATTTATTGAATAAATTAATGAGTCTAAAACTGTAGAGACTCAGTACAAAATATGTATGTATTTTGTATACAGCTACATATTTTTTCCTTCAACCCTACACATAAATACATGTAAACATAATGATAATAATCATTAGACAACATATCATAATGTCTACTAATTAACTAAATATTGGGACAAAGATGCATCAATTTTTTAATTGAAGTGTAGTTATAAAGATGAATCAGTTTTTACCTCCAAAGGAAGCACAATACATAAACCAAGAAGAATCAAATGCATAAAATTCTAGAAGTCATTATAATAGTGAAACAAATATATAGTTTATAGATTGTTAAGGCACTAAATCATTATTGTAAAAATTGATAAAGGACAAGAATCAAGCATTTACCCTACTATCTTGTATAGGATGTATTTCAGAGTAACCAAATAACTGCTGAGGAAGAGTTATTCTTTACAAAAGAATTACAGTTAATAAGTGCAAATAGAATTACAAAATTCACTATTCTTATAATCTTTACCAAAATAATGGATATAGGAAACTATTATTAATGAATGATAAAAGTATGAGGTAAAAGTTTGTCAGAGAACTATATAATAGACATAATAGTCTGACATCACCTCAAACTACTGTTCATTTTAAAAAACTAATAGAACAAAAAGCAGACAACATGTTCCTCTGATGTCTTTAAAAAAGTAGTACATGACAACACCTGTGAAGAAATTCTTAACAAAAACAAATAACAAAATTGACCCTGAACCTAATCAAATCTCTACATTAAATTCCCTAATTATAAAAAATGCAAGAAATTAATTATTGAAAATCCATGAAGTGACAAAAAATACAGGATAAAGAAGCATGTTAGACGATACTACATAGACAAAGTTTGTCATCTCTGAAAAGGTGTTTTACTGAAGAGAGTTTTACTGAACAAAATCCAATTTCTTCCATAAGTAAGTTGCATTAAAAAAAAAAAAAAAAAGATGAAAGGGCGCCTGGGTGGCTCAGTTGGTTAAGCGTGGGACTCTTCATCTCAGCTCAGGTTGTGATCTCAGGATCATGAAATTGAGCCTCACATCAGGCTCTGTACTCAGCACAGAATCTGCTTGTCCCTCTCCATCTACACTTTCCCCTGCTCTCTCATGCTCTCTCTCAAATAAGTAAATAAAATCGTTTTTTAAAAAAAGATGAGAAACATAGATCTTTAAAAACAAGAAATATGTAAGCCAAAAGCAATATATAGACCTTATTTGGATATTCAAAAAATATGTTTAAGATAATTTAAGTGGATTGAGCATAGACTTAAAAACAGATGATATTAAGGAATTATTACTCTTTCTGTCCGAGATGTTATACTGGCATTGTTAACTATGTATACTTAGACATTACAGAAAAGATATGCTACATGACATTTATTTTAAAATGCTAAAGAGCTAATTATGTTACATACACTCAATAAATGGTAGCAACTGTTAAAACTGCGAGAAAAGAGGGCTAAAAAACAAAGCTGGGGAAGAAGGTTCAAACTATCATGAAATAAATGAGCAAAGGTAAATGATTAGAGTAAGGGAAAAAAGCAAGGTTGACTGGTCAAAACCAATGAGTGGGTGAGTGATCAATACAAACACCAGAAACCAGAGGACAATTGCTTATGGCTAGACTATACCTTAAACTCTCAAATTCAACAGGTCTAAAATTCAGCCCATACTCAATTTCTACAAACATTTTATTCACAATCTTCCTTATTTTAATTAGTGGCACAAGCTAGAAACCTGGATGTCAACCCCAAATCTCTTTCCTCTTCACCTCTCCTCTTGAATTCATCACCTATACAGCTCTCAAATCCATTCACTTCTGTCCCTCTCAGGGATCATCACTCTAGTTCCAAGCCAAATTTCTTGCCTGAGTTACTGCAATAATCTCTAACAATTATTTGCAGGGTATTTCCTGAGCTCTAATTCTAATAGAGTATTGCACTAGCTCAGGTGTTAACTCATACAATAACCTCCTAGAATAGGATAGGACACTTTAAAATTCTGTAAACTAGAGACACCTAGAAAATGTATGTTTAGAGTTGAGGAAAGAATCAGTTTAAGTGTGGTTTGATATGTAAGAAGTTTGTATTGACAATAAGAGTGTTATACATCTGGGCCAGAAAAGATGGTATTCTATATTTGGGAGTAATAAAGAGGTCTGTCAAGTTAAAGAAATCACTTTTGTGAAGGAAATTAAGAGGACAAAGTACATTTTTGCTATTTGTCTAAGCATGCTTGGAAGGCTATAAAAAACAAACCTGGGAGAAGAGACCCAGAAGCCCAGCAGAGTGATGAAGGCTTTATAAGTTATTCACTGAGAAGCCTGATAGGGGGGCAAGTGTAAAGCAAAATTCTTAATTAAATTGAACATTAGAAGTTGAATTCTGTCTGCAAGTAGATGGAACAGAATTACAAAAGGCCACATGCAGTTATATGTAATACAGAACCAAGACTCCCCAGGGGCAAGAAGCCCTGCGTTAATCTCTCCGTGGCTCTGAAAGGAGGAAGAAAAAAGATTAAGTCTCCTTGTGGAGATCATGTGACGACTTCCTGATCCCAGCCAGAGGCAGCATTTCCATGGAAACTTATCTTCTCTTCCTCTTCACCCACACAGTGCTCCTTCCACCTAAAAAGGCTGCTTTTGAGTCCCAAGAGAGTGGTATGGAGGCATTTTAATGTTTTTCTAAATAAGAGAAGTCCAGCAGAAAGGAGAAGAAAGCAGAGGCTGACCCTGCGACATCACCTGGGAAGTGAGGGTCTTCCCCAGAACCCTGCAGCTCAGGGACTAGACACTGCTGCTTTCACTTAGGCTGGATTGTTCTGTGTGTGTAGGGGACCACCCAACTTCGAGCCTGGGACAGGATGAAAAAGGAAATCTCACAAGGACAACTGTGGTTTGACTACTCTCACCCTCTAATTTTTCAGTTCATCTCCATTTAAACCACTTTGTTTTTAGGTCCCTTTGTGGACTGGTCCAGGGTTTAATTTCCACTGGTGTGGGGAGCCTACCTGAATCTTGTTTCCCAACTCTGTAATTTCCCCCTGCCTGAAGGATTATCTCCAGTCTGTTTGTCTTTCTAATTTATGCCCCCTTTAAGGTTTTATTCAAGGGGCATGCTTTTAGTAAAATTTGAATACTGTTATCCAAAACTATGCAGTTCTTTCCAGTACCCTCAGTTCACAAAGATATCCTCTCCATTAAAAATCTGATGTACTTAACATCTGTACTGCTTATTTGAGAACTAGTGTAAATGGTAGAATTCGTTTTTTATACATTCATTTCCATTAATCTAGCTCACGATACACAGAGAAAGATTTCTGAATGTATATGACTAATGATTATTTGCTGAATAAATATATGAATACTATTCATTCACACCCTAAAATGAGAATTCTTTTATAAGACCCTATAGTAGACAAAATTTCAAAACAATTTCTGATTTCTAGAGCTGATGGGTGAAACAGGGTGGCAATAGTATTTCAATAAAAAGAATTTATTTTGGAATATTAGCTGGTAGAAGTCTCCACAGTAAAGCAGACCACCTCTCCCATCCTTAGGAATTGTCAGAAAATAAATGATTAGATTGCTAGCAAGTAGTCAACTGGATAAGATAATCAGGGAGACATAGCAGAAAGATTTTTTTCTTTAGATACTTTGTATGAAATAAATAAATAAGCTGCAATATAACCAGAGATAAGATCTAATCTCTAGGCTCTGAAAAACAACTCTTTCTGCATAGCTGAGTTCTGCAAATTCTGAGATCTACTTATGGGAGAAACAACTACCTTGCACCCATAATCTCTAAAATTGCCTGAACTTTCTTAATAAGAGAAGCCCTATTCCTGATACCACCTCTCATTTTCCAATTCAAATCATCATTAATCTCCTAGTCAACTAACTGGGTTTACTTATATCAGGCATACTACTACTACTAATAATAATAATAATAACCATGTGAATTAAACTATTAATGGTGAATAGTCTTTCTCACTTTAACATAGGCCTGTCCCACTGGTGGGATACGTGCCAGCTCTGAAGAAAAGTTAGTCATGTGGTTTTCAGAAGATGAAAGCTTAAGATAAAGCCTGAGAGTGATGTTGGAGGTGGGACTGGTATTATATAGGTCTTAGCCAAAACATGTGATAGTCACTGTAGGGGTTCCTGGAAAGAGAAGTGCATTGCTCAGTTAACTGGCTCAAGCAGATCTGTGAGGACTAGAGGAAGAAGAATGCTCCTGGCTGCTTTGTGCTGTCTGCTGTGGAGTTTCCGAACCTCCACTGGCCATTTCCCTCGAGCCTGTGCCTCCTCCAAGAGCCTGATGGAGAAGGAATGCTGCCCACCATGGAGTGGTGACGGGAGTCCCTGTGGCCAGCTTTCAGGCAGGGGTGCCTGTCAGGACATCGTACTATCCAATGCCCCATTCGGGCCTCAGTTCCCCTTCACGGGGGTGGATGACCGGGAATCTTGGCCTTCTGTCTTTTACAATCGGACCTGCCAGTGCTTTGGTAACTTCATGGGATTCAACTGTGGAAATTGCAAGTTTGGCTTTTGGGGACAAAACTGCACAGAGAAGCGACTTTTGGTGAGAAAAAACATCTTTGATTTGAGTGTCCCAGAGAAGAACAAATTTCTTGCCTACCTTACTTTAGCAAAGCATACTACCAGCCCAGACTATGTCATCCCCACAGGTACCTATGGCCAAATGAATAATGGATCAACACCCATGTTTAATGACATCAACATTTATGATCTCTTTGTCTGGATGCATTATTATGTGTCAAGGGACACACTGCTTGGAGGGTCTGAAATCTGGAAAGACATTGATTTTGCTCATGAAGCCCCAGGTTTCCTGCCTTGGCACAGACTCTTCTTGTTGCTGTGGGAACAAGAAATCCAGAAGCTGACCGGGGATGAGAACTTCACTATTCCATATTGGGATTGGCGAGATGCTAAAAGCTGTGACATTTGCACAGATGAGTACATGGGAGGGCGCAACCCAGCAAACCCAAACTTACTCAGCCCAGCATCCTTCTTCTCCTCTTGGCAGGTAAGACATTCTGGACATCCACTATCAGAGCATAAAAGAACCTTAGCAGTTGCTTCTTCAGACAGGTCTTCATATGTCTCCTTCTCCATTTCTCCTGTCAAGAGTAGAAAAGACACCTTATTAAAAGTTCTCAACGTACCTGTATTTTTTCTTTATAGCGTACTTCACAATTATAATTCCATAGATATTTGTGTGTTTGTTTGTCTAATATCCTCTGCCAGGTTCCTAAACTCTAATAAATAAAAAGTATTTGGTTCATTACTGTATCTCTCAGCAGCTAAGATGGTGTCTGGGAAGTGGTAAGGGCTCATTAAGTATTTGTTGAATGAATGGGTAAATAAATATTTAGGTGATTAAGTTAATAGTGTAGGTCGGTGGGACATTTGGGTGGCTCAGTTGTTAAGCATCTGCCTTTGGCTCAGGTCATGATCCTGGGGTCCTGGGATCGAGTTCAGGCTCCCCACAGGGACCCTGCTTCTCCCTCTCCCTATGTCTCTGCTTCGCTCTGTCTCTCATGAATAAATAAATAAATTATTTTTAAAAAAATCTAGGTCAATGTTTCTGAAATTTTCTTTTTCCTTTTTTTTAAAACTTTTTATTTATTCATTCATGAGAAACACAGGGAGAGAGAGAGAGAGGCAGAGACACAGGCAGAGGGAGAAGTAGGCTCCATGCAGGGAGCCTGATGTGGGACTCGATTCCGGGTCTCTAGGATCAGGCCCTGGGCTGAAGGTGGTGCTAAACCGCTGAGCCACCCGGGCTGCCCTGAGATTTTCTTCACAATAAAATTCATACAGTGTATGAGTTACAAATCCCTGGTCCTAAGCCTTGGACCTAGTGATCAAAACTTCAGCACGGGGTCCTTGGGAAGACATGTACTAATCATGTATGGTGATTATTATCATAGGAAAATTGGGGGAATATTATTTAAATTAAATATTTTTAAAAAGTATATGAGGACCTTGGGGCCCAAATAGGTAAATAATAAAAAATAGCTAATTTACGCTGAGCATTTAGCATGTTTGTGAAGCCCTTTTGAAAGTGTTTCTGTATAGTAACTCTGTTAATACTTTTACTATCCCTTCCCTATGCTAAGGACTAAAACACTGAGGTATAAAAGTAACTTGTGCAAAATCACAGAGCTAAAAACTAGCAGACAGGTCAGGCTTGGGTGCCTGACCACCTATAATATTCTTAAGGATATGACTGCTCTGATGGCCTTAGCCAAAGGATCTGGCTTACTCCATTTCATCTTTTTTCATTAGGCTGCAGAAGAAATTAGCTTTTTTCCTAAATATGTGCAAACTTTAGAGGTACAAGATAAGGAATTGCAATTTTGAAATTTAATTTCTATTTTTCCTATTCTGAATTTTCCACCCTGGATTAGGGGAAAATGTGACCCAAAAAATACGCTTTTAATTATTTATCATTTTTAAACCATAAGGAGGAAGAAATGCTTTTCTGTCTGGATTCCAAACATTTCTAAGGCAGCACTTTTTACTAGCAGTACTTTATGGAAATAAGCTCAATGTTTAAATGAGATGGGAAGAATCTGGCATTTGCACCTTGAGCTCTGCATGTTTGAAGTGTGAATGGCTTCCTATCCTCCCTACTAAGTTCACACACCTTTCAAATGGACCCTACTGAAGCTCATTGAAAAATGGTCATGGTGTAATATCTTGGATCACTAATGCCAGCTATTTACCTAGAGGAATGAGTGTATTTATGCAGGAAAGGCTGGAAAAGATGAGCTTGAAAAAGAAATCTATTTCAATAAGCCTCAGACCTCCTACCTTAATCTATACAGTGAAAAACTCTCATCTAGTTTTCTCATCCTCTGTTATTGCTTAAAATATTGCTAAGCTAGGATAGGGATTTTCAGGCTATTATAATGCTTTCCTTAACTGTACAGCTTCCTTGACCCAGAAAGTATGGCGGCTTAGCTAAATATCCAAAAATGTTACAACACCCACACAGAAGCTTAATAGAAAGATACTAATTGATATTTAATTACATGAGATATATGTTAGTTGGTGTTACTAGAATTATATGTGCATTTTTTCTTATAACGTTTTTTAAGATTTTATTCATTTATTCATGAGAGACAAACAGAGAGAAGCAGAGACACAGGCAGAGGGAGAAGCAGGGTCCCTCCGGGGAGCCTGATGTAGGGACTTGATCCCAGGACCCCAGGATCACTCCCTGAGCTGAAGGCAGATGCTCAAACACTGAGCCACCCAGGTATCACTTTCTAGTTATTGTTGAGTGGAAAGTTTCTTGCCCTCTCCTTTTTTTCTTTACAATTATGGCCAATTTTATTTCTTAATAAATCTTTTTGAGTCTCGTGGGTAGACACTGGTCTGAACTTATGACATTAGGTTCCATATTATTCAATGATTAAACTGCTGTGTAGTAACTGGTGTTAAAAAATCATATTCAGAAACAGAGTGAACAAAGACCGTTGAAGGAAAACAAGCAAATGATAGCTTAAATAAAAAGAAGGAAATGAAAGAGCATTTATGTCCATCTGCTATGAGTGGTGTCACTGTGTGAAGTGACAGTCGCTGTTTCCATTTCTGGTAACCGTCCTTTAAAAATGAAGATCAGTTGTTTATATGCATTTAATTTAGTAGTTCTCGGTATCTAAATCACTTAGGGAGCTTAAAGAAAATTTCATGGATCCACCCACCTAATTCCTGCTGGAAAATACTCTTCAGGTGGTCCACTGGGAAGTCAAGGAATCTGCGTTTTTAGACTTTTTTTTTTAAAGATTTATTTCTTGGGATACCTGGGTGACTCAGTGGTTGAGCGTTTGTCTTTGGCTAAGGTCGTGATCCCGAGATCCTGGGATTGAGTCCCGCATTGGGCTTCCTGCAGGGAACCTGCTTCTCTCTCTACCTATGTCTCTGCCTCTTTCTGTGTTTCTCTCATGAATAAGTAAATAAAATCTTTAAAAAAAAAGTCTTTATTTTAGACAGAGAGAATGAGAGGGGAAGGAGTATGGGGAGGGGCAGAGAGAGATAGAGCAAGGGAATCCTTAAAGCAGATTTCCCCACTGAGCAGAAGCCCCACATGGAGCTTGATCCTACAACCCCGAGATCATGACCCTATCCAAAACCAAGAGTCCAACACCCAACCGACTGAGCCTCCCAGGCACCCTCAGGTATCTACATTCTTAAAACCTTCTCTTGTGGGGCACTTGGGTAGTATGGTCAGTTAAGTGTCTGACTCTTGGTTTGACTCAGGGCATGAGATCCAGCCCATCTGCCTCCATGCTGAGCATGGAGATACTACTTGAGATACTCTCTTCCTCTCACCCTCCTGCTCATTCTCCCTCTCTCTGTCTCTTTAAAATAAATACATTTTTAAGAATAAATCAGTAAATAAATAAAACTTCTTGTGACTCTAATGTGCAGTCAGCATTGAGAATTATTAATTTACTAGAAATTGTTTCGGTATCTAGTTCACCTTACAAACTCAAGTTTTGGGGATCCCTGGGTGGCGCAGCAGTTTGGCGCCTGCCTTTGGCCCAGGGCGCGATCCTGAAGACCCGGAATCGAATCCCACATCGGGCTCCTGGTGCATGGGGCCTGCTTCTCCCTCTGCCTGTGTCTCTGCCTCTCTCTCTCTCTCTCTCTCTGTGAGTATCATAAATAAATAAAAAATTAAAAAAAAAACAAACAAACAAACTCAAGTTTTGTAATAAACACTCCACTAGTTTAAATGTTTTTGCCTGAATCATATGCTCAAATCAAGAAGTGACCTGCTCTGTGTGAGAATCAAATACCTTCCTGACTCAGGGAACTCATGGAGACCTTCAAAATTAGCTAGACTGCTAGTCCCTTTCATTTCAAGCCTTCATTTCTTCCTCACTTTCAGATGTTTACAACACAAAAACAGGGATTTTAGAAATTCATGGTATTTATTGACTGTGAGCTAAGAGACACTCAATGGTGAGTGATGTAGTGCCCTTGTTTTATTTTTCTTAATTTACTTTTTAAAGATTTTTTAAAAATCTTTAAATTTTTTATTTACTTATGAGAGACACAGAGGGAGAGTCAGGGACATAGGCAGAGGGAGAAGCAGGCTCCCTATGGGGAGCCCGATGTGGGACCCCGGACCCCAGGATCACGACCTGAGCCAAAGGCAGATGCTCAGTCACTGAGCCACCCACGTGCCCCTGCCTTTATTTTATAAAAGAAGATAGAGAGATGCCCCCAAAAGGTTTGATTTATCTAAGGACACACAGCTGAGGACTAAAATTGGGTGCCTCTGACTCCACTGCGGCTTCTCTGTTATTAATAAGGAGTCATTTAGGTTCAGAAGAGATCAATTAAGCCGCTCATTTATGGATATAATATTTGACTTGTAATCATTTGGACTACCTTAAAATTCAGTCACACAGACTAACTGGGACAGATATCCTGATGCAGTCTTTTTCATTTATGTCATAATAAAAATATTCCATTAGACTTATACTGGTCCACATCCCTTACTCAGGTAGATTTGGTCCACACTCCTTTGAGCTATCATTACACTTTGTACAGTTTTATATAATAGCACCTAAAACTGTTTAGTACATGTAATTGTTTTCAAACCTGTCTTTGTCTGTCAGCTGCTCCAAGGAAAAGACCATTTCTAATTTATTTTTGTATCAGCAGAGCCCGAACCATGATATATGCATAGAATGGGCTTTATAAATGTATACTGAATTGAGCAAAATTAAAAATCATGGAAATATTAGCTTCAATAATAACATACACTAAAAATTAGACCGCATGCCTGCCTTTCTAGAACCTTAGATCGTACTTCTCTATACCACTGGATCCCCAAGGCCAAGGACACAACAATGCAAAATAAAGCAGTGACTCACTCAATGTGTAGAATACAACATTTTATGTAGTTCTCTCTGGGCTTCTGCATCTGTGTGTGTATGCATGCATGCAAAAAAAAAAAAAAAGAATATACAACAGAGAAGATCAAGTACGTTACAACACATCTGAGTATAATTTAAGTGAAATAAATAATATTTACTGATAGGGTTTTCAATGAAATAAAGTAATATATAAATCATTGTTAGTATGTTTAGAAAACTATTTTTCTCATATGCAGAATTCATATCTTTTTTTGTGTATTTTTTTTCATTTATTTCTTTAATGCCAAGAGCTTTTAATGTAGAAGCATGTTTGTTGTCAATTAAAACAGTCCAATACTTTTGGAGATGAGGGACCTTAATAACATTAAAGTACAATACCCGTGCTCGATACAATTAGATCCAATGTTACGCAAGCAGCTGATTGACCAACCATAAAAAAGAAAGGTAGATCAGGGTAGCTGTTCTGATGTATCAAAATAAAGAGAAATAAATATCTCCTAGATGATAGACATGAGTGAAATGTGGCCAGCTAATTCACTCATCAGGTGAAAAGCATATCACATGGAAGCAAACAGTGGGAAGAAAAAAGAAAAAAGTCACATTTCAGCAGAGAGTCATGGGTTTTAGGTAACCATGGCAACAACTCCGTGAAATAAGAGTTTCTCTTTTTTTTTCTTTATGGAAAAGATTCTGCGGAATGTCATATGGTTAGGTTTTTTTTTTTTCCCCCAGATAAATCTCTAATGCCCTAATAGAAACTTTGCTCCTGACAGCTTTTAATATCTGTTAGTTTGTTGCTATTTACTTAAGTTTAAGAAAACAGTATCTAGGCTCACCTCCATTAATACATCTGTTTCTTCTTTCTTTTTTTCATTTGACTTGGGACATTTGATTTTTCCCCTGCATCATATGTTATAAATCACCTGTATTAAAATAGAAAAAGAAGAACTTCCTCTTCTTCAGAGGACCTCTGCCACTTACCAGCTGATATCAAACAGGTTATTTAGAGTCTTTGGCCTTTGGTTTCTCTCAACAGAAAAAAAATGGGGTGCAATTATTATATATGCTTGTTTTCTTTGTTAATGAAAGCACTAAATGCAATGGAAAGCAGAATAATGTGGTGGACGGGTATCAGTCGTTTGAGTTACAGAAACGTAAGTTTCAGTGGACTTTTGTACTTACTTAGCTACATGATACTGGACAAGTTACTTAATTATTTTGGGAACTTTTTGCCTTAAAATTAGAATTATATATCCTAAAGCATTATTGCAGAAGGAGTCAATGGAATCTGTTAATATAAAATGATTGGTTTAGTATCTGATATATTATTTGAGTTCCATGTGTGAAAATTATTATTATATCTTTATATAATATATAAATGTTCATTAGTACAACAATGGATATTCAACCAGTGTTATAGAGTCAGAGTTAAAAACAATTTGGTGACCTGTATTAAATAATAGTATAAGAGCTGTCATTATTATTTTTTAAAGATTTATTTAAAGAGAGAGAGTGTCAGCAGGATGGAGGCAGGGAAGGAGAGAGAGAATCCCAAACAGACTCCCCACTGGGCATGGAGCTCAATTCCACTACACTGAGATCTTGACCTGAGCCAAAATCAAGAGTCAGACACTCAATCCACTGACTCACCCAGGTACCTCAAATAGCTGTCATTATTAAACACTCTATACCTGAAACTATATATAAGTGCTTTGCATATGTTAAATTATTTGATCCTTCATAAAAAGTTGTTATAATCTCTATGTACAGATGAAAACCTTAATACTTCAGTAATTTGCCTAAGGTCATGTAGCTAATAATAGTCAACACCAGAAATCACATCTGACTGTAATCTCCATGATCCTAAGCATAGTGCTAACAATTTCTCCTCCCTGACTCCCCTTCTGTATCAAATATAAACATGATGACTTGGGACTAAGTTTTTCAAGTGATTTCTGGAACCACGTAGATTTCCTCCTTGTTACTAATATGTCCAGTCATCTGAACAGTTAGTCACTTGGCAGTTGGCATTTCAGCAAAAATAGTTCCATTCAAACCTCTCTAATTTAAACGAGTCTGCGGTAGGAGTTTTTGAGGCAATAGAATCTTTTGAAAATATCCTGAGATGGTTTATTATTCCAACAGGAATGAAAGTGATTTTTGTTTATGTACCTGCTGTGACATCTAGTTAATCATAATGATAAAGGAATCCAATATATTATATTCAATGCAAAAGCTAGGTTAGCTTTATTCAACCATTGCTAAGCCATTTATAGGCAGTAATAAATGTAGTGGATATATACATTTGGAATCTGGATTATATATTAACGTTCTAGCTCTGGCTCTCAGCACCATATGACCTTAGACGAGTTACCCAACAGATCTACTTCTCATATATGTGAGGATAAAAGGATTGAGGAATGTCATGGAGTATGAAGAAATCTGGAAACTGACATTTGCTGGATGAAACACTATGCTACTTCCTATTACTATTTTTTATTAATATAATAGATGTGAATTATACATTACTATGTTATATATTATATTTTTATTATATCCTATTATATTTAATATGATTTCATATTACAGTTGAGAAAATTGAGACTTAGCAAGTCTAAATGACATGCTCATTGACATATTGCTAGTAAGTAGCAGAGCCAGAACTGATGCCTGCACCTACCTGAATTTGGTGTCCAACTCTTTTCCAACACACATTGCTTCAATTCATAAGTGATATCTTGGTGACCCCAAATTAAAAGGTTCTCTAAGTGTCTCTCATTGAACACAGTAGCAGCCATTCCTGGGTTGCACGGTTCATTCAGTCCCATCTCATGATAATTTGATTTGCTTTTACATTTCTCTAGAGTGCAAACTCAATAGAGAGGAGACTGATAAGATTGTCTTGATTTTTTTTAACTGTGGTGCAAACAAGTGACCAGGAAAGCTTTTCACTTTTAAAATATTGTTCCATGTGCCTTGCCTGTTGTCCATAAAAATATTAATCATAATACCAGGTTTTAGATGCTACTAACCTTTTGTATTCTCCCCTACTCAAACTGTGTGTCTTCCTCATTAAAATAGGAATAAAGTCATGGAAACCTACAAGGTGGTTATGTGAAATCTTAAAAATGTATACAGAGATGCCTTCCTCATGGTCTGAAATAGATTAGGGCTTCAATATCTGTTTATTAACAATGATATATTTAAAAATATATCTTCTAGGGCAGAGGTTGGTACCAATATAACAGGATGAGTTAAAAAGGGTATTTAACACGTTTGTAGTTGAAGATTCATTGGTTCAACCACTGATTTGTTTATTCAGCCATTAATTATTTATTGAGCCTCTATTCTAGATCTGTGAACAACAACAACAACAATAATAATGAAAGTTGTCCTCATGGAGATCACATTTTCTAAGGGAGATCATATTTTCTGATATTGATTGTTTATGAAGGGAGTCTAAAGTAAATGAAGTCTGCATTTGGCAAGAATAATCTTATCTACTCAGGGGCTCAGGCCTCCTATGGAAGTATGTGCCTGTTATGAACAGTTAGTTATGGCAGGGTGGTTCGGCACTTTTTGTTTTTGAATCAGGATTGATATTTTACTCCTTGTTCATTGCTCTCACTGAATCTAAGGCATTGATGATTTTAAGATGAATTAATTTATATAGCACTGAGACAAATTAAAAATGTGCCTATTAAATTATGGTGTGATATTTTTATTTTATATTTATTGAAAGAACTCCTTTTGACTTAGTTAGTGAAAGTTTTTATCATAGTTTATTCTTCTGCCTACATATAAATGAAACTATAAGCAAAATAATCCAGTGAAGAATTCCTAAAAATTCTTCATATTTAGAGTCAGATCCTTTTGAATTACTCTCAAAGTCAGAGTTGACAGTGTCTGTTTTTTCTAAAATATTGCCTTGGCCTTGAAGATGAGGTCAGATGTCAGATCCATGGCCAGGAGTGAATATGCCTAGGCATGAACAAAATCATGGAGTGGAGAAGCACAAGTCATGCTCAGAGAATGGTAGCCAATCTAACCTTAGCAGTCAGATCTCATAATTTCTGAACAAACTGAATGATTCCCAGACTCAAGCTATATTCTGGAAATACAATTGACAAGATTGGCTACTGATTTCAATGCAAAAGACATAAAAGAGTAAAATACAAATGAAAACTCACCAGTTTCTGGCTTAAAAAAATGGTGATTCGTGGGTTTGAGCTGCAGGACAGTTGGTATGATAGGAAATATATGGAGGTGAACAGATTTGGGGGTTTTAAACATGACATTTGGGATGCATGTGAGATAAGATTGAAATAGGAAGTCAGAGATGGATATACAGGTTTAGAGTTCGGAGAAGTAGTTTTGAACTAGAGATAGGAATTAGGGAGTTCTCACCACGTAGTTGGCATGCAAACCATGAAACTTGTGAGAGCCAAAAGAGAAGATACAGAGGAAAAAAAGAGATGACACAGACATAAACTTGGGATCAGGGCTAGCTTCATGGGCATACAGCCAGTGAAGTCATACTATGGATGTTTAACAGATGTTTGTCAGATTAATTTTCTCATCAAATAAACATTTGACACAATTATATAGAGTGGTTATTTGATCCTTTGTACCGTAAGGCCTAGGAAATTTAACCTTCAGTAGATGCAAGACAAGAATTCTGTTCTAGATTTTAATCTTTCACTGCTTATTCTGCAACCCTCAGATGGATGCTTCCTTCAATTTCCTTTAAAATATGAACCTATTAGTGATTGCTTCGCTTCCCCCCTTTGACGTGGAGGTGGCCACAACTCCTTTAACATAAAGGTTTTTGTGTAGATCGTCTGCACCCGACTGGAGGAGTACAACAGCCGACAGGCTTTATGCGATGGAACTCCAGAGGGACCGTTACTGCGCAATCCTGGGAACCATGACAAAGCCAGGACCCCAAGACTCCCCTCCTCTGCTGATGTGGAATTCTGCCTGAGTCTGACCCAGTATGAATCGGATTCCATGGATAAAGCTGCCAATTTCAGCTTTAGAAATACACTGGAAGGTAACCCCCCCGACCTTTATACTCATTTAAAATTTCTTCTGTTTTTCTGAACTCCTGTTTATAATCTCTTATTTAAAAATCCCAGATATGTTTAAGAATTCAAAATTTTCTGAGTAAGGACAAGTGACCTATATGTCTCTAGGGCCAGTAATCCTCACAGAGTCTGAGCAGCACCCCATAATCCAACACATACAACTCTTCAGAAGAGTTCAGCAGAAGGTATGAGACCCACTGTCGCAATAAAGACAAATAAATGGCAGCCTAATGGTAAGGTCAGCTTTTTCCACTAATAGAATATTGGTCCCAAACAAAACATTTTCAAACTGTTTTGTATTTTGGAATTACAGATAAAAGACTGTGGATCTATCATACTTTTCAACTTTTAGTATTTTACCCAGTTTAAAATACTCTGAGCACTAGCCTCTTTCAGGTAAGTCCATTCTCTTACCTAGGCTAAGAGAGGCTCTGTGTCAGGTTAGGTCGCCATATCATTATCCCTCAAGATTTCTGTAAGTTGTCAGAGATTCCTTCTCAGAAGCTCTTCTAGGTCCTACTTTTCCTACAAAGTTCCAGTCCTTTTTTTAAAAAAAAAAAAGGGGGGGATTTTATTTATTTATTCATGAGAGAGAGAGAAGGAGAGGCAGAGACATAAGCAGAGAGAGCAGAGAGCCTGATGTGGGACTTGATCCTGGGACCCCAGGATCACACCCTGAGCCAAAGGCAGGGGCTCAACCGCTAAGCCACCCAAGAATCCCCAAAGCTTCAGTCCTACTTGCTCTTTCCTTCAGTACTTGTGATTTCTCTGCTCAATGCTGTCTTAGTCATTAAACCTGCTTTTCTCACTTCAATGTGCATTATGGAAACACACTACAAACAAACCAGCCAAGAACATTCACTAAAGTCACAGATTTGATAGGAAGTTTGGGAAGACAGAGGACTAACTTGCTGCAATGCCAACAACTCAACATTTAATGCTAAACTGCCTCCTGCAAATCTCTCTGATACCCTACCGTGTAGACAAAGCTTTCTCTCATTTCTTTCTTCTTTTTTGTTTTGTTTTCTTGTCATTGTGGTTGTTGTTTTATCATCTAACTTCTGTTGCTTAACTATACAGAGTAGTTTTACTGTCTCTTTCACATCCCTAGCCTTTGGGCTGCTCTCCTTGAGAAGCAATTTAAACAAGGATTATATTACCTATATTACCCTAAAGAGTAATTCTGCTTCTAGCCATTTAAATTTATGTTTGTCTTCTGAAAGTAACATTAATGATTAACATTTTCCAGCTAATCACTATGTCAGACACTATCTCACTTAATTCTTACAACCATCCTCTGAGAAAGATAGCATCATTATTTTGAGTTTCAAGACAGAAAACAGGACTAGAGATATTATATAGTTTGGCTATAATCATTCATTCAGCAAGTGACAGAACTAAACCTGTTCTGAGAGTTGTCAAGTGCCAAAACCCAAGAGTCCTTTCCATTGTGTTCTGATGACCCGGAGTGAGTTGAATTTCCTGAGGGTAAACAATAAATATATCAAACTGGACCTTCAATAATATAATATAAGAAGACAATGCATGGTGCCAGGAGTCTCAGAGCCTGTATGCTGAGCCAAAGGCGCACGCACAAATTGGCAGTCAACATCTGGGAGGATTGAGTGTTCCATTGGACTCTGCAGAAGTTAACAGCAGGACTCCAAATTCTGACTTAATGAAACTGCAAAGTTGGGTCTCATCCTTAAGGAAACGGAAGTGTTTTATAGGTTTTTAAGGCAGATTTCCTAGCCATGAGAAAGCATGAATTTTGTTATGAAGGAACATGGGCTGGTCACAGAAATAAGGTAAGGGAGCCACACTTTTCTGGGCCTCAAGTTGAAAAAAGAAAGTGGCTTGAGCTGTGTCAACTCAGCCAGTGGTTTCCAAATGAGTTTCTAATGCACAGAGATGAATGGAGTATATTAGAATTATCACAAATAATTAGCTGCTACCAATAAATTATGGTTGTGGATTATTATTTTCTTATTATTCTCATTCACACATAGTCTAGTATGCTTTCTTGAGGATAAGAAAAAAAGCAGATCCTAGCACATTATCAGTACATGATAGGGTTCAATAAGTTCTTGATAATTGAATACATAAATAAAACCTAATATACTTCAAATTATACCTAACCTACCACTTAGCTGATTTATCCCTGTTGTACGTTGCCAACATACTGGTGGGAAAATCTTAGCAAACATTGATCTGAGCTGTCAAATAGGACTTTCCCTGATCGGGGGCACATTTTTTTTTACTCTTTAAGCTTTTTTTTTAGAAATAATTTTAAGCCTACAGAAAAATTAAAACAATAAAACAATGCAAAAGACAAACATACACTCAGATTCATTTACATTATATCTGGTTTGCTATCTCTCTCTTCCAAATTGAACCATATGAGGTTGAGTTGTATGGATTAGAACCCTTTAAGCCCTGGTATGTTGGTGTACTTTTTCTTAAAGTATGCATATTCTCATACGTAACCAGAGACCAGTTATTAACTTCAGTAAATTCTATATTGATATAAAGCTTTATTTTTTTATTTTTTATTTTTTTTAAGATTTTATTTTTATTTATTCATGAGAGACACAGAGCGAGAGAGAGAGAGAGGCAGAGACACAGGCAGAGGGAGAAGCAGGCCCCATGCAGGGAGCCCAATGTGGGACTCGATCCCAGGACTCCAGGATCACGCCCCGGGCTGCAGGCAGCGCTAAACTGCTGCACCACCGGGGCTGCCCTAAAGCTTTTTATTTTAATGTAATATTTCTATTTTATTTTTTCAATATACCTAATAATATATTTTATAGCATTTTTTCCCTCCATGACAGGGTCAAGTCTAGGGGCAGATAACATTTAGTTGCCATGTCTTTTTAGCTTTCTTTCATCTGAAATATTTTTACAGACCCTCTTTTTTCTTCTTTATTGAGATTGACATTTTGGGGGATATACAGCCTCTCCCACCATTTTTAAATAAAATTTTCTTTTTTTTGAGTTTGTCTGATATTTCCTCAGTATTGGATCCAGGTAATGTCTTCTTAGCCAGAATTCTACATAGGTGACTTTGGGTCTTTCTCAGAGGGTATGCCTTTGGGAGGCACAGAACAACCATCTGTCTCACATTGATGATGTTAATTTCATCATCTGCTCCAGGTATGGTCCAATTTCCTCACTCCGTAATTACTTATTTTCTCTCTTTCAAAATAATAAATTGACTACATAGAAACTTTTAAAAATACTATGTGAATATCCTACTTTATCCTGCTGTGGCCATTCATTGGTGGTCAAAAATCATGAATTTCCAACGTCAGCACTCCCTTTACATTTATTTGCCAACACACAAGATTCTACTATTAGAAGAACCTTTCTTCCTTCCTTCCTTCCTTCCTTCCTTCCTTCTTTCCTTCCTTCCTTCCTTCCTTCCTTCCTTCCTTCCTTCCTTCCCTCCTTCTTCTTTCTTTTCCTATTTATAGTATCAATTAAAGACTTTCAGTTCTTTCAATGTATATAATTCTTTAAGGTGTGTGATTACCTTAGTGCTTAGATAGTCTCAGATTTCATCGATGGGCACCCCTTCAAGCTGGCTCTCATATCTCTGTTTCACATCCCCAGTATTAATATTATTATTTTGGCATTTACTCTCTTTCTGGTGTAACAAAATATTCCATAGTCACCTTGTACCTGCAGTGGTTCAGACCTAGAATCAGTCATATTTCTCCAGAAACAATGACTCCTTTCTGTGGCAAAGGATAGTAGAAGCAAAGATCTGGGAGCAAGTCTTGCTCGCTGGACACATTTCCAAACCAGAATAGGTTGGGATGTGGGATGTGTTGGCCTACAAGGAGTGTTCAAAAGAGTATAGCTGTAGGGAGTGCGGGATGGGAGAAGCAGGAGCAAAGGCAACTACTGCATTCTGCTCTCTCAATAAACACAGGTGGAATGGAATGGTCAGTTTTAATTGAATCTCACAGTTATTTCTGCCCTTTGATTCTTCCTAGCCTTGTGAGAGATATGTAATATATGTCCCATTGAACAAATTCTCACAGCCAATCTTGGGATGGACGAGCTGCTGTGTTTTTGTCTGCTGAAGTTATTTATGTAACCTTAGCTTTCCTCTTAGATTCAAATGCTGAAATAAATATTGAAAATGTGCCACTTGTGAATTGTATAAAACAGACTTATGTTCTTAGATAAAGAAAAGAAAAATATGTATGCAATATAAAATGTAGTTCTGATTTGGCTAAATAGTTGGTCCTCATGCAGTGTGGGCTATTGGATTCAAAGAAGAATCTTCTCAGGTCCAAATCTCTGACTGTCCACAGTGTCTTGTACTTCACTGTTTATCATAGTGTTAATGCAAAATTAGCAGTGGCATGTGCGTTGGGGGCTGAGGGAGGACTGCCAGTTTAGTGAAGTGATTGAAAACAATCAAACTGACTAGAAGTTGATCCAAATTCCACCACTTCCTAGATATATCACATTGAATAAGTTAGTGCATTTCTAGGCCTTAGTTTCCTAATCTTTAAAGTATGGATAAGAATAGTAACTTATGGTGATTGTGTAAAGATTAAAGGGTATAATACATGTAAGGAACTTACAACAATTCTTCAATAAATGGTGGCTATAATTATGTTAAACTGGGATTAGTTGTTGACCACTAAGTTACCACTCATAAATTTTTCTGACAATTAGCTTAGAAACAAGTGTAGACTGACTCCTGCCAAAATAGGTCATGATGGGCTAGGTATAGTTGAAAAATAGAGAGGGGGGAAGGATGGAAAAAAATATTAAGATAGACTCAGAGGTAGATAGCATTTCTGGACATAACTAGCTTTTTAGAGGGAGTTCCCAAAAACAAGGAGACAAGAGAAAAGGCAGTTCCTGTTACCCCAAAAGGGAAAAAGGTGCAAGAACAAGGAACAATTCTAATTTAAAGTTGTATTCATGACCCCAAGCATGGTGCAAATTAGGATCATGGACCTTACAGCTGACAGACACTTCTCCATGTGTTCACTGCAGCCTCTTGGACTGTGCTGAGATGCCACTTGACAATATCTCTGTGGCCATTCAAGGACAGGGACTAACCTACCTCACAAGGGAGAACAAAAAGCTCCAAGTTGAGAAAAAAAAAAAAAAAGCTTAGTTCTATTCAATTTAAAGAGTCCTCTATGATTCTGGTACTACAGGAAATTATGGATGTCCAAAGATGTGTTAAGATGAGAGTTACAGTTTCTGACCATCCAATGAGGAAATGTCATACAGGCACACGGGGAAAATATAATATGATAGGCAATATAAGATGAGATAGGACCCAAAGATAAACCAGATATTTCCCAAGAAGGTGAAAATAGAACTGGATCTTGAAATGTCAGTAATTTCTCACTAAGAAGGAAAGAGGAAAGGCATTTCCAGCAGAGGGAACAACATACACAGTGGAACAGAGGTGTGAAATTAGTTACCAAAAAGATAAAAGGATGTGAATGGCTAGGATACTAAGTTTGCAGTGGGAGATAAGAAGAGGAATAAAGAGTTTAAAATATATCATGTATACCCCTGTATCTCAAACTGCTCTAGAGGGGAAGAAAAAATTATGGGCCCCTAAAAATATGCCCACTGTTGTCTAGGGAATTAAGAAACTAAAGTTTGTTCTATGTAATTGTCTTTCATAGATTCCCTGTAAAAGAGAGATATTTGAAAATCCAGTATTTCAAAACAATGATACAATGTTTTTATCATCAAGAATATGTCTACATACTTTGTTTTATGAAACATTACTATAAACAGTGTGAGTCAGGAGAGGCTAGAAGGGAGTTGATATGATCCTCTCTATATGCTATCAAGGTATGAAGCTTACAGCCTTAGCAGAATGTGGAAAGATTAATTAGGGTGCAATTGAGGGGCAATAGATGGTGAGGGCTTATTTCCAGGTAGGGAGACTGAGATGCAGATGAGTTGATTGGAGTACAGCAACTTTTGTATTTTCGAGGGTATAGAAGATCAGGGGCTTTTGGTAACCAAATGTGAGACAGACAGGTGAGCAATACACTGAGGATGGTTCTAAAACGTCTCCCACAGATTTCTCATGATTGGTCTTTGCTTGGTCCTCTTAAGCTATACACCATTAAAAATCTAAATCTAGTTTATCTTCATATGATGGCTCTTCTAAAACAACTGCTATTATAATTCTCCAGAACTTTTCTTTCCAGCAGCTCTTCAACACTTTCCATTTTATTGCGACTGCTAAACATGTCACTAGGAAGTAGCTCACTTCTCCATTTGCTAGGATTTCTTGAGGAGCAGTTCAAGAAAAAAAAAAAGTTCTGGGATTTAATGAAAGAAAATGGAAGTTTTGAAATTTTGATAGCAGTGTGCATATTTGAAGAAAAAAGCCAGCAGCCAGTCAACGTTGAAGTCTCAAAGAATGAACGAGTTTTCAGTCTTTGTGCTTGAGAAAGGGACTTCATTAGGATATCCCGAAATGATCATACAAACTCAATAACTAAATTCCATGGAGGCTAACTGTGTAACTCTTAATACTAAAAAGATTATTTCAGCGGTGTAGGACATTCTAGTGATGGGAAGTCTCCAGTCCTCTCCTGCACATCTTTACCCATTCTGAGGGAATGAGAAAGCTGAACAGCTTGGTATAGATTGGTGCCTACTGAGTCAGAACAGAGATGAAATGTTTTGAGAAGCTCAGAACAAGAAAACTTTTCCAAACCTGGATTACTTAACTCCTCAGAATTCCCACCTCGCCAACCTTGTTGGTATTCAGATCAGGCAATGTTCCTGATCATAATAATAACAATAAAAATCTCTGTGTGCCAGACGTTCTCACTTCTCACATGTTGTATTATTTAATCCTGACAACGCTCCTATGGTATTTAATATTTACTGATCAAACTAAAGCACCATCTTAAGTAGTTATTTCAGTCTAGAAAACAATGTTTCTTCTTCCAGTTGAATGAGATGGTTCAACTCACTTGACTCAAAGGATAACCTACTTTCTCTCCACTCCAAGTTCTCAGTGAAATGAGAACCCTTCTTATAACATGTAGGGAATTCAAACAGGTATCCTATGTATTTCTTTCCAAGTGAGCTTGCTTTGAATGTGCTTCTTTAATCAAGATATAACATTATCTTTTTAAAAGTCTGAAATAAAATAAGGACTGCTCTAATATGGAGAAGGCTTTAAGGATATATACGTATGTTTAAGAGATCTAGGGCAGAAGATTCGCTCGAGGTAGAGTCAATACTTACGAACTAGGTTCACAAAATACACGTCAAGCATAATTTTTATATGTGAAATGCATGTTAATTCTTAATCAGTGCCTTATTTCCCAAAGCAGAAAGGTGGCAAGATCAGAATACATTTTTATCTGGCCGTTAGAAACTCTCTAGCCAGGATGAAGTGATTACCTGATAGAACTATGACTGTTTGAACATTACAGGGCATTTTGATTTTTGTGGAAACAGATTTCTTTAGACTCAGTGATATTGTTCAGACATTTGGATAGTAGAAATTCGTGGTTTTATTTTATTTTTTTTTCAGGAAAAAAGCACCTTAAAAACAGAATAGTTTAGATTTGGGGGATATCATTACTTGATATATAAACTTTTTGGCAACAATGTGATAATGATATAGCTTGAGATCTCTCTGTAAAAAAAAAAATCAAAAACAAAATTGGCATCTGGGTCCTCATATATTTATACATTTTAAATGATTCTTCTGTTTCTACCCTCTACAATTAGTTGTAATGCTGTGTAAATTGTCCTTGCCAAATGTGAATATTGGGAAAGTAAAGAAATTTATTTAAGGCATGTGTCATCTTTGCTATGAATTAAGAGGTGCTGGTATTATGTACCATCTTGGTAAGCTGCACTATCATGGAAAGTTAAACTGGAGAAAGAGAAGAAATTTCCAGATTTCTATAAAGTGGATTGAAACACTGATTTTGAAGACATATAGAAATATATTTGAATATTGGTTTTAACATTATGAGCATGCTTCATTTTAAAAATTTATTTAATAATGACCTGTTCTGGGTATTGCAAGAATATACACATACCTTTCCCCTACTATATACACAGGAAGTGTTTCCTTTTCCCTATTTCCCTCCTTGTAATTTTCAATAGTCATCCCAACTTCCCTTATAATTTAATCAGGTTATTAGTCCTCATGATATGTATTTCTTCATAAGAAATAAATTATTTCTTCATAATTTGTTTATTATTTCATGATTTGAATTCACTACCGTCAAAATGGCTGTTTTCTTATTTTCCAGTTAAGGTCAATGAAAACCTATAAGGAGGAAAATAATAATGCATCTGTTCTAAGTATAGAGTCAGGCATTAGACATGGAAATTTCACTTCCTTGGGACAAATCTTGAAAATGTCAGTATGCATTGGTAATAAACACTGCAAAGAAAAAGCAGAATTCTATTTCTATACATTTGTTTATTTAACAAATATGAGTTGAGGGACTTCAGATACTAAATACAAAGTAACCATGTCCCATGCAAGACTGCTATGTGATCTTTTACAGTGGTTAATCTGAAGTATTTTGGTTTCAATATCTATTTACAACTCTTACAAAATATGGCGAAATCCAATAAGATTTTGTTTATGTGGGTTATATCTATAGCTACTTGCTGTTTTTAAAAGTAAAACTAAAAATAATTGAAACTATTTGATTCATTAAAATAACAAAAATTATTCCTTACATGCATATAAATAACATAATTAAACATTTTCAAAAAAAATAGAAAGCAACATGGCACTGCTTTATATTTTTGCAAAAAAAAAAAAAGAAGACATCTGAATTCTTTTTTTTTTAAGATTTTATTTATTTATTCATGAGAGACAGAGAGAGAGAGAGAGAGAGAGGCAGAGACACAGGCAGAGGGAGAAGCAGGCTCCATGCAGGGAGCCCAATGTAGGACTCGATCTCGGGACCCCGGGATCATGCTCTGAGCCAAAGGCAGATGCTCAACCGCCAAGCCACCTAGGCATCCCAAGACATGTGGATTCTATGTCTACCTCTATACTCAATAGTATTATGATATGGTGTTTGTTTGAAAAACTTGAAGAAAACCCAGCCTCACACAGATATAAAATCAGATTAAGGAGAAGTGTTTTAAAAAATATTTTCTAATAATTGTGGGTCTTATCTTTTCTGTATGCCAAAACTCAACAAGTAGTAATTTAAAAGTTGAGTTGCACTGTCAAATCTGAAGCCATATAAATGAAGTTTTTGTATTGTTATATTAAAATCTTTTATATCTATCTTACATTATGAGTAGATTTTCCCCCATATTTATTTTGTAATATCAAGTACAGGTCATTTGCAAAATATTGGTTCACTGTGACTTGTAGATCTTTCAAATTTTGAAGTTATCTCATTATTTAATATCAAAGAGTCATATTCATTAATATCACCAATAATCTCATCAAAAATGTCTTAAAGTACTGAGAATCTCTTGGGCTTATAGTGATGGAATCAAATTTTTTCAAAATTCTAATTTTTCCTTGAAAACAAATTTTATCATGGGCAAAAAATTATCATCAGGCTTTTTTAAAGATTTATTTATTTATTTGAGATAGAGTGTGCAGGGGGAGGGGCAGACGGAGAGAGAGAAAATCTCAAACAGACTCCACTCTGAGCACTGAGCTTGACGTGGGCTCGACATGAGGCTCAATCCAGGATCCTGAGATCGATTATGACCTAAGTTGAAACCAAGAGTCAGAGGCTTAACCAACTGAGCCACCTAGGTGACCCCATGAGTTGTTTTAAGTGACATGCTTTTTTAATATCAAGAAAATATCTGTCAAATGCCTAAGTCTGAATAACTATAATTTATTTCTCAGTTGTGCATTCAGGTATAAATGGATTCCATAAAAAGCCTGGTTATTTCAGTTCTCAATGCAAACAGCAGTGCTTTTCTTCTAGATAGCCATCATATTTCAGAAGACAGCAGAATTATCACATATGTAGGTCCCATTCTGGCTTCTCTGACCAAAGCCAGAGCAGAACTTTGGTCTCTGATACACTCTCAATCCTGCTTCTGTTATATGGCCTAGCACTAATCCCTCCACTCTGTGTGAGGATCCTAGAAGAAATCTTTGTGTAAAAATAATGGACTTTTTAGAAGATCAATATGTGGAAGAATGACAGTCAATATACTAATAAAAGTACATAGACTTCCACTTCTTGGAAGTGGAATAGATATACATTTCCCTATTCCCCTCTCTATGTACAACTAAAATCTCTGTATATTGCATATAGAACATAATAATATGAATGGTGAAAATAAGGCAGACTAGCTAGAGATCCTGGGACCTCTTGACATGGCAGGGAGTCACTTGTGCTTTCTTTTTGCCTCATATATCTAACATCTAGAGCTGAAGAATCCTGGAAATAGAGGTATATTTAAAAAAAAAAATAAGAAACAAAAATTTGCTCTCTTTAAGCCAAAAAGAATAGAGAAGAACACTTTTAGGCAATAACCACTATATTCCATTCAAACACCGAAAATACAAAAGAAAAGAGAAAGAAAAAGGAAAAAGAAAGGAAAGAAAAGGAAATAGAAGGAAAAGAAGGAAAGGAAAGGAAAGAGGAAAGGAAAGGAAAGAAAGGAAAGGAAAGGAAAGGAAAGGAAAGGAAAGGAAAGGAAAGGAAAGGAAAGGAAAGGAAAGAGGAAAGGAAAAGGAAATTTTGTTGTAGAATCCCCAGCCATGCCAGTAAATGTTAGTTGGGTGACTAGACCTCCATTCTTATCAGACTAACAATGTGTCCCAATCTCCCACCTTCACGGTGTCAGAGAAGTCTAAGTAAGAAGCAGAGACTTCCATCCCAACCAGGCATAAGGAACCATTCCTGTTACCTCACATGGAGACCACACAGGGGACCTGGACTTCCACACCTACCTGGAAGTAAAAAGGTGACTCTCCTTCTCTGCTTGATTGGTGTCAAAGGAGACTTATGGAGAGGCAGGACCTCTACCACCCACCCAGTGATATTGAGGCCATCCAATCTGTGGTGTTAGGGGAGCCCAAGTGGGAAGCAGTAATGAGGCATTCCTACCTCTCATAGCCAGGAAGTATTAAGGCCTCCTGGAGAACAGGTCAAGTGCAGAACCTGGACTTCTATCCCCACCTAACAGTTATGAGGAAATGTTTTGTTTCCCCTTCCCTTGCTGGGGTTGAGTTAGAGAAAGCCAGTTAAAACAAATTTTAATAAGATCCAGAGTCTCAAAACATAAGACCCAAAATGTTTAGTTTTCAAACAAAAATCATCACAACAAGAAAATCTCATGCTTGAGTGAAGACGGCCATCAGTAGACAGCAACACTGAGATGACCCAGAGGGTCATCATAAATGAGTTATCCTACTAAGAATACATATCTAAAATATGTGTGTACCAAACAATGGAACTCCAAAATGTATGAAGCAAAAGCTGCTAAAACTGAAAGGAAAAACAGACAAGTCCACAATTATAGTTAGAGAATTTAATATCCCTTTCTCAAGAACTGATAAAACTTGTCAGAATATCTACAAGGATATAGAAGATCTTACAACATCATCAACCAAAGATCTGATGGACATTTATAGAACACTTCGCCCAACAACAAAAGAATAAACATTCTTTTTGAGTGCCCACAGAACATATACTCAGATAGAGCATATCCTAGACCATAAAACAAACCTCAGCAAATTTAAGAGAATTGAAATAATAAAGATTCTTTTCTTTTACCAAAATGGAACCAAACTAGAAATCAATAACATAAAGTTAACAGGAAAATATCATTAAAGAGAAAAAAGAATAGAAAGAAAACATCCAACATCCCTCATGCAAGGCTACTTCAATATGTGTCTTATACCTTGACTTTTACATAGGCAATATCTTGACTATAATATTATATTATAGTTTTTCAAGGTGATACCATTAGGAGGAATTGAATAAAAGGCACATGAAATCTCTCATTATTATTTTTTTAAAGATTTACTTACTTATTTACTTATTTATTTATTTTTTAAATTTTTTAAAAGATTTTATTATTTATTTATTCATGAGAGACAGAGAGAGAGAGAGAGAGAGAGAGAGAGAGAGGCAGAGACACAAGAGGGAGAAGCAGGCTCCATGCCAGGGCCTGAGGCAGGACTCGTCCCTGGGACTCCAGGATCGCGCTCTGGGCCAAAGGCAGGCGCTAAACCACTGAGCCACCCAGGAATCCCCTCCCATTATTATTTTTTATTATTGTATGTGAATCTACAGTTATCTCAAAATTAAAACTTTAACTTAAAAAGAACAAAACCAGGATACAAACAAACATATTTTAGGTCAATATTTGAAATTTACTTTTAAATAAATGGATGAGGTGAAAGATTCTAATGTTGAGTCTTTATTCGTCAAGCAAGTGACAATACTTTTGTGTACAGACATTTATTCATTAATCAAGAGATGCAATTTGTAGCAATATCCAATATAATATTACAGTTCTTGATATGTGGGAAAGTAGGCTTAGGGTAAACATAATGTAGATTTTATTCTAAATGCCGTATTCCACAAATAGCTGTTATCACTTTCTTTCCTGCTAGTTTGAGATTAATAGAATTATATCACCCCAGAGAATAAAGTAATTGTCAATAACTCCTATACAATTCACTTGAATCTATAGATTGTTTACAGAGAATTTCCCTAAATATATATCATAGTTCTAGTAGACCAAGAACTACCTGCATCTCTAATTTTGAGAATACATCTAAAACATCTTTATTAATCTTAAGAACCATCCTTCTCAGATATCCTGGCTTTATTTCATTTATACAAACAGCATTAACATTTGCTTTTTATTTTACTCATACTTTATGGAGGAATGAGCTTCCATATAAATTCATAATAGCTACTGTTTATGTTATAGTAAAATAAGAACAAAAACATTTTAAGAGGCAATGGCCAAGTAGATTGCTAGTCTAGTTCACTGGTTAAGAAAGAAACTTGTTCCTATTTTTAAGTCTTGCAGTTGTCAAATTCTCAGGTTGAAGAAAAATGTAACTTGTTATATGTCATTAGCTTTGGGAATCTGACTATAGTCTAAATAATCTATGAAATAAGCAGTCTGTTTTTCCTTTAAAGAGATCTGTATACAGTAGAATAAATAGAAAAGTTGATCACTATACTAAAGTATTTGAGAAATATAGATGGCACATACCCTTTTTTAACATACCTTAGAATAAAGAATGAGAAGTTCTGCAACATAGAAAGCTGTTTTGATTAACTAGAAAAATTTGTGACTAATTTGACCACAAAACCCATTCATTACCATCACCTTATGTCTTTTATTTCTCCAAATATTCTTTTAAACTATTTTGGTTCATAAATTTCAAACACCTATATGGGAAAAATCTGGTCTAAATTTAAAGTGTTACATCTACAAATAATGGGATTTAACTCTGGTCTCCATCTTTTTAGAACAAATCAATTTCATGCCAAGCACTATGAATAATTATCCTTTCCTTCTCTACTGTTAATTTTAAGAGGATTGAGGTGATTATTTATCCTCAAACTATTTCAAGAAAATAGAAAAGGAAGGAAAACTTCCAAATTCATTCTATGAGGCCAGAATTACTCTGATATCAAAACCTGATGAAGACTCCACTGAAAAAGACAACGACAGGCCAATATCGCTGATGAACATGAGTGTAAAAATTCTCAGTGAAATACTAGTAAATCGAATCCAACAATACATTAAAAGAATCATTCGCCACAATCAAGTGGGATTTATTCCTGGGTGACAGAGTGGTTCAATATTCACAAATCAATCAATGTTATATACCACATTAATTAAAGAAAGGATAAGAACTATATGATGATTTCAATAGATGCAGAAAAAGCATTTGACAAAATACAACATCTGTTCATGATAAAAACCTTCAAGATAGGTTTAGAGGAAACATATCTTAGCATAATAAATGCCATATACAACCCTCGCCTGCAGGAGCCCAATATCTTCCTCAATGGGAAAAAACTGAGCTTTTCCACTAAGGTGAGGAAAAATATAGGGATATCTACCCTTACCATTGTTATTTAACATTGTACTGGAAGTTCTAATCATAGCAATCAGACAAAAAAAAAAAAAAAAAAAAAAAAGAAAGAAAAGAAAGAAAGAAGAAAGAAAGAAAGAAAGAAAGAAAGAAAGAAAGAAAGAAAGAAAGAAAGAAAGAAAGAAAGAAAGAAAGAAAGAAAGAAAGAAAGAAAGAAAGAAAGAAAGAAAATGCATCTACATCTGGAAGGAAGAAACAAAACTTTCATATGATATTCTATTTAGAAAACCTGAAAAATTCCACCAAAGAAACTGCTAAAGTTGATACATAAATTCAGTAAAGTCAGAGAATACGAAATCAACATACAGAAATCTATTGCATTTCTATACACCAATAATGAAACAGCAGAAAGGGAAATTAAGAAAATAATCCCATTTACAACAGCATCAAAAACCAACAGATACCTAGGAATAAACCTAATCAAAGGGATAGACCTGTACTCTAAAAACTATACGACATTGATGAAAAAAATTCAAGAAAATGCAAAGAAATGGTAAGACATTCCATGTTTATGGGTTGGAAGAACAAATATTGTTAAAATATTTGTTTTGTTATTGTTAAAATGTCTATACTACTCTAAGCAATGTACACATTTAATGCAATCCTTATCAAGATACTAACAGCATTTTTCATAGAGCTAGAATGAATAATCCTAAAATTTGTATGGAACCACAAAAGGCCCCAAATAGCCAAAGCAACCTTGAAAAAGAAAAGAAAAGCTGGAGGCATCACAATTATGGACTTCAAGTTACATTACAAACCTGTAGTGAGTAATGGCACAAAAATAGACACATAGATCAGCAGAACAGAATGGAAAACCCAGAAAAGAACCCATAACTGTGGTCAATTAATTTTTGACGAAGCAGGAAAGAATACCCAGGGAAAAAGACAGACTCTTCAACAAATGGTGCTGAGGAAACTGGACAGCAAAGTGCAGAAGAGTAAAACTGGACCACTTTCTTACACCATTCATAAAAATAAATTCAAAATGGATTAAAGACCTAAATGTGAGACAGGAAGACATTAAAATCTTAGGGCAGAACACAGGCAACAACCTCTTTGATATCAGCTATAGGGACTTCTTACTAGATGTCTCCAAGACAAGGAAGACTAAAGCAAAACTAAACTATTGGGATTTCATTAAAAATAAAAATTTTCTTGGCTATCGGGGTGGCTCAGTGGTTGAGTGTCTGCCTTCAGCTCAAGTCATGATCTCGGGGTCTTGGGATTGAGTCCCGCATCAGGCTCCCAGCAGGGAGCCTGCTTCTCCCTCTGCCTATGTCTCAGCCTCTCTCTCTGCATCTCTCATGAGCAAATAAATAAAATATTTAAAAAATTAAAAGCTTCTACACAGAGAAGGAAAAAAACTAACAAAACTAAAAGATAACTTATTGAATGGGATATTTGTAAATGACATATCTGATTAAGGGCTAGTATCCAACATATATAAAGAACTTATAAAACTCCATGTCCCCAAAATAAAAAATCCAATCAAGAAATGAGCAGAAGACACAAATAGACATTTTTCAAAGAAGACATACGGATGGCCAATAGACATATGAAAAGGTACTCAACATCACTGATCATCCAGGAAATGCAGATCAAAACTACAATGAGCTATCACTTCACACTTGTCAGAAATGGCTAAAATCAAAACAAAAGAAAAAACAGATGTTGATGAGGATGTGGAGAAAACGAAACCCTCTTACATTGTAGGGAATGCTAACTGGTGCAGCCACTCTGGAAAACAGTATGGAGTTTCCTCAGAAAGTTAAAAATAGAACTACCCTACGATCCAACAATTGCACTAATAGATATTTACCCAAAGAATATAAAAATACTATTCAAAGGGATACATGTACCCCAATGTTTATAGAAGCGTATGTACAATAGCCAAACTATGGAAATAGCCCAAGCATCCATGAATTGATGAATGCATAAAGAAGACACACACACGCACACACACACAAACTGGAATGTTACTCAGCCATAAAAAAAGAATGAAATCTCATCATGGGCAACAATGTGGATAGAGCTACCATGTACTATGCAAAACAAAAATAAGTCAGTCAGAGAAAGATAAATACTATATGATTTCACTCATATGTGGAATTTAAGAAACAAAACAAATGAGCATGGGGTGAAAAAAAAAAGAGAGGAAAACCAAGAAATAGTTTCTTAACTATAGAGACCAACAGGATGATTACCAGAGGTAAGGTGGGTGGAGGATGGGTTAAATAGGTGATGGGAATTAAGGAGTGCACTTGTGATGAGCAGCAGGTGATGTATGGAAATGTTGAATCACTGAGTTGTACACTTGAAACTAATATTGTGCTGCATGTTAACTATCTGGAATTTAAATAAAAACTTTTTTTTAGAAGAGAGAGAAAATATCCCAAAGTGATTAGTTTATAGTAGAGCTTTAGCTGGGTCCAGGGGAAAGCATGCGAAATAGAAGATTGTTTACAATGCCAAGTATGTGTGAGATAAAAACTATCAAGGTCTGTAAAAAAATTCATTAAGGTTACTGTTTGTACAACTTTTGGGACACCATCCAATTTTTATTGTATTGTGCTCCACAGAAGGAAATTATAAAATATAATCTACATTGTACTCCCGGGACACCTGGCTGGCTCAGTCAGTCAGGCATCTCTTTTTTTTTTTTTATTTTTTTTTTGGGGGGGGGAGTTTGATTTGCCAACATACAGTATAACACCCAGTGCTCATCCTGTCAAGTGCCCTCCTCAGTGCCTGTCACCCAGTCACCCCATCTCCTCACCCACCTCCCCTTCATCTGACTCTTGATTTCAGCTCAGCTGTGGGATTGAGCCCCATGTCAGGCTCTGTGCTCAGCTCAGCATCTGCTTCAGATTCTCTCCTTTTCCCTCCCCTTTTGCCTTTCTTGCCGCTCATGCTCTCTCTTTCTCTAAAATACATAAAATCTAAACAAACAAATAAACAAATGGTACTCCCTAGGGTTGTACCTTTTTATTATGCTATAAACTTATCCTTCCTTAAAAAATGAAAACTTAAAAAACTAATAGCTAACATTTATTGAGAGATTACTAAATATTAAGTACTTTAGTGAACAATTTCTCTACCTTTTATCAACCTTATTCTGAGTGGTAGGTTTTATTTATTATCCTCATTTCATGGATTAAAAAATTGTATGTCAGAAAAGCAAAGTCATCTGCTTATAACAATATAGATCATAAGTGACAGAGCTGGAATCCAAACTCAGTACTCCATTCTGAGCTCCTAATCTCAATGGGAAATGTTTAGACATTTGATAAGTATACCACCATCCTTGAAGAGGAATCCCTGGAGCTCAAGACATGAGACCTTGTAAGCTATTTACATTCACATAGCACAATTGTTTCATCTACAAAATGGAGATAATATTTCTGTACTATCTATATCTAAGTGTTCATGTGAGTATCAAATAAGAAACATTTGTTAAATGTGGAAAGCCTCTGCTACACTAGTATGAAGAAAATCTTTTTAAAGGTTTATTTATAATATTAGAATTCTGTTATCTTGTCAATGAGTTTAACCCAAACTATATTTACATTTTCTTTTTCATCCTATAGTACATTCAGAATCTTGTGACAGTGACCTTATAGTAGGTGATTTATCAATAGAAGCTTTGAAAGCTAATTAACTTGGAATTATCACTTTAGTGCTTAATTAAGTAGAAGAGAATATACTGACAAAAAGGATTAGTTTCATAGGCAGAAAAACTTGATATGTGGTAATTACTAAGGATAAGAAGCATCATGTATATGTACACCAAAAGCAACTATGGCTGTAAGTATTTCTTCCAAGATTCCACAAATCATTAGTTCTATAAAATATTGCTGAATTGGTCTATTTCTGTTTGTTAGGACTCACTTTAAAATATTGTAAGAAAGAAAACACAAATAATGTGACTTTAAAAAGACAGGGGCTTTTTTGTTTTTGTTTTTGTTTCTGTTTTTTTGTTTTTTGTTTTTGCTATTGTGAAACGATAACAGAGGTTCATAATCTGGGACTGGTAGTGCAACTCTACCATCCTCAACTCCCTTCTGTCTCTAAATCTTCATTCTAATGTCTTTACCTTAACCGGTGGGAAGAGCACAAAGTGGGAAGAGGAAAGCATGTCCATTTCCCTTTAAAGGCATAAGTTATAAGTGTTTCTCATCAAATCTGCTTTATCTCTATGGTCAAATAGACATATCCACACTAAAGAGAAACCAAAAAATGTAATCTCCCACTGGTGGCCATGTTCCTCATTATTTTTAGGATATTTATTATTAGGAAAAGGAAGAGAACTAGTACAGGTGAAAAATGATCAGTTTCTGTTACAAACACTTTCCCTAGAGTTTGTTGAAATAATTTCCTAGTGTTTGTTTTAGAATTAACATGAAGTATGTCTCCTACAGTGTTCTGTCTACTACGTTTCACATAAGACAACAGTAAATCTGTAGTGGTAAGTTAAGTAGCAAAATATTCTTTTTCTCCAGACCATTTGAGTTATTAAACTTGGAGAATTTTTTATTTTCTAAAGATTTTATTTTATTTATTCATGAAAGACACAGAGAGAGAGGCAGAGACATAGGCAGAAGGAGAAGCAGGTTCCATGCAAGGAGCCTGATGAGGAACTCAATCCTGGGACCGCAGGAGCATGCCCTGAGCCAAAGGCAGGTGCTCAACTACTGAGCCACCCAGGCATCCTAAACTTGGAGAATTTATTATAAATTTAGGAAATCAGAGTGACATGCTAGTATGTATGGGCTGAATATTTGTGTCCCCTCCAAACTAATATGTTGAAATCTTACCCCTCAATGTAATATATTAGAAGGTGAGCCTTTGGAATTTAATGAAGATTAGATGAGGTCATGAGAATGGAGCCCTCATGAATAGGATTAGTGTCCTTATAAGTGTCACAACAGAGCTTGCTTCCCCTCTCTCCTCTCTGCCATGTGAGAATATAATCAGAAGCCAGTAGTTTGCAAACTGGAAGAGGGCTTTCACCAGAACTTGGTGGCACCCTCATCTCAAATTACAGCCTCCAGATCCATTCAAAATAAATTTCTGTTGTTTATGAGCTACCCAGTCTATGATAGTTTGCTATAGTAGCCCACACTAAGACATAAGAGCATAACAGACCCCAAAATCTTAGTGGTCTAACTTAATAAAAATTGATCACTTGCTCACATTAAGTCCAGTTTGGATGTTAATAGTTGATGAGTGGCCTTTCATGTGGCTGTTTCAGTGACTATGCCTCAGATCTCTGATGGATTTTCTGCATGTTCCTGGGAGACAAGAGAAGAGGATGTTTGGGCTTGAAGAATATATGGGTCAAGCCTAGAAGAAGTCTACCTACCTTCTGACCATATTTCATTAGCTACGATTCATTCATAGGGCCACACCTAAATAGGAGGTTGGTGTGCATCTAGGGTTCAAAGAAATAGGTTTTCTGAAGACACTGAATAGATATGTTTTGCATCTTTCTGTTTGAGCCTTTTTAATTTTTTCCTCTCTAGGATTTAGTAATTGCTTGGGAGTTTTAGTTTTGGGTCCACATTGAAGCCTCAATTCTTTTTTTTTTTTTTTGTATATATATTTTTATAGGAATTTGATTTGCCAACATATAGCATAACTTCCAGTGCTTATCCCGTCGAGTGCCCCCCTCAGTGCCCGTCACCCAGTCACTTCAACCCCCCACCCACCTCCCCTTCCACTACCCTTTGGTCATTTCCCAGAGTTAGGAGTCTCTCATGTTCTGTCACCCTCTCTGATATTTCCCATTTTCTCTCCTTTCCCCTATAATCCCTTTCACTATTTTTTATATTCCCCAAATGAATGAGACCATATAATGTTTGTCCTTCTCTGATTGACTTACTTCCCTCAGCATAATACCCTCCAGTTCTATCCGCATTGAGCAAATGATGGGTATGTATGTCGTGTCTAATGGCTGAGTAATATTCCATTGTATATATAGACCACATCTTCTTTATCCATTCATTTTTTTGATGGACACCGAGGCTCCTCCCACAGTTTGGCTATTGTGGATATTGCTGCAAGAATACTTTATCCAGCAAGGCTTTCATTCAGAATAGGAGAGATAAAGAGTTTCCAAGATGGCAGAAACTGAAAGAATATGTGACCACCAAGCCAGTTCTGCAAGAAATATTAAGGGAGACTGTAAAAGAAAGAGGAAGCCCAAAGAAATAATCCACAAAAACAGCGGTTGAATAGGTATTACAATGACACTAAATACAAATCTTTCAATGAAGCCTCAATTCTTAATTTATCTGTTCTCATTGCCATTGCTTTCTTCCTCCCACCCCACCTTTCTACAATATTTTCCCATTTTGTCCCATTTTCCACCAAGCAGAAAAAGGTCATGAAATTCTGTTTTCCCCCATTATATACTCTTCTTTCCCAATAGCATCTTCCAAAATGTATCCTATGATTTATAGGTGAATAAGTATTCCTATTAACATTTTTTTTCAAATGAAGAATCATCTATCTCTTCTTTCCTAACATCTACTAATATCTCCTCCATGTAGAGCAACACCATAATTGTTTTTCATACAAACTGCTTGGATCTTTATATACAATTAATTATTCCATCAGAAGAATATTGAAAGAAGGGCCTGTTGAATAAAATCATGAAAGCCTGATTCAGAGCCATGATCCATCTCATGCAGTCATAAACCTAGGAACATTATGGGCATGTTCCAAAAAAATTTAGCTTACTTGATTTTAAAATTATGCTAGTAATTGGGGCTACATGTTTTAAAATGAGAAATAAGTATCCCATATTTATTTATTCAACAAACAAAGCATCTGCTGCATGTAGGCACTTTTCAGTACATGAGGAAATAGGGAATGTGGTACAGAACCTGCTCTCTTGGAATTTACAGTCTAATTAAGAATTGGACCATGAGGAGGTACCTGGGTGGCTCTGTCAGTTCAGAGTCTATCTTTGCCTCAGGTCATGATCCCAGGGTCCTGTGATGGAGCCCCACATTGGGCTCACTGCTCTACAGGGAGCCTAATTCTCCCTCTGCCTGCCATTTCCCTTGCTTGTGCTTGTTCTCTGTGTGTGTGTGTGTGTGTGTCAAATAAAAAAAAATCTTAAAAAAAAAAAGAATTGGACCACGAATAAGTAAATATAATCCAAAGAAAATAAGAAGAGGGAAGTGTTATTAAATAGAAGGACCTAACCAAGCGTTTATTGTTAGAGAAACTCTGATTGAGGATCTGATATTCTTAAGGATGAGCTGGAGTAAGTCAGGTAAAATACAAAGAATGAGAAGGGAAAAATCACAAATTATTTTTAAAATCCTAACAAAATAGTCTTATAAATTCCCATAGAGTCCTTATAATTAATAACAACGGATGGTATCAATATAGTCCTACTTTATCAGTTCCTAAAAACTTTTCAGATCCATTATCTTAATTTCTCCTCTCAAAAGCTTTATACCATCTTTATCATTACACTTATTTTGGAAATGAGAGAACTGAGATTCAGAATAACTTGACAAGATCACATAGATATTAGGTAGCAAAACTGGATCATCAACAGGGGAGGTCATGTCCCCAAGTCTTTCAAAAAGATAGACCAAGTTTTAGAGGAAACAGAGAGTAGAGGTTAAGAGTCAGACTGCCTGCATTAAAATCCTGATATTGTCACTTACTAGCAGGATGATTCTTGTTAAATTTAACCTGTCTTTACTTGAAGTCCTTCATTTGCAAAGTGAGGATAATCACAATACTTATCTCCTGTGTTGTTATAAAGGTTACATGATAATTATAAATAACTTAGAACACTCTTTGTAATCGGAAAATTTTTATTAAATTAAAAAGTCATTGATTTGCATGCTGATGCATGGTCTTATTTTCTAGCTCCACGTACAAACCAAAATTTAAACAATGGAGTAGACTAGTATTTTAGATTGCCAATTGACAAAACTTATTCCAGAAAAGTATCAGACCTAAACTGAGTTGACATCCAAAGTGTAACAGCATGATAGTACTTTCTACTTAAAATGACTTTTATTTTTTTATAAGAGAGATCTTTTCTTTTTTAAATATTTTATTTATTTATTTTTAAAAGATTTAATTTATTTATTCATGAGAGATACAGTGAGAGAGAGCCAGAGACACAGGTAGGGGTCGAAGTAGGCTCCCCACAAGGAGCCCAATATGAGACTCGATCCCATACCCCGGGATCATGCCATGAGCTGAAGGCAGACGCTCAACCGCTGAGCCACCCAGGCATCCCTAAAGATTTTATCTATTTATTAATGAAAGACACAGAGAGAGGCAGAGACATAGGCAGAGGGAGAAGCAGGCTCCCCCGGGGGAGCCTGATGAGGGACTGGATCCTGGGGTCCTGGGAACACAGCCTGCACTGAAGGCAGATGCTCAAACACTGAGCCACACTGGTACCCCCTTAAATGACCTTTAAAATCAACCTTTGAAATGCAATTAAACTCTTCTACAAACTTTTGAAATTCAGTAAGGTAATTCAGATTGACAGAAACAAACATGGGGCTTAACAAGGTGAACATCTGGCTTATCTATTGGTGGCACTACCAAAGAATTCCAGCCTTTTCTGTGTGTTATGACAGGAATCTGATTGATTCAGCTGACTATAAACCCTTTGAAGTCCTGTGATAGGAAGCTTGTAAGGTACTCATCCAAAATAAGAGGAGAGTGGGAACCACCATAATAGGACCTTCTCGATTCTGAAAGACAATATTGTGGAAAACTGGATCAGATGCCTAAGTATTTTCATCAAAAAGAATGAAAGGAAAGTACTACTAGAACTAGAAAATATGTATTGTGATCTCAGTGATTTTATATTTTAGTACAACTGCTAGCTCTATTTCAACTAAGAGTGCAACAGAATGACTAAGAGCAGAATTTTGGAATCTGGTACATAATTAGCCCGAATCATGCCTCTGCCACTTACCAGTTGATTGACTTTGAATAAACCACAGCACTTTTTTGTACCTTAGTTTTACCACCTGATAGCTGACTTGATGATATCTTCTTTACAGGATTAAGTTCCACAAGAACATAAGGAAACACTTAGCTTAGTGCCTACCACACAGAAGTTAGAAGTATCATAGCAGCAAAAATCTTTGTTGCCAAGTGGTAACTAAGTAGTAACAGAGGCAAGTAAAATATATGAATCATATTTCCATTTATAACTAAATTGTGAAGAGGAAGCTTTGCAATATGCAAGCACAAATCTCTAGTTGAAATTGAAGGTTTAAAAGGCAAACACACTTGTGGAAGAGTCAAACATATTTTCAAGTGATTTTAATCAAAGGCATCTTAAAAATAATTACCCTGGTACAGCATAGGGAATATAGTGAAAAGTACTATAATAGTGTTGTACAGTGATAGACAGTAATAACACTTATGCTGAGCATAGCATAACATAGAGTTGTGGAATCACTATGTTGAACACCTGAAACTGATGTAACATGGTATGTCAACTATACTTCAACCACAAAAAAATTTACCCTTAATTTAACATAAGTAGAATCTTTATTAATTTTGCTTGCCTACAACTAACTTTATTTGATGCTAATTTTTTTCATCCATGGCATATGTGTGTTCTCATACATTAATAGCAATAATTCCTATACACAAATTGATAGATATGAGTGATAAGAAAGAAAGAATCGTAGAAGAGGAAGAACACAGGATTTAAAATGAGAAAATTGAAGATATAGTTTTGACATTAACCACTCAAAAGACATATGACCTTTAACATCACTGAGATTCTATAACCTCTTCATTTGCACCATAAGCATGATGATGGCTATTCTATCTCCCTTATGTGAAGAGCATCCAGTGACATGTTAGAACGGACTCATATCTGCCATGAGAGCTGACAGCATCTTTTCTCCACTCTTTACTCAAAGACATCAAGTTGGTACCTTGAAATTAACAATCATGGAAATATTTACACCATGAAAATTGAGAAATGCTACAAAACAACATATTCTGCTGCTGCCCTGCATTTCCCCTCTAAGATTTGGTTACTAATCCTTTGCTAACACACTGCTGGGAATGTCAAGTGAGAAAATGTGCCTGAACATATTTTGCACACTATAAAGTATAATGCAAACATGTTAAAATACTCATTATAGAAAATTATGGATATATAGGGAACCTGTGACTTGCATATGAAAATATAATTAAATGATCCTGCCTCATTAAAAAGCAAATAATAGGGATCCCTGGGTGGCTCAGCAGTTTGGCGTCTGCCTTTGGCCCCGGGGGTGTCCTGGAGTCCCCGGATCGAGTCCCACATTGGTCTCCCTACATGGAGCCTGCTTCTCCCTCTGCCTGTGTCTCTGCCTCTCTCGCTCTCTCTCATGAATAAATAAATAAAATCTTTTAAAAAAAAGCAAAGAATAAATGAGATAGTGGGACACATTTAAGACATTGGACTTGTATTTTATAGAACTTCCCTATCAAATCAAGCCAATGACAGAATGTTATGTAGAACCTTTGCAAGGTAACTAACAATCTCTGTTGGTCTAGGATTATGTAGTTTCCAAGGACAAGGATTAGCTATATAATTTGCAAGGCTCAATGCAAAATGAAAATATAGAACACTTTGTTCGAAAAATATTAAGAATTTCAAGATAGCAACAGCAGAGCATGAAACCAAGTATGGGCAGTTCTTATGTGGAGAGCACTCCGTTGCATGCTTGTGAATCTGATCCAACCTATGATACAGGATTTTCAGTGCTAAAGCCAGAACAGCCTGGGGCAAGCAGGGACTAGGATATTGTACGTTTGCTTCAAAAAATGGCCTTAGCGATTAATATGTTATCAGAGTTTTAGCATATCTAGTGAAATATACCAAATGTACCAATTACTATCAATTCAGTCTTAAAGTGAAAAAAGGGAAGAGAATATAGCTTGAATAACACTTTGTCTATAAGGATTTTTGCTTATTTCAGCCTGTACAATTCAGTGAACTAAATGACTCTACTGTGCAGTTCAATATTCCTGTCATTCCAAACACACAAACCTTAGAATAAAGAAAGCCATTAGAAAATTTTACCTTAAAACAGGTTTCAGACAAATTTTAAATGAAGAAATGGACAATTATCCTTGATGTGTAAGATCATATTATAGATGTGTCCATAAACTGGAGATAAGATCTAAGAAATATTGAAAAAATCACTGGATGATGTAAATTATATATATGCTGCGTATTTATAATATGTGTGTAAAGGAAATGATTACTTTATGTGCATGCACCTACACAGCACACACACACTGAGATTACTAACAGGAGAAATTAGTCTGATAGTTAAAATAATAAACAATTTAAAGTGATGACACATGAAATAATTCTGTTGCTCTCTTTTATTGAGTTTATGGAGATGACTATGACTAATTATGCACCATCGTCTTTGTGCAAACAATGAAAATAATTAAAGCAGTGATTTTCAAACTTTGGTGTGCATTGGAATTGCCTGGAAGACTTGTTGATGCAAATGGTGAATCCCACTGACTTTCTGATTCAATAGTTCTCTGGAGGGCTAGAATATTTACATTTCTGACAAATTTATAGATGAATGCTGCTGGCTCTGGGACCACATTTTTGAGAACCGTGGAATTTATCGGTCATTTGTGGCCTTAACTGTCATCTAATATTATATGGTAAGAAGCAATCACCCACTGCTACATTTGTTTCATTTCTCCATTCCCTGTTATTGAAGGAATTTCCTGAGTCAAATTAAAAGTATTTCCTAATAAACATAAATGCTAATTAATTACATTTATGGCTGTAGAGCTAGTACTTTATTTGAGAAAGCTTGAAATTGGATTGAAAGCTAATGCTTCCATTATACCTAGGGACCTGCTTAGAGCCAAGATCTTTTTTTGATCTGCAATATTGTATTTCTGCTGCAAATAGTTTCAACTATAAGCTTTTTAAAGTACTCAGCCATCAAATACAATCCCTTAAAATCATTGTGTATAACCTTATGAGGCTATGCATTCCATAGTTCCTGAATGAAGTTGCACATTAGGAGACTAATTACAGGGAAGAGAGCCAGGGGCCTGAATAGTCACTTTGCTTCAATCTTCAGATGCATTAACATACAGTTGTCTTTCTTTTTGATTTCTTTTCTCTATTTATACCACTGAAACTCTAAGAAATATTGAAAGAGGCCTGAAATGCCCTGAAAGTAAAATTAAATCAAATAAATGTATTCTGTTCTGAAGATTTAACGATGTACCTTTTCACATTTCAGAATCTACTAGGCATGATAAAGTGTAACATCTAAACCCAGTTTCTTAGAAAGAAGGATGAAGAATGAAATAAGATGATATGGGTAAAAATGCCCATTCAGTGCCTACCGCATAGTAGTTGCTACATTTTTTTAAGCATCATTTTCAAGTGTACGCATTGAAGGAGTTATCAGCATTACAATATTTTGTTTTTATTTTAAATTTTATTTATGTATTTACTTGTTTGTGTATTTATTTATTGAGAAAGAGAGAGAGTACATAGGCAGGAAGGGAGTAGAGGGAAAAGTAGAGAGAGAATCTTAAACAGGCTCCACACTGAACGGAACTGGATTTTATGACCCTGAGATCATGACCTGAAATCAAGAGTCAAAGGCTTAACCAACTAAGCTACCCAGGCACTGCAATGTGAAAATATATTTTTTAAAGATTTTATTTATTTATTCATGAGAGACACACAGAGAGAGGCAGAGACACAGGCAGAGGGAGAAGCAGGCTCCGTGCAGGGAGCCCGATGTGGGACTCGATCTCAGGACCCTGGGATCACCACCTGAGCCAAATGCAGATGCTCAACCACTGAGCCACCCAGGTGCCCCCACCACGTGAAAATATTTTAAGGCAGAAATCTGTGGTGTGAGATTTTAAAGGCAAAAGCATTTTCGGACTTTCAGAATATAAGAAAAAAAATTTCAAGTGAAGGGAATAATACCTTCAGAAGTAAAGTTTTTAAATTGTGATCTCAAGTTTAGAGGATGGAAAGCAATTTAGACTAAATCAGTGAATCTCAACCCTGGTTGCACATTAGAATCGCTTGGGTGTTTTTAAAATTCCAAGTGCCTGAGCCCCACTCTATACCAATTAAATGTGTATCTTCAGGGGTTGGAGATAAGCTTCAATATTAAAAACAAACAAACAAACAAACAGAAAATCTCTCCAGAGAACTATTGGGGAGGAAACAAAAGAGAAAAGACATGGATTGAGAAGCTGAAGTTTTCTATTGTTATGATTAGCCAGAAACTGTGATTATTCATTTCCCATAGGAACACAGCACACAGACTTTACAGCCTAACAGAGTACTTCGGGCAACCATCCCTGCCCTTCACAAAGAACTTTGAGCTATTTTGGCATCTGTGACTGCTAACAAGGTCCCTGCTGGCTTGCTGGACTTCCCATCATGGGGAATCTTCAGACAAGACTGAAGCACCTGTTACATCTGTTAATAGATGTAAGCTCATAAATTCATTTGGTGGTCCCTATTACTTCCAAGGTGAATCAGCAAGTCAGCACAGATACAACCCAACTGTAGTTTACAGGAAAAGGCACAGGTTTGAAATCAATCAGAGCTATCTTCAATTCCTTGATTCCCTCCGTTACTAGCTTGAATTTAGATGTGTTAACTCATAGATGTGTAACTTCTGTAAACTTGAGTTTTCTTGTCTGTGAATTGGGACAATGATAATATTTATATCTAGGTAGCCCTGGGATTCACATGAGATCAGGTACACAAGAGATATTTCAAAAGCCTGATGTATAAACTGTTATTTGGTGCCTAGAATTTCCTCTTTGACTTGCTCTTTCAAAAGAGAATTAGAGTCTCAGCAAGAGAATTTACTGATAACGGTGTAAACGTTTCTTATTTTTCCAAGGTGATTTACTGGCCAAAAAAAAAAAAAAAAAAAAAGAATTGTGTGAAGAAGTAAAATAGAAAATAATTTATTCAAATTTTCATACTAATCACATCCATGGCATTTTCTCTTTTTGTCTCTCAACAAGCAGCCAAGTAGAGCTCTTTGAAGATCCCTTCAGATTTTATGGAGAGAAATGTATCTTTTCTATTCCCAGTCTCTATAGAATGGTCTAAGTGAAAGGCTGAGGCATATTTTACATTTGATTTTCTTTTAAATACAAAGATGTGAGAGTCTCTGTCTCTATGAGAAATCAAAGCAAAAGATTTGGTCCCTACTTCTAAGGCATTTCTAGTCGGAAGAAACAAGATATGCACAGTTTATTTTAAAGAGTTAATATAATAAGATTATCTATATTAATAATCTAGTACCTATCACAAAGAGGTTGGATATTTGTTCAACCTGTATCTTTGAACTATTTCTAAGCATGTATCACAATAGTCTGACAAACTCTTATGTGCTTCTTATTCAGATATCCCTTCTTAATAACTTTGGAGGCTTTCCCAGATGCAGCATCTGGCAAATTAGCCAAAGAAGTGAGTAAAGAAATACTAAGCCTCGCTGAGAACACTGTTAGAAATGCAATCCTACTTTCTAAGATCAGCCTAACAATGGATGAGGGCAAGCAGCAGGCAGGTTCTGTAGAGCAATGGAGTTAGGAAGAGGTGAGGCGTCTGGTGTTGAAATGGGTCCTGATGGTGGGTAATTGTGGCAAAAGAGACATTTCTACCATGGGAGTGCTTCATATTCTTGGCTAGTATCTCTCATGATAAGTACCCATTGATCAAATGCAAAAAGCCGATAGAAATGATAGGTACTACTCAGGAAGCATCCGTTTTGTGTCAGATTCTGTGCTATTTGCTTCACACGTGCTATCAAAATTATTCCTCATCAGAATCCAGATGGGCATTGATTATCTCCTCTCTTACCAAGGAAGAAGCCAAAACTCAAAAAAGAGAGCTATCTCTACAAAAGCCATACATTTGGTAACAGAATTGAAAACCCAGTTTGCAGAGCTCTAAAAAATCTTTTCTCCATAGCAGTGTCTTCAAACTGAGATAGCCACACTACTGCAGATTCACTAAGACTTTCTACAGGATACATGGTACAGAACATGTTAAGGAAATTTATTTCCAGGTCCTCCTCCCAAGTATATTTTTCTAAAATGAATCTTGAATGGGAAGGTTCCTGAAGGTTCTCCTTTTCCTCTGCATCTTACCCAATATTTTCTACTTTTCAGGAGAAAAGCCTTTCTCTCGTATACCCTAAATCCATTGTCAACAGCACATTCTCAGAGGGGGGTAAAACCTCACAGGTGCCAAACAAGTAGAGCATCCAAAATATTGTGCCAGTGTCACTATAGGGCATGACTTTAATGACTAGGTGGCAAATATCTTGAGTCATGTGGTTTGTAAATAAATCCATAATTTATAAGATGGCTTTCATTAAAGAATTCTTGACTGAGTTGTCAGCTGACAAATCACATTATTTTGATTTTGGATCAGTGAGTCATTTTTTTGCACGTAACTAAAAGAGAGTTCAAATAATTAAGTGAAATTGCTATAAAAAATCTTTTATTCCCATGTAGTTATTTTTAAGAACAAAGTTTTCTCAGGACTCAGATTTAGTTTTTGAAATTTAGAAAAGAATTTATCTGAAACTTTATCCTTTGCAGCAATAAATAATATTAATCTATGGATAACTAATTTTTAATTAATGATCTTTCACCAATATTATTAAGAAACAAACTTTCAATAAAATTTTACTCTTTTATATTTACTATTTTGTAAAACATTTTAATACATTTGTGTGATTTTATAAGTTGCTTATGGCTAAGATGTTTAGTGATAAATTAACCCAGATTAATGTTTACATGGAATTTTTAAAAAGTAATTTTAATTTTTGTATATATTTTCATTGCATAAAAGCTTTTTTTATCAAGCAAACTTGTATAATAATTATGTTTCTGTGGGAAAGTAGAATAAAAATATGAGATGAAGTCAAAAAAGGTAATCTCACAAAATTTCATACAATATTAGAGATGACAGTGAATAAGGTGGATACATTTTTAAACATTGTATTAAATGTTTAGTTTTACATGTATACTATTTTAAATATCCTTGAAGTTATAGCCTCTGAAAATATTTACAATTATGATTAAAATAATCTGGATCTACTTAAAAACATATGAGAATATATAAACAATGTGATTTTAAAACTTTCATTTGGTGCCATCAAGGATAAAAGCTTAAAAACCATTGCTGTACAGAAGTCTGTCTCCATGATATGGGATTTATTGCCATATAGAAAAGGCAGTAAACCAATGCATTCAAGAGCCTGAACTCTAGAATAAAACAAGCTGTGTCCCCAACCTTAATTTCTCTTATTTATTTTTAAATCTAACACAAGTTACTTGACTTTCCTGAACCTCTTTTTTTTTCAAATTGGTGAAATGGAGATGATAAAGGTACTTAATTTGTTGGATCACTCTAAAGGGTATATAAAATTAATCATGTCAAGCTCATAGAAAAATATCTGCACACAGTAAAGGCCAAGTATATACAATCATACAAGTTTCATAGACAAAAGGGGAGGGAAGTGAATGTTCTTAGGCTATGCACCCAGTGGGAGCAAACTTAGCCTAGTCTCCAAGAACGAGTGGAAAAAGCTCAAAAGGAGGGGAAAAAAATCACTAGCTGAAGGGTAGAAATCTAGTGAGTCACAATGGTGAAGGGACACAAATCATCAAATGTAGCAGTCAAGAACTGCATCTTTAAAAACAAACAGATTGACAACAAAATAATCCTAGTTGCATAAAATTAGCTAGACCCCCCCTGCCCAAATCATAGTGCCTTCACTGTGTGTATCCTACCTTTAATATTATTATCATCTTCCAGTTTCTGTTTGATATTTCTAAATTCTAAAATTTCATAATATGCCCTTGGCCATATTCCCCCAACTAGGTTGCTACTTATAATTTAATTTTGATAAATGGACCTCTTTGTCTGGTTCTGAATCTGAATTCTACCTGTTTTATGTTTTGCCTCAATGGACTGAACTGATATCTTCCTCTTCATCTTCCTCTTCCCAGGGACTGTGTGAAAGAGAATGCAAAATAATAAGAGCTCAGGTTTTGAAGCTTAATTGATCAAAGTTAAAATCCCAACTCTACAATGCTCTGTCACTTAGGGAAACTTAACTTCTCTCGGCCTCAGTTTTCTCTTCTTCCCAGGAGAGATAATAATTTCTAATTTCTAATTGCTGAAAAGGTTGGAGGACATATGTCACCAAAAGCATTAGGCACAATTGATATTCAGAAAATAATGGCTCATATTATCATTATTCTCCCACTATTAGTATTCCTGATGCAATAAAAGGAACCATTTAATGGAGTTCTGATTAATTTTGAAATGAATAGTTGGCAAAATCACATTCTGATCTGATGTCTGCCAGACTTTGATATGGGAGGTCACAAATTATATGTTTTCTTTGGAACCAAAAACCAAAATTAAAAGTAACGACCAGAACTGGAAAGCAAGGAGACACATACAGGCTGGAAAGATCTGCTCTAAGTGCTATTAAAGATTGAAGAGTGACCATGCTGATTATTATAAAAAGGTCTTATTACTTTTCAGCATCTAAAGGAGAAATAATAGGCAGAAGCAACAGGAGGGAATATGATTGGCTCCACCTATTCCATCTGCTTAATCAGTCCACTGTACCCAGATTAACATCTTTCAATTCCACCAAGATTTATCAAATGCTCAGTGGGCATACAAAATATAAGGAATCTCAATACAGAATGAATTTTATTATATTATAGATTTTTATTACTTTGAATTAAGCACTCAAGTGTAGTTGCAAACCAAATGAGATAATCACTGAGATTTTCAATTATTAGTGCAAACTGATTTTTTCTTTTCAATTTTCTTTCTACCAACAGGATTTGCTAGTCCACTTACTGGGATAGCAGATGCCTCTCAAAGCAGTATGCACAATGCCTTGCATATCTATATGAATGGAACAATGTCTCAGGTACCGGGATCTGCCAATGATCCCATTTTTCTTCTTCACCATGCATTCGTTGACAGGTTGGTTGACACTTTTCCAAAAATTACGTGCTTACTTGTGTTAAATGTAGTGGGACTTTATTACAGAAAAACTAAGAAATTAGCTTTTTCTATTGTCTCTGATCAAGTTCTCCCAGAAACAGACCCGAAATTAAGGATTTGAAAGCAATTGTTTTATTTAAGTGTTTTATTATAGAGAAACCAGTAAGAAAATGGGGAAAGGCAGGATAAGAAGGGGAAAAAAGCCAAATAAGAGTGCAGTTTCAGTCAGATTTTGGTAGAGTGAATTACACCTAGGTTTGTCTTGCCTTAAGACAAGGGAGCTAAGTTTTTTCATTACCATATCAAATAGTCATTGGCTATAGGTTGCCCTGAGCTGTAAAGCTCCCGATGCTAGCCCATTCCAGACAGGCTTCGAGGCTCCCGTGCCTAAGGGCAGTTTTCTAAAGGCTGCAGGACCATGTGGCTGGGAGTAAATTTAGCTTGTAGAATCAGAGTGGTGGGCACACAGAACAGGCACAGGGAATCTAAGGCCATCTGGGCAGGACACAAATCTCCTACATCTCTCTTCGAAGTATTTTCTTTCTCTTTGGCAATGTTATTATTATTTCTTCTTTTCCAATCTCAGACTCTCACATAGAAGCAGATATAGTCTTTGATCTCAACCACTTGCCTAAGCATTATATGATTAGGTCTCCAGACATGATGCACTATGGCCCAGCTATCTTGTTTAATGTGATTTAGTTCTCCTGGAGCCTTTTTCACCCTTATTAATGCTACATGTGTAATGCCTTATCCATAAAGAATTTAGACTTAATAATAGATGATGATAGCAAAAAAAGAAAGTACCTGGAAGAAGGTCAGCTGTCTGTTTCTGGAATTCTTCAAGAAGAGAGGAAGAAGTAAAGCACTGAATCATAACAGATGAACGTAGGACTTTTTTTGATCCCCTCTCAGGTAATTTTTTCCAATGAAAAAAGGACATAGATTCATACCTGCCATTAAGATAATAGTTTCCTTCTCTGTGGTAAATATAACAAGTTCTATTTTTCCTGTCTTAAAGATAAAGAAACTGACCCTGAAAATTAGTTGGTTTACTCATAGTATCACCATTTCTAACTCACTCATTTTCCCCAGGAACATGGATATAACATCAGATAAAAAAAGCGACCATGAGCCTGGAAGGTTATTAGGCAGGTTGTTATTGTCTGCAGGGCAACTCTAATATTATAGGAATTAAGTGACAGCCCAAGTTAGTTTTATTCAGAATTCAGTTTTTTAAAAAGTGTATAAGCACCAAAATTATAATATTAATATGACATCTTAACTACCTGTACCTGTATATAAAGGAGGGAGCAGGAGGCTTAGAAGAACATCTTACCAGAAAAAATAGATTGAATTCTTTTTATGAAGTCATTTTTACATCATATTGTCCTTGTGATTTTTTGGCATTTTTTGATCTTTAGTGCCCCAGGAACCTTAAAGAAGTCCAGATTTCCTAGACACCTTGATGCCCTAGGCAATAAATCAGCAAACTATGGCTATAGGCCCAATCTGTCTCCTGCCTTATTCTTAAACAGGATTAGTTAGAACATAGCCACAGTCATTCATTTATATATTGTCTATGACTTGCTTTTGCACGCTTTACAAAGGCAGAGTTATGACTGAAGCCATTTGGCCCACAAAGTGGAAAATATTTAGTTTCTGGCTCTTTATAGAAGTTTGCTGACCCCTGCCAAAGCAGAATTCCATATTTATATACCAGAAAAGAAAAAAAAAAGTTGATCTCAAGCTAGCTTGCCTATATCTGTATTTACAGAGAATACTATAATTGAATTCAGTGTCTGGAGGCATGTTTGTTTAGCAGAGATAAAAACCATTATGTAGATGTATGTCTTTTAGGCCACTCTTGAAAATTAAAATTTTCTGCCCTCTTAGAATTCTCTGCTAATCCTATCTTACTATTAGATATGTGTATGATCATTAAAATAACTTAAAAATAATAAGCAAATGGCAAGGTAGTTTCTCACTCAGCCCACAGAGCCAAGCTGATGAAGATTCTGCGGATGGAGAGGAAGGAAAAAGAACCATTATGAAGGATAGAGACCCTTGGATCTCTTTCCTCTCAAGTATCTTCTCAATCAGATTCGCTGCCACTCAAATATTCACAAATATATTTATTGAGTACCCACTGCGTGCTGAGTATATTTGCCTAAATATTCCACATTCCCTCCCGCCTCCATGCATGGCTTATTCCATTCTCCAAACCTGGAACATATTTTCCTTTACTTATCTAATTTTTATGCAGTCTATAGGACTCATTTCAACTTTTACCTCCTCCATGAAGTCTATCCAGACCATGCCTGTCTGTAACCATCTCTTCCATCCAGAAGTGTGCTGGAGCCAACCCACATTGGCTAGCAAGATCTAATATGGACATCTTTTCTCAACTTTGCCTTAGTGACCTGAAACTGTAGTTTGAAATTAGCCATGGTGGGCCTGAAATTAGCCAACCCACATTGGCTAGCAAGATCTAATATGGACATCTTTTCTCAACTTTGCCTTAGTGACCTGAAACTGTAGTTTGAAATTAGCCATGGTGGGCCTGAAAAAGCATAGTCTAGTGGGAAATATAAACAAGTAAACAATGATAATACATTAGGGCTTATGCACAATCATGGAAGACATTCTTAGAAAGCTACATAAAAAATGATGATGTAAGAGCCGAGTCCTGAGGCACAGCAGGCCTACAAGACAAGAATGAATGTTCAAGGATCAGGAGCACAACTCCTGTCTCCTTGAGACCAGTCACAAATGAGGAGTATGAACTGAAGAAGGAAATGCAAGTTTGGCATTCAAAACAAGAAAATAAGTCCCAAGGCTGATAGGAAGATAAGCTCAAGAGATTCCAGCAGCCACGCAGTCTGTCATCAAAATGTGCCAATGTTGGGAAAAGAAAGACGTAAGCTAATTCCAATTCTATCACTTAAAAAAAAAATCATAGAATGGATTTAATATAACAATTTTAAAAGACAATATACATTTAATTTTTACTAGGTTTGAGGCAACTTTCAAAACTGTTCACAAGTTCTATTTCATTCAGTTCACGCCAGGTCTATAATGTAGGTTCTAGGATTATTCTACTTTTAGTTTTAAAAAAAGAGTTGGAGATTATATAGCTTTTAAAAGACAGAGTTGAGAGTTAAACAATGTAATTTTACTACAGAACTAGGTTCTTAACCTCTATGGGCAATTCCCTGGGGATTTGAAATATAAGTGTCTTTCTGATTGCTCTTATATTGAAGAAAAAACATTTCCATTAAAAATTAATTCATTCAAAAAATTAATTCATTCAAATATATTTAAAATTTTTACTATATTCTTTAAATTTTTACTATATTCCATATACCATGCCAGATAACATACCTATTTTATTTGTTGAGATGAATACAAAGCCCTGACCTCAGGTGCTTACAGTCTTTCAAAAAAGAAAAAAAAAATCGTAACAATGTGGTACAGCCTATAAAAGAAGTATAGGGGTATATGAATCCAGAGAAGAAAAGGTTAACTCTGCCTTGAAAATTAAGTGCTTTCTAGAAAAACCTATCCTTCAATTTATTCATAAAGATGAGAAAAATTAGAGATATGATAAGGAAAGTAAGGAAGTATATGTCATGCTTAGGGAACAAAATTGGTAAATCATAAGATAGAGGAAATCATGTTGAAGAAATTTTATTTTGCCAGCCAAGAGAATAGGTTCCCATAAGTAGTAGCAAGATTTACATCAGATTTGAGGGCCCTGACATGTTCTTGGCTTCTTTGAAAGACTTCCTTTAAAGACTATATTAAAATGTTTTAGCTTTTATTTTTGTTTTCTTATAAATATTTTTTAAAAAGCAATATAAGTAGATTAAGGGAAATTACCTAAAATCCATCCTGCAATTTAGAAAATTCAGAAAAGTAAAGAAAGGAACAAATTAACAAGAGAATCCTCACTCCACCATTCCAATATACACTAAAGAATTGTATTTGCACATAATTCTGTACTTTTTTTCCTACTTAATAATCTCAGATATATTTCCACATCTGAACATGTAGAACTATTCCTTTCCTTTTGGAAGCTTTATAGAATTTCATTGTGTATCAAGAGAATGAGAATATAAGTCACAGACTAGGAGAATATAATTGCAAAACACATACCTGATAAAGGACTCAATCTAAAATATAAAAAGAACTCTTAATATTCAACAATAAGAAAATAATCCAATTAAAAAGTGGATCAAAGTCCTTAATAGATACCTCACCAGAAAAGGTATACAATGGCAAGAAAGCATATGAAAAGATTCTCCAAATCATATATCATCAGGGAAATGCAAATTAAAACAACGAGATATATACCTATTAGGATGACCGAAATCTGGAACACTGACACCAGTAAACACTGATAAGGATGGAGAAGGACAGGAGCTCTCAATCTTTGCTTGTGGAAATGCAAAATGATATGACTACTTTAGAAAATAATTTGGCAGCTTTTTCTGAAACTAAACCTACTCTTACCATATGATCCAGCAATTATGTTCCTTGTTATTTACCCAGAGGCGCTGAAAACATATGTCCATGCAAATATCTGCACGTGGAAGCTTATATCAACCTTATTCATCATTGCCAAAACATGGAGCTAATCAAAATGTCCTTCAGTAGGTGAATGAATAAATAAACTGTGCTGCATCCAGACAATGGAATTCAGAGATAAAAAAGAAATGAGCTATCAAACCGTAAAAAGACATGGAGGACACTTAAACATATACTATTAAGTAAAATAAACCAATCTGAAGAGGTTACGTGTTATAGAATTCCAACTATATGACGTTCTGGAAAAGGCAAAACTATGAAGACTGTGGAACGATCAGTGGTTGCCAGAGATGAGAACAGGGTCAGATGGATAAGCAAAGCGCAGAGGATTTTTATGGCAGTGAAAAAACTCTCTACGATATTATAATGATGAATATAGGTCATGATACATTTTTCTAAACCCAGAGGATGTATACTACCAAGAGTAAACCAGTAGGTAAGCTTTGGACTCTGGGAGGTAATGATGTGCCAGTGTAGGGTCATCAGTTGTACCAAATGTATCATTCCGGCAGAGGATGGCATGTGTCAGGGCAGATGGTAGATGGGAAATCTCTGTATCTTCCTTTCAATTTTGTGTGAACCTAAAACTTCTCTGAAGAAAATGATAAGACTATGGGTTAGTTAAGATTTTAAATAACTGAAATTATAACACTGAACTCTTGCTGCCTAATATCAGGTAAAGCACCATTAGGACTCATAAATTGAAAGGTATCATGGACAGTGAGGGCATTGATGAATCTCTAGGAACTTCCCGTAGAGCATACAATTTCTAAAAGACTAATATTAATGTCATTTACTTATACAAATTTAACCTAAGGAAGGCTGAGTATCTCTTCTTCTTTGAGAATTCTTCTTATGTAACTCATCAACAGTAACTAATAAATAAACCTATTTGTTTCTGTCTCTTTTTTCATAAGATGAAAGAACAAAGCTTTGTGGCTTTTCCAGGAGCCCTCTAAGATACCACAAAGAGAGTTTTAAGTGCAAAAGATATTCTAAAAGATTGATTTAACTTTTTCTATACTTAGGACCTGATGTGGGCAAGACAGGAATTAAAGAAATTATCAGAGGAGAATTGAACATTTGCTTAAGATAGAATTATAGGTGCCCGAGAAACAATATTTGGTTATGTATTTAATCAAAGTGTCAATAAGACATTTTAAAATAAGTAAAAGAAGGTAACATGATTATAAAGTATCTTTGTTCCTTTACAAGTGAGAAAAGAGAAATTTTGTTCTTATTTTCTTTCTTAAATACTAAGGAACATAATAAAGTCAACATAAAGTAGAGGAAATTATTCTAGTTAGACACAAAATTTCTTCTATCCAGAAAGTAAAGAGTAATCCTTTATATTGTAGGCAAAGGCAATAAGCAATAAACTTAAGAAGTAAAGCTATCAAAATTGAAACATTTGCTAAGATTTTTAACAAATTTTCAAACTTAGGTATTCTAAATCAGGTCAAATAAAATTTACTTTCCAAATTTGCCTTTCATTAGCTCCTTCATATTATGGAACAAACTGACACTTTAAGACAGAGTTTAAGGGCTCCACAGGTCAGCACTAACTTCTTTATGATATTAAAGATGTCGTTAATGTGCAATGTGTTCATAGTTGCTATCTTTAAATGAATCCATGTGTACAAAAAATTCCATTGTATGGATGCACTTTAATTTAGTAATCAATCACTTATTAACAGGCATTTTGATTGTTTCCCTCTCTCTCTCCTTTGCTAAACAATGTATATATATATATATATATGCATATATATATGTGTATCATATATATAATTTTGAACGTTGGTGAATATATCTAAAGAACAAATTCTCAACATTAGAAGTGAAAGGGAAGAGGTTAAATACATTTAAAATTTGTAGGCATTTCTAAATTGCCTTTCAAAAATGATTGTGCCAACCATATTCCCAGAAGTAGAGAATGAAAGTATTTCCTCCACTCTGCACCCTCACCTGCACAAGATGTCATTAGCCTTATTAACTTTGCTACTCTGAAAAGTAGAAAAATATCCATTTGAATGTCTCTATTTCCTATACATATTATAGATTTTTCCCCCTGAAATCTATTGACATTTATTGCTATTTTATGTTGGGGTTTTTGGGGTTTTTTTGTTTTACCTTTTAATACTAAATTGTATAGGTTTTTCATAATATTGTTAAAAGTTGCCCCTTTTGTCATAAACATTACAAATATTTTCTGCATTTTAAAATTATATTTTAAGTTTTAATAGTATGTTTCTCACTTCAGAAGTTAATTGTTTTTATATGTCCTTTTTTATGCAATCTTTTGTTTGTGGCATCAATGTTTTTACCTTCTTGTTCCTCAGTATTCTTATCTGTAAAAAGAATGGATTGCCGTAAAAAAGCTCCAAGGTCCGTTTTGGACTTTACAATATTCTGGAAATTCTTTTTTAGAACTGACAATAGGATGCATTAGAACTATTACAGGACTTACATGGTTTTCTTAATGACAGTTTAATCATGCTTTTTAGATATGATTAATAGGTAACTGACAAGTCCAATTTGTAGGGTTTTTTTTTTTTTTTCCTCTGACATTTAGAATAAGGTCTGACAAGGGATCCTAGCTAGTCTCAGGTTTGTAAAGAAAAAAAAAAAAAAAAACAACAACAACAACAACAAAACTTTCTGGCTAAAAGAGAGGGCTGAGGAGTGATTACCCTAAAAGAAAGACTTGGTTAGGTGTTATTTATTCTTTTTCTCTAAGAAGACCAGATTTTGGGCATGCTAAAAATAGAGGGATTTGAAACTTTAAACCAATCTAACACAACACCCATCAAGCAAAGCCTATGTTTAAATAATGGAATTAATAATTTTTATGTTTATAGTTTCTTCAGGAAGGAAGACAAGCATTGATGCTGTATGGTGTGCTAAGGATAAATGTCAGGGCAATAGAAAAGGAGCTTTAGAAATACTTCCCTTTCCTTGACACCTAATCACTCAAGGACTCACATGGACAAAACCAGCACAGCTCTGCAAGCATGCACTCATTCATCTGTTAATTCAATAATAAATACCTTCTTTGTTTTGTGTGCTATATGAGGCAATGGAGATGGAGCAGTCACTAAATACTGTTCCTCTCCGTCTAATGCCTCTCAGTTCCGGATGTGTAAATAAGTAAGTAACACACAAAAAAAATTTAACTTCTTTAGTAATAGTGGTTTAAAAGGCTAGGGTATGTGAAAGAGCAGAGAGAAGAGCACCAGAAGGTAACGACCGCAAGAGCTGTTCCCTTCAACGCCTAGATCTGTAGCACCTGAACCATGCCCGACACAGAGTGGCTATTCAATGAACAGTTGTTAGAGTCTCTTGTTCAGAATACTCTTATGACTGGCGGCTTAATGAAGAATGAGTAGGATTTCGACTTGTGAATTTTGTAGTAAAAACATTCAGTTCATAGGGATCAAAACAAGAAAAGCACAGAAGCATGAGGTTAAAAAAATCCTAGGAAATAGAAGTTAAGACACAGCAAGATGCTAAAAACACACTGTGCTCACTGTGTACCAAATACTAAGTGCATCCCATGGCTTGACTTGTTTAATGTTTTGGGCAATCCTACCAGTTAATGCTATTATCCTTAGCTTGGGGATGACTAGACTGAAGCACAGAGAGGTAAAGTCATCTGTCAGGATATGAACCCATGTTCTTAACCTGTACTATATGCTTCTTGATAAAGAATTTAGAGTTAGCAGAAGAAATGTATATATAGAGAAAGAATATACTCTTCCCTCAAGAGAGGATCAGGAACTGCCAGAAGAGGTGGCTATTTTGAGTACTAGCAGAGCAACATGGTTAGTGCAGCAGGAGAGGATTCCAAGAAACAAGTCAGTGAAAAAAAAAAAAAGCAAGCTCAAACTGAAGGAGATTGGGGAGCAGAGGGGTGCAGGGGGTGTGAGGGAGAACGAGACAGGGCCAAAAATGGAGTGGGGAGGTTTGCCATTTAGAGTACTCGGCAGCTTAAGCCAGCAATTTTCACTCATTCTTAAACCGTCCTCTGATGTGGGTGGGGCTCCTCTCAATCACCCTGACCTGGCAGGCCCCGATTCAGGAGCTATGGAAGGGGGGAAGGTGGAGATGGAGAAGGCAGGTCCCACACCCACCCTCTAGGAGCTCATAGTCTAGTTCCTAGATTCTAAGTGTGAAAGAGAAGTGCTCTAGTGGCAGAACCATGATACCTGCAGTCAGAGGCCAGCATGTCCTGGCCCTGCTTTGTGATATTTGTGTGACCTTGGGAAGGTTGCTAAACCTCTCCCAGCCTTATTTTCCTCTTATAAAATGGCAGTAATAATACTACCTTTCTCACAGGAGTATCAATTTATACTTTCAAAACTATAACACATTATACAACAACTAGTTGTTGTAGAGGGAATAGAGTATAAGGGACTTTTAAAAAGCATATAAGCTTTTGCTATTTAAAAGGTTTTTATTTTATTCACTATTTTGTTATTTATTTTGTTTTTTTTATTCACTATTTTCCATGGATTCCTCAGTATTGATAACGCCTCTTCAGTTCTCCTGTAGCCTGTCTCTTGAGTGCATGGGAATACCAGCCAGGTACAAACGTGAAGCAGAACATTCCAGGGATGGCAAGGCTGTCTCACAACGCAGCTACAGATTAATTACATCTTTTGGAGAGACTTGTTGGCTGTATTTGCTGCTGAGGCTTCCCCTCTACTCTACTCCCCAAGCATCCCCTGGGCCATCCTGCAACGAAGGCTGCCCTCATCCACATGCCCATAAGCAAGTGCCTTGCCAACTTGGCAGCCTAGAAATAGTCCAGGCAGAAGGCAGGTCCCTGGAGCTTTAGGAATGAACAGCAGATTGCTTGCCTGCTGGTGATTGCAAGGCTGAAGCTTGCTCAGAAAGGCAGAAATCCCAGGGCTATAGAAGGAGGTGAGTTCAGAAGCCAGAGAAATGTCTTAAAGTCTGCTCTAGGAATCAGATGGGATGACAGAGGAGGACCTGGCTGTTTCTTGGTATTTTTTCATATTGTTGGATTGTAACCAGCTTTAAAAATGTTCCCTGTTTGTTTTCTAAAGCAGAAGAGTTCATTCCCTAGAACAAGGAGCGATTATAACACCATAGTTATACTTACTCATATTCCCATGGCTGATTTTGTTGTGTTATTGTTCAATCAGTCAGTTCTGGTTAGACCAATTGTAGGCTTGGCTATGTCTCCCAATAAATCTTGAGTTTCTTGAAGACAGGGTCTATGTATTAATCATCTCCAGCTTCCAGCACAGAGTCCATCATGTCCAACCATGTGTTGGTCTGTGCCAACATAGACCCTGGCACGTAGGACACATTCATTAAATACTTATTTGACAAAGGTGTTGTATGATAATTCTAAGTCAGGCAGCCATCTGCTGTGCTATCAGTAACATTTTGTGGTGGAGTAAAATATTAATCTAAGGGAACTGAATTGCACCTATTAGCTGATGAAGAAGCCACATACTATAATAACCTAAAGAATATTCCTCCTACAATTTGGGACATCTCACAACTCTTTGTAGAATTAATTTGTTTTAGTACTAGGGGAATTAAATTGCTTAAAGTATTGGCAACTGAAAAATCCCAAATGAAAGAGGATAAAGAAATATGAGTTGTCATCATTTTTGATGAATTTTTAAATCTGAAAGAGAATGCCAAGATCATTCCAAACCCCTTGTTTTACAAATAAGGAAACCGGAGACCAGAGATGGTACCCTGCTCAAGGACACAGTTTTCTGCAAAGTTGAGAACAGAATTTTTTAACATGACAGGGGGATATTTAACCAGGGAAGGCAGAAGCCTCGTGACTATAGGAAGGTCCTCACCATAATTATTTAGAGAGCCAAAGGTCAGAATGGCTGAAATAGCACCAAATATTAGGTCCAAGGGATGAGCGGGGCTATAAAATAAGTCAAAAGGCCAGAAATCAAGAGACAAGGAGGCAATAAATCATGTGATGAAGATCACAGATTTTAGCATGGACATGCCAAATCCCAACACTGCTGCATCTAGCTCCATGATTCCTGGCAAGCTGCTTATTCTCTCCTAAGCTTTCCCTTCTTCAGTCATAAAATTCTGCTAATATTAGTAGTTAACTAAAGTTGTAGCTTTGATAATTAAATATGATATTTTAAAAATGCATATGAAAGTTCTTAGAGCACAATTGCAAGACGGACAAGGTCCTGGCCATTAAAATGCTTGCATTCTAGAATGGGAAACCACAAGTAAACCAAGAAATAGAGAAGTAACACAAAATTCAATTAAGCACTGTAATATGATATAAAATATGAATTTTATAAATAATTACTCGGAAATTTTCAATTTAGGTAGGCTGGCTTCTCTGAGGAAATGAGCTGTAACTTGACACTGGGCTTGTGAGGAATCAGCCAGAAAATTCTTTCAGGAAAATGTTTAAGGAAGTGAGAAGAACAAATGCAAAGTGCCCATGGCAGGAAAGAGCTTTGTTTGTCTCAGGGAAACCAGCAAAGCAAAAGATGGTGTTTACCATCTTGCATCCATATGGAACATGGTGCAAAATGAGGTTAAAGAGATCAGCAAAGTCCTAAGAACAGTGAAAATATTTTAAATGATTTTATCAGGGTACTGAAATAATTTTAAGATGATTGACATTTTCAAAAGTTATCTGACTACTGTGACAAAGGGACATGAATTACCCTATTGCACTAATGCAAACGAGAGACAATAGTGATTTCAACTAGAAGGGTGATGGCAGAGCTTTTGTGAATGAGATAGAGCCCACATGTATTTCAGAGGTAAAACCAACAGGATGTGTCGCTAGACTGGGTGATATTATAAATATTGCTAATGCCAAAAAGAAGAAAAAAAAGTGAAATCAAGGATGATTCTTAGGATTAGGAGCATTAGAGAAGACAAATGGGCCATTACTGAAGTAGAAAAGTCTAAGCACGTAATAAATTTAGTAAAGAAAACCGAAAACCGAATCAAGAGTTCTCTCTCTGTAAGTTAGGGTCCTTTTTGGATATGATGATGAGATATTGAAGAGAGGCTGCCAAGTAGTCTGTTGGATCTTGGAGTATGGAACTCAAAAGAAAGAAAAGGGTCGGAGGCACATGTTCGGTCATCTTTAGCCTAGAGACATAATTTCACATCATAGGAGTGGAGGAGGTCACCCAGGCTCTTAGAATAAACAAAGAAGAAAAGCCACAGTCTGGCAAATCCTATTGAAAAGATGAGTGGATACAGCTGAGTCAGCAAGGAAAGATGAGAATCACTGGCCAATGGGGGAGGAGAAAAAACAAGCATAATAAGTCACAAAAGCCATGCAGGCAGAAAATGAAGAAGTGAAAAAATGTATTAAGTCCTCTTAAGAGATTCATACAGTGGGGAAAGAAAACCTATCAGGTCTGAAAATATGGGAGTAGTTGTGTCTCTGACAGTAACAGTTAAGTAGAATGGGACCATCAGGAGCCAGATTAAGTGGGTTCTAAACAGCTCTTGAAAGGTTTTGACAAGAAAAGGAGCAGAGAGACAGGAAGCAGGAAAGGGGATATAGGATAAAAGGAGAAATTGAAACTTCTCATTTCTTTTAAAAGAGAGAGAATATTAAAGAATGTTTGTATGGTACTGAGAATGAAAAACTATGGAAAAAGAGACATGTTTAGTGAGACGGAAAACCTGCCAGAGAAAGGTTCTTGAGATTTGAGGCCCAAAGCCCATTGGGGAGGTGGGCCTCGCAATTACTGGGGATGGGTCTTCCTTTTTGCCTGAAAAGACACAGAAAATAGGATGTGGATGCATGTGTATTTGTAAACTTGGTGTTGGAAAAGGTAGGGTCTTCTGATTCAATCATTTCCATTTTCTTACTGAAATATGAGGGGAGGTCATCAGCTCTAACTGGGATAGAGCTGACTAGACAGATAAGGATGGGAAAGGAAGAGTTTGTGGAAGGTTTGAGAAAAAATATTAAATTATCTTTAATTTATGTCATTCATTATAGCAGTTGTCTCCTGAATTAAAGAAACCTGCTGGTTGGACAATAGGAAAGAATTAAAATATAAGTTTCATTAATCTCTGCTCAATACTCTGCAAGCCATTTCCATGTACACTATCTTTCTTAACACTTAAAGTAAATATTTATCATCACCCTTTTAAAAGCTTGAAAATTGAGGCTCAGAAAGACTGAATATTCAGCCAAAGTTTCAGAGCTACTAATTAACGGAAATGACTTCAAATTAAAAAGTTAATTTTTTAATTCATCTGACTTGAAAGTCTCTGTATTTCAGTTGTCATCATACCAACAAGGAGGTCACTATAATCACATCAGAAACATGATCTGTAGGGTGATAGATTAGTTTCTATGGCTGCCATGTACCATAGCACAACAGAAACTTATTTTCTCACAATTCTGGAGAGTAGAAGCCTGAGATCAAGATATTGGCAAGGTTGGCTCCTCTTTCCCTGGCTTGTACATATCTGTCTTCTCCCGATATCTTCATATGGCCTTCCCCCTCTACATGTTTGTGTCATCATTTCCTCTTCTTATGGAAAGGACACCAGTCATATCAAATAAGGACTCTGATGATCTGATTTTAATGTAATAACCTCTTTAAAGACCTTATCTCCAAATGCAGTAACATCCTGAGATGCTCGGGGTAGGACTTCAATATATAAAAGGAGCCTGGGGTTGCAAAATTCAGCTCATAACATATGGTGAGGATGAGAGTCAAACTGTAGTAGAATGAAAACAGGATAGAAATTGAAAATGTCAAATGAGACCAAGCTCTTAATAATGTGATGACAAAATAAAATAGGACAGCAAATTGTTTGAAAAGAAGAACTCAGAGAAAGATTATTTGGGAATGGCTTCTTTTTTCTTCAACAATAAGAGATCAATGGCTGAATTATAACTTCAGAGAAATTTGCTAAGGAAATGAAAGGAGGGAAGCATTAAATGTGAAGTACATTGAAATGCTTTAAAAAGCAAACTATGAAAAAAGATAGATGGCTTTGATTCCACAAAATGAATCTCTAGGGAAAAGTATCCCACATTTTTTTCCCAAAGGAAAATCTCCAAATAATATTTTCAAGGGAAATATTACTATTTCCAGCAGTAATAAAAAAAGGGGTTTTCTGTAGCTGGATCCTTTTACAAAGCCATCGGGCAGGAGAAAGTTACATATATTTATCAAAAGAGAAAAAACGTTTTTGGGAAAAGTGCTTTTCCCTCAAGAAAAGAAGCAGCAAAGCCCCTTTAATCTCAGCAAGAATGAAGACAAGCCATACAAGCTTCAAGGTTCATCTTAGGGGTTTCATCTGGTGTCAGTACAGCATGGCGTTTGGTAGCAGAATTCTTAGTCCTCTCCCAAAGGGGCTAATCCTTTCCTGGCAACAGGGCGGAGGCCTGGGTAGAGGTGCAAGTGCTTCCTCCCAGTCCCTGAAGCCAATGTCTCTTCCTCAAATCAAAGAAGGATCTGGGACCTGAGCAGGTTTCCTGCCTACCCCTCCCCAGCAGCCAGTTGACACCCTGTGCTCCTGCAGCCTCGAGCCCTGATGGGTCCTCCAGGGACCTGTCCAGCACCTCAGACCTAAGCAGGCCTCACAATCTTGCCCTCAGGCACCTAGTAGAGGCCTGTGGAAAAGACCTGGTAAGTGGTCCTGTATTCCCCTTGTGTCTTGCATTCTCAGGAATTAGAAACTGCTCCAGAGCTCACATGCAGCTTAATCAATGTGTTAAAATGTCCATGGTTTTCTCCTTACCTAGTTGTATGGCTTTTACCCCTTCCTCTCATATTCTGGTGAGTTGAGCCAGTTCAGACTTCCTGTCTCTCCTCAGCATGTCTCTCCACCCCTTGTAATCAGTTTGCCAGGTTTCACTGTGACGCTAGCTCTCTGATGAGGCAAAAATGTGATTTTTAAATTATGACTTCTTTTTATTGTTAAATCGGGAATGATGTACTCTTGTGATGTTTTTAGCTCTTAGGCGGAAGCAGAGCTGATTGATGACAAGTATTAATTTTCTCCTCTCTTCTCAGTCACAAAGGGAAGGCAATCCTAGTGTTAGTGGTAAGTGTCAAGATGGAAGTAATCAAGCACAAACCTTGAGGTAAACAGAGGGAGTGAGGAACGGATCCAGAGAGAGAACAAAATAATAGCTAAGACATAAAATTGTGTTCAGATGCTGATACAGAATTGATGTCAGAGGAACTGCTAACTAGGAGTGTGTAAACCTAAGAATCAGAGTTCATGAGTAAGTGTCAGAGCTCAGAATTAAGAAATAAAGAAAGGCTTTAGAGCCTCTATGGTCCCATTTTTCTATCCAGAATAACTCCTGTGCTTCACTATTACTACTGTGTGATTGACTTGGAAAAGCTGAGCTTCCCTTCTCAGTCTTGGGGGTATTAGGAGAGGCAGAACACAGAAGAAAAATGGAAATCCTGCTTAATAGTGGTATTAGTGGTAATAGTAGTATTTTACTTGGATTTACTTTGGCATCATGCAACTGCCGTATGTCATTCAAAAATAACATCCATAGATTGTTGTATCTATTGCATCAGGATGCAATGTGGGCAAGGAGCCAATGATCTAGGTCTGCAAATGTGGCTACTGAGCACTTGAAATTTTGCTAGTACAACTCAGGTATGCAATTTTCAATTTGCATTTAAAAATGTATGTGTGCTCAGAAAACATATATATATATATAGGAGAAATTTGAGTATCTGAATATGTTTTCTTTGGTAAAATGTAGAAAATATAAATACACAAGGAGTATTTCTGATACTCTCCTATATCTTATGTCTTCAAAGTATACTCTGTAGTTACAGTCTAGGTTTTTCTTAACTTTGTCTAAGAAAAAGAAAATTAACCCATGACTATTTAGCCAAGAAAAAGTTTGTTTTCTATAGTTTATTATCAAAGATTGACAGGGATGTGTGTGTACATGCATGTGTGCTTGTGAGTGTATGCATGTTGTATGTGGGCCAGCATTCAAAGAAATGATGCCAGTTATTTTAACAGAGTACTTAATACAAATAGTAGTTATAGATTAAATAGATTTGAGAATTAAAAAGGAAACTAAAAGAATAAAAAGATAGGAACTAGAGGAAACCCCTAGGGCTGGGAAAAGACAAGGAGGTGGTTAGACATATTAGATACTAGTGGCTTTTGGAAAGCCTTCACAGACTTGGCCTCTGACTTCTGACAAGAGGATACTGTTTAGTTAGTATGGGCACTTCATACTAATAGTTGATATTCAAAGGTGGGGGAGGGGGGGCATGTCTCATGAAGCAGGAACTAAAACCTCTGAGCAGGGGGTTCTAGTTGATCGGTACTGATACCTCAGTTTAGCAGCATTTTACAGAACTAGATATCAGGCTTCTGGGGGTGGGGGGTAAATGGCCCAACTTATGTTGAAAATTTTTAAGGGAAATGATGATACTCTTCCTGGAAGTGCTGGATCTACTGCCTTCTCAGATCAAGGGCAATCATTTAAAATAAACAGGATAGGGTTGCCTGGGTGCCTGGGTGGGTCAGTTGGTTAAGCATCTGCCTTCAGCTCAGGTCATGATCTTGGGTCCTCTTGCATAGCAGGGAGCCTGCTTCTCCCTCTCCTCCCTAGTTGTGCTCTCTTTTGCTAACTCTGTCTTTCTCTCTCAAATAAATAAGTAAAACCTCAAAGAAAAAGAAATAAACAGGAGAGAGTTAGCCCTTGTTCTTCTTCCAGTCTATGTCAGCATCTAGGAGAGATCCAGCTTGTAAAGGAAATAAGCAGCTTACAGAGGCTCAGCCTCAGTATCACAAATGGGGTATAGGAGGATATCTCTAGGGTTGAAAGACACTAGCGAATAATCAGCAGAGTCCACTGTTTGGCTTTTGAGAGCCAACACAGATACACCTTCCCACTCATGGTTAAATTTGACATTTAAGCTGTACCATGTTTATGTTTTTGTTGTTGTTGTTTACAAATGAAGATTCACTCATCCTATCCCACAAAAGAAATAACTAAAACCCTGAAAGCCATTATATTCATTTTTGATTTATAGTCTCCCCTTCTGGGAGATGTTATATGATTCCCAAATTCTGTAATAGTTTGTATTGCATATTCTGTACACTAAAAACTAAAGTGTAAATTTAAATATTATTGATAGTCCTTGTATGGAATGAAAAGAAAAAGATGCTAAAAATGTTAGTTAATACATCAAAAATACATGGACATAGATAACACAAAAAATTAGGGAATATGTAAAAATAAACCTAGAATAGACCGGGAAGAAAACATGTAGAGCTACTGTTGACCTCATTTCCCTAACAGGTTATAATGCCTTGGTTGTTATTTATAATTTTTTCCACTACTTATAACATGTTCTGTTTGCCTTCAGCCCATAGCTCAGCTAGCCAAAGCTCTTTTCCTAGTGCACATGAATGCTAAATTACTTTATCTTTCTTTTGTTTCTATAGTCTTCCATTAAATTTTACCATTGAATATAGAAAGGCTAAAAACTTCCCAGAGAATTCCCTGATTTTCATAGTCTTTCTTGGACTATTGTGTAGCAACAACCCAAACATACCTTGATAATCAGGATTAATTGCATCATATCCCTCTTTCTTATACGCATGCTCAGTGGAATAAAGCACCTAAAATGTCCTTCAATTAAACTTCAATCCAATGTATATTTTTATGTACATATGAGGAAGCAGTTTTTCTACTTTAAAAAGTCATACCTAAAAACCAAACGATCTCTAACTTATGGTTATAGGGGGAAAATTATGTAAGTGGGTTATAAAATGCGGACGTGAAAGGAAACATTTCCATTTCCACTCTTACTTTCAGTACCTGAAAGGATGCACATGGGAGAAATAGCACTCAGTAATTAAAAACATGTATTGCCTTTGTAGGACAGGACATCAAGTCTTCAGGATGTTTTCTCCCAACTGGTACTGCAACTGAATCTTCAGTGGTCAGTCCTCTATTTCATTAAGCCAGTAGCTTTTAGGTAATGGGGTGCATAGTAAAGTTAGTGAATTCCACCAGAAACAGTACAATATTGCATTGCTTTTGCTATAGTCAGAAGCAGTGTTGAGTGGAATAATGTGATGATAAACATCCTCTGGTTCCATGGGTGGTGGTGCTGGCAGAAGCATTAGCCACAGAGAAAGCAAATCCATATGCTTTGGTGAAAGCAGTTGCTGTATGCTTTATGATGGTAGAAGTCCAATGCAATCAATGTACCAGCTGAGTGAACTGTTCCCTGCTCCAGAGGCGAATCTCATAGTTGGTTCTAATACTCCAGGGTATTAACAGATTTGGCATTCCCTAGTGGTGATAGCTAAGTCAGCCTTTGTGAGAAGGAAAGCTGTATCATTGAATCCATGCCTAGCCTCCACCTTTGTCACTATGGCTACTTTGCACATGGGTTTTTTAAGCAAACACTGCTGCAACTTGGGGGGAGGTTGAATGCCATCAACAGAATGTATCAACTTGACCAGGTTATTACCAATAATGGAAGGGTCTGTGAGACATTTGGATCTGCGTTTGGGTCTGTGAGACAGTAGCTTAATAATTATACGTTCTAAATATAAAATTGTATTATTTTAATAGCATGTATTTTCCCCAAATATAAGTTCCCTCAAAGACTCCCTCTCTTTCTATGGAGAAAGGCAAGTAAATTATTTGCAAAAATATATTTTACTTCCTCTCAGATGGACAGGCTAATCAGGAAGCTCCTTCCTATTTGCATACTAATTACAAAGAAGGCTTCTCATTGCAAAGAAGGGCAGTGTACGTGCATCCTTTGAGGAGAGAATAAAAAGAAATTTTAACTCAAGGCCCTGAGAGTTGTAGACAAAGTACATTCATCTATTTCTGAACTATGTTCTCCACAACTGAGTAGAATCATTGAGAATAATTGAGTTCTCCATCCTAGTTCTCCATTCTCGTTAGGAATGTGCCCCCCCTTCAGGGGGCACTGTTGTCTTCTTTTTAAAATGCTTCATCAACTTTTCCTTCCCTCCCCATCCACCAACCAAGCTTCTAGCAACTCTTTATACTTCAGCTCAAATTACTTCTTCTCATTTTCCTTCCCTTCAGAATTGATCCCTTCCTCCTTCTTACTTTCTTTTACTTATCTCTGTCCCGGTGTCTATTAAAATTGCACGTTCCTGTATTTGTCTACCCTTCCTGACTGTAGGCACTTTTTTTTTTTAAATTTATTTATTTACGATAGTCACACACACACAGAGAGAGAGAGAGAGAGAGGCAGAGACACAGGCAGAGAGAAAAGCAGGCTCCATGCACCAGGAGCCCGATGTAGGACTCGATCCCGGGTCTCCAGGATCGCGCCCTGAGCCAAAGGCAGGCGCCAAACCGCTGCGCCACCCAGGGATCCCGACTGTAGGCACTTTTAAAGGCAGGAACCAGTCTTTCTGAGATCTTTATATGCAAGAATCAGTGTAGCCACTCCAAAATATTTGCTGAATTTTGAATGGGCACTTAGAGTTTTGGGGATTAATGAATAATGTCACTTGACTTCAGATAGAATGTGCTAACTATAAGGCTTAGATTCCATGCAGAGGATGGCCAGATACCATTCTATTTGCTTCAGCTGAAAGGAATAGTCTGTTTGGAAACTAGAACTGCCCACTCAAACAGGTTTACTTCTGGATAAGACACCCAACAATCAAAGTTTTATTTTGGTAGATAGAGACTCAATTCTAGAAGGACTTCACAAATAGTTTAATAAGATAGTAGCTTAGAGGGACAAGATGGCAGAAGAGTAGCAGTCCTCGATGCACCTGGCCCCACAAACTTACCTAGATAACCTAGATAACCTTCAAAACATCCGGAACACCTATGATTTCAACCTGAGATTTAAAGAGAGAACAGCTGGAACGCTATAGAGAAAAAAACTTTTTGCTCCTAACAAAGTAGGAAGGCAAAAAAAAAAAATTTTTTTTTTTTTAAGAATCAAGTGGGGGAGAGGGCACAGGACAGTGAGGACTCTCCTGCCACTGGGTGCTCTGCAAGCTGTGCAGGTCAGTCCACTTGTGCCTGCCCCTGGGAGCATTTAGGCCAGTGAGGACTGGGAGACTACGGTTAGTTACTCCCGGGTAGCTGACTTCAGAGCTGGAGAGCTGGCTGCCACCATTGTTGATTTTCTTCTTTGTTTCACCTCGTGCCAGGGGGAGGGGGTTCTAGGGAACAGAGGCCTCACAGGATTAACAGCTCCCAGTGAGTCCGGCACCCAGCAGGGGGTGAGGCAGCTCCCCCAGGTATACACACCTGAGAATCAGTACAGCAGACCCTCCCACAGAAAACCAGCCTGAAGGACATGGGAAGAGCAAGTTTACTGACCAAGCAGCACTGGAAAGCTCCAGGACTAAGGGAAAATAGTATAACAAACTAGTGGGTCCTTTTCTTTCCTTTTTTCTTTTTCCCATTATGACTCGTTTTTATATCAGATTAAATATTTCCAATATTTTTCTTATCTCACCTTAACTACAATATTTTACCAGCTCTTCGTTTTTAAGGTATTTTCTTTTTGAATTTCATATTTCTATAATTACATATCTTAGATATATTTTTCACTTCTGGATTCCCTTCAATGTATTCAACTTAATTTTGGTAGATATAAAAGATATGGGGTTTTGTTTTTTGTTTTTTCTGCCTCGTTTTCTTTTACAATGGTGGAAGTTACTGCCTTCTAAAGCATGACCAACATATACCCAGAACCAAGTGGAACACCCTGTTGGTTCATTTTGTGAGATTATAGTCTCTCTTCCTTCCCATTCTGCCCCCCTCTTTTATCTTGTTTATGTTTTGGTGGTCAATGTTGGGGCTTTATATAAGTATTGCTGGTTTATATAAATTTGGGATTGAGCATCTTCTAACACATAAAACAAAATACACTCAGAACCAAGAGGATCACCCTCTAAGATCCTCAGGTAGACTACATCCTCTCTCCACTACCACTTCTCACCACCATCAATCCCCTTCTCTTTTTCTTTTTTTTTCTTTTTCTTTTTCTTTTTCTTTTTCTTTTTCTTTTTCTCTTTCCTCTTTTCATTTCCTTTTTTCTTCTTTGTTTCTGGTTTTTGGCTTTTGGCTTTTTATTTTTACTACTTTGTTTTAAAATTTATTTTTCACTTTACTGTTCCTTTTGTTTTATTTTGTTCTGTTCTTCTTTTTCTTTAATTTTCTGGTCTCTGACCACTTTGGAATCATCTAGGATGCATTTTACTTAGGTCGTTGTTGATATTTTAACTCAGACTGCTCATATAGCCACTCTACATTGGACAAAATGAGTAGAAGGAAGAATTCACCACAAAAGAAAACTTGAAACTACTCTCAGCCACAGAGTTACACAATTTGGATTTCAATACAATGCAGGAAATTCAATTCAGAAGTACAATTATAAAGCCACAGGTGGCTCTGGAAAAAAAACATAAAGGACTCTAGAGACTTTGTTACTGCAGAATTGCGATCTAATAAGGCCGAAAGTAAAAACAGATTAAATGAGATGCACTCCAAACTAGATGTTCTAACTGCTGGGTTAATGAGGTGGAAGAGAGAGTGCGTGACATAGAAGACAAGTTGATGGTAAGGAAGGAAGCTGAGGAAAAAAAATTGAAAGCCCACAAGGAAAAGCTTAGGGAAATAAATAATAGGGTGAGAAGAAGAATATATATCTAATTGGGATTCCAGAAGAGGCTGAGAGAAAGAGAAAACCACAAAGTATATTTGAACAAATCATAGCTAAGAACTTCCCAAATCTGGGGATGGAAACAGGCTTTCAGACCCAAGAAATAGAGAGGATCTCCCCCAAAATCAATAAAAACCGTTCAACACCTTGACATTTAAAACTGAAACTTGCAAATTTCAAAGATAAAGAGAAAATTCTTAAAGCAGGATGAGACAAGAGATGCTTAACTTATATGGGGAGAAATATGAGATTAACAGCAGACCTCTCCATAGAGACCTGGCAGGCCAGAAAGAGCTGGCAGGATATATTCAGGATCCTAAATGAGAAGAATATGCAGCCAAGAATACTTTATCCAGCAAAGCTGTCATTCAGAATAGGAGAGATAAAGAGCTTCCAAGATAGGCAGAAACAGAAAGAATTATGTGACCACCAAACCAGCTCTGCAAGAAATATTAAGGGGAACCCTGTAAAAGAAAGAGGGAGCTCAAAGAAACAATCCACAAAAATAGGGACTGAATAGGTAATATGGCGATACTAAATTGATATCTTTCAATAGTTACTCTGAACGTGAATGGGCTAAATGATCCCATCAAAATGGGATATCGGACTGGATAACAAAGCAATCGGACTGGATAACAAAGCAAGACCCAACTTTATGCTGTCTACAAGAGACTCGTTTTAGACCTAAGGACAGACACCTCCAGCCTGAAAATGAAGAGGTGGAGAACCATTTAGATTTCAAATGGTCCTCAAAAGAAAGCTGGGGTAGCAATCCTCATATCAGATAAATTGAAGTTTATACCGAAGACTGTAGTTAGAGATGAGGAAGGACACTATATCATACTTAAAAGGTATATCCAACAAGAAGACCTAACAACCATGAATATTTATGCCCCTGATGTGGGAGCTGCCAAGTATATCAATCAATTAATGACCAAAGTAAAGAGATACTTAGATAATAATACACTAATAGTAGGAGACTTCAACACGGCACTTTCTGCAAATGACAGATCTTCTAAGCACAACATCACCAAAGAAAAAAGGTCCTTAAATGATACACTGGAAAAAATAGATTTCACAGATATATACAGAACTTTGCATCCAAACACAACTGAAAACACATCCTTCTCAAGTGCACATGGAACTTTCTCCAGAATAGACCACATACTGGGTCACAAATCAGGTCTCAACTGATACCAAAAGATTGGGATTGTTCCCTGCATATTTTCAGACCACAGTGCTTTGCAACTAGAACTCAATCACAAGAAGAAATTTGGAAGAAACTCAAACATATGGAGGTTAAAGAGCATCCTACTAAAAGATGAATGTGTCAACTGGGAAATTAGAGAAGAATTAAAAATATTCATGGAAACTAATAAAAATGAAGATACAAATGTTCAAAATCTTTGAGATACAGCAAAAGCGGTCCTAAGAGGGAAATAATCGCAATACAAGCCTCCCTCAAAAAAAACTGGAAAAAACTAAAATACACAAGCTAATCATGCCTAAAGGAATTGGAGAAAGAACAGCAAATAAAACCTACACCAAGCAGAAAAAGAGAAATAATAAATATTCAAGCAGAACTCAATGAAATAGAGACCAGAAGAAATGTAGCACAGATCAACAAAACCAGGAGTTGTTTCTTTTAAAGAATTAATAAATAGATAAGCCCCTAGCCAGCCTTATTAAAAAGAAAAAAGACTCAAATTAATAAAATCACGAATGAAAGAGGAGAGATCACAACCAATACCAAGGAAATACAAATGATTTTAAAAACATATTATGAGCAGCTATATGCCAATAAATTAGGCAATCTAGAAGAAATGGATGCACTTCTGGAAAACCATAAATTACCCAAACTGGAACAGGAAGAAATAGAAAACCTGAACAGGCCAATAGCGAGTGAGGAAATTGAAGCAGTCATCAAAAACTGCCTAGACACAGAAGTCCAGGGCCAGATGGCTTCCCAGGGGAATTCTATCAAATGTTTAAAGAAGAAATAATACCGATTCTACTAAAGCTGTTTTGAAGGATAGAAAGGGAGGGACACGTTCAAACTCATTTTATGAGGCCAGCATTACCTTGATACCAAAAGCAGAAAAATATTCACCAAAAAGGATAATTATAGACCAATATCCCTGATGAACACAGATGCAAAGATTCTCACCAAAATCCTATCCAATAGGATCCAATAGTACATTAAGAAGATTATTCACCATGACCAAGTGGGATTTATCCCTGTTATGCAAGGGTGGTTCAACACTCATAAAACAATCAATATGATAGATCACATCACAAAAGAAAAAACAAGAACCATATGATCCTCTCAATAGATGCAGAGAACGCATTTGACAAAATACACCATCCATTCCTGATCAAAATTCCTCAAAGTGTAGGGACCCACAGCAAATATCATTCTCTATGGGGAAACACTGGGAGCCTTTCCCCCAAGATCAGGAACACGACAGCGATGTCCACTCTCACCACTGTTATTCAACATAGTTGAATAGAAGTCCTAGCCCCAGCAATCAGGCAAGAAAAAGAAATCATTGTCAATCAAAGATTGACAAAGAAGTCCAACTCTCCCTCTTCGCAGATGACATGACACTATATATAGAAAACCCAAAAGACTCCACCCCAAGATTGCTAGAACTCATACAGTGATTCGGCAGTGTGGCAGGATACAAAATCAATGCACAGAAATCAGTGGTGTTTCTATACACTAACAATGAAACTGAAGAAAGAGAAATTAAGGAGTCAATGCCATTTACAATTGCACCCAAAAGCATAAGATACCTAGGAATAAACCTAACCAAAGAGGTAAAGGATCTATACCCTAAAAACTACAGAACACTTCTGAAAGAAACTGAGGAAGACACAAAGAGATGGAAAAATAGTCCATGCTCATGGATTGGAAGAATTAATATTGTGAAAATGTCAATGTTACCCAGGGCAATTTACACGTTCAGGGCAATCCCTATCAAAATACCATGGACTTTCTTCTGAGAGTTAGAACAAATAATCTTAAGATTTGTGTGGAATCAGAGAAGACCCCGAATAGCCATAGGAATAAAGAAAAAGAAAACCTATGCTGGGGGCATCGCAATGCCAAATTTCAAGCTGTATTACAAAGCTGTGATCATTAAGACAGTGTGGTACTGGCACAAAAACAGACACATAGATCAATGGAACAGAATAGAGAATCCAGAAATGGCCCCTCAACTCTATGGTCACTAATATTCAACAAAGCAAGAAAGACTATCCACTGGAAAAAGGACAGTCTCTTCAATAAATGGTGCTGGGAAAATTGAACAACCACATGCAGAAGAATTAAACTAGACCATTCTCTTACACCATACACAAAGATAAACTCAAAATGGATGAAAGATCTAAATGTGGAACAAGAATCCATCAAAATCCTAGAGGAGAACACAGGCAACACCCCCCCCCCCTTTTTTTTTTTTTTGGCAACACCCTTTTTGAACTTGGCCACAGCAACTTCTTGTAAGATACATCTATGAAGGCAAGAGAAACAAAAGCAAAAATGAACTATTGGGACTTCATCAAGATAAAAAGCTTTGCACAGCAAAAGAAACAGTTAACAAAACTAAAGACAACCTACAGAATGGGAGAAGATATTTGCAAATGACGTATCAGATAAAGGGCTAGTATCCAAGATCTATAAAGAACTTATGAAACTCAACAGCAAAGAAACAAACAATCCAATCATGCAATGGGCAAAAGACATGAACAGAAATCTCACAGAGGAAGACATAGACATGGTCAACAAGCGCATGAGAAAATGCTCTGCATCACTCGCTATCAGGGAAATACAAATCAAAACCACAATGAGATACCACCTCACACCAGTGAGAATGAGGAAAATTAACAAAACAGGAAACCACAAATGTTGGAGAGGATGTGGAGAAAGGGGAACCCTCTTGCACTGTTGGTGGGAATGTGAACTGGTGCAGTCACTCTGGAAAACTGTGTGAAGGTTCCTCAAAGAGTTAAAAATAGACCTGCCCTACGACCCAGCAATTGCACTGCTGGGGATTTACCCCAAAGATACAGATGCAATGAAACGCCGGGACACCTGCACCCCGATGTTTATAGCAGCAATGTCCACAATAGCCAAACTGTGGAAGGAGCCTCGGTGTCCATCGAAAGATGAATGGATAAAGAAGCTGTGGTCTATGTATACAGTGGAATATTCCTCAGCCATTAGACGACAAAGACTCACCATTTGCTTCAACATTGATGGAACTGGAGGGTATTATGCTGAGTGAAGTAAATCAATCAGAGAAAGACAAACATTATATGGTCTCATTCTTTTGGGGAATATAGAAAATAGTGAGAGGGACTAGAAGGGAAGGGAGAAGAAATGGGTAGGAAATATCAGAAAGGGAGACAGAACAAGAAGACTCCTAATTCTGGGAATCGAACAAGGGGGGTGGAAAGGGAGGTGGGTGGAGGGTTGGAGTGACTGGGTGACGGGCACTGAGGGGGACACTTGATGGGATGAGCACTGGGTGTTATGCTATATGTTGGCATATTGAACTCCAATAAAAAATATATATACAAAAAAATAAGAAATCACAAGAGAAATTAGAAAGTCCTTCAAGTTAAGTTAAAATAAAACATAAAAAAAAACATATTAGATGCAGCAAAAGTGGTATGCAGAGGAACATTTATAGTTGTAAATTGCTAAAAAAAAAAACAAGAAATATCTCAAATTAATAACCAAGCCACCAACATTAGAAATTAGAAAAGGGAGACAGAACGTAAAGACTGCTAACTCTGGGAAACGAACTAGGGGTGTTGGAAGGGGAGGAGGGCGGGGGGTGGGAGTGAATGGGTGACGGGCACTGGGGGTTATTCTGTATGTTAGTAAATTGAACACCAATAAAAAAAAAAAAAGAAAAAAAAAAGAAACAGAAAAAAAAAAAGAAATTAGAAAAGGAAGAGCAAATTAAACTCAAATAAGGAGGAAGAAATAATAAAAATTAGACTGGAAATGGGAATCAGCATTTTTACTATAGTGAATAGGAGAATAGGTAAATGGGCAGCCTAGGTGGCTCAGTGGTTTAGTGCCTGCCTTCAGCCCAGGGCATGATTCTGGAGACCCGGGATCGAGTCCCACATCGGGCTCCCTGCATGGAGCCTGCTTCTCCCTCTGCCTGTGTCTCTACCTCTCTCTCTCCTCTGTGTTTCTCATGAATAAATAAATAAAATCTTTATTTTAAAAAAGAGAATAGGAAAATAATGGAGAAAAATAAATAAAACCAAAAACTGATTCTTTGGAAAGATCAACAAAAATGATAATCCTTTAGTCAAATTGGAAAAAAAAAAAAAGGAAAGAAAAAAGAAAAGAATAAAGAAAACTCAAATCACTAAAATCAGGAATGAGAGAATATTACTACTGACTTTACAGTGGGAAAAATAGATTATGAGGAAACATTGTGAACAATTTGCAGAACAGCAAATCAGCAACCTACATGAAATGAACAAATTCCTAGAGACACATTAATTACCAAAACTAACCCAAGAAGAGATATAAAATGTGAAAAGACCTATAACAAAGATATTGAGATAGTAATTTTAAAAAAATCCAACAAAGAAAATCCCAGGATCAAGTGACTTAACTCATGAATTTTACCAAGTATTTAAAGAAGAACTAACACTGAAGTGTTTCAAAAAATAAAATATGAAGAAACGTTTCCTAACTTATTCCATGAGGCCAGTATACCCTGACAGTGAAGCCAGACAAAGCAATTACAAAAGAGAAAACTGTAGAATTATATCCTTTATATAAATGAAGAACTCATCAAAAAAATACTGGAAAATAGAGTCTAACGCTATATAATAAGGTTTAGACCTTGGCTAAGTGGGATGCATCACATCAGGCTCTGTGCGCAGCAGGGAGTCTACTTCTCTCCTTCTTCCTCTGTCTTTGCACCTCCCCCTGCATTCTCTCTCTCTCTCTAAAAATATAAATAAATCTTTAAAAGATTGTATTTCTGTACACAATAAACAAACTGAAAATGAAAGTAAGAAACTAATTCCATTTGCAGTAGCATCAGAAAAAATATAACATTTAGGAATAAATTTAAACAAAGAAGCACAAGACTTGTCCACAGAAAGCTACAAAACTTGAATGAAATTAAAGAAAAGCTATATAAATGGAAAGACACCCCTGTTCATGAACTGGAAGACTTGTTAAAATTTCAACACTCTCCAAACTAATCTATAGATTCAAAGCAATCTCTGTCAAGTGAGAAGTGAAAGGGTCATAATACAAATGTTTAGTTAAATAAGTCAGATGGAGAAAGAAAAATGCCATATAATTTCACTTATATGGGGAATCTATAAAACAAAACAAATGACCCAACAAACAAACCAAAAACCAGAAACAGACTCCTAATACAGAGACAAAACTGGAGGTTGCCAGAGCAGAGGGGCCTAGGGGGTTAAATAGGTAAAGGGGCTTAGGAGGTCAAAACTTCCAGGTATAAAATAGAAGAATTTCTTGAATAAATGTTTCTTCATTTGTGGTATGACCTTATAAAAACTTCCAGAAACTTTTTTTAAACAATTTTTATTTTTTATTTATTTGAGAGAAAGACAGTGCAAAAGCAGAGGGGAAATGTAAAGAGAGAGGGAGGAGCAGACTCCTCACTGAGCAGGGAGCCCAATTCAGGGCTCGATCCCAAGACCCTGAAATCACGATCTAAACTGAAAGTAGACATTTAACCGACTGAGCCACCCAGGTGCCCCTTTCCAGAAACTTTAAATTGTTGAGATTGTTTTTCATAATTTTCACCAGTTACATTTGATTTGTGAACCAGGTCCACAGAGCTTCTCCCACTGCCCCTCAAGAAGTGGAAATCCAGCACCCTTTTATTGTTTTAATTAAACAATGGCATTTCAATATGCAAAACAGATATGAACAGAACTGCTCCAACTGTGACTGAGCCCATCTGGATGGCAAGGCCTTGAACACTGCCATGATTCTAGGCCACTTGTTTACCAATTCTGGGGTTAGATGACAGCATTCTTTCAAGTCATACTGTGTGTCACATTAATACGTGTATAATATGTGATTTCTGCATCTAAGAAGACTTCTCTCTCCTTTATCAGGAAAATCACTTTCCAAAAGTGTCATTTTCTTTCTGCTACTTCAAGAAAACAGCCAAATACATTTTACCTCCCGTCTCCCTCATCTAAGTCCCCAGTAAGATATTTATGTGTTTATTGCATGTTAATTTTTTTCAAGCTTCATTGATCCCTATGTCAGTCTGAGTGCAAACCCACTAATAAAGTAATCAAATCTCTGAGAACTCTTATATTTTTTGAATGATTATATCTACTAATCTTTTTTTAGTAGCTGGAGATTCTCACATGTTTTGGACACAAAGAGAAACTGATTAAGCCTCACTGACAAATAAGCTCAATTTTCAAAAGGAAACCCTAAGAACTCAGGACACAAGAGATAAATGGAATTACTGATCCTCCCTATCTAGGACTGTATATGCATTTGAAGGAAAGGCTTCAAACATGAAATTCATTCCTCTGATTTGAAAAGAAGAGACGGATTGTCAGCTGGGCCCAAGGAAGAGTTTGTGAATATGGTTTCCATGTCCACCCTGTCCTTCAGAATGCCTCTCTGCCACATGGTTATGGATTGGAATGATCTTCCTGGCTCCTGTTTCCCTTGAAGTTCCTTAGTAGCATCCTTCTTATCTCATGGGTTTTACTCCAAATCACTTGACGAGAACAGATAGTAAGTGGTAACAAATTGGGACATTTGTAGAGATTCCAAAGTTCTCACTATCATAAACTCTTTGGTTTACAACCTTGACTCTTCCTGAGATGGTCTTTATTTGCTCCTTTCGTCTTCTACCCTCTGTTATTCATTATTTTCAGAAGGGGTCTTTAATGTCTCTCCTCTCTATAGATCATTCCTTAGCACAGAAAACAGGGATTCTTTCATGTTCATTCTCCTCCCATAACAAAGACCCAATACAAACAGATTTCTCCTTTACCTAAGGTGGCAATTTATATTTCTGACCAGATTGAGTGACACTCAGAATCAGTGATTTTTGTAAGAAATACATTTGTCAGTTTCTCCCAATTGGAATAGAAGAGTAGAGAAATAGAAAAGAGACTTAGAAATAGTGGTAAAGATTTTGGCTACAGAAAAAAATAAAAGGGGTTCGGTGAGTATATAATTCCTACTTTAAAGAAACATACACAGAAAATAATATTTTCTTTCAGCCCTTGATCTATCTTTTCATGAGCTCCTTCCTTCTAGCAGTCAGAATCATTTGTTGTGATTAAGAAGGTGGGTTGTCAGCTCCAGTTGAGTTTGCTTTCTGAAGGATGTTTTACATTATCTCCTTTGTTCATTAGGCTAGACTTGAACAAAGTATAATTTTTCCTATCGAAATTTCCAATGATTTTACTATTACTGCTCCGTAAATTATTTGTGCACTTGTGTTCCACATGTTTCTATAATTGTCCATCATAAATATTCTGAGGCATGCATAGAATATTTGCTGTTCACTGGAAAGAAGCATTTGAGCTCATATTGAATTTTTCTTCTGCCAGATGGCATTCCTGGTGTTCAAACATTTGTGACCTTCTTTGCTTTCTTGTTTCATTTACAGACATTACCTTTAGTTTTTCTTACATTGTTAGTATAGGCTCTAGTTACTTAGCTATTCAATATGTGTTGTTGGTACCTTGCCTCTAATCTCTCCTACAAAAAAATCCTTCTTGGGCAACACTTCCATATACATCTTCTCATGCACAACTTTTTTTCATGTCATTCACCTTCTCAAATAGCAGCAGTGACTCTGATTATGTATGGAATAAATTCAAATATCTTTTGCTGACACCCAGAGATTATTGCTATTTTGTTCCTGTCTGCCCATTTTTTCTCTCTATTCCTTCTACCCATATGTACCAAATAAACATATTCTCTTTTTTTTTTTTATTAAATGTTCTGGAAAAGAGACAAAAACCCAGGAGATATGCAGGCCAGGTATGGATATTTATGACTTGGCACCTGTCCTATTAGTGATCCAAGGTGAAAAATTAGATTTTTAGTGATTTTTATTAACAAGGACTTGCAGAACCTACAAGGAAAATGAAATATATCCTATTCCAGTTGAGGATTGGTGAAAATTGATTAATGGATGGAGCCTTTGTGCAGCTGAGAGTGCAGGGATCTCTAGGCTGTGAGGTAGGTTCTTAGGTGAAGAAATAATTCCATAACTTTTCTGAATTTCCATCGAACGGTACCAATTCTTTGTGAGGCTGAAACATTAGAGGTACATCTGAAGGGCCAGATGCCAAAATGTTGGTAATATCCTTTTGTCTGGTGAAAAGAGCTTTCAGTACCAATAAAGGAGTTCTCCTTCTGTGTAGGTAATAGATATGTGTGAGCTCTCTGCTATAAGCCTCAGAAGCAGGTAAAATCAATCATAATTGGGGGAATATAGTAAGGCTGCTAACATCTCAACGAAAGTTGATGCCTGGGGCCTAGGGCTTAGAGACATGGTATTAAAGGTACAATTTAGAGAGAACGTTAGACACCACAGTGTTGTCTGTTGCTCATGACAGCAATGCGAGGTCTGTGAAATGGTGCTTATGCTAATTATGCCCATCTTTGAACTTATTTTACTGTTCTTGCCATAAATGATGACTTTTACTCCATTATACCTAAAGAAGCCTTTCCACATCAGATGTAGTTCTTAGAGCCTTGGCTAAAATAAAGTATATTTTATATATTTATTATATATATGGTATAAGTAGCTTTCCTCCCTAAAAGTTACTTAAGGGAAGGACTATGCCACATGAGACGTTTTATCTTGCACTTTACTATACAGTTCCTATACTTGTCTATGTGGGTAGATACAATAACTATTTGCTAAATATATGTTTTTAAAAATATGTATGTATATAATATATTCTCTTTCCCATGGGACAGATTCTAGAATCCTTCTGGAACAGTTACTTATCAGATATTTTTCTTAGGTGCCAACTGTGTACACCTGTAGGTGCTACTTTATATTTTATGGATATAGCAGTGAGTGGATTAAGCTTTCATTTCTAATACAAAATGCCACAGGTTTTTCCACTCACAAGCTCTTTCCCAATATTTTTATTTTCCTGACTAAATTAGAAAACAGGCAAATCATGCAGGTTCACTCTGTTTATTTGCAAAACATGCAATTGGAAGCACTTGTTATCATGGAAAGTGCCAAGCACAGTAAACCTGAGTTTGATTTCTGCTGCTCCATTTATTAACTAAATGAACTGAAGAAAGTTATTTAAACTCCTGCTTTTTGTTTGTTTGCTCAGTTAGTGTGTGTTTTCATGGGAATACTGTGGTAAGGCAATACTTTGCCAAGGCTAAGAACATGTACTCAAGTGAGGTTGCCTGGTTTCGAATCCCTTTCTGCTACCTGCCACTTACTAGCTGTGTAACCTAGAGCTTTTCCTCTTCATGCTTCAGTTTTTCCACCTGTAATATGGGGATAATGATCAAAAATTCCTCACAGGATTGCTTTGTGAATTAAATGAGTTCCTATATGGTTGTCTGGGTGGCTCATTCGGTTAAGCATCTGCCTTCAGCCCAGGTCATGACCTCAGGGTCCTGGGCCATCAGACTCCCCACTCAGCGAGGAGTCTGCTTCTCCTTCTCCCTTTGCTCCTCCCCCGTTCATGTGTTCTCTCTCCCTCTCTTCTCCTGTCTCTCTCTCTCTCAAATAAATAAAATCTTTAAAAAATAAGTGAGCTCCTATATGAAAAGTACTTCCGGCAGTACCTGGCATAGAGTGTTGCATAAGCTCTCAGGACTCCTACTATTACTAATACCTCTCTTGCAGTATTGTTGGAGAAATAATATAATGTATGTCAAAATCCCCAGTATTGTACCACATGTATAACTGCTTAATAATTGGGAATGGTTGCTGAATTGATTATTTTTCATCATTTTACGAGCCTCAGAAGCATCGCTATAATGAAGAATAGTAGGAAGTAATGGAAAGGCTTATGCTAAACAAAGAGAAATTTTGCAAGGAATAGGGGCATCACAGCTACCTTAAGAGAAGTCATAGTTGTCTGCATATGTAGAAGTTGTCTTATTCATTACTGATCCACTGATATATCATGGTCTCCGGTAGATAGAAATTATATGTATTGACTTATTATTTAATACAATAACACACATACCCACTGTAATCATATTTCTATACTTCAAATTCAATCATGGTCACTCCTTATCTAAAGTACTTGTTTAGGTGGCAAATTAACTCTCAACATTAATCCAAATTAAGTTCCCCTCCTGGTATGCTATGTATAGACCTTTCACAATCTGACCCTTCTCACCTTTCTGGTCTCACTGCCTATTAATCCCGTACCACTCTACATTCTACTCCCACACACCAAAAAACCATTTTCAGTTTTCAATTACATCAATGCCCAGGCTCCCTGTGGGTTGCTGCTTTGAATGCAAAACCTCCAGGGTGATCTCCTCAACCAGTTTAAACACCATGCCTGCTGTGAAAAGCTTTCCCTGACTCCCAACAATTAGTTGCTCCTGTTGCAATCCCATAGGTTTTATACATTTGCTTCTAAGAGCATCATTGACATTGCTTTGCAATTTTATGTATCTCTTCATCACAACATGGAGTAAGATCTATGAGGATAAGGATCATTCCCACCTGTCCCTGGAGCTTGACATGTAGAGGGTACAAGACAGAATATTTAATGAATAAATAAATAGGCAATTTGGTGAAGGGGGCAAGGAAAGCTGTATTGTCACCACTTCCCTGGGAGGAGCACTGAGAGTCAGGAGGTCATAGGTAATATCTGAAAGCCAAATGAAAAACCGAATGTTGTCTGGGAGGGCTGGCTCTTTCAGATGACTCTGAGTAGCTGGGGCCTGTGAATGCCACTGGGCTCCTTTAGCTTGAGGGCGACTTCTGCCTAAGGCAGTGGTTCTCTCAGTCCTGGATGCACATTATAGTCACATGGGGAGCACAGCAGCCTGCTTCTAATCCTCTCTCCAAACAGCTCATAGCAGGGTGCCTTGCTACTTAATGACCCTCCTAAGTGTCTATGGGAAAAAGAAAAATAAAACTCTGAAACTGCCTTTTGTAGGCTTCTAGTTTTTTGGGCCTTTCTGGTTCATTATCACTGATATTTTGGTTCTTACACTAAAATTCCTTCAAGTTTCATCATTAGCTTAAGTGATTTTAATCTGGTTTCCACTCCCTTACCTATTCCCCAAGGACTTGTCTGCCCTTTCCCCAACCAAGCTAAGAAGTTGTCAAGCATATATTTAAAATTATAGTCAATTGAGGTTGGCCCTGGTTGAATTTATTAGCTGTGGAACAGGCTTATCATTTGCAGCTACTCACCCCCAACAATTTATGCTATTTTTTTTTCAATTTATACTCTTAATAAGTGTCCATTTCTTTTAAATGTGTTACTTTCCAGGAAAAATTTCCAAATACTCCTTAAATGAGTTCTGTCATTAGGCAGGTGCACGAAGAAAAGGAGCTTCTGGGATACTGTTATTTTAAACACAGAGAGAGGCTCCAGGTTTTGCAGGGGTCCCAGCATAAATAATTTGTCTCTGTCACCTGGTTACTTCCTTTGGGCCTTGAAATTCAGCTGTTGATTCATTTAATTATGCATTAATTAAACATGGTTATGTCAGTTCCTTGCTTAAAATCCCCCAAAGTCTTCTCATAGATTTCAAAATAATTTTCAAACTTTTTACCTTTTTAATGTGTAGAAAGGGCTTCTATAGTTTTGGTGTAGCCACTTGTACCCACATATATCCTTCTTCCCAGCCCTTTTGAACTACTTGCAAGGCCCCCAAATCTTACCTCCATTTCTTCATGCTTGTGCTTTATTCTTTCCTAAACAGCCCTTTCCTGTTTGGTACTTTGCCCAGACTTGTGCTATTCATTTTTCAAAAGTTAGGCATGAGTGTCACCTAAAATGGGGTGCCTTACCCAACACCATGGTGACAGTTAATTTTATGTGTCAATTTGGCTAGGGCATGGTACCCAGGCTTTTGATCAAACATTGTTATAGATGTTTCTGTGAAGGTGTTTTTAAAGATGTTATCAATATTTAAATGGGTAGACTTTGAGGAAAACAGATTACTCTCCATAATGTGGGCAGATCTCATTCAATCAGTTAAGTGCCTTCATAGGGAAAAACTGACCTCCCTGGGCAAGAATGAATTATACTAGTAGGCTGTCTTTGGGCTTTAACCATTTCTCTTGCCTCAATCTCCAGCCTGCCTGTCTACCTTGCAGATTTTGGATTTGCCAAGTTTCTATAATGATGTGAGACCCTGTGTCTCTCTGGCTCTCTCTCTGTGTTACTCTTTCTCTTTATTTTTCTTTGTATCTTTCTTTCTGTGTGTGTGTGTGTGTGTGTGTGTGTGTGTGTGTGTGTGCATGCACATGCATACCCCATTGGTTCTGTTTTTCTGGGGAGCTCTAATACATCACAAATCCCCTTCTGAATCAGATGCTATCTCCTCTTTCTTTGTTCTCCCGAGATGTTAATGGTCCTGCTTTTCCCATGGTACTCCTATCATAGCATGCTGAGTGACTGATCGGATTGCAACTCTCTTAAAATGAGACAGTTCTCCGTTTGACTTTATATTCCCAGCACCTAACACAATGGTTATTACATGTCTGATACTGCGCTAACTATTGTGGATCAGTGAATAGCACCATCTATAGAGTTATCCAACTCAAAACCATCAGCATCTCTTGGATTCCTCCTTTTCTCAGTTCTAATAACTAGCCACTAAGTAAATGATTCTTAATGTATTTAATTCATATTCTCTTGGAGAATTTGGTAAAAATTTAGGTACTCTCCCTAGAAAACCATACAGTTCCCACTAAATTTCATATTTTTTAAACCCAGCCCACTTGTTGGGTAGGCAGTATGATGGACATTTAGTGTACAATGATCAATAAGACAGTATCATTGCTCTCGGTGGGTTTCCCCACACTGTTGGAGAGTGACATATAATCAAATAATTACAATATGACAAATGCAATAATCAAAGGAGAAAAACATTAACTCTGATGTTTTCATAGAAGTGGTATTTAACCTAAGCCTTGAAGGAGCAAAAGATATAGTAGAAAATAAAAATGATGGGATCCCTAGGAGTTTAGCACCTGCTTTCAGCCCAGGGCGTGATCCTGGGTTCCTGGGATTGAGTCCCATATCAGGTTCCTTCTCCCTCTGCCTAGGCCACTGCTTCTCTGTGTGTGTTTCTTGTAAATAATAAATAAAATCTCAAAAAAAAAAAAAAAGCCACACAGCACATAAAAAAATCATAGTATTAACATCCCTTCCTCGTGCCACACTCCTTCTCCAGTTGTCTACATCTTTGGGAATAAGAATATTTTGTCCTTCAGTATAAGCCAGAAATCTTGGAGTTTTCTATGGCCCCTCATCCTTCAGCTGTGCTGCTTGGATAGTCACACACCATCTCTTTGCCCAGACCTTGTTTTCTCAGTGATTCCTTCATTCCTTGCTTCCCTCTAAGGGATAGTAAGGAATTCCTTACCATCCTTCAGCCCCTCTCCACAATGCAATCTGTGCAATCACTTAAAAATGATCATCTGGGGATCCCTGGGTGGCGCAGCGGTTTAGCGCCTGCCTTTGGCCCAGGGCGCGATCCTGGAGACCCGGGATCGAATCCCACGTCGGCTCCCGGTGCATGGAGCCTGCTTCTCCCTCTGCCTGTGTCTCTGCCTCTCTCTCTCTCTCTGTGACTATCATAAATAAATAAAAATTAAAAAAAAATACTTAAAAATGATCATCTGCTCATGTTATCACCTACAACCCCAGAGACAGTGACTTCCTGCTACTCTTAGGAAAAAATATAAGTATTTCTCATGTGCTTTCCACTGCACTTCATGATTGGGGCCCTCTTTACCTCTCTAGCTTGATCTCAAACTATTTTTTCCCTGCTCCCTATAGACACATCAGTCACTTAGTTCCTTGGACTTGCTATATACTTCTCATCAAAAGGCCTTTGCAAATTCTCTTTGAGTCTTCAGAAACATTCCTTCTCCAGCTCTCTAAATGTGCTTTCTTCAACTCTTGATTTAACACACCATCAGAGTCTTTCCCAGAGGCTGCCGACTAAGTGAAGTCTCCCCCTTACATCTTCTTACCATGTTTCTTTCTTGCAGAGTATTTGCCAGTCTCTAAATTCAGATTTATTTTTGAAATTACTATTTAGTATCTGTCTCTATCCCTAGACTCTAAGTACCACAAGGACAGGAAACTTCACCATAGGTAGCTGGTGCTGGTGGTGGATGTACTAAAGCAAATCAGTTCCTACATATCCATTGACATTAAGGCTTTTTGTTAGTTGTTCTTTTTTAAAAAATAAAGTCTTATTTTAGAATAGTTTTCTGGTTACAAAAATGTTGCAAAGACAGAACAATGTTCCCATATACCTCACATCTATTTCCCCCTATTATTAATATCTTCCATTAGTATGGAACATTTGTCACAATTAATAAAATAATACTGATCCATTGTTAGCCAAAACCCATACTCTTTTAAAGATTACTTAGTAGTTATTTAATATCTTTTTCAAGATCCCATGCAGGACACCACATTACATTTAACTATTACACCCTTTAGGCTACTCTTGGTTATGACAAGTTTTCAGACTTCCCTTGTTTCTGACGTCCTTGACAGTTTTGAGGAAAACTGTTCAGATTTTTGTAGAATACCTCTCTATTGGGATTTGCCCGGTGTTTTTCTCTGTTTAGACTGGAGTTATATGTTTTGGGTAGGAAGATGACAGGGGTAAGCACCATTCTCTTCACATCATATCAAGGCTGCATGTAATCAACATGACATTTCATTATCGATGTCAATCTTGATCACCTGGCAGAAGTGTTATTGGTCAGGTTTCTCAAACTGTTAAATGACTCCACCATCTTTCCCTAATGTACTCTTTGGAAGGAAGCCACTTTGTGCAGTTATATAGCATCTACATTATGTATTTGAGTATCTATGTAATTATTTGAAACTCTTCTGCATGGTAGACTTATGTATTTCCCTCATTTATTTATTTATTCATTAATTTATTTCAGTGTGGACTCCTCTATATTTATTTTGTACTTTGGATTATAATCTAATACTACTTTACTTTGTGGCTCAGATTGTTTCAGCTTTGGCCATTGGGAGTGGTTTCAGTGGGCTTCTCTGGTTCCTTTTATTGGAGACTATTTCTTCAGCTTTGTTTGCTTTTTCTTCTCCGTCTGTTATTCCAATTACACATATGTTACCTCTTTTGAAATTATCTCAGAGTTCTTGATATTTTCCCTTTTATTTATTTTTTATTTTTATTTTTGCTCTGCATTCTAGTTTAGGATGTTTCTATCTCCAAGGTCACTGATTCTTTTCTAAGCTATGTCATCTACTGATGAGCCCATCAAAGGCATTCTTCATTTCTGCTATGGTGTTTTTGATTTCCAGAATTTTCTTTGAGTTTTTCTTAGAGTCTTTCCACCAATCTGCTTCACTACCCATCTGTTCTTGCATTTCATTTACTTTTTCTGTGAGAGCCCTTAACACATTATTCATAACTATTTAAACTCTGTCTGATAATCCCAATATCTATTTCATATCTGAGTTGGGATTTACTTTGATTGCTTTGTCTCTTCAGGCTGTCATTTTCTTGCTTTTTGGCATGCCTCGTAATTTGTTGTTGAGTCAGATATATTTTATTGAGTGGTAGAAATGAAGGCAGATAGGGCTTGAATATAAGGATTTATGTTAATCTTGCAAGAAGCTGGACCTCGTTTAATGATTTTTGTAGCTGTAGGTGCTGGAGGCTTCAAATCTCCCTCGGTCTTTGTTTTAGTCTTCTCTCTTGGCTTTGGGCTATCCTGTATACTAGTCCTCAGATACTGTCTGTCTTATAGCTCTTTTAGCTATAATCCCTGTCATCATACTGGAACTCTGTGGATATCATGGTAAAGTATTAAGGTGTGGAGGGATATTAGAAAATATTCTAACTAAATTTCAGTCTTTTATTTGGCCAACGCTTGGGGCTGTGAACCTCACGAGCGTTTCTCCAATGGTATAGATTTTATTTTCCTCTGCCCCCTACTTTTTTGGTTATAGCATTCCCTACTTCTTTCCTTGAAGCCCTTACCAATGTGTCCTATGTTTTATTTTCCCTTTAAGTGAGATGGAAAAGCTGGAATCCCCTCCCCCTAGCTGGGATGAGGCTCTGGAAGTCATTTCCTCTGAATTAAAGAAGTTTGTCATGGAAAAGGCTGGGGACTTATTTGAAAATGATACCGCTCTCTCTCCCCCTCACAGAGCCAGGAAAGGCTCTTTCTCCAGTCTTCATCATGAAAACCTGGTCAAGCTCCTGGAATTAAACCCCCCAAATGTGCAGAGTCCTCCTAATGCTGTGGCTCCCAGGAGTTTCTCACTTACCACTGTTAGTCCATATCCCAATCATTCATCAAAATATTAACGTCTCCCTACCAGTTTACAAATACAGCTGCTTCTGTGCTTGGCAAGTATGTCTGAGCTGTCTTCCCCTGGACACACTTATCTCTGCAGTTTGAGGGGTGACTGTTTGCCCTGTGACCTCATTCTTTTGTGACCCAAGAAAAGTTGTTGATTTTCCATTTGTCTAGCCTTTTCTTGCTGTAATGATGGAGTGTCCAGGGTTCTTACATATCAGACTTGAAACCAGGTATCTTGAGTTACTTTTATATTTAAAACACATTCCTTCCCATTTGCATCTGTGATCATTGTTATGTTTTCCTAATTCCAGAAAACTGCCTAGATACAGTTTCTATAAATCTTTGGTAAGAAGATAAGTTCTTCCCAAGATGTCAGTGTGATTATCTAAGTTAAGAATCAGTATTTCAATGTGAGTCATTTTAGATATGGTTTGATGAAATTAAATATGAGAACCACCAATGAAGAATTTAATCAAGATTAATACCTTTCTTTTAAAAGGTTGATAAGGTAGGTGAGCACATTAATGGTTTTATCCATTAAATCTTTTGGTGCTAAGAATTGATGTTCTTGTCTTACCTAGGTAAAGAATTTTTGTTTCTTGGCAGGCAGAGAGATTATTTATAAGCTGAACTACAGTAGTAATTTTTCTCAATTGACAAAAAGCACAATTTTTGCCTCAAGCCCTTATCTGGTAGCTCATTGTATAGTGGGCTGTTTCTAAATCAAAGTTTAATAGGGGTGAGGGAGAGATTAATTGTGTCAGAGAGCCTCCTTTTCATTAAAAAAATAGAGTTGCCAGTTTAAAAGCTGGTAAACATTGTTTAAACATGTTTAAATATTGTTTAAACATTAAATATTGCATACTACAAATAAAATGCTGGAGCTGGAGGCTTAAAACATTATCTATAATACAATTCTCTTTTTTGTTAAAATATATGTAGTGTTACTATGCATGTTTTATAAACTAGATATAACGGAAATATGAAGCGATTATATGAATTTTTTCTTCTCTTATTTTTGCTCATTTATATTTTCTGAATTGCACATAATGAACAAGGAATGCTTTGCTTTTATGAAAAGAAGAAAACTGCAGAAAAAAAGCTAATTAATAAAATGTTAGGACTTGAATAGAACTTGGGGCTTGTTAGGCCAGTTCCTAATTTCTGTAGTTGAGAAGGCACACACAGAAAAAACAATCTTTTTGAATCTTCTTTCTCATTCCCACTGGTCAGAATCATAATCCTTCTTAAAAAGATCCAGCTCAAAGAGCAGCTGGGTGGCTCAGTTGGTTAAGCATATGACTCCTGACTTCAGCTCAGGTCATGATCTCAGAGTTGTGAGATTGAACCCCACTCTGGCTTCTCCACTGGGTGTGGAGTTTGCTTAAGATTCTCTCTCTCTCTCTCTCTCTCTCTCTCTCTACCTCTGTTCCTCCACCCACCCCCCACCTACCACATGTGCTCTCCCTCTAAAAAAATAAAATGTTTTTCTAATTAAAAAAAAGATTTAGCTCAATAACTTATGTATACATGACTTTGGCATTTCTAAAACACTATGTCTCATCTCTCTCACCAATTATAACATTCTTCCAGAATAACATTAATAGTGAGGAGGAGGGAAAAGAGGAAGAAGGGGATGGGAATAATGATTATTTCCATTTACCATTTGTCAAGCACTTAAATATACATCTTACTTATGTTATACTAATTAATCCATAAATATTATTCCCATTTCACAGGTAAGAAAAGGTAAATCAAACCAGTTAAGAAATTTTACAAATTTCCCTTGTCACAAGTCATGGAACTCAGGTTTTTATGCAGGCTCATGTTTCTCCAAAACTTGACATATAATAAATACTCAGTAACAGGTTGAATAATTGAGCTATTTAGAGAGGATTTGGTATTTATGGACCAGATTTTCAGTATTTATCAGTGGTCTACTGATCCCTCAATTAATTCACAGTTAAAAGTCAACTTTAGCCACAATATTTGGTTCAAATAGTATTTGAAGTCCAGATTCTCTAAGCAAATAGAACTGTTTTTCATCATGGAAAGAGTGATCACCATTCTCCCACCAGCACCACTGATCTCTTCTTGATTGTACTTCAAAATGTTTTTTCAATTTTTTTGTTTGTTTGTTTGTTTGAAGCATTATCACTTTCCTTTGTAGGCAATATTCCTGAGATCATGCACTTACCTTTATTTCCTGGAATAAATGTTATAGCTAAGTAACAAGAGCTTACTTAGATAGCACTTTCACAAATATTATCATAAACCTTTTGGAAATAGGGCAGATATTATTGCTTTCATTTAAGGATAGGAGGCTAGGTCTCCAAGAATTTCAGTGATTTGTGTAGAGTCATACAGCTTTTAAAGCACAGAGCTAGGCCTCAGGGGAGTCCTGTGATCTCAGATCTTATGTTCTTTCCTCTGTTATATGGATTGATGATACAGTCACATTCTTCTCCACATTTTGGTGACACACTATAAATTCTTCTATAACTTAGTATTTTTATTCAATTTTTTTGATCCCTTAACTGTTTAGCTTTTGTTCCAGTCAGAATTTTTAATTGCATGCAACAGAGACTAATTCTGGCTAATTTACAGAAAAAGAATTTACCAAGAAGATATTGGATAGCTCAGGAAATAATAGAGAAGCAGGTTTAGAAATAGGTGGGAACAAGGGAGGAGGGGGGGTAGCAACCATGAGATCTGCTAAAACCATGCTATAGAACACCAGATATTCCCTTGCTGGTGGTACTCCTGGTATTGCAATCTCTAAAAATTGGATATTGTTATCACAACTGTCTTTGCCCACAACCAAAATAGTTTTCTGTCATCCTTGCTTGTGTGTGTCACTATCTTCTGTTTCAGAGTCTTCACAGGTCTATCCGATTGTCTGAGTATTAATCATATGGTAATACTCTAGCTTCAGGGAAAGTTGGGAAACCAGTCCAAGTATTTTTAGTCTCTGTTATGGGAGGTGAACTCTTTCTCTCCCCAAGTTTCATTAAGCATACACTTCACTAAACATAGCAAGATGGTTGAAATAATTGAAAGTCTCCTACCATGACCCAAAAAAATGACCAAATGCCAGTACTGATTCCAACCTAGTTTTATGTGTTCTTTCTTTGGGCTAACTTTCTTTGAGACAAGAAACATATTTAATTTACAACTCTGACCCAGTTGTCACTCAACCAATAATTACCCTTCCTCTGCAGCTTTCTGAAAGGTCTGAACTTGTCACGTAAGGTTCACTTACCTAAGAAATTCTCTTTCCAAAGTAATCCTCTCATATTTCTTTCAAATGAGTGAGCTTTATCAAGGCCTGACAGTATGAACTTGTGCTTTACAAAATATTTTCAAAGCATGAAAAATATATTTGGCATCTTTCCATCCATTGGGATTTTAGATATGCCTTCTTATTTTACTTTAAGAATTCTAAGTTTTTATAAGCAAAATGTTCCTAAGCCTGAATAATCCTTCCCTCCGCAGTATTTTTGAGCAGTGGCTCCGAAGGCACCATCCTCTTCAAGAAGTTTATCCAGAAGCCAATGCTCCTATTGGACACAACCGGGAATCCTACATGGTTCCTTTTATACCTCTGTACAGAAATGGTGATTTCTTTATTTCATCCAGAGATCTGGGCTATGACTATAGCAACCTACAAGAATCAGGTAAAGTTTAATTTCTTTCATATGAATTAGTGAATCTAGTGTGACCAATTTTTTTTTTTTGAGAGAGTTCCTAACCTTACATTATTTATAATGTTATCCCCAAAGCCTTTAAATTGGGAAAGCACATTACAACCTATAATTTATCACTTATTTTTTATTACATGAATTAAGTTGCAAAGATCTTTAAATTCACATTCATTCTGCTTAACATAGGGTATTTTGTATACAGCAACTGTGGAAAGAACACTAGAATTAAAATCAGAAAGAAAAATGGGCTTAAGATATGACTCTTTCAGGTGACTGTGAAGAGATCATGGAAATTTTGTTTAGTCCCATGAATCTCATTTTTTTAACCTGAAATATTCTTATTGAAATACCACAAAAAATATTGTGAAAATCAAATTACTATGATGTATTGAAGAGTTCAGTGTGGTGTGGTACAAGATAAACATCCAGCAGGTTTAGAGTAATCTTTGGGAACTTTCTCGTAGGGTTACCAAGATAATTCGCGGATATTTTTATTTTAAGCCCAATTAATAATAATAATAAATAAGAAGAAGAGGTAGAGGAAGAAAGAATGAACTATTATAATTATAATTAATGATATTTAAGGTAATAATATAAAACTCTAAGATTATAATTATATCTGGACTTTATTTTTTTTTATTTATTTATTTTTTATTGGTGTTCAATTTACTAACATACAGAATAACACCCAGTGCCCGTCACCCATTCACTCCCACCCCCCGCCCTCCTCCCCTTCTACCACCCCTAGTTCGTTTCCCAGAGTTAGCAGTCTTTACGTTCTGTCTCCCTTTCTGATATTTCCCACACATTTCTTCCCCCTTCCCTTATTTTCCCTTTCACTATTATTTATATTCCCCAAATGAATGAGAACATATAATGTTTGTCCTTCTCCGACTGACTTACTTCACTCAGCATAATACCCTCCAGTTCCATCCACGTTGAAGCAAATGGTGGGTATTTGTCATTTCTAATAGCTGAGTAATATTCCATTGTATACATAAACCACATCTTCTTTATCCATTCATCTTTCGTTGGACACCGAGGCTCCTTCCACAGTTTGGCTATCGTGGCCATTGCTGCTAGAAACATCGGGGTGCAGGTGTCCCGGCGTTTCATTGCATTTGTATCTTTGGGGTAAATCCCCAACAGTGCAATTGCTGGGTCGTAGGGCAGGTCTATTTTTAACTGTTTGAGGAACCTCCACACAGTTTTCCAGAGTGGCTGCACCAGTTCACATTCCCACCAACAGTGTAAGAGGGTTCCCTTTTCTCCGCATCCTCTCCAACATTTGTTGTTTCCTGCCTTGTTAATTTTCCCCATTCTCACTGGTGTGAGGTGGTATCTCATTGTAGTTTTGATTTGTATTTCCCTGATGGCAAGTGATGCAGAGCATTTTCTCATGTGCGTGTTGGCCATGTCTATGTCTTCCTCTGTGAGATTTCTCTTCATGTCTTTTGCCCATTTCATGATTGGATTGTTTGTTTCTTTGGTGTTGAGTTTAATAAGTTCTTTATAGATCTTGGAAACTAGCCCTTTATCTGATATGTCATTTGCAAATATCTTCTCCCATTCTGTAGGTTGTCTTTGAGTTTTGTTGACTGTATCCTTTGCTGTGCAAAAGCTTCTTATCTTGATGAAGTCCCAATAGTTCATTTTTGCTTTTGTTTCTTTTGCCTTCGTGGATGTATCTTGCAAGAAGTTACTATGGCCGAGTTCAAAAAGGGTGTTGCCTGTGTTCTTCTCTAGGATTTTGATGGAATCTTGTCTCACATTTAGATCTTTCATCCATTTTGAGTTTATCTTTGTGTATGGTGAAAGAGAGTGGTCTAGTTTCATTCTTCTGCATGTGGATGTCCAATTTTCCCAGCACCATTTATTGAAGAGACTGTCTTTCTTCCAATGGATAGTCTTTCCTCCTTTATCGAATATTAGTTGCCCATAAAGTTCAGGGTCCACTTCTGGATTCTCTATTCTGTTCCACTGATCTATGTGTCTGTTTTTGTGCCAGTACCACACTGTCTTGATGACCACAGCTTTGTAGTACAACCTGAAATCTGGCATGGTGATGCCCCCAGATATGGTTTTCTTTTTTAAAATTCCCCTGGCTATTCGGGGTCTTTTCTGATTCCACACAAATCTTAAAATAATTTGTTCTAACTCTCTGAAGAAAGTCCATGGTATTTTGATAGGGATTGCATTAAACGTGTATATTGCCCTGGGTAACATTGACATTTTCACAATATTAATTCTGCCAATCCATGAGCATGGAATATTTTTCCTTCTCTTTGTGTCTTCCTCAATTTCTTTCAGAAGTGTTCTATAGTTTTGAGGGTATAGATCCTTTACATCTTTGGTGAGGTTTATTCCTAGGTATCTTATGCTTTTGGGTGCAATTGTAAATGGGATTGACTCCTTAATTTCTCTTTCTTCAGTCTCATTGTTAGTGTAGAGAAATGCCACTGATTTCTGGGCATTGATTTTGTATCCTGCCACGCTACCGAATTGCTGTATGAGTTCTAGCAATCTTGGGGTGGAGACTTTTGGGTTTTCTATGTAGAGTATCATGTCATCGGCGAAGAGGGAGAGTTTGACTTCTTCTTTGCCAATTTGAATGCCTTTAATGTCTTTTTGTTGTCTGATTGCTGAGGCTAGGACTTCCAGTACTATGTTGAATAGCAGTGGTGAGAGTGGACATCCCTGTCTTGTTCCTGATCTTAGGGGAAAGGCTCCCAGTGCTTCCCCATTGAGAATGATATTTGCTGTGGGCTTTTCATAGATGGCTTTTAAGATGTCGAGGAATGTTCCCTCTATCCCTACACTCTGAAGAGTTTTGATCAGGAATGGATGCTGTATTTTGTCAAATGCTTTCTCTGCATCCAATGAGAGGATCATATGGTTCTTGGTTTTTCTCTTGCTGATATGATGAATCACATTGATTGTTTTACGGGTGTTGAACCAGCCTTGTGTCCCAGGGATAAATCCTACTTGGTCATGGTGAATAATTTTCTTAATGTACTGTTGGATCCTATTGGCCAGTATCTTGTTGAGAATTTTTGCATCCATGTTCATCAGGGATATTGGTCTGTAATTCTCCTTTTTGGCGGGGTCTTTGTCTGGCTTTGGAATTAAGGTGATGCTGGCTTCATAGAACGAATTTGGAAGTACTCCATCTCTTTCTATCTTTCCAAACAGCTTTAGGAGAATAGGTATGATTTCTTCTTTAAACGTTTGATAAAATTCTCCTGGGAAGCCATCTGGCCCTGGACTCTTGTGTCTTGGGAGGTTTTTGATGACTGCTTCAATTTCCTCCCTGGTTATTGGCCTGTTCAGGTTTTCTATTTCTTCCTGTTCCAGTTTTGGTAGTTTGTGGCTTTCCAGGAATGCGTCCATTTCTTCTAGATTGCCTAATTTATTGGCGTATAGCTGTTCATAATATGTTTTTAAAATCGTTTGTATTTCCTTGGTGTTGGTAGTGATCTCTCCTTTCTCATTCATGATTTTATTAATTTGAGTCTTCTCTCTCTTCTTGTTAATAAGGCTGGCTAATGGTTTATCTATCTTATTAATTCTTTCAAAGAACCAACTCCTGGTTCTGTTGATCTGTTCCACAGTTCTTCTGGTCTCGATTTCGTTGAGTTCTGCTTGAATCTTTATTAACTCCCTTCTTCTCTTGGGTGAAGGATCTATTTGCTGTTTTTTCTCTAGCTCCTTTATGTGTAAGGTTAGCTTTTGTATTTGAGTTCTTTCCAGTTTTTGAATGGATGCTTGTATTGCGATGTATTTCCCCCTTAGGACTGCTTTTGCTGCATCCCAAAGATTTTGAACGGTTGTATCTTCATTCTCATTAGTTTCCATGAATCTTTTTAATTCTTCCTTAATTTCCTGGTTGACCCTTTTATCTTTTAGCAGGATGGTCCTTAACCTCCATGTGTTTGAGGTCCTTCCAAACTTCTTGTTGTGATTTAGTTCTAATTTCAAGGCATTATGGTCCGAGAATATGCAGGGGACAATCCCAATCTTTTGTATCAGTTCAGACCCAATTTGTGACCCAATATGTGGTCTATTCTGGAGAAAGTTCCATGTGCGCTTGAGAAGAATGTGTATTCAGTTGAGTTTGGATGTAAAGTTCTGTAGATATCTGTGAAATCCATCTGGTCCAGTGTATCATTTAAAGCTCTCGTTTCTTTGGAGATGTTTTGCTTAGAAGACCTATCGAGTATAGAAAGAGCTAGATTGAAGTCACCAAGTATAAGTGTATTATTATCTAAGTATTTCTTCACTTTGGTTAATAATTGATTTATATATTTGGCAGCTCCCACATTCAGAGCATATATATTGAGGATTGTTAAGTCCTCTTGTTGAATAGATCCTTTAAGTATGATATAGTGTCCCTCTTCATCTCTCACTACAGTCTTTGGGGTAAATTTTAGTTTATCTGATATAAGGATGGCTACCCCTGCTTTCTTTTGAGGACCATTCGAATGGTAAATGGTTCTCCAACCTTTTATTTTCAGGCTGTAGGTGTCCTTCTGTCTAAAATGAGTCTCTTGTAGACAGCAAATAGATGGGTCCTGCTTTTTTATCCAGTCTGAAACCCTGCGCCTTTTGATGGGGTCATTAAGCCTGTTCACATTCAGAGTTACTATTGAGAGATATGAGTTTAGTGTCATCATGATATCTATTCAGTCTTTGTTTTTGTGGACTGTTCCACTGAACTTCTTCTTAAAGGGGAATTTTAAGAGTCCCCCTTAAAATTTCTTGCAGAGCTGGTTTGGAGGTCACATATTCTTTTAGTTGCTGCCTGTCTTGGAAGCTCTTTATCTCTCCTTCCATTTTGAATGAGAGCCTTGCTGGATAAAGTATTCTTGGTTGCATGTTCTTCTCATTTAGGACCCTGAATATATCCTGCCAGTCCTTTCTGGCCTGCCAGGTCTCTGTGGAGAGGTCTGCTGTTACCCTAATACTCCTCCCCATAAAAGTCAGGGATTTCTTGTCTCTTGCTGCTTTAAGGATCTTCTCTTTATCTTTGGAATTTGCAAGCTTCACAATTAAATGTCGAGGTGTTGAACGGTTTTTATTGATTTTAGGGGGGTATCTCTCTATTTCCTGGATCTGAATGCCTGTTTCCCTTCCCAGATTAGGAAAGTTTTCAGCTAGAATTTGTTCAAATACATATTCTGGCCCTCTGTCCCTTTCGGCGCCCTCGGGAACCCCAATTAAACGTAGGTTTTTCTTTCTCAGGCTGTCGTTTATTTCCCTTAATCTATCTTCATGGTCTTTTAATTGTTTGTCTCTTTTTTCCTCAGTTTCCCTCTTTGCTATCAACTTGTCTTCTAGGTCACTCACTCGTTCTTCCACCTCGTTAACCCTCGTCGTTAGGACTTCTAGTTTGGATTGCATCTCATTCAATTGATTTTTAATTTCTGCCTGATTAGCTCTAAATTCTGCAGTCATGAAGTCTCTTGAGTCCTTTATACTTTTTTCTAGAGCCACCAGTAGCTGTATAATAGTGCTTCTGCATTGGCTTTCTGACATTGAATTGTAATCCAGATTTTGTAACTCTGTGGGAGAGAGGACTGTTTCTGATTCTTTCTTTTGAGGTGAGGTTTTCCTTCTAGTCATTTTGCTCAGTGCAGAGTGGCCAAAAGCAAGTTGTATTGGGAAAAAGAGAAAAAGAGAGGAGAGAAAGAAGGAAAGAAAAGAGAAAGAGAAAAAAAAGGGAAGAAAAAGAAAAAAAACGAAAAAAAAAAAAGGAAGAAAAAGAGAAAGAAAAAGAAAGGAGAAAAAAAGGGGGTGGGGGAAGGAAACAAATCAAAAAGCAAAACAAAACAAAACAGAACAAAAAAAAAAAAGGAACCACGGGGAGTATCTTCTGATTCTGTGTACTTTAAGTCCCTTGGCTTCTCCTGGAAGTTGTCCGTCTAGCTGGTGTTCTGGGGGAGGGGCCTGCTGTGCTGGTTTTCAGGTGTTAGCAGTTGGGGGAGCTGCTGTGCCCCTGCCTGGTGCAGGGCTCAGTGGGGGTTGTTTACCCCGTGAGGCCCCAGGAGCAACAGCCCCAGTGGCGGGGCAGCTCTGGAAACCTGGATTCAGCTCCGGCAGGAACTCCGTCTGCAGGGCCTGGAGGCTCCGGGGCGGGGCGCTGATCTGCTCAGCTCGGGGCAGGAGCGTCCTCGCTGTCCTGGGCCCTCCCGGCCTCTGCCTGTCCCGGGGGAGGCCGGATCCTGGGCTGTGTCCCGGCGCCCTGTGCTCCGGGTCTGCGCTGTTGGATTCGCGCTCCCGCCCCGCAGCCCCCTCCGCGGAGCCGCCCCCGAGCCCCCCCAGCTGCTCCGGGTCCCCCGTGCGCGCTGCAGCCCTTAGGGAGCTCGGGGCGCTCTCCCGGGGCGCAGGTGTCTGTCAGTGTCCCCGGGAGCCCGAGGGCATCCCCGCCCTCCTGGGTCCTGCTCCACCTCCCCGCGAGCCCCTTTCCCCCGGGAAGGTCGGTGCAGCTCCTGCGTCTCCGGGACGGGGCTCTCCTGTCCTGGGGACACTCGCCCCGGCCTCAGCCCGGCTCCTCGCGGGGCCCCTCCCCCTTGGAGGCCTTTGTTTCTTTATTTCTTTCTCCCCGTCTTCCTACCTTGATAGAAGCGCAAACTCTTCTCACTGTAGCATTCCAGCTGGTCTCTCTTTAAATCTCAGGCCGAATTCATAGATTTTCAGGATAATTTGAAGGTTTTCTAGGTAGTTTGGTGGAGACAGGTGATTTGGGGACCCTACTCTTCCGCCATCTTGCTCCTCCCCCCTCTATATCTGGACTTTAAATAATCTTCCTGAATAGGGATCCCTGGGTGGCGCAGCGGCTTAGCGCCTGCCTTTGGCCCAGGGCGCGATCCTGGAGACCCGGGATCGAATCCCACATCGGGCTCCCGGTGCATGGAGCCTGCTTCTCTCTCTGCCTCTCTCTGCCTCTCTCTCTCTCTCTCTGTGACTATCATAAATAAATTTAAAAAATGTAAATAATCTTCCTGAATAGAAATGTGTCAATATCTTCTTAATAAGTGAGAAAGAGTTAGCAATATCATCCTCCACCCAAGAGACTGCTATATGCAGATCTTGTACCTGTGTTATTAATCAAGTGTATATTAGGTAAGGATTATTATCTCTAGAAATAGGTGAGGACATTGATACCATGAGAATTTAAGTGACTTCCCCAATATCAGACACCAATACATAGAGGAGCCAGATTTCAATACTATAAGGCCCTCTCTTCATTTCACTACAGCTACTACTGTAACTCAAGAGGGTCAACAACTGGGGATCCCCGGGGGGCGCAGCAGTTTGGCGCCTGCCTTTGGCCCAGGGCGCGATCCTGGAGACCCGGGATCGAGTCCCACGTCGGACTCCCGGTGCATGGAGCCTGCTTCTGTCTCTGCCTCTCTTTCTCTCTCTCTCTGTGACTATGGTAAATAAATAATTTTTAAAAAAAAGGTTTAAAAAGAGGGTCAACAACCAAAAACAGTAGAACACCGTATGCCTTTAGGTAAGTGGTATTCAATAAGCATTGATGTTTAATTATATTCATTGATAATTCATAAAAATTATGATTCATCAACAAATTAATGACACTTACCAACTTCCTACCCTTTGTGTGTTAGATTTTAACGATATAAATGACTGACATAGTTCCAAACCACAAGTAGTTCCAAGTTCAGTGTGAAAGTCAGACAATTATACAAGAAAGTACAAGACATCAGGCCATTTAAAGGCAGCAAAAGAGTCATAAACAAAATCCAACAGGAGAACGGGGGAGAAAGTGATGACTTCTGAATAATTCAGCCTAGAAAGACAAGACCTTGAAGGATGAGCAGGCAGGTAGCACAGAGAGAGAAGGGCAGAGAATATTCTAAATGAAGACAGTAACAAGAAAAATAGAGGTGGAAATTCAATGCTAAATTTTCCTATTTGAGTAGTATAAACAATGGAAAATTTCCCTCAGAGAAATGAAGTCTCTTCATGATTAACACATATTGAGCATTTTTAAAATGTAACTAGAATTCTTCTAGGTGCGCTGTGTGCATTATGTCCTTTAATTTTCATAACTATTATATGAATGAGGTACTATTGTTTCCTTTATCCTTTTTTTAGGTGAGAAAACAGAGGCTTAAAGAAATACATAATTTGTCCCAGGCCATCTATCTAGTATGTGGCACAGCAGAACCACAGTTTAGGGCCAATAGGAGAAGCCATATTTCATCAACTTTTACCTTCCTTTGGGGGACTATTAGCTAAAAAATATGGGCTTGATTAACCTGTTTTGTTTATCTGAGAATCATAACCAGTGGAAGGAATATTAAAATGACTGGAAATCATTTTTTTTTAAACCCTGAGATCACTGAGAACAGGAAATTTTGCAAAGGGCAGAGATGTGGTAAGGGGAGTCTAAAAAGTGGCAGTCTCAGGTAAAATGTTTTCCCTTCTGAAAGGGAGTGAAGGAACATATTGGTAGTGGCTTTTCAAAGATTCACCACTTAGGACTTCATGGTTTCCACTTCCAAAACATGTTAGACACTTTCATGGGCTCATGCTTTTAAACATGCTGTTCCCTCTGGCTAAATTCTGATCCTGTTTATCCATTTGTCAAACTCATAGATAGTAAATCACTTTATGCATATATATATATATATATATGTGTGTGTGTGTGTGTAGTCATATTTAATCACTCTTTTATTAGAGTTATGTGGTAATTTTTTACGTATGAATCTTTCTCCTGTCCATCTTGACTATGAGTCTGACAAGATTAGAATTGACATTTTGCAAGATTCTCTAGTTTAAGTATCAGATGACATCCAGTATCATTGTGGTGATACCAATGAATCAATTTGAGTACAAGTGATATTGATCGTGAAGAATCACGATATATAAGTAAAGCTTGCTAGAAAAATGTCACCCCATTTAATAGCTAAGTCATTTTCAGATATGTGTTTTTTAACATATTTCAAGTTTTGTATCACACTAGGTATTTTATTTTCTAGGTGGTTTTATTGATTTATTTATTCTTTCTATATATATGTATTTAATAACTACTTTGAATACAGCATTGTCTTGGATATAACGCATGCAGCAGTAAACAACATAGTTTATCTTCATAGAGTTTACATTGTAATGGAAGATAAAGATCTTAAACAACTACTTACCTAAGGACTTATTTATTTAGAGACCTACCTACCTCTAGGGTCAGTGAAGTGATATTTCAAAGGATAGCAGTATGACAGGAAGAAGTGATTAGTTGAAGGGGGCCTTAGTTATGGATTTGGGCCATATTGTTAAAATAATAGAAGCTATTGATAAATTTTAAGTGGTTTGTTTTGAGTTTTTGAAACCTTCCTACTGCTGCAGCATGTTGCAAATTCTATAGCCGTTGTAAAGCACCTTCGGGGAAGGTGGTAAAGATGCTATTACAGATGTCCAGGAGAGAGATGAAGGCAGTGTGGATTGCAGTAGTGGTGGTCTGGAGAGGGCAGAGGCATGAAATAATTTGATAGTATCTTTAATTTATATAAAATGTACAGAACTTGGAAAATTATTCATATACAAGATAAGAGTGAAGGAGATATTGGGGATGCCTGTGAAAATGATGAATGGTGACACTCTCACCGAGATAGTGACAAGTAGGAGCAAGGCCAGACATGGAGAGAATCTCATGCTTGTACTGGCTATGCAGTGAAATGGGGGGCTAGGAGATATCAGGGCAAATACATCTCTGGGGCAGGTGGATGGCCTTGAAACTGGGAAGACATTCTGGCCTGCAGATACTAACGAGATATAAATTATAGACCTCAGCATATACATTGTTACCTCCACTAATCTTCACAATTTTATGTGGTAGTGGTTTTTATTTTGTTTTATAGGTAAATTGAAATCATAAAGGTAAAGTGACTCATTCTAAGTCACAGAGCTACTAAGTTGCCAATAGTGATTCCAAACTAATTTTCTCCCCGTTTACTCCACAGTAGAGAGGGCTCTCTTTAGTCCCTATATGTCTTGTCCACTATGTTCCAAAAGTACCACAATCAAATGGGTACTTTTTACTGAAAAGGCAACAAAAACCATCAGAGGATAGGTGGGACTGGAGGCTCAAAGAAGCCCATTAGGGACTTTAGGTATTTATTACTTATTTCTAGTTAAATATTAAAAAAAATAAAATTGATTTGAAATGCTTTATTTAAAGTATTTTTCATAGCCTAGAAAGACAAGAGCTGTGAATCTATACCATTAATTTTAGAGACAGTTGACTTTAAAATCAACAATAGTAATCACCTATTTTCCTTTTATGAATTATTCTACTGCTTCTGATGCACATTCAAGGAATTTAAAATGTATTCCTATTTACTGCTAAACTTTAGGCCTACTAAAATAAATCCTTAAAAACTTCTTGATATAATTTAGTCCTCAAGCAGTTTATTATTCATCATTCAGGTACTCATGTTTATAATTACTTAAGTGTTTTCTGTAAAAGGCAGCTGATGCCTGGCATTTGTCAAACAATTTCCCTTATAATCGAATTTAGTGATGCTTTTAAAAATTGAGCAGCAGGTGATTTTGTTGCATGCATAGCTGATGAAAAGGCGAGACCAAAAATCTTTAGCAATGAAAGGTTGTGCCCTCAATGCTTTTGGTAAATGTGACCCTTCTTTCTGTATTTTACTGCTCTGTTGAGAGCCTCCTAAACCCAATATATTTTAAAAGACCTTGACTTTTGATGTTAAAAATGAGAGGAGGAGACATGATCATGGTAACTAGAGTGTCTCATTCTGCAGATGGGATTTGATGATGGGCTTCTGTCCTTCACAGATTTGTTCAATAGTTATGCTTTCCTACTTGTATCCATAGGTGCATGCTGTGCCTTTTGCCTGGGATGGCTTGTCATCAACATCATATTCTCAATTCTAATTCATACTCCATAGTCTTCTGGGAGGCTTTCCTTGATTCCCCAAACAGATATAAGAGGTCATTCCACCATGATTCCATTGTATCTTTTGCATACTTTCATCACTATAGCATTACTCTTGAATGTAATTATTTCCAATTATTGTTGCCTTCAGGCCAGGGCCTCTGCTTATTTATTTTCCAATTATTGTTGCCTTCACCAGGGCCTCTGCTTATTTATTTTTTTACTTACAGTGCCAGGACCACCACCTGGCATGTAATGTGTCTCAGGGAACATTTGCTGTATGAATGAATGCATGAATGAATGAATAGAAGAATGAAAGATAAAAGAATTAAGATATAATACTTGCTGTCAAGAATTTATGATCAAGCCTGAAAATACATACATATGAATAATTATTAACACATAGACAATTGTGTCAAGTGTCATAAGGGAGCAAAGAAAGAAAGAGTCTGAGAATACACAAGAAAGCTGACCTGAATCAACAATCAAAGCAAGTTCAAGAGAGAAAACTCTTATTGGAAATTGGTTCAATTGAAATATTGTTGAAATTATTATGGAATAACAAGAATCAATAACAGTTATAAATTGCTTTCTATGTTCTAGACATTGTACCAATGGCTATATATGGATTATCTCATTTAAATACTACAGGCAAACAATCTAAGTTACAGATTCCTAATTCATTAAATTTGGATAATGGTCCCCAACTAAATCATACATTTGTTGTGTGAGCAAATGAGCATGTGATTTGAATATATAGAGTGCAAAATAAATAGAAGACTATATTACTATTCTGAAGAGAAAAGGGGACATGAAATATGGAACTTTAAATAGGTAAAAATAGAAAAATTATGACATTAAGAAATAATTTAAAGGTGCGCTGTTTGGAAAAGCAGAGAGCTGAGAATGGAAGTCTTATTTAGTTTGGAGTCAATGAGAGATACAAAGTGTTTCAAAGAAAACTATTGATGACAGTAAAAACTGAGACCATTTGGAGTGAACTGAAGTAGAGAAATTATAAGAGAAGCTGGACAGCTGGACAAAGAAATAGCATTTTGAAATTGTGACTTGGGTTTAAGCTGAGCCAGAAATAGAGGGAATCATATTTTTTATGTAATCTCTCTATGCTTTGCTAGACATTTTATTTTTTTTTTAGTTTTTTTATTTATTTATGATAGTCACAGAGAGAGAGAGAGAGAGAGAGAGAGAGAGAGGCAGAGACATAGGCAGAGGGAGATGCAGGCTCCATGCACCGGGAGCCCGACGTGGAATTCGATCCTGGGTCTCCAGGATCACGCCCTGGGCCAAAGGCAGGCGCTCAACCGCTGGCCACCCAGGGATCCCCTCTACTAGACATTTTAAACGTACTTTATATATTGAGGTGACTACTGGCAAAATAAGGCAGGCATTTGTAGTCCCTTTTTCAAAGTAATTTTAAATATGTTGAAAACCATAACTTTTTGGTATTTCTTTTTAATTTTAGCATTTTGGCTTTCATTGTTTAGATTTAAATATCAAAGTTATAAATCATTTTTATAATTTATTTGGTAATGTTTATCCTTTGCAACTTGTATCCCTTCCTGATGAAGAGGAACTCTAAATTGTAATACTGTTCAAATTATGCTTAATGAGCTCTAGGAATTTTAGAGGTAACTTAGTGGCAGCTGGCAAAAAGATCGTATCAAGCACAAAAGAAGAAAATGGAACAGGAAAAATGGACCAGGTTTCAGCCCTATAGGCCCATGTAAGCCACGGAAGCTCCACTTTTATCTCCTCTGAATGAATATCAGGCTTTAGTACTATGAAATCAGTTTGTAACAAATTCTGATTTAAAAAAGAACATTTCTGGGGATCCCTGGGTGGCGCAGCGGTTTAGCGCCTGCCTTTGGCCCAGGGCGCGATCCTGGAGATCCGGGATCGAATCCCACGTCAGGCTCCCGGTGCATGGAGCCTGCATCTCCCTCTGCCTGTGTCTCTGCCTCTCTCTCTCTCACTGTGTGCCTATCATAAATAAATTTTAAAAAAATTTAAAAAAGAACATTTCTGCTTTAATTGTTCTGAATGTTATTGAATTTATGAGATCAACAGTGAGATTTTCCTTTTAAGTTTTATTTCATGTTGCTACTCATGCTTTCCAAGATATGTTATTAAATAAATATTCCTTCTCTCATTGATTTGTGGATCTCATTTTTATTATATATAGAGTTTATATATATTGCAATTCCAGAATTTCCTAAGGTAATTTCTCCTTTATTGTGGTGAGCACATAATTAACTTTTTAATATAATTAGGACTTTTGAAAATGCAAATGCCAGAAATTCTATGGGAATGAGATTATATAAAAAAGAGAATTTATTGGTTTAAAAAAATCCAAGGAAGGGATGAACACTCAAACTCTGGGAAAGGCAGAAACGCAGCTGAGACTGAGGAATAGCAGGAACCAGGGAATTAAAGCCCTAAGGACACACACACACTCTCTCTCTCTGTTCCTCTCTCTGTCTCTCTCTCATTCTCTAGCTCTCATCTCTATTTCTTGGAGTACAATCATCCTGTTTTCCACAGGTTGAGAAGTAAGGCTGTCGTCAGCTCCCAAGCCACCTGACAGCTCTAGCACAGTGAATTCTGAGTAATGACTCTGATTGGCCCGTCTTGAGTCAGTGGTCTAGCATGTACTGATTAACTATAGCCAAGGAAAGAGTTTATAAAAGAACGTTACAGTTCCTGCATCAGCAAAGGCAGGAAGGTAGGGATAGAGAACAGATACAGATTCAAGTACCTATGGCTTAAATAAATTACTTGATTTGTTGCTCAAGTAGAAGTCTTGGTATATTGTTGAATTTCAGCTCCATAATTTCAGAGCTGCTTCTTTCTTGTGGTTCCACAAGATCTAGGGTTTAATCTGGACTACATGGTCCATGATGGCTCCTCAACACGCTATCTGCATTCCTGCTAAGCAAAAAAGAAAAATGGAAAAAGGAGAGACATAAATTCTTATTTTTAAGGAAATTGTCCCAAAGTTACATATATCACTTTTGCTCAAGACTTGAGTTACATAGACATAATTTTCTGCAGAAGTCCAAGATGCACTCTTTTGTTTTCTTTGATAACAAAATAAATATGGAATATCTTGGAGTATCTTTTAAGTAGTGATGGGTATTTTTAAATCAAACAAAAAGATATAAGTTAATTCCCAAGGAAAAATAATATAAGGAAATATAATCATAACAATATTTGTTTCCACTGTATTTATATACTAAAACTAATGAAAATCCTAGATATGGATTTGACCCCAAATCGTGATGTCATTATACCAAAATGACTGAGGAAATAAAATGGGAGTTGTCAGAGAACAAAAATTATTATTTCTATATGAAGAACTCCAGATATAAACTTGATGAATTAAAAGATGGCAATATTTGTCTATTATTTAGAAATGTGGGAGCAAATATTAAAAAGCTAAAAGTTACAATAGTTGACCTGGTTTTAGGCGCTGCATATTTTACAGATCAGGTGTTATTAATCAATTTTAAAACATTCCAATGAGGTGGTAGTATGTTCCTCTTTTCCTGATGAAGAAACTAAGGCATAGGAGTATTAGGTGTGACTTTTCTGAGCTCTAACAGCTAGTAAGTAGCAGAGCTGGCATTCAAACCCAGGACTCTGACTCCATGCTACTATGCAAGGATAATGATGATGATGTTAATAATTATAATGTTGATGATGATGATGATGCTAATGATGACAATACTAAAAACATTGGGACATCTCTCTGTTTCAGAACGGGACATTTTTCAAGATTACATTAAGCCCTACTTAGAACAAGCAAGTCGGATCTGGCCATGGCTCATTGGGGCTGCTGTGGTAGGCTGTGTCGTCACTGCTGTGCTAGGAGGGCTCACCAGCCTATTGTGTCGGCGCAATAGAAAGCAGCTCCATGAAGAAAAGCAGCCACTCCTCATGGAAAAGGAGGATTACCACAGCTTGTTGTATCAGACCCATCTATAAAAGGCTTGGGTGATAGAGTAGAGCCAACAATGTTGACCTCATTTTAACTCAAATGATGTTTAAGTCCTCAGATGTCCCCAAGAGCCATTCCTGGCATTTTTGTTTATGAAGACTATTATCAGGATCGTCAGCTAGTACAAAAGGTACCCCTCTTCTAATGCAGGTAGACTACACCTGTGCTTGCCTCACTGCCATTTGATCATTCCTTTGATAGCTTTCCTCAAACCCCTATTTCTAAGAAAAGGATGCCATTTAGTAATGAGTAACTGCAACTTTTATCTCAATGAAAGTGCTCTTATAAAATGTGGGAGTAATTTTGGTCTTTTCTCCTGATTGTTTAATGAAATGTTTCTTTTTTATTGTCCCCGTTCTTTTATTTCAATAAAATAATAACAAATTTACACTGACTCCTTTGAGCTTGAGATGTACATTTTTATTCTCCTCAGAAAACATGACTTTCCCATATATTTTACATCCTTGCTACAAAATGTGTTAGGGACTTCAAACAGACAACAACCATCAGTCCTTTCCTGCCAGAGTTCTTTTTTTTTAACTTTTTAAGTTACAGATATTATTTATTTATGAGAGACACACAGAGACAGGCAGAGACACAGGCAGAGGGAGAAGCAGGCTCCATGCAGGGAGCCCGATGCGAGACTCCATCCCGTTTCCTGGGATCACACCCCGAGCCAAAGGCAGACACTCAACCACCGAGCCACCCAGGTGTCCCCAGAGTCCTGACTATGTGTTTGAAGGTCACTGAAAATAAAGGCCCCAGCCCTACATTAAATCTAGCTAAGTACTTGTCTCAAGATGCACTCATTAAATATGTTGATAATGGTAATAATCCTATTAAAAGCTCTTTTTTCAGTCTTCTAAAATGAATTTTATTAGAGAATGCTTAAAATGCTACAAAATATTTGACATTTGGAATAATTATGTGAATTGCCTGCTTGCAGTTCTAGCAAAATCACATTTCTGTTTCTCTTGGCTATTAAGACCTTACGTTGGGATATGCAGATAATCCTTCTCCTTGAATTTCTGGTTCCCACTGAAATTCTAAAAGTAGCACAATTGATATTACATTTCTATAGCTATGTATACCATGAAAGACAAGGACCAGTTATTGGAAGTTACAGTGGACCATTTTGGTCCAATAAAAGGAAAACTTGGTCAATACTTAGAGCTTTCTAAAATCAAAAGGGGAATCCTTAGAAAACCATAAGTGGTTGCCACTATAATTCTTCACACATAGGTTGGATGGCTAATTCAAGTTGAATTCTGCAAAGATAATTTATTAAGTCTATAGAGATATTTAAATCTCCTTAGGACTTTTAACAACTCCCCATTTAGAAACAAGGCCAAGCAGGTCCTACAGAAAGTCCCTGTGATTATTCCACAGTATTCCAGGATATTTCACCAGATTCCAATTTCCACTCTCACTGGATACCCAAACTCATTTGTACTGTCCTGGTATCCTCCATCCCTTCATTTCTCTTATTCCTACTTTGCATTTGTCTGCCCAGCATTTTCAATATGAATTTAGATTTACTACTTGATTTGCCTTTCCCACCTTATCTCTGAGCACTGTCTTTCCACAGTCTTTTGATGCCAAGCTTTAAAAGTAGGCTTGTCTCATCTGGGCTCCCAGAAAACTGTGTGGGTCTGGCACTGAACCTCTACATCTCTGGGAAAAGTATTTAAAAGGAGACCTACTGACCTGTATGGTAACTTTCAACTAAAATATTCTACAATTCCTGTTAAACGTTGAGCCACTGTGTTCAGATTGTTTATGAATGCATTTAAAAATGAGTGTACTGAAAAATTTGAGCTCTTAAAAATGCATTTATCTAGAAAAGACTGACTAGGGTCAAGACCACATAACTTTAAATGATTACATTTCACTTAGTCCCCGTTTAGATTTCAAAGAAGAGCAAGAATTAGCCTATTATACATATTAGTCAAATGATCTTAGCTAAAACTCATCTAGAATAAATAGAAATTCACAATTATTGCTGAAGTAATGTCTTTGACTCTCAGAAATTACTAACAGTTAATAAACTCAGTTATATAGAGTAATATGATCTTCTAACTCTCATTAGTAGTCAAACTTATTTACTAGCTTGTCTAATTGCAGATGCTTAGTAGGGAAGTCAGGCAAGGGATGAGGAACAGCATACTTATTTAGACAGTGAGGGTCTGTGGGACTGGAAGGCAAAGACAAGGGATTCTATACTCAACTTGATGCATAACCAGAAAAAAAAAAGATTTAAAATAAATTAACAATGGCATCTGAGGACTGGATTCAATTTAGCTGGAAATTGGAACCAGTAAAACTGAGAAGAAAAAGTAGGGAAAGACATTTGGATAATGGTCTAGAGAAGATTCTGAAGAAGCAGTAGCCGTGAATATGGTTTGCCCTTAGTCTAAACTCAACACACACAACAGTTACTTGGCTAGGTTTGATGTGGAGGCAAAATTTTAGTTCAGGAGATATTTTTTAATCACTTTTACAAAGCACCTTGAATAGAAATCCATCCCAGGAGTTTTCACCGTTCCTGACAGTGATCTGTAGAAAGTCATTCTTTTCCTTATCACAAGACAATTCCCTCCTTTATCACTGCATTTCAACATAGAATATTGTGTTGTTTCTCTAGAGGCTCAAAGTATTTGCTTGTATAGCAGCAACATCTGTAATAAGACCACCACCACATTGATTCTCAACAATTTTTCTCAATAAGGTATCCAAATTATATGATATATGAAGATACCTGGCATTTTAATTAAAACCAGCATTATATTCCATGGCATTGTTTTAGAGTGGGGCTTTTATAAATTGACTCATTTTTGGCTCTGCTCTTTTTCCACTGCTACATTACAAGTCACATTTTGTTACAGAGAAAGAAATAAGCAGCTGCCACTCTTTTTGTTCCTCCTGTGTTTTATTTTAAAATCAAGTATTTTTAGTAACCAACCTTTCCAACAAGTCAAATATATAATTCTCCATCTGTAGAAATAAATATGTGATGGGTACCAGTCATTTTAACCAGTGTTTCTAGCAGGCTGACAATGGCATTGATTGTGGATGTTTTTAAATAGGCTTTTCCTTGTTTATATGGACTTCGATTTGCAGGAGAGCTTTTCTTTGTCATCATAAAAAGGGCCTCATTGGGGCCTCCTATTGTTAGCCAGTGCTATTTTGGAGAGCATGTTGGTTGGTAGAACAAAGTTCCACTCTCCTGAAAGCTGCTGAAATGTAAGTAAAAAGAGGTGTTTTTTTTTTTTTTTAATTTGTGCTGCTTATTATCTTCAAAAGTGCTTGCTAGTTTGTACAATATCATGAATATAAAATTGCCCATGGCAACTACTAGAGGTTTTAAGGGCTTCCAAATCATCCAGCTATTTAAGACCAAATGGATTTGAATATTTCTTTAAAATATAAGCCTTATTAAAACTCTAGATAGCCTGTGTTTATCTAATTGTTTCATAAGTTCTTAATAGCAAGGTAAGAAATTATTCTTATAACTTCACGTTAATGCACCAATTCCTGTGTGCTTTATAATCATGATCATAGTGATTTCTAATTTCTTATTTAAAAATAAATAACAAAGATGTTACAATCCAGTGAGCAGTTCTGATGTCCCAAGAACTGTGCTGAGTACTTCATACTATGCGAACTCATTTACTCCTCATGTCAATATGGGAAGAAGTATTAGTTGTTTTTTTCAGATGAGGAGACGACTGCTTAAACAGGAGACATACTTTGCCTAAGTCTACATGTCAGTTCAGTAGCTTAGGTAATTTAGCTAGGATCTGAATCCAGTTCCTATTCATAACTATATATGTCATTGTTGTTTGTTATTCAATTATGTAGATGTGCTATAACTTGCCAATTACTTGCTATAGGATGTTTAGGTTTTATCTAGTTATTTTCTTTTTAAACTAAAAAATTTTAATTCCAGTGTGAATGCACAGCATTACATTGGTTTCAGGTGCACAATATAGTGATTCAACAATTCTATATGTTTTATCTAGTTTTTAAATTATGTTTAATGCCATATGGAATATCTGGGCACATTTGGCATCTAATTTCTCTTAAATTATCTTCCAGGAGTTCAATCTCTGGACCAAAGCATATGAATAATTTTATGGCTTTCCTAATGAATTTGCCACAGTGCTTTTGAAAAGGGTTTCATGGATTTAAAAATGCAAAGAGATGGAGTCTAAAAATAGGAGATCAAAAGGAATGAAGAAGAAAATGAAGAGGTGAAGAACTCTAAAGAAGGAATAAGAGTTGTGATCCTCTTTGAATGGACTGAAGACCCTAATTGCCACTTGGAGTATTACTTCTTTTCATAAATCTTTTTAGAATTAGAACACTAATTTAATGGGCATTTTTCTCTCACAAAAATTAGAAGAAAATTCACACTCAATTTTAGAGAGATAAATAGATAGCATGCATGTAAATTGGGCTCTAAGATGTATATCTTGGCTAGGTAGAGAGGTGTGTGTGCCTCAAACTATCAGAACCTTGCAGGGCAAAACAAAAACAAAAAAAAAGCAACACTAGAATCTATCCTTGGAAGAATAAGCACAAAGCCTCAAAAGAGTCTCAATCAACAGAGAGTTAGAGTCCGCTATGGGGATAGATAAGATCCCCATAGAACAGGGAGAGGGAAGGCTGGGAAGACTCTGGAAACCAAGCTCTGGGACAAGTTTGAATGCTTTATTTTTAGTGCTTTTCAAGCAAGTACCCTGTCTGGAATTTGGTCAGTCTTCTTTAGTAGACCGTCAGTTTTAAACACTCTTATAGAATAAATGTAAAGCACAGATGTGTTTATATCAGTGTGTGTGTGCGTGTGTGTATACATGCATATACAGAGAGAAAAAGAGAGAAAATACGGAAAGACAAATTTTCTCACCTCTCTTTAATATTGAAGAGAACTCTGTTGTTGATTGTATTCATTTTTATTGCTATTGTAGTAAATTACCACAAGAGATGGCATAAACAATATAAATTTGTTATTTTGTAATTTAGTAGATTAGAAGTCCAATATGGGTCTCACTGAGCTAAAACCAAGGTGGCAGTAAGGCTCTGTTCTTCGTGGAGGCTCTGGACAAGATTTCATGTCCCTCTGTTTTTTAGCTTCTCAAGGCCATTTCCACTACACTCCTCCCTCCATCTTTAAAGCCAGATACATTGTATAACTCTGATCTTTCTTCTGTAGTCATATATCTCATTTCAAAAAGAAACTGATAATTGAGTTTAACTCATCAAATTCACCCATTAGATGAGGTGGTTAGGTAGTCGCAACAAAATCATGGCAAACTGTGGCCTATGGCCAAAATCCTGCCTGCCACCTGTTTTTATAAATGAAATTTTGTTGGAACACAGCCACATCCATTCATTTATACTGCCAATGGCTGTTTTCACACTACAATGATAGAGCTGAGAAGTTCCAATGAAAACCATATTGCCCCCCAAAGCCAGGCCCATTACTGAAAATATTTACTGAAACATTCTTTCCATGCTCAACTCTTCTATCTGAGCATACTGAGAGTTTCTTTGTTGGGCTTCTCTGAGAAACAGACCAAGGCAGAAGTTTACATTCAGATTTGTTAGGAAGTACTTGCAGGACTCACACTGCTAAGAGAATAACAGAAGCAGGGTATGGCAGTAAGAAAAAATGAAATACAGTGGAAGCCCCACCAGTCCTACAAGGAGTTCTACAGCTAGAACAGATATGAATAATATGTACAGAGAAATTTATATTATTATATGAAAATAATGTATATTATTTTCATAGATTTATAATATATAAATTTATTATGAGGAACTATCTTATGCAATAATGGGTAATTATGAAATAAATTATGAAATATATCTGAGCTTCTTAGGGCAAGCAGTTCAGAAGGGAAGACACCCAAGGAAACTGAAATCCCAAGAGCCTGAGCTGAAACGTGACCACAGGTACAAATCTCTTTACTCAGGAAACGCCAAACCCTGTTGAAAGGGCTTCTAACTGATTGAGTCAGGCTCAGAATAATCTCCCTTTTGGCTAACTTAAAACCAGCTGAGTGGGGCCCTTCAATGATACCTACAAATCCCCTTCCTAACAGCACCTCCATTAGTGTTTGACCAAATAACTAAAGATGTGTGTATGCTACAAAATGCTTCTTCCAGCTCTGTGAGAGAATATTCCTTGTGGTTCATTTTAGAAACATAGTAGAAAAGAAATTCTGATACAGGAGTTTAGTATAGCCAAGTTGACACAGCAAAAGCTGTCACACATGGTTAGGAGATCAGATCCTCCTTATTCTGAGCCATTCTTGGGCCGCAGCTTCAAACACACAAGCTAACAGCTTTTGGGTAGTGTGATATGTGACAGACCCATTGGATCCCATGGGCATGTGCTCACTGCCACATCTTCTTTGCTATATGTTAATATACTATGATCCCCACTAGAATCAGTTCTAAAGCTACTTCTCCTACTTTTAGTTCTGATTTACAGGGCACAGACACTAGTGAGCTTCTCAAAAATACTGGTGCCCTTCTCAGAAATCTGCGCGCGCGTGTGTGTGTGTAGAAAGCATCCTTCTTTCTTAAATTTAAATTCATCATTAGTTTCAGACATAGAGATCGGTGATTCATCAGTTGTGTACCTGATTTTTAGGTATCAGAATTGATAAGGTTAAAAAATTCAAACTTTGTAGCAACTCAGTTTCCCATGTTATTAAGTCCTAGACTGATCATCTGGTGTTTCCATCCTCTGGTGGCAGGGGACGAAATCCTCTTTATTTAGATCCTGCCAAGGAGGCTCTCTCGCTTTCAAGTATCAGCTTAAATTGTAGGTTCACTGGCTTTCACAATCTACCTTCAGATAATTACTCCCAGTCTTTCATTGTTTCATTGTTTCCTTTTCAATGTATCCATAGCACGAAACAAGAGCCATTCACCTTGAACTTCTCAAATCCCTAAATTATGCTTGAGTGTATTCCATTCAACTATTAGCCTATTCCAGGTGAAGTGTGTAACAACTGCTCACTAAACAAGCTAGGAATTACCCACTCTCCAAGGATAACTGGTGACAGTCTTCATTGCCATTTAACTGGTAGGTTTTCCAACAGCAAGATCCTATTTCAGAACCGGCTTCCCAAGACTGCATCTGACACCAGATGTCTCCATGAGGCTTCTCCAAAGTCTCAGCTGATCCTAGAGCTATTTGAAGCTGGAATAGCCCTTTGGAATGGTCCCACATCAAGACAAAGATCTTTAACTTTTGTTTCTCCACCTTGTCTACTCATTGTGTATGAGCTGTCCCAGGGGAGGAGGTGTAAATTTGAGCAAGAGATTCCCTTCTAGTTTCTGGCAAGGGCTCAGCTGTGCACAATCTGCAGCTAACACTGCCAGGAGCTAGGAAAATGAGTGTCTCAGTCCTGAAGGAGCAATCTGTTCCATACAAAACAGGATCCCTAAGATTCTCTTATCTTCCCATTCTACTTTCTTTGTTAATTTCTTTTCCCAAATTTTCACAATTATTGCTGATTCTAAAGCTTTATCTCTAGCTCAAGTTTCTTTTCAGATTTCCTGATGGATACATCCAACTGCTTATTTTTAAATTTACTTCAATATCCTGCAAGAATTCAAACTTATATTTAAAAATGAACTCTTAATATCTTTTCAAAAATTAGTTCCTCCCCCAAGCTGCCACACATGAATAAATGACACCTAGACCCTAGCCATTGAAGTGCCTTCTAATATGTCATCCCCTTTACCCTCCATCTGTGAGTGGTACTCTTGGTTGTACCTGCAATATACTGTGCATGTGGAAGGTGTCCACTTCATTCTCACCTGCCCTCTGTAGGTAAGCTATTTCAGGTCTGGCCTAAGCCATCATCATCTGTTGCTCAAACTACTGCAATAACCCATTGGCTAGAGTCTACCATCTTCACTTGCCTTTTTCTAATCCCCATAACAACTGAAGTGGCTGTGTTTAAGCGTGCTTCTACCACTTTAGAGGGTTGATATTCCTTCCCGGTTAAATTCCAGGTCCTCTCAACAAAGGTGTCCTTGTTTGGGGCCTGCCTGTCTTCCAGGCCTGTCTCATCCCATTCTGCTTCTTACCTGCAGTGTTCCTGCCATATAGTGGTTTGTTTGCTTTTGTTTGGTTTTCAGCTCATTAAATGTATGATTCTTTCTGCCATTATAGCACCCCAGATATCACTTCCCTCTTCCCCAAATTCCTACTCATATTTTAGATCTCAAATGCCCCTTTCACAAAATAGATATTTTTTCATAACTTCTCGTCACTTATTTTTCTTTCATAGCATTTACCATGGCTTTTCATTACATTACAATTTGTGTACATATATAGCTTAGTGTATTTTCTTCCATTAAAGCAATAGCTCAACGAAGACAAGGCTGGCACTGATTGCCAGACATAGTCTCAGTGCCTGGCCTCTAGTAAGCATGTGATGGATATTACACAGAAGAATGAAAATGAAATCTACAAAAGTTAGATCTCAGCAAACAGAAAACCAAAAACAGAATAAACACAGAGTGTACATAGAAAACCACAGCAGCCCCCACCTCAAAATTTAAAGGACTTCCAAACACTTAGGGATGCTGATAGTTCTGCAAAAGGTCAAGCTTGTATTAAATGAGGTAATACTCCTAATAAAAGAAAATGGAGGGGCACCTGGGTGGTTCAGTGGTTGAGCATCTGCCTTTGGCTCAGGGCGTGATCCCGGATGTCCAGGGATCTAGTCAGAACCGCATTGGGCTCCTCATAGGGAGCCTGCTTCTCTCTCTGCCTATGTCTCTGCCTCTTTCTGTGTTTCTCATGAATAAATAAAATCTGAAAGAAAGAAAGGAAGAAAGAAAGAAAGAAAGAAAGAAAATAGAGAAGCTGGTGAAAAGTGTGAAAGTGTGACCCTAAGAAGAGAAAAGTGCTCATGGAAAGATCCGCAGCAGGAATTGAAAGCACAATGAAATGATAAATCTGCTAATGGCTCTAGAAGACAATGTTCTTAGATGCAGATGGTGAACATTCCCATTAGAGCTTCCATAGCATGATAAATCATGATGAAAAGACCATTAATGATAGACAATACTGGAATAATTTATAAAAATAATTTAGTTCAGACCAATTCTTTGTAGAAAGCAATCGATAAAATCATGGGCTAGAATTAGGCATACTCGGGCTTGGATTTGTGGACATACCAAAGTGAATAGAATTGCTGCCCTTATGATGTTTGCAGCCCAGGAAGAAATGTAAGAGATATTTACATGCACAAATTATAAATCATATCTGGCTTGGGGTCATTAGAGAAGAATTACAGAAGTTGAAAAACTTAATGGACTTAACATTTACAGGAGACTTTATCATATGTCATGTCAAATGCATATTATGCATTTAATCTCATTCCATTGTCACTAAAATTCTGTGAGTTTAGTATTATCCTCATTTGAAAGAAAAGCTAAAATACTACTAAAGGACTAAGTAGCATGCCTAAAGTCACACTGCTAATGTGAAGCTGAGATTCAAACTTACATCTAATTCCAAAGTTCATGGATTTTTGAATATATGTCACATGTATGTGATCTTATGTTGTGTGTGTTTGTGTATACATCTGTTGGTAACATCAAGAAAAGTTCAAGGAAGTAACGGCATTTAAGCTAATCCTGATGGTTATTCAGATGACTGGTATATCTTGCATCAAGGTTTGAATGCAAGACAGAAAAAAGTATGCAAGGATTTTCAGTTTGTTTCCTTTGATAATAATGTAGCTTTTCTAGCAAAGCAAAAGAAAACCTTGCTCTCCTGCATCTCAGATGACTAGAGGTCACTGGGGTGGTTATTCTCTGAAACTTTTCGCTGAGATGCATCCTTAGCTGATGCCAACAAGAGTTTTGACTGTAGCCATTGATATTAAATAGAAAAGAAGACCAAGAGCTGTGGATATTGAATATTTTTTTGTGAAAAATGTTCTCAAGTATACATGGAAATATCATTTCTATTATGTGAGTAGTCTATAATGCTACTCTATATTTTGGCCGATGAATTAATGAACTGGTATTGAAGTTGTATCTACTAGAATGGTGGCCAAGGGAAGAGAAAAGGACAGATGCAAGGAACTTCAAAAAGAAAAGAATTAAGAGGACTTGATTTCATAAGCAACTGAGAGGAGAAACCAAAATTAATATTCAAATTTTGAAGTCTATCTTTCCCCTAACTAGTCAAATAATGAATGTGTGGGTGCTAAAAAAAACTTTGATAATATAAATGATTAACTAATTCCTTTCGTTTTTTTTTAATAACATTTTTCTGTTTCCTGAGGACTATTTTAAGATTCTTTCTATGCTTAGAAGTACCTCTAACAATACCCAATATTTCCTATTTGTATGCTCCTTAGTCATAACAACAGCATGAGAACTAGATTTAATTTAGCACGGTACTGAGAACCTACTGAGAATCAGATATTTTGTGAGGAACCAGAATATAAAGATGATTAAGGTCCTAAGGCTGTGCACTTCATTAAAGAAATGAACAATCAATGGTGTCAGGCAAGCAAATAATTATGAAATTGTAATGGAAATATCACCTCAGAGCAGTATCTTAAAACACATTTTCATAAATAAGATCATTATACAGAATAAGTAACTAATTATCCATAATCTACTACCAGATTTCTTCAGGCTGGCCTAATTTCTTCCATAATACTCATAACAGTTACCTTTTATCTGTTATGTTAGACATAATCCTAAGCACTATTACTATATAATTGCTACTTTTCATATAAACCCTGAAGTGGATATATTATCTTAATTTTAATAAAGTAGAAACCCAAGGAACAGAGACCTGCCCAAAAGTTGCAAAACTAGACTTTGGATTCATACTTGTCTGCTCTACCCTACTGCTTCCAAACTCCCATACTTATCTTTCTCTATTTAATAAAATTATTATTGTTATTAACAGCACTGAGCACTTATTCTGTGTAAATACTTTGTATCTATTCTATTCATTCATAATTCTTACTCTATAGGTAAAAAAACTAACGCTGAGGTGAGTTAATGAAAAAAAATTGCCCAAACTAACAGAACTAGCATTAGGCAGGATTTTAACTTAAACACTATGGCTCTAAAATTCAGGGAGTCTGTCCCAAAAGGAATTTTAACCATTGTGTTATATTGTCAGTTCTGGAATTCAGTATGTCCAGAAAGACACCAAACTGTAAGGTTAACTGAAACAAGTCATCAGCCTCCATCTTGACAAAGTGTAACACTAAAAAATATGATATCTGATAAGCAATCAAATTAGTATCACCGTGTCATATGTTGACCATATATATAAATGCTCTCTCGGGTGGAATGATTTTCTGTATGAAATAAACCAAAGAATGGTGGGAAAACTGGTCTCTGGTACTTTTTAAAGGTGTAATAAAAATGGCTGATGTAGTCAAGTTTGTTTTTCCTGGAAATATAAGCTGTTCTGTAAGTTATGGTTGGAATTATGAGATTTGATAAAAAGAGAGGTTGGAGAGTGCAGGTCAGAGAAAAAAGAGAAAAAGGCATATCTTAGAACAGTTAATCCTCACAGCAGAGCTCACTAAGGAAAAGATGGGAACAGACAGGTTGGAGAAGAGGATGGGTAGAAAATGGAAACAGACGAGGAGTATCAGCATAGTGGATAGTATATTAATAATATTTAACAAAAGTGGTCAAAGGATGTTTGAATCCTGCTCTGCCAATCATTTCTGTTTTGTGTCAGGTACTCTTACGTTGTGTGTGTCAGATATTGTATACGAGATAAACAATATGCAAAGAAGAGAAGAAGTGGTGTAGGCAACGGCCAGTGTCTAACCCCAATATGGAGCTCTCTGGCAAAGCTAGGCTGATGCCTAGGACGTGATAGAAGCAATAGTTCCAAATGGTGCCCTCACCTGTTAGTAAAGGATGACTCCAGATCCAGGGCATTCACTGCCATTAGTCTGTCGGTGAGAGAAAAGACGCGCAACAAAGAGCACAGCGACTCTCAGACAGGCTGCTTTAAGGGTCAGCATGGAACAGAAGAAAGTGGAGAAGTGAGCTGAGAGGATGGGATAGGGTCCCGAGTCCACCTGCCTCACGGCCCACAGAGGACTAGTGAAAGACAAGGTACTGAGAGGCGCACAGGTTGTGCCAGGGTGCCCAGCATGACACAGGTTCGGAGATTCTCTAGGTGGACTCGACGGACTTGGGGTGTAGTTGTACTCACAGTTAAGGTCTATTACAAAAAAGGACACAAAGAAAAATCAGTAAACGGAAAAAAAAAAGTCCAGAGGAAATGACGCACAAGCTTCCAAGAGTTCCTCCTCATGGAGTCATACAGCCTGCACAGAATCCCTCCAGTAACAAGTTGCGTTGACCTTTGTCAAGTGTTGTCTACAAGGGAAGCTCATTAGAGACTCAAAATTTTCACTGGGGATTGATCGCACAGGCACCCTGTGCCTACCATCCATCAAAATCCCTGACTCCCAGAAGAAAAGCAGGTGTTCATTATAAACCTTATTGCTTACACAACAGTTTAGTCATATTGAGCTACTCTTATCAGTCAGTGTGATGGGAACACTCCCGAAATTGAAGTTCCCAGATGCCAGCAAATGGCCAACCTTGCGAGTGGGCCCTTCTAAGAAGCATAGCAGTCACAGGTCTGGATGTTAATTTTTTTCTGAACCCAAGTATGCACAATGTTTTACACACAATAACCACACCTACTAATAAATGTGAGCCAATCGAAATTCCATAATCTGTCCAATCAAATTAATATCTCCTGATTTTCGAGGTGGAAGAAGGAAAAGGATTAAAAGAGAAACAGAACAAGATGGAGAAGTATTTTTCTCACCTATAGAAAAGATACTCCAAGTTAGCTCAAAATCAGTAATAAGTGGGAAGAATAAAGATGAAAGCTATGAAAAGGCAAAGAATCTTCCTTCCCAGTTGCCATATCCAGGAGAAATAGACACAAATCATTAACCTTAATAACCTTGTTATTCATGGATTCCTAATGTGCCAGTCACCTACTTGCTAAATTTTTCTGGAACCCCCAAATCCCTACTTGCTGTATTTTCCTGGTCATTTGCACACCTACACAGAACAATGAAAAATTTGTCACTTGAGGCTCATGTTCCCAGTTGATATAAAATGTGCCATCTCTCTGCCTCCTTGCTTCAGCTCCTATACTGCTGTCCTTTCCTTGGTTCATTTAGTGCCACATTTTTTTGCATGCTTCTGCTTTTTGTTGGTGATTTTGCTTCTTAAAATGGCCCTCAAATGTAATGAAGTCCTGTCCAGTGTTCCTAAGTGCAAGATGGCTATGATGTGCCTTACTAGGAAAACATACTAGGTTAGACAAGCTTATTTAAGCATAAATTACAAGTGCTGTTGGCCATGTGTCCAATGTTGATGAATCAACAATATGCATTAAACAAGAAACACACATAAGGTTATGTATTGATTCGTTGATAAAAGTATTGTGATCAGAGGCTCACAGAACCTAAAATGGGAGCAATGGTTTAGTATTCACTAATTTGGTGTGTGCCGTGGCATCTTCACAAAACAAAACTACCGAAAGAAACAAGACTCAACTGTAACTAGAGCATCACTTTACAGAGAAATAAACCCTACCTATCAGGTTACCATAATGTCACCTAGTTCTATAATATACCGTGTGTGAATGGCAGCGACAGTGACCATGGGCGCAGAGAGGGAGTGACTACTCTGAGCCCTGAGACAAAAGAAACTCAGAACCACGGACAGTAGGTTAATTCAGGAGTTGAATAGAAAACAGAAGCAGAGCCTAGGTTAACACAAAGACATAAACAAATAGGCTGTAGGACTGGGTGGGGTGGGGCAGTTCTAAGATCTCTAGCTGGGTTTGGAAACAACAGGAAAAAAAAAATTAAAAGGACATGCTTGAGAGTTCCTGGTAAAGGTTCCAGGTCAAAGCTGGTTTCAAGGGGGGCACCAGGGTGGCTCAGTGGTTGAGCGTCTGCCTTCCGCTTAGGTCCTGATCCCAGGGTCCTGGGACTGAGTCCCACATCGGGCTCCCTGCATGGAATCTCTTCTCTCTCTCTGCCTGAGTCCCTGCTTCTCTCTGTGTCTCTCATGCATAAATAAAATCTAAAAAAAAAAAAAAAAAAAAGGGCAGCCCCGGTGGCTCGGCAGTTTAGCGCCTGCCTTCGGCCCAGGGCGTGATCCTGGAGTCCTGGGATCGAGTCCCGCGTCGGGCTCCCTGCATGGGGCCTGCTTCTCCCTCTGCCTGTGCCTCTGCCTCTCTCTCTCTCTCTCTGTGTCTTTCATGATTAAATACATAAAATCTTTAAAAAAAAAAAAGCTGGTTTCAAGAAAACAGGTAAAGACTGGAGTCTATATTAGGCAATGGAAAAGAGAAGCTGGGTCATGGAACAGTTTCAGATCACGGCTGTGGCTCCCAGGGCTGTCTGCCCACTGATGGACTTTGGAGCACCCTTCCTGTTACTGACAGGTAGATGTTAAAGGGTAGAGGCCAACAGCTCCAAAAGGCAAGCTTCACAGAGCCCATACAGTTGTAACACGTTACTAGACATATTGTTTCCATCTGCTTTGAAAGACCAAATGTTCCCCCCAGCCGTCCCCACCACCCAAGCATGCCATCCGGGATTTGAAAATAAATAATTAACTACTTCTCACCACCACCATAAAAGAAACCTCAGGCAAACAGACAGCTATTACAAAAACTTGAAGTCTGAATTTGTTTAGTAATCAAAACCTCCCACCAAAGTCTTTTGTCAGAACAAACTGGAAATTTAATTTCAGAACTCACCTTGTCAAAATGCATGCAAGGTGACTTTGAAATCTGACAATTAACAGTCACTCTAAGTCAAAGGAGTATTTTTTATTATTTATTATTTATTTATTTTTTTTGCACACTACCTTGGGTCTCTATCTGAAATGCAAAACCAAGTTTTAGATGTTTGCTTACATCTAAATGTAAGCAAGTTGATGACACATTTATCAGCAAGATGAAAACAGGGCGTCTGTAACACAAGCCCCTTAAAAAGATTTCTTATAGATTTCATTGCCTAATAAAAAGTCTGATGAGGAACTTTTACTGTCACACATTTTCATATTTTTTGAGCTCTGGCAAACACATTCCTGACAGCAGGCTAATCAATATGAATAAAGGGAGGAACTTCTAATCTTCAGGATTGAGATTGACATCAAAGTCTCCTTCATTTGCATACCCCAAAACATTTTTTCTCCCAATTATCTTTTGTGGTTTTTTCTCACTGGTTGCTGCTGCTGAGTAATTTTACAACACTAATGCTATTAAAGCATGCACTCATGACCCCATTGTGACACAAAGCAAATAATGCACATAGGGAATGCAAGCACGTAACTGCTAATCTTGCCTTTAAATGCATTTGAACGTGACCTATTGAAATGCCCATGACAGAATGCATGACAACCTGGCAAAATACAGGAGGCAAGACACGATCCTAGGAAAGAAGATTCTTTGAAAATGAATCACTTGAAGGACTGCAATGTGGTAGGAATTGAGAATAATGCAGTATCACATAGTGAAGTAACCTGCTTAAACTCTACAAACAAGGCACCACCTATAAAAGCTCTAAGATTAGAGCACGGTAGCATCTGAATTGACCCAGGAATAACTTTTAGATTAGAGAAAACAACAATAATAATACAAAGAACATATATTTATAAACATGGATAGTGTAACATGTTTTACTCTGAAGCAAATACCTTTTCACTGTGCTGATGCAAAAGGGCTTTCCAATTTTGTATACCTTGTGAGGCATATCTAAGGACCTAAACGTGACCACAATCGTCTATACTGAAGCATTTTCACTCATCCTGTCCACTATCAAATTACAGGTTCATAGCCATCACAGAAACACAACATGGAATGAATCTTATTCTGCATTATTCTGATGGGGGAAATCACACAATGAAAACTAGCTTTCAGATGGTGCTGGAACACAGGTTTGTCTCTAAGAGCTTATGGCAAATGGCACATATCCCACCTATGTAAATGTCAGATGTGAGTTATTCTCTTAGTGTTCTTTATTTTGTGTAATTCACAGATTTCTAAAGAGGGAGATGGTGATATGTTGGAGAAAATACCCCCTTATCCACAGGGGATATATTTCAAGTTCCTCAGTGGATGCCTGAGATAGTACTATAGTACTACAGACAGTACTGAACCCTAGGTATACTGCATTTTTTCCGTATATATACATATCTATGGTAATGTATATTTTATAAATTAGGCACAGTAAGAGATTAAAAACAATAATTGATAATAAAATAGAACAATTATAACGATATACCATAACAACAATGTGGTCTTTCTCTCTCTCTCAAAATATCTTTTTTTTTAAAGATTTTATTTATTCATGAGAGACAGAGAGAGAGAGAGAGAGAGAGAGAGATTGAGAGAGAGGCAGAGACACAGGCAGGGGGAGGAGCAGGCTCCATGCAGAAAGCCTGACATGGGACTCAATTCTGGGACCCCAGGATCAGGCCCTGGGCTGAAGGTGGCGCTAAACCGCTGAGCCACCTGGGTGGCCCTCTCTCAAAATATCTTATTGTACTGTACTCATGTTCACATGAGGAAAAGAAGTAAGGGGAATAATGCAGGCATCTTGACTTAGCGTCACACCGCTACTATGTATTGACCTCCTGATACTTCAGGAGGAGGATCATCTGCTTCCAGAGCACAGTTGACTGCGTGGAACTGAAGCTAAAACCACAGAAAGCAAAACCACAGATAAAGGGGAACACTGCAAACAAAGTTCTTTGAGGAGTGACTATATGGTTGTAAATATTTAAAGCAAACGTAATGGTTGGGTAAAACTGAAATCCTCAGTGATAAAGTATAAAAGTTCAACATTTAGACTTCATGATGAACATACTGTATTTTATTAATTTTCTATGCAGAAAAAAATATATGATTTTGACATCTTTAAATTGTATAAATATTTCAATGTTTTAACAGGCACGATTAGGAGATGTACATAAGAATAATAGCAAAATAAAAAACACCAACCCCCAAGTAAAACCAAAATCCCAAACCCAGCATATTAAATTTAGATATTAGCATTCTATATTTCCCAATTATACATCAGACAAAATGAAAGTTACAAGAGTTGAGAAGTTTGGAATTAGACCACTTTTAATGCTTCAAAGGAACATTTCTTAAATATTGCTTGTTTAATATCTTCACAAGTAAGACTAGTGTGATCATTGGTTCTTTCATTAGGATGAAAAGAACACTAATCTGTTCTAAAAATCCTGGAGAAAATAACACTAACCTGTTGTAAAAATCCTGGAGAAAATTCTTATTACTGCCAAAGATACACAACTCGTTTATTTTTTAAAAAAATTTTAAGATTTTATTTATTTATTCATGAGAGACACAGAGAGAGGCAGATACAGGCAGAGAGAGAAGCAGGCTCCATGTGGGGAGCCTGATGTGGGACTCGATCCCAGGATCCCAGGACCACACCCTGAACTAAAGGCAGATGCTCAACCGCTGAGCCACCCAGGTATCCCCACAATTAGTTTATAATGAGAGGGATTTTAAGTATATTTGTCCAATCTTTCTTTGTTTAGCTTTTGAACACTGTGCCATGTTCTAAAACAATAAAGGTTTTCTACAAACATACCATGTCTTTACAATAATAAAATTACATTAAAAAATAACTCTCTATATATTTTTTCCAAATTTTTGCCAAGTACTGACTCCGGGTTAGTGCTTCCTCTCTAGCAAGGTATAAACTCACACCTCCATTTAGCCAGACAAGAATCAAATGCCACACTTGGATTGCTGAGCATCTCTATTTTGATAGAACTATGCTTCTTCCTCCAATTGCATACCTGCCACCACTGAATGCTTATTATGAAAGCTAGAAAGTGTCATTACACATTATTGCAGAATGTCATTTTCATTCAGGCAATTTACTTTCTCTCTCTCCTCTCTCTCTCTCTCTCTCTCACACACACACACACACACAATTTAAATACAAATTTCTACAAAATAACACAGCTTTGATGATGATACATAGTGTGAAGTATCTTTGGTAACAGTTTTTAAAAGATTAATTTTATTCCATCTAGGAATTAAATAGCTACAGTGAAGTGCTGTTCTTCTCTCTATAGAATTATTTCTAGTTTTAAGATATAGGCCTTGGTTTTAATTCAGTAGGATGTCTCATAAATACCTGCTTTTTCCTCCATCAAACCTTAAGAAAATAGGATAACTTATATCACCGTCTGGCAATTCCTAGCTTGACTGTCCTAGATCAATACAACCATCTCTAGCCACATTGGGCCTGATCAAAATTAGTGAAGAGGAATCCAGAAGGCAGCTATATTGAATATAACAGGCAGATGTTTATGGGAATCTCAGAAAAACAAAGATAGATAGTGATGCTTATTTGCTTGTGGGTATTTCTCTACTTGCCCAGAAAACATAATTAAATTCTAAACCTTTCAGGTACAATGGACTGTGACTCATAAAAGCCTATGCTTATACTTCCTCAGAGCAGTGTTTGGTTTTTGCTATGTTATCAAAAAACTTACTAAGGATGATTTACCCAGGGAATTTCTCTTACCTCAGCAAGTTTTCCCCTCTTCTTCCCCACATGCTTGCTCCACTACATCCCAATAAAAGGCATGCAAGCAGAGGTAGAAATTACACACATTTTTATGTTCATAGCCTTACACTCTTCAGGGGCAAAGGCTACACATCTTTGGATTTCTAACCTAGGGCCTGTCTACTCTACACACTAAAGGTAGCTGGACAAAATGATGACCCTGGCACTCTCAGGGTAAACAGAACTTCAATCAATCATTACTTTTGAAAGCAATTTCTACTTTTCCCAACTCTGAATATGAATCAAATTTTAATGTGAAGAGAAAAAAATGAAAGAAAGGTCCCTGTCAATGCCATTTGGTAAGCAAATGGCGGCCATCTTTAAAACAAGGACATAATTGCACCTGGTGAGCACCTAGCTATGTGGTTAAAGATGCTAAGCTGACTTGAGAGCTAGAATTTTCCTAAACTAGACAGTCCCTGGGAATCAAGAATAAACTGTGCAGTAAGTACATCAAGTCACAGAATGTGGAGTACAACCCAGGTCACATTCTGACATATATGTGGTAAGGTATTTTACATTCTTTTAAGAGTCGGTTGGAGGGGAATACCTAGAAGATGGAAGTGTTTTCTCCCTAATGTGTTGGTTGCCATGTATTTTTTAGCAGATAAGCAAGGCCCCCATTTTGTACACTGTGTAGATTTCTCACCACTAAAATGAATTATATAATCATCCTAATTGATAACTAGTTTTAAATGAATGTGCAGGTGAACAGATACACTGTTACAATACAAGAGAGAACTTCTGTTGCTCAGTGTCTGCATTTATGAAGAAGGGTTCATTCAATGGGTGGAAGGATAAGAGCGGAGAAATATGACCTTGCAGTGACAGAATTTTAATGTGCAGTGTATGCAGCTGAAAAAATGCATGGCAGACTCCGTTTTTTTTTTTATTGCAACATATATTAGCACATTTACATAATGCTGGTTCTCATCTAAATGGCGGGGTTGTCTCCAGGTCAACCAGCAGCTCATGAAAGCTCTAATTCTCCTAGAAGCCAGATATAATTCTGATCAAAGGTAACGCTTCTGCTAAAATTCTAATGGCAATGAAAATGTGAAAGGACCCCTAGAAACAAACCAAACATTACATCTTTTTACATTTTCCCAAACCGCAGTAATAGCCAGCTCTGCCACACTTGAACATCTATCAAGTTCTGAAAAGAAAAGCATCATCACGTCCTGATGTGTTCAATAATTTTTCTTTCCTTGACTCCTTTTTTTTTCCTTCGTAGTTTTGCTCTTCTGAAGCATTTCTTGCCCTTACCAATTAAAATGCTGCTTAACACTGCCGTAAGATTATTGGTGTGTTTTTTTTCTTATTTTACAACGTAAAATAAGAAATCCACTTTTAGATTTTATCAACAGGGACATAAAATTTTTTTTATAAGAGAAACTAAACATTCTGCATATTCACTTCAAAAAAAAAATTCTGGTCTCTGTTCTAAAACAACATTACTTAACTTTTTGCTAATTTTAAGTGACTGGCATGGCCATTTTTCTCTTTCTCTTTTAATGGACCCTTCTTTGCTAAGTATTTGAAGTCTTCTGCTTCTTTGGTTTGGAAAACTTCATCCAGCTAGCTTTCGCAACTTTGTCCTTTGAGAATACCACAGTATGGGATAAAGAAGCTGGGGTAGGGATCCCTGGGTGGCGCAGCGGTTTGGCGCCTGCCTTTGGCCCAGGGCGCGATCCTGGAGACCCAGGATCGAATCCCACATCAGGCTCCCGGTGCATGGAGCCTGCTTCTCCCTCTGCCTGTGTCTCTGCACCTCTCTCTCTCTCTGTGACTATCATAAATAAATAAAAATTAAAAAAAAAAAAAAAAAAAAAAGGAAGCTGGGGTAATGGAGTGGAGATTTAGACAGAAGGAGACAGAGAGTTCTCATTGTTCTGCGCTGGTTGAAGTAAATGCTCATTATGCTTGGTTTCATTTATTTCCTGTCTCTCTAGTTAACAAAAAGCTGATTCTTTTCTCCTGAACATAATGGTCATATGAGTAGAGAATAATAATCATCTGTGTTAATATCAACATTTCCCTGGATGGTTAGAAAGCTGGGAAGTTATGACTTCTGTTTATAAATCTAAATTTAAAATTAAATATTAGTTTTTCCTAGAAACCATACTATGACATATTTCTTCAAAGTTCTGGAGAACATAATCCCTTTAGCATGATCGCCATATTTTAAAACTGATTTCTGGAAATAGGTACTAATTGGCAAAATATAGAAGACTTACATTTAGAATCAGAAGATACATAGGGAAGAAGAGTGTGGATTTTCTGCACCTGAATCTGGAGTTAAGACATACTACCTTATTTTCCACCTTGCACTAAATAGAGTTTACAGGGAGACTCAAACTAACAGGACCAGATACATCTTATTAGATATGTATGTCATGGATCCCTGGGTGGCGCAGCGGTTTGGCGCCTGCCTTTGGCCCAGGGCGCGATCCTGGAGACCCGGGATCGAGTCCCACGTCGGGTCCCGGTGCATGGAGCCTGCTTCTCCCTCTCCCTGTGTCTCTGCCTCTCTCTCTCTCTCTCTCTGTGTGTGTGACTATCATAAATAAATAAAAATTTTAAAAAAAGATATGTATGTCATGAGGAGGGGGAAAGCATCTTTCAGTAGCAGAGGTGAGGAAGGCTGAACCCCAGTTTCAGCTCTGTGACAAACTCAAAGGAAGACTTTTTATCCCCCACCACAATGAGTGCAGTCACTACCTGTCACCACACGTTACTACAATATTACTATGCATTCCCTGTGCCGTACATTTCACCCAGCAGATGATGGAGCAAGATACCATTTCCCTTTACACCTTGGTTTTGTAGACCACAAAATACTACTCCTAACTTCAGACTTTTATGTTTCTATAACATTACTGGGAATGAAAATATCCTGGACAGCACACAAAAAGGAAATGTTTATCATAAGCAGCACTTAAAAATGTCTCACCAGTTTGTTTAAAAACACCACCACAGATTAGCTGAGCTAACCTTAAGGAAAAATATTTTTTTAAGTTTTTTTTCTCTTTAACATCATAGACATTCTTTAGCACTAACATTATCTGTTGATGACAATGGCCCATTGGCTTCCAGCCAGCCTCTTTAACAATGCCTTATTTGATTTAAGTCTATTACCTGCTGTGAGTGCTCCAAATAAACGCTGATTTGGGGAGTCATAAGTAACTTGGATATAGAAATTAAATCATTTCAGCCTATGCTTTGTCTATATTGCTTTTATTTTTTGCTTTAAGTGCTTCTATTATCACAATCACCCAGCTGGCATTTTAAATCACTAAATGAAAAAAACAAAAAACAAAAAACTACCATTTCATTTTTAACCTGACTTAAAAAAAAAAAAAGCCCTGAATATACACGTGGTATGTATGTGTGTGTGTGTATGTATGTATATGAATCTGAGTCTTTTATTATTATGGATATGTAAAATCACAGCCTTCCCTTGCATAAAGCAGGACACCTGAAAAGATTAAAAACCCAGGGAATATTCTGTTGGATTCTGTTTGAGGGCATATAAAGAGAATTTCCTTTCCTTTGTCCAGACAGCTAATTTCCTACTATAATCTTACAAAAATAGATAGTTTCTTGCAAAAAAAAAAAAAAAAATCACACAAAAAAGTATAGGTAGAAAGACCTGTAGTGATGGATTATTTTGTTTAGAGGTTCTTAAATTGGGGTCCTTGCTTTTGGAGATTATTTGTGGGCTTCCCAAAACTGTAATATTTTGTATCAATGTCATTTATCTTCACTTTTAATCAGGTTCTCAAAAAGATACATTACCCAGAAAAGATTAATAACTACTAATCTAGTCCAAATGAGAAATCTTAATCCCAGAGTGGGGACAACTTGCCACAGTCATACCATTGGCCATCCAGAGCTGCATAATTCAAACCCCTGAGGCTGCTCATGCTAGTGTACATGCAAACAAATTATGTTTCTTCAACTTGGATCATCTTGTGAAAAAACACTGCCTGCTTTATTTGTTGCAAAGGTAAAGTGTGCTTATAGAGATCTCAAAGATATCATTTCAATTTTAATATTTATCACCACTGACATAACTGTTTTAAGACCTGTATGACAAGACGTAGCCCCAGAGGAGAAAAAAAAATCCCTCAAAACAAAACAAAACTCTCTTCTACATGCATGATGAAAATCTAATTTTATTACTACCTGCAGAAGCAAAACTTTTCTATATTTAACACTTCATGTTTGAACATCAACTAGAATTTTAAAGGAACAGGATGTTCATCAAGAATAGCAGACCTACCCATAAGGATGTTTCTTTTTTTGAAAAACCTTCCACCTCTTTTACTGAAATTAGGTGTATTCATACAATCACATACATAAACTATGATCAGTAAAGAGTATTGCACATCAAGCCTGTATTACCTTCTTTTTACTAGTTCTTTCTGTTATATGTTTTTATGATAATTCTTTTTAATTTAGATAGTGTTGCCAAGATGTACTGGTTATCAAATATGCCTTTAGAGCTAAATCTGTAGGAATATTGCACATTTCCCATATCTTTTTCTGACTTGCCTTCCTTCCACAGAAAGAATAAGAAAGAATTCCAAGGGAAGGAAGAAATATCTGTAAGTAATATATTAATAGCTATTCAATGCTAGACGGTTTCCCTGTTTGGTTGTTACTGGTGAATCAGAGAAAAAAATGACAGTAGCATCTATCACGTTCTGTTAAACCACACAACATTTTAACAAAGGCAAGGTATGTCATTTTGCTTATTTCAGCAATGTGCTATAATTGATAGCAAATGAGAGATGTCTACAAAACAAAATCACTATACTGCAAAAATAACTTAATTCGTAAGTAGGGAAGTAGAGTCATCCCCTGAGCCAAGAATATAATGGCTAATGAGCATAAACTGATAGGATCATGCAGTATAGTCCGAAGAGTGACTTTAAACTCAATAATTTCCCATCAAGACCCAGAATACCAAATGCTGCAACAAATACTATTCTTGATTCTGAACTTAAATTCAAATAATTAATGAAATATTTCCTCTTGTGTAGAAAGCAAAGTATGGGCGGGTTTTTTGGTTGTTACTGTTCAGGAATGTGATTGCACTTTCAATGGGCTCCAGTAGAAACCAATGTGTGACAAAAGAAAGACATCTTATGACTCAGTGACCACTGAGAGACACAATGTTCTTCTGTCTCAAAGTGCAAATTAAACAAAGTACCTTAAGGGTCTAAAAATAAGAATCTATGCTGGGGGAAAAAAGTAAATAAAAATAACAGAGGCCAAAATGCTGACAAAGGAAAAAAGTTATTTAGTCTATACATTCCTTTATGATTTACAGTAATGATATTTTCTTCATTACTATCCAACAGTAATAGATTAAGTAAACTGCAGATGAAAAGGATCGATTAAATCATTGTGTCTGATGCATGCAAAGGAGGGCAGATTTCCATAGAGAGAGGAAAAAGGAAGAAAGATAAATATAAAAATACTCTATCAACATCTACAAAAGTTCATTCAGCATGAAGTCCACAGACATCAAATAGAGGTATTAGCATCAGTAGTGAGGAAGAGGAGACACAAAGTACCCGTATTAATAGAGAGTCCTGTGCTATATCTTCAAACATCTACTATATTTGCCTGGAGCTTTTTCTAAATCAAAGCTATTCTGTTTATACTCATGTAGAAAATGTAATCTGAGTTTCAATGCATTTTTAATTTCATTCAATCTTGTATTTGTTCAACCAAAAACAATTTAAAGAGGACCAAGGCTATCAGCCTCACAGTGAGCAAGTGCAGTGCCTCACTAGGGAGTTCTTGAATCGTCCATAAAAATCAACAGTGTGCATCAAATAGTTTTCATTTGAGCACTGAAAAGTGAATCATCACAGCAACTACTCTTCAGGGCCTCTTTGGTTTCCAGATTAAACATGTAATGTGACCTGTCATCCTGCCATATCCTCTGCATTTCCATTTTTAAATAATCATAAATAAGAAAACCTTGCTACTCTTTGGCATGACACAGCTACTTGATTCAGCTGAGCTTCAAAGTCTTAGAAATTGCACTCATTCTTGGTTTAGAGTCCTGATTCTTCTCAAAGGCTTTCAGCTGAAAGATTCTTTATTGTATTCAAATCTTGTCCCATATGAGTTGTTTCGGTTACTCAGTTTGTGAAGAGTCTTAGAAATTGAATTGGGTCCGCAGCAGAAAACACCAACAGTTTTCCTGGTGAGAGAGAGGGAGAAAATGGAAAATCAGGTGGCAAATTAGACAGAACATAACAAGATGTGTCAGGAGCATGGTTCAGGTATTAACAAAGTTCATTTCTTGCTGCTTTGCATGCTGAATTAATTTCCCAATTATTTCCAAATAGAAGTGATCACCATGAAGTACTTCATGCTTTCCCTGCAAGAATTCAGGATAATTCAAGGAATGTAACTAGGAGCACAGATTTGCTTATCATCAGACAGAAAGTGAGCAGTCTGCCCTTAGCCTTTCCATTACATACAGAAATCAAATCAATTGCAGCAGTGGATAGATGTCCATCCATACTGGATCATGTTAGTCTTCTCTTACTAGATGTTGTTTATGCATTTTTCTAAAGATCCCTTGAATTGGCATGGGCAGTGATGAATAAGAGAAAGAAAAGCTACTACCAATTTGAAAGGATAATGTTAAGTAACTAATTTATACCCATGTTGAAACAAAAGCATATTAATCTGCATGCATTTTCTTTTTTATTTATGCACTGTAAAAACTGCACCAAATGCCAAGCATGTTTTATTGTTTGCTAACATAAAATTTTAGTATATAAATTATACATATCCCTAACAAATAGACTAAATAAATACCAGAAAATGACTAGTATTTCACATCAATCTTCCTCCTAAGTTTGTTATTTGCATTGAATTCTTCTAGAATACCAAAATGATTAACAATTCATATCGTATCTTGGATAAAGTATAGTTTGTCCTCATTATCTTATCTGAGAATAAGTGGTACAGAAAAAAAATCCAGTAAATCCATTTAAATGGGTACTAAGATTTTATAATAAATACCTAAAAAATGATTTTACTAAAACTTTTCACCTTGAAAAATGAAACAAAGAGGGACACCTCGGTGGCTCAGTGGTTGAGCGGCTGTCTTTGGCTCAGTTTGTGATCCCAGGGTCCTGGGATCAAGTCCCACCTCGGGCTCCCTGCGCAGAGCCGCTTCTCCCTCTGCCCATGTCTCTGCCTCTTTCTATGTCTCTTATGAATAAATAAATACAATCTTAAAAAAAAAAGAAAATGAAACAAAGAACTACAAAAATAGAATTTTCACTTGCAGCCATGATGGAGTAGTGGGGACTAGATTCCTAAGAAAAAGAGAAAAAACCGAGGTCAGTTCAGCAACTGTCTCTGCTTATGGCCTGGAGGCAATCTACAGGATGCAGCACAGAGAAACTCAAGCCAAGATTGAGGGTCTCACTGAGTTGAAGAGACAAAGAATGGAATTCATGGAGGACATCAGGCGACAAATTCCAGAATTTGTGGAAGGTAAGAGAGACCCACTGAAGGAAGCTTTGGAAATCTGTAGGGCTGTATCCTCAAGTCTTTGGCTGAGTACTGATTTGCTCATGTGTGAGAGGAAACTACATGAATCTGGATAAGGAACTAGCAGGGAGCAGTAAGGCAAACAATTCTGAGTTGACACAAGGTTGTGAATAATTCATATTCCCACAAGCCAGAACGGAAAGATCTATATATCATATGTGGGCAATGGGTAGTGTTCTAGAAAGTTATCACCTTACTTGCAAGAGGGGGGTGGATGTTGGTAAAATTAGCCTTAGAGTGAAGGTGCTCTGGATCTATACTTAAGAAAGATCAAACTGAACCTAAGTCACAAACTGCATGCTAGAAACAAGTCCAACAATATTGAAAAGAGAAGATCAAAATTTGGCATGTAACATCTAACTTCAAAATTTACAGTATTCAATAAGAAATTGCCAAGAATTTTATAAACCATAACTGGGAATGTTATGGGCTGAACTATGTCCCCTCTAAATTTGTTATGTTGAAAATCAAACCCCCAGTACTTCAGAATATTTGGAGAGAAAAGCTTTAATGATGTAATTAAGTTAAAGCTTTAGAGTGGATCCTATTCCAATCTGAATAATATCTTTATGAGAAGAAACTGGATATATGAAGAAACATGAGAGAATGCACATGCTCAAAAAGATCATATGAAGAGACAGCAAGAAAGTAGTCATTTGCAAGCCAAGGAGGAAGGTCTCAGAAGAAATCAACCCTGCTAGCCTCTTGATATTAGACTTCCAGCCTCTTGAGTTTTGAGAAAATAAATTTGTTTAACCCATTATCAAACATTTTCTTGAAACAGTGATGAGAAACATACTTCATTATGTTCAAAAGCAAGCATCAACATGGTGAGAAGAGAAATAGAAGATTTTTTCAAGGCCTAAGTGGAAATTCTAGTGATCAATGCAACCTTTAAAATTATAAGTATACTGATAGGTTAACAGAAAAATAGGCACTGCAGAAGAAAAGAAAAGATAATTAAACTTAAAGACCTGGCACTACAATCTATCCAAATGGATCACACAGACAACAAAAATCAGGGAAAAAAAAATGAACAGAGGCTAAATCAATTAGTCTATCTAATCAACACTAAATCAACTAGTCAAAGATAGATGCAATTCTAGTCCCAACATGTGAGAAGATAAAGGAAAAGAGAAAAAAACACTTAATAAATAGTTGCCAGTTTTTGCGAAAATCTGATGAAAACAAATACATAGATCCAAGGGTCTAATGAATCCCAAGGAGAATACACACAAAGAAAACCATGTAAGTCAACTTACAATAAAACTGAAAACCAGTGACAAAGAGAAAAACATAAAAACAACCAGAGGAGGGCAGAAAAAGACACTTTACAAATAATAAACAGAAGATGAAAGACGGAGTTCTAGTAAAAAACTATGCATGTCAGGAGGCAATGAAGTAACATCTTCAAAGTGCTGAAAGACAAGAGAAAATTCAACTATGCTGTACCAAGCAAATTCTACACTAAACAAAAATCACTTTCAAAACTGAGGATGGAATATAAGCTTAGCAAACAAAAGAGGAGAGAATTCATCACCAGCAAGCCAGTACTATAAAGTATATTAAAGGAAATTCTTCAGGAAGGAGAATGAAATCAGATGTAAATTTGAGTTTACCCAGAAAAATGAAGAGTGCAAAAATGGTAAATCTGTGAATAAATATAATCTGTATTTTGTCTAACTTTTAATGTCTTTGAATTATTACTGGTGCCTAAAACAAATGGAATCACAGTGCATCATGAAGTATATAGCATATGGAAAAGAAAGAACAATAAGAATAATGGCCAAGGAGACGCAGGGGGAATGGAAGTACAGAAAGTGGTATAACATTATTTGGAGTACACTGTGATAAGCTAATGATGTACACTCTAAACTGAGAACAATGTTTCTCTGATTTTAGCTTCCTCAGAATTACTTGAGGGACTTCACAGACCATAGACCATCTGGTCCACAGACCATCCCTAGAGCTTCTGATACTAGAAATCTTGGATAGGGCTCAAGAATTTGCTTTTCTAACAAGCTCCTGGTGATGCTTGTCCAAGGAATGCAGTTTGGGAACCAATTCCTTAAAGAAATCACTAAAAGCAAACAGACAAACAGAGAAGTATGGCTAATATGCCAATAAAAGAGAAAAAAACAGAATCATAAATGTACTTAATCTGAAAGAAAGAAAGAAAGAAAGAAAGAAAGAAAGAAAGAAAGAAGGAAGGAAGGAAGGAAGGAAGGAAGGAAGGAAGGAAGGAAGGAAGGAAGAAAGGAAGAAAAGAAAGAAAGAAAGAAAGAAAGAAAGAAAGAAAGAAAGAAAGAAAGAAAGAAAGAAAAGAAAGAAAAGAAAGAAAAGAAAGAAGAAAAAGCAATAGTAAACTGCCAGATTTAAACCCAACCAAAGGAAGCCAAGAATACTCAACGAGAAAAATATAATCTCTTCAATAAATGGTGCTGGGAAAACTGGATATTTTCATGCATAAAATGAAACTGAACCCCCATTTCACACCACTCACAAAAATTAACTTGGGAAGAATTAAAGACCTAAATGTAAGATCTGAAACCATCAAACTCCTAGAAAAGAACATAGGGAAAAAGCTCCTTGACATTAGGCTTGGCATTAATGTAATGGATATGTCACCAAAAGCATAAGCAATAATAGCAGAAATAAACATGTGGGACTCTATCAAACTAAAAAGCTTCTGTACAGCACAAGAAATGATCAACAAAATGAAAAGACAGCCTATGGAATGGGAAAAATATTTGCAAACTATGTATCTGATAAGGGGCTGGATTTTGTGCTAAGTGATAAAATCAGACAAAGATAAATATTGTATACTCTCATCTATATGTAGAATCAGAAAAATCCCCCCAAAAACCCAAACTCATAAAAACAGAGAGCAGACTGGTGGTTGCCAGGGCCAGGTGGGAGAGGTGGGGAATGAGTGAAGGTTGAAAAGAATTATAAACTTCTAATTATAAGAAGAGTAAGTTCTGGGAATGTAATGCACAGCATGTTGACTATAGTTAACAATACTGTGTTGTATAAGGTGTAAAGGTGCTAAGAGAGTAGATCTTAAAAGTTCTCTTCACACACATAGACACACACAGAAATTGTAATTATGTGAGGTGATGACTGGGTAGTCCTTTCACAATATATATATTCATATATCAAATCATTACACTGTACATATTAAACTTATGCAATTTTATGTTAGTTGTATCTCAATGAAGCTAGAAAAAAATCCAATATTTTTTGCTCCATGAAATAATAAAATGTAGTATATTTTGTAATGGATAAATATAATAAAGTGCAATGATAATAATATGTAATGAAATAGTTTAAACACAACTAAATCCTCCAACTAAAATACTCCAATATACATGAAACAAAAACTAATAGGACTGTAAAGACAGATAAATCAAGAATTACAGTTGACTATTCCAATGCTCTTCTATCTGTAATTGACAGAACAAAGAGAAAAATCATAAGCGTACTAAAGACCCGAATGCCACTATCAAGCAATTGGAACTAATTGTTATTTATAGTGTGCTCTATGCCCAAACAAAGGAATACAAATTCTTTTCAAGTGCATGTGGAACATTCATGAAGACAGACCATATTCTGGGCAGTAAAACAGTCTCAATAAATTATAAAGGATTGAAATCACAGAGTATATTTTCTCAAAAGAACCCAATTGAACTAGAAATCAAAACCAAAAAGATATCTGTAAAATCCCCACATGTTTGGAAATTAAACAACACACTTCTAAAACAACCAATGGGTCAGAGAAGAAATCACACTGAAGATTAAAAATACTTTGAAGTGTATAAAAATTAAAACAGATCAACATTTGTATAATGTAGCTAAAGTGTTGGGAGGGGAATTTATAGAATTGAACACTTTTATTAGAAAAGAACAAGGGACTGAAATCAATGATACAAGGTTCTATATTAAGAAACTACCAAAATAAAACCCAATTAAACCCAAAGTGAGAAGGAAGAAAATAAAGTAGTGCAAAAATAGATTTTGCTTTATAAAATTTAGATTACTATTAAAACCAGATCTAGACACACTAGGTTACTTAAATCAATGCTCTGCATCTCTTGCCATCAGGGAAATACAAATCAAAACCACAATGAGATACCACCTCACACCAGTGAGAATGGGGAAAATTAACAAGGCAGAGAGGATGCGGAGAAAAGGGAACCCTCTTGCACTGTTGGTGGGAATGTGAACTGGTGCAGCCACTCTGGAAAACTGTGTGGAGGTTCCTCAAAGAGTTAAAAATAGACCTGCCCTACGACCCAGCAATTGCACTGCTGGGGATTTACCCCAAAGATACAGATGCAATGAAACGCCGGGATACCTGCACCCCGATGTTTCTAGCAGCAATGTCCACAATAGCCAAACTGTGGAAGGAGCCTCGGTGTCCATCGAAAGATGAATGGATGAAGAAGATGTGGTCTATGTATACAATGGAATATTACTCAGCCATTAGACGACAAATACCATTTGCTTCAACGTGGATGGACCTGGAGGGTATTATGCTGAGTGAAGTAAGTCAATTGGAGAAGGACAAACATTATATGGTCTCATTCATTTGGGGAATATAAATAATAGTGAAAGGGAATAGAAGGGAAGGGAGAAGAAATGGGTAGGAAATATCAGAAAGGGAGACAACATAAAGACTCCTAACTCTGGGAAACGAACTAGGGGTGGTGGAAAGGAAGGAGGGCGGGGGGTGGGGGTGAATGGGTGACGGGCACTGAAGGGGGCACTTGATGGGATGAGCACTGGGTGTTATTCTGTATGTTGGAAAATTGAACACCAATAAAAAATAAATTTATTATTAAAAAAATAAAATTAAAAAAATAAAATAAAATTTTAAATCTTCAAAAAGAAAAAAAATTGAACCATTCAGCTTATCCCACCAAAACCCAAAGACAAACAAAAAACATAATGTGCTTTTCATGAAAATGAGAAAGCACTGAGTCATTTTGCCTGTTTGTATACATTTCTGTCAATACTGCATTACAATAAGATACCATTACGTTCTTCACAGGGCAATTATAAAGTTTGTTTTTCAATTTTTACAGACTTCCTAAAGGCTTCTCTTAAATATTTCACAACAAAATTATCACTTTAAAAGTACCCAGATATCTATATAATTTTTTTTTTACATTTTGTATTTTAGTTGTTAACTAATTTAACTCCAGCAGATTTCTATGTAATTTGAGGAGTTCTACAATGTTCTTTTTACTAACAATGAGATCTTGTAACTTTTTCAAGATCTACACTTAATCCCTGCAACCTATTTGCATTAAATTTGCATTAGGTTGCTGCAATCCAACAATCATCTAGAGATTTATTTACAAAAACTTTGCTGATATGGGAAGAAATAGATGCTATACAGAGAATGTTGTTTGGGGTCAGATGTTGGGAACTAGTCCGATAAATGCTCAATATATTTGTGCATGTTTTCCTATTATGCCAATTTTTTTTCATGCAGATTTGTAAGTTTGGGATCTTATAATTATGACAGCTTGTTCACTTCTTGAAATACAGACCAGAAAGTTTGATTGACTTGCCTGAGGGACACAGATCAAATAAATGTTAGACAGCAAACCTATGTATTCTTAATCCATATTATTTTAAAACACCATAAGGAAGGAGAATGTAGACATGGTCTCAGATATTTCATCCAATCCCAGCATAATAGCTCTCTACTCCACAGACCACATAAACTTAATCCTTTATTTCTCCTTTGTACAATGCATAAATTTGATTAATTTATGATCTGATATACATTTTTATTATAAATAATAGGAAAATAGGCTTTGGTTTAGTATAATAAAAAATGTCCTGTTATCTTAGTAAATACTGAGTGACTTACAAAATAATATTTACAAAATCTTTTTATGTTTTTGAAAAATTAGTATACACTTTTAGTATATGGGAGTTAACATTCTGCTGTAATATACATGGTGAACATGATGGTTGCTTGGAACATTTCACTGTCCTCAAGAGGGACATGGTAAAATAAAATTGCTATTCTTTCTACTTGCGACCATGCTCTGCTGTAAATAAAGCACATTGAACTTTATAGTCAGAAGAGAGGGTTCATTCTGAATTGGACTCATTAACCAGAGCTTGAGATAAATCATTATCTTTTGGCTCCTAGCTTCTTCACTTGTAAAATAATGATGAAAGCAGGGTGACTTCAAAAGCTCCTTCACTTTCCTTGATCATACCATTACACAATTCATTTTCTGAATTTAAAAGAGCCACATGAGGAAGGAACCACCTCATACAGGTATGTAAAATAAATTGAGTATAAATTGACTCAGCCTTTTGGATTTGATAGGACACTATCTAAATGTACATACTCTTTGAGCCAGCAATTCCATTTCAAGGGGCCTAACCTACTGCAATACTCCCACAAGAGCATGAGAAAGTATGTGCAAAGATAATGGCCATAGCATTGTTTGCAACAATGAAGGACTGGAGGTAACATATATATCCATAAATAGGGTAGCAATGATCATGTTATCCATATTCTAGAATACTGTGATGCAGAATTGCATGGAAATTAACCATGAGCAATATGTGTGTATCTGAAAAAGACTACATTGAAAAATTCTATATTAGAGATTCATTCAACTTTTGTTAAAAAATCAAAGTTCATATTTTCAGTATATAGGTTTTAAATACATATAAGTAAATATCTACATGCACATATATGTGAATATATACTTTTATAAGTATACATGTGTATCTCTACATATTCTTTCAGTAATTTATGTACACATGGTTAATGTACAACAAAAATTTTACACCTATAATGAGGACTTCTCTTTAAATAGCACCTTTTAAAAAATAATAAAAATAATAAATAGCACCTTTTTTTCTAGTTAATGAACTCTTAAGATGTTGACCTAATTCTTTTCCTAAATATGCCACGTAAAAATTCTTTAAAAATAATGCATTTTAGGTGCCTGTATAGAGCAAATACACAAAATGAAAGTGTTGTACAAAATGTCAACAGTAGATGGTACACACTTGCTCTTCTTAAACCAGCTTTGCTGTTTGAAGAAAATGAACAACAACCAAATAAACATACAAAACCCATCTAAATCATGAACAGTTTAACAAATGAGAATTCTTAAGAAATAATGAAATAAATCAATAATCCCAATCTAATTTCTTATAAGTGATCTTCTACCGTTGCAGAGTTTGGTTGCAGAATTGAGTAAAAACAATGGTAACAACAAAATTCCAAAATTTTCATCACTATACCATAAAAACTACTAACAGAATGCTTGTCAGAAGTCAGCTGAATATCATTAAAGGAGTCTGTGGTGCATAACGAGACCCAGCTTAGTACGACCCTATTATCACGTCTAGGTGGATGATACTGGAGAAAGATGGGAAAAGAATATAACCAAAGTTACAGTGACAGTTTTTTAATTCTATAAATTCACCTTTAACGAGAGCCCTACTTATGACAAAGGACCTCTGTTTCAAAATAATCCTTCCCTCTTTAACTCAAAACTACTTCATCATGAGAAGGGAAATCCAGAAGTGGTCTCAAACAAAGCTGCAATCTTACTTTCAGCAATAGCTATATTCTTTTTAAAATTTCACTCCTGGGCGGGGCACATGGGTGGCTCAGTGGTTGAGCATCTGCCTTCAGCTCAGGGAGTGATCCGTGATCCCAGGAACAAGTTCCACATCGGACTCCCTGTAGGGAGCCTACCTCTCCCTCTGCCTATGTCTCTGCCTCTCTCTCTGTGTCTCTCATGGATAAATAAATAAAATCTTTAAAAAAGTAGCATAAAATAAAATAAAATTTCACTCCTGGGGCTCCACACCATAATTCCTAAAACAAAATCTCTGAAGATGGCCAAGGGCCTTGATGAATCAGTGGATCTTTCAATAAATCATATTCATTCATGAGTTCATGACTTGAAGCTTATTTAGAACTCTTCATCCAATAAGCTTCCTCATCTATTTATAAATATCCTTTTTATATTTATAAAAATGTAGGTTTTTAAATTATGAACTGACCAACTAGAAGAGCCATAGGGTCAAAGGAAATTTAAAAAAATTCAATCTTCAATTTATGTAAATTCTTACTGCAGAAGTATATTTACTTAAGCAACAAAAAGATGGTTCATTCCAATGTAAAAACATATTTAATTTTGATAAATTCTACAGGATAAATAAGAAATACAAGCTTAAGTAGAAAAAATAATGTAAAATTTCCACCTGCTAATGAAAGCTCATTTGTATATCTTTCCAAATATATGAGGTTGGTATAAAAAAACTGATATTTTTATTCCAGTAGACATGCTTAGAGAGTTATATTAATTTCAAGATGTCAACATGTGCAATATGTTAGACATTAGAGCTTCCCAACTATTTGAACTTTTGATGAAACTATTTCAATGCCAAATTTAAAATGTATGAGTGTATATATGGTTTTCAAAGCACTTCTACAATTCTTGTAGGCCATTGCCCTGAACTACAAGTTTACAGAAGACATGAGGGTTGGCTAGTCTATGCCCTAAAGTGAATGCTCTCCTTCAACAGTATTTGCTTCAAATCATAGACATATATCCCATAGTGCTAAGCCTCTTCATATAATTATAGCTTCCAAGAAAAAAAATTATGTTTGGAAATACTCCTGTTTTAGAGACTATATATGACAAACTAAGGGCTTTTAAGAATTTATTAATTCTTGTAAAAAAGTTCAAAAATCTGATTTTAAGTGCATTCATTGTTAGAACTGCTGGTAGAGCTCCTTTGTTTGCTAACATGATTTTGAAAAGTTTTTCCAATGATCATCTGATACATGATATCAGAATGAATATCCATTTTAATATGGGTCCATGCAAATTTGAAAGTAGGTTGGAGAGTATTACTCATAAATACTTTAATAGACTTTTTTAAAGCCAATTTTTAATTATTGATGTTAAAGATATGTGAGGTGGTCCCTGCGTTGCCTACTCCTTTGCTAGTGATAATTGAGTGTTTAAGTGACTTTGTAATTTGTAAACCCATTCCCAAATTTGTCTTTAAAAACTACATGTGATAACTTGAGAATATTTTAATTTGATCCTTAGCCATATGGCAAATTTCCTGAGCACTAGTACTTACCCTCTGTTACATTTTGCTATTTCATCAAACAGAAGTTTCCACCGAGGACGTCCAATAAAAAGTCTTGAATTCAGTGCTTGATATTTTTCTCCAATTATCTTCTGCCAAAAAGAAAGCACTATATTTTATATGACCCAGAATTGGATGAATAACCCATTTCTCTAACATCATTTCTACTGGTGCTGTGGTTTCCTACCAAATTGCTGTGATATCAAGACTATAAGTATTAAATGGCAAGCAATTAAGTACAGTCATTTTGAAGCATCATTTCCTTCCTCTTTTCCTTTAAAATTCATTATCTTCTTGAATGCCATTATTACAAATGGCTGATTTTCCTAGACTTCAGTTAGTTGCTTCATTTTTAACAACTGCAATGTTAAAGAATGCATTTTAACTGCCTACCCTCAAAATGGGTGCAGCACAGTAACTTTATTGAAGTGTTTTTACACTGCAAATACAGTTGTCTTATTTGGTTCATTATATGAGTAAAATACTACAAATTGTCATCATAAATTTGGGGAAATGATCCCAGACAAGACAGTCTAAGACAGAAGAGCTCTAAATCTTGGGTCTATAAACAAATAGCTTCTAATGGGCTGGCGTTTGCAATGAACAGAATATTAGATCTGGATCAACAATGAAGGGTCAGTGAGAAGAGGGGACAAGTGTCTGAGTCCCAGGCTGACAAACTGAGAACCAATGCGATTTATGCTCCATACCTTAATTATAACCATACCATGAAGAATAATGATATTGACTTGCTTCACGAGAATAGTAAAATGAAATAATTTTTTACATACCAAGTAAGGTAGAAATATGACTCCAAAAATAGGGTTAGATTAGTTTTGAAGTAACTGACAAGCATTCATGTTTTGTATCCAAAATATTATGGAAAATGTATAATGGAAAATACTAAAATAAAACTTGCGAAAGCATTCATGCCCAGATTTATACACCTACGTAGCACTTCAGTGTCATCTGTAAACATCAGTTTCTTCATCTATAACATGAGTATAGCACTATCATCTTGGCACTATCTACCTCTTGGATCTGTTGGAATTACACAAGATAATGAATATGAAATGCTTAGCACAGTGTGTTGCACAGTAAGAAAATAACACGTGATGGATACTACTACATTTTTAGTTTCCCTTAAAGAAAAATAAGCTTAACTACATATGACCTTATCTTGTCTCTGCACATAAAAATTCCCCTCGATGAACATAATCATGAGACTCTTCACTTATGGTCCTATCTCTAGAGGTAAAGAATTTTAAACAACAGTGAAAAGGAGAGATGAATGCAAAGGTCTGTACTAGCTCCCTGTGAGGAGGACAAATGAAAGGCAGAACACAGTTGGCTTCAAGGACAAGCCATGGGTTTTTTGGACACACTCCAAAAGAGGCCTTCCTCTGGGAAACTTCTCTTTGAACCACCTGCAGAAATTTTCTTCCAGCACAGCCCCTACTGTAAATCTTCTATTATCAAGAGGCCTGTTTAATTTATAAAAACATCTAACTACATACCTGTATCCCATCTGTTTGACTGAGGTACAGCTGGATGTTGACATAGTCAGGTCTGTTCTCTTGCCAAAACTGAGAGGACATAAAAGTAAATAGACATGAGAATTTTCTCTGTATGCTCAGACTGTCTCCTATTCTAACATATGTGATTCTACAGTTTAAGATGTATCTTGTCTAATCACAGTCAACATTTACAAGCAATATACATACCAGATGCTAATATTAATAACCTGTGCCTCCTGACAGAATTAGTGTAAGCAGTAGGAGGAGGAGCGATAAGGGAAGAGTAGATGGTAGTAGTATAAGAGAATAATTCTGTTATCTTTATCGATACAAAATCAAGCATACTAAATACAACATTGATATTCCCTGAAATCCTTCCATATACATCTTAATTTATTCTCCAAGAGTCTCTAAATTATGGCCAAGAGCTCACTCATAAAGAATATGATTTAAAAAAAAAAAAAGGAAACCACAATAGTATATAATATGTATGCTAGGAGTCACAAAAAAAAACAAAACAAATAAAAACAAAGACAAAAGGCTCAGTTCCTGTTTCTGCCTTGCTACTTCTCAGCACTGGTTTTCCTTGTACAAAAATGTATGGGGCAGGAAATACCACCTGTCAAAGAAAAAATAGTCTGGAAAAATTCTCAAACATTTCAATACCTTGAAAAGTAAAATAAGAAAAATATTATCTGGAGGAAAATAAACTCAACAAAGGTGGTAAAAGAGTTGTTGTCATCCCTATATGCTTCTTTTTTTCCTTTTTCTTTTCATTCAAAAATCAACCTACTAATAATTGACCTGATTCTGACTGGCTCCTGACTTCTCAAATCTATTCTTTTAAAAATATTTTTGCACCCAAAACTAATGTTACACTATATGTTAATTAACTGGAATTTAAACAAAAACTTAAATTTTTTTTAAATTTTAAAATATTAAAAAAATATTACATAAATATTATTTGAAATAGTTAAAAATTTATATATTTTTTAATTTTTATAAGTATTTTTCTTAGGGCTTCCTTTCACCACCCTGACATAAAGAGAAGCTGAAAGATAAGGACCAAGCATCAAAAGTGGAAGAAGAGGAGAGGAACACAGCAGCATGGTGGGCTCCTTAGAGAACCAGAGAGGAGGTGCGAGGTATGGATCTGAGTGTCTGAGGTGACAGGACTTTTTCAAAAGCCTAACCATTTCTTGAGCATAAATTGGCATACTGGGCTTGCTTGAGATGGTAAGGTTTTGCTGGACTTTATTGCAGCAAGATCAACTGATTTAAAGTACTGTTTCTGTATAGTGTAATGATGTTCTTAGCAGCATTATCTACAAAGCCAAATTATGGAAACAGCCCAAGTGTCCATCGATTGATGAATAAAGACACGGTGTATATATGTACAATTGAATATTACTCAGCCACCAAAAAGAATGAAATATTGCCATTTTTAATGATGTGGTTAGAGCTAGAGTCTTATGTTAAATGAGGGAAGTTAGATAAAAACAAATACCATATGATTTCACTCACTTAAGAAACAAAACAAATGAGTAAAGGGGAAAAAAGGGAGAGACCAAACATGAAACAGACTTTTATCTATAGAGAATAAACTGATGGTTACCAGAGGGGAGGTGGGCACAGGGAAGGGTGAAATAGGTGATGGAGATTAAGGAGCGCACTTGTTGTGATGAGCACTGGGTGATATATGGAAGTGTTGAGTCACTAAGGCGTATTCCTGAAACTGTATGTTGTATGTTAGCTGTATGTAGCTAACTGGAATTTAAATAAAAAACAAAAGTAAATAAATAAATAAAGTAAAATGAAATTTTAAAAATGACATATTGTGACTCAAAGTAGAAGTTTCAGGAATGCAAAAAAGTCACATTGTAAATGGGGGGTGGTGGTGACTAAGCAGGGTTTCATCAGCCCTCTGGCACCTCTGAGCCCCCTGCAGGTAGCTGACTTATTCTGTTGCCACCACTATCTGGTCCTGAGACTTCTAATGAGTTACTGACTCATCTAGGCCTCCATTTTTTTCATTAGGACAATGATGATGGGGTTGAATGCTATCATCCCCCAGATCTCTTTTCAGATCAAAAATGATACAATTTCTGACAGGTGTAAACTCTATAAAATCCCAATAAAGACATAGTTTACTTTTAAGGGTGATGTGATGATTCTCAGCTCCCATAATATTCTTAAAATACTAAGTTATATCCAAATGCTGCCTCAAGTTAAATCCAAATGCTAAATTCATTCTTAGGTCCTTTCTGAATTGAATCAGGGTTTATGAATTTTAATTGTGAAGAAATAGGAATTTCTAGATGCCAGTAATGAATAATAGCACCTCACAAAACACATGGCTTGCATTGATTCTTGTCTTAAATGAACAGGATGCTGTTCTGAAATCAGTCCTACGACTCCTGCAACTGTTTGGTGTCCACGGCCCCAAGAGCTATGCAAATTTGGATAATGTGGGACACTGGTTTGCTCAGCGGTTGAGCGCCTGCCTTCAACCCAGGGTATGATCCTCAAGTCCCAGGATCGAGTCCCACATCAGGCTCCCTGCATAGAGCCTCCTTCTCTCTCTGCCTATGTTATGTCTGTCTCTCTCTCCCTCTCTGTCTTTCTCTCTCTGTGTCTCTCATGAATAAATAAATAAAATCTTTACCAAAAAAATTTGGATAGTGTTTTTTAATGATTTCAATGTCTCCACTTTAACTTACCACTCACTGAAGACAATGATATCTATGAAAGGCACGATTTTCTCCAAATAAAGGAACAGTGAAAAAATAGGTATGTGGATCAACACAATCTTGCAAATAGACAAGGCTTGTAGGATCATGCACAAATATTATGTTTTTCATTTTCATTTCTCCTGCCTATACTTCTACTTATTTTTCTCACAAATAAAAAATAACAGGATGTGAGTCCTGGGAGGAATTTTACAGATTACTAGGAATCACAGCAATTATTTATTAAATGCTTTCAAAATGATAGATACTTTAGATATATGTTAAGGGTAAGTCTCACATTGGGTTTCAAGTGCTATTAGCCTCCTTCACAAATTGGAAGCATAAATCAGGTTTATAGAGGCTAAGTGATTTATCCAAGGACTCGCAGTTCATAGGAAGTAGAATCACTGTTCCATTGTAAATGACAGATTCCAAATGCCTGATGCAGCCCTGATCCCTTATTTTGATTTTCCCAACATGACCTACAGAGGTGAAGTGACTTGAAGCAAGTCACATCGTTAGATATTGGCAGAGCTGGTACAGGATCACCTGACACCTGGCCCTGCACTCTTCAATCACCAGGTTGGACAATCTGGCCAAGCAAGATCTACCTAAGACTCAATTTTTTCATCATTGCAGATAGTCTGACACCAAGACAGAGCGACTAGGGCAACTAAGATAGGTTTGTCCTAGGCATTCTAGAATGATGTGAAAGACCTCACAGCTAGAACAAGATTGAAAGACTATATTTTCATTTGATTTTCAAAAACAGTTTTACCTGCCTTTACACAGACTGTAGGCAACATCACTATGCTTTATTGCTGTTGATCTCTTTCTTTCTCTCTTTCCCCTCACTCATTCTCTCTCTCTCTCTCTCTCTCTCTCTCTCTCTCTCACACACACACACACACACACACACACACACACTGAGCTTGGTAACACAGTTACAAACACATCATCCTCAGAGGCACAACTGAAAGACCAGTGTTCATCCTGCTGATGCCAAAAATCAAAACAGATGCAGAGGTGTGAGTAGAAGATAATCATCACTGTATTATTTATACTAGTTTTAGGGTTTTATATTATTTACTCCATGGAATTCTAAAGGTAAACCACATCCATCAAAAAAACTTGAAATGGAAAGAATACATAAATCTTAAAGATTCAACTCCTGTGAAGGTCCAGCCACTTAGCATTCTTTTCTTCTCTTTATTCCTTTCCTTCCCTACTACTTCCCTTAGAAAGCATCTGTTATTCAAATGTGCCTGTCCACATCTTGGATCCTTTCATTAAAAAAAAAAAGTACAGGTTCTGTATATCAGTTCAAGAAAGATTAAAAATTAGAAAAACAAAGGTAGAATTAGGAAATCCCAGAAATAATATAACTGGTCAATAATCACAGGAAGAGAGGTTTAACCCCACTAGCATTGGGGAGAAAACAGAATGAGATCTCACTGTTTGAGACTGGCAGAAATTTAAGATATCGGTAATAAAAGATTTTAGAATAAATGTCTCTCATACTCTTTGGTATGGAAGCTGTTTTATTCTCTCTGGAGAGTGTTTTGTCAGTACACATTAAAAATTTAAATTCATTCACAACCTCCTCATGACCTCTGACTTAGAAAGTAGTCTTGAGGATCAACCCAGGAAAAAATACAAATTTGAGAGTAGTGATTTTGCTCTACTTGAAAGTTTTTTCTCTGTTAGCCTCAAAGACAGAACTCCCTCATGGTTTTCCTCCCACCTTCCTGGCCAGTCTGACTGATCTTTGTTGACTCTTACTCATCTTTGAGCCTTCAGAAATTGCAGCATGCCAGAGCTTGGTGTTTTCACACACACTTCTAAGATCTACACTTAGATCAATCTTGCTCAAATCCTTTCAATGGCTTCTCATCCCTCCCTTTATTTTCCCCTCCTGATTCAGCAGGTCCCAGATCAGTCCCAGGAATCTGTACTTTTTTAAAAAAAATTGTGGTCAAATATACATAACAAACTTTAACTGTTTTTTTAAGTATGCAGTTCAGTGGCATTAAATACAAATTGTTGTGTAGCCATCACTACCATCCATCTCCAGAATCTCGTCATTTTTTTAAACTGAAACTCCATACCCATCAAATAATAATGCACTATTCACGTCCCCTGAGTCCCTGGCACCCACCAGGGACTGACTGTATCTATGAACTAGAACTCTCCATATCTTGTATAAATAGAATCATACAATATTTGTCCTTTTATGTCTGATTTAATTCACTTAGTATAACGTTTTCGAGGTTCATACATATTCTATGTCTCAGAATTTCATTCTCTTTAAGGTTGAAATATTATTCCATTATACGTATATGCCACATTTTCTTTATCCATCACCAGGCGTTTGGGTTGTTTGGCTATTGTGAATAATGCTGCTATGAATATCAGTATACAAAAATCTGTTCAAATCTCTGCTTTCAGTTCTTTTGGGTATATCTCTAGAACCTTTTTTTTTTTTTTGCATAAAATCCAAAGACCTTTTGTAATCCACTTCCTCCCCCAGGAAAGCATACATATCACCTGATTGCTTCTCTTACTACTTGTCCCCTTGCTTACTCTGGTTTGCCCACACAGATTTCTTTCATCTTCCTCCTAGCATACTACTGTATCAGAGCCCCAGCCTGTGAGTTGGGTCCCTTTCTCCACAAGATTTCCACCTAGTCTGCTCATTCACCTCACTCAGGTCTCTGCTCAAATATTATTTGGGGAGGAATGCATTCCCAATTATACAATATAAATTAGCATGTCCTTGATGGTTTACTTTCTGTTGCTTTATCCACTTTTCTTCCTTGCCCTAATCAGAATCAGACATCCTGGGCAGCCCTGGTAGCTCAGCGGTTTAGCGCCGCCTTCAGCCCAGGGTAGGATCCTGGAGACCCAGGATTGAGTCCCATGTCACGCTCCCTGCATGGAGTGGAGCCTGCTTCTCCCTCTACCCGTGTCTCTGCCTCTCTCTATGTCTCTCATGCATAAATAAATAAAATCTTAAAAAAAAAAGAATCAGACATCCTATTTATTTATTAGTTTGTTGTCTATCTTCCCCACTTAGGATGTAAATCACATGAGATCAAAAAATTGTTTTTCATTTTGTTGTTCTCCAATGTTGCTCCATGTCCTACAAGAGTTTGTGATTCATAGCAGGCAATGAGTGAATTTTTGATGAGTGACAGAATGACTGAATAAATGAGTATCTGCATAGAAAGACACATATGAGGGGCACCTAGGTGGCTCAGTGGTTGAGCATCTGGCTTTGGCTCAGGGCATGATCCCAAGGTCCTGGGATCAAGTCCTGCAAAAGGCTCCCTGGAGGGAGCCTGCTTCTCCTTCTGCCTATGTCTTCTCTTTCTTGGTGTCTCTCATGAATGAATAAATAAAATCTTAAGACAAACAAACAAACAAACAAACAGACACATAGGATATTCATTGTAGTCTTTTTTTTTTAGATTTTAAATATATATATATATATATATTTATTTATTTATTTATTTATTTATTTATTTATTTATTTAGATACTGCACGAGCAGGGGGTGCGGCAGAGGGAGAGGGAGAGAGAGAATCACAATTAGACTCCATACTCAGCATGGAGCCCAACTTGGGGCTCGATCCCATAACCTTCAGATCATGACCTGAGCTGGAAACAAGAGTCGGACTCCTGACTGAGCCACTGAGGGACCCCATAATTGCAGTGTTCTTTATAATAAAAAAGTAAATATCCATCACTGAGGAATGGTTAAATTACTAAGTGCTTCCATAATACAAAATATAGCAATAAAAAGAATGAGGTAACTTTATACATACTATTATTAAAAATGTTCAAGACATAGTGATAAGTTTAAAATAAGCAATTCAGGGGCACCTGGGTGGCTCAGTGGTTGAGCATCTGCCTTTGGCTCAGATTGTGATCCCAGGGTCCTGGGATCGAGTCCTGCATTAGGATCCCTGCAGGAAGCCTGCTTCTCCTTCTGCCTGTGTCTCTGCCTCTCTCTGTGTGTCTCTCATGAGTAAATAAAATCTTTAAAAATCAAAAAATATAAATCGATAAATAAGCAATTCATAGAGCAATACAAATAGTATGGTAGAATTTATAGAACACTTGTGAGTTTCCTCTTGATTGGGTGGGGAAAGTAGTATGGGAGAATTTGGTTTATCTGAATTATTTGACAGTTTTCCAAAGAAGGCATACAAATGGCCAAGAGACACAGGAAAAACTGCTCAATATTACTAATCGTTGTGGAAATGAAAATCAAAATCACAATGAGGTATCACTTCACATCTGTCAAAATGGCTAGTAACAAAAAGAATTAAAAGTGTTGGTAAGAATGTGGAGAAAAGAGAATCCTCATGTACTATTGGTGGAAATGCAATCACTGTGGAAAACAGTATAGAGGTGCATTAAAAAATTAAGAATGGAAATACCGTATGGTCCAGTAATTCCACTACTGGATATTGACCCACAGAAAATGAAAACACTAATTTGAAAAGATATATGCACACCTATGTTTATTGCAGCATTATCTACAACAAGCAAGATAAGGAAACAACCTACGTGTTTACTGATACATGAATGGATAAAGAATATATATGTATACACACACACAAAAGAAATAAATCTTGTCATTTGCAATAATATGGATTGACCTAGAGGGTATTATGCTAAGTGAAATACGTCAGAGAAAGACAAATACTGTATTATTTCACTTATATGTAGAGTCTAAAAAACAAAACAAACACACATACAGAAATAGGGTCATAAATACAGAGAACAAACCGGTTCTCCAAAGGAAGGCGGGCAGGGGGATGGATGAACCAGGTGAAAGGGACTGAGAGGAACAAACTTCCAATTATGAAATGAATAAGTCACAAGGATGAAAATTACAGCATAGGGTATATAGTCAATAATATTATGATAACTTCATATGGTGACAGATTATAACTACATGTGGTGAGTGGTCTGTAATGTGTAATGGTTGATTCATTATGTAGTACACCTCAAACTAATATACTTCTGTATGTCAAGTATACTATGATTTACAAGAAAAAGGAAAAAAATGCAGCAAATATGCCTATGTATTGCTTGTATAATTTGAAAAAATAAAGATACATATATCAATAAACAAAGGGTTACGTGTAAGACAAATGAAGAATGCCTGTTTTTATCTCTGTAAGAAATAAAATTTAGAATTTATGATTTTTGAAATTCTGCCAGAGTGCCAAAAGTCTGGTGATGGTCCATTTGTAATACGAAAGGTGGAAATAAGAGATTAGTGCTGACAGAAAAAAGTATGGAAAGTACAGTAGCCAATATCTGCTGATTGCCCCGTCTTGTCTTCCGTCACCACCCCATATGCAGACATCATCAGCCATATGCCTGTAGTTCTATGTTAAAATACTCTATGCTAACAAATATTAGCATTTTTATGTAAAACATATCATAGATATACACACATTCAGTTGATACCTGAAAATATGTGTACTAAATTATTAATATGCTCTGTCTCTACTTTTAAGTTTAAGAGACTTTTTTCCCCTTCTTTCAACTTATCTCCATTATTTTCTGGTTTATTCTACAGCAAGCATTGATTGCTTTTGTAATTAGAAAAAAAATAATTTAAAGTTTAAATAATGTAAAAAATTTAATTTAAAAAATTGCAAAAGTCAAAACAAACCCAATTTTACCTTGTTATGTAAGACACAGAGTAAGTCTGCAAACCAGCGGAAGGACTGGATGTCTCTGCACACCCAAATAAAATACAGTCTTCTAAGCTTGTATGGTTTCCAGTCATCCCTTTAAAATTAAAAGAACACTATGGTGATGAGGATGGCAAAAAAAGTTAAGAATCCCTGTATCTTTGAAAATTTGCTTTTTATTTACTAATGAAAAACCAGTCATTTATTTTTATCATTTTTATCATTTGTCATTGCACTTACCATAAGTCCCAAATGAATTTAAAATGTAATGTACTGATTCAAGAGCACGATATACTCCATGAGTTAAAGTGTTTATATTTGTGGCTATTACATGCATATCACCTATTTTCAGTTGAACGCAAGAAACTAAACTCCTGGATGAGACTATGAGCCCTGTGTCTCAGAAAGTTCTGTATTTTCAGTAAATTCTATCACTCAGCCGGGCTCCAGTGATCATTATTAGTTCATGCCCCTGCCTCCAGGCAAAATGAGCCAAAACCATTACAGAAAGCTGGTTGTTTATCCCCTTCTTAATAAACATTAAAGAGATGTAACAGTCACCTACTATGTAATGCATTCCAGTGACTCGTAATTCCAAGTCTGGATTCCTATTTATAATTATGAAGTCAGCCTGAGGTTAAGAAAATATTTTCTCTTTTTCTCAACTTTAAATATGTCTGAATAACTCACAGTATGTTTTCAGAAACAAATGATTTTTGGCTTGAAATATGGTTATTTTTCTAAGAACCTCCAAAAAGTCCCAAATTTGTAACAAGTATTTAAAATTGAAATAAAATATCATTCAAACACATCATTTCAATTTTATTATTTCCTTTTTTAGCACTCTATAAAAGACTTTTAATGCAAATTGTGCCTTCTCGAAAGATGAACAGAATAGATTTGAGAATAATTTCCTACTGTTGTTTTGCTTGTGATTTCATGACAATATTAATCCATTAAGTTTTGCTTATAATCCTAGAACTAAAATAACTGCAAAAGTATTTCCTATGTAAGCAAGCTTACATTTGAAAGTTCTATTCTCCAGTCTGTTATAAATTTGCTGAGTAACAGACCAAGTAATCATGTGCTCATTCGTCATCTCCCCAGCAAAGCTTTTCCTGACCATATGGCTACAATGACCCTGGCCCTTTATTCCAATATCCCATTAATCTCTCTCTTCTTTTTATCAGAGTTCTAATACTTTCTGAAATACTGTTAATTATGAATTTCTTACTGGTTTATTATCTGAATATAAGCTTTTTAAGGGCAGGGACTCTGTTTTATTCATAGCTGTCCCTATAGGATGGATTGGCATACAGGTGCTTAACAATATTTGCTGACAGAATGGATGAGGAGTGCCCCTTACCATTTATGAGGAAGAATAGGAATGAAGGCTGGTGTAATGGCTTTAAGAGGGCAGAGGAATGCCTGCTTATGATACTTTACAAGACACTATGCTGAAAGCCATCGACCACACAATGAGAATCCTTGAATTATTACCCTCATCTATCAGTAAATGGAATCCCATGAACAACAAGTATAGTAGTCCCTCCTTATCTGTGGTTTCACTTTCTGTAGTTTTAGTTACCCATGGTCATCCATGGCTGGGAAGCAGATGATTCTCCTCACTTCATATCATCACACAGGTATTTTATAATCTTACCTCATCACAAGAAGAAGGGTGAGTACAGTACAATATGATATTTTGAGGAAGAGAGACACCACACTCACATAGCTTTCCTCATAGTATATTGTTATAATTGCTCTGTTTTATTAGTTATTGTTGTTAATTTTTTACTGTGCCTAACTTATTAGTAAAACTTTACCACAGACATGTATGTATAGGAAAAAATATAATGTATGTAGGGTTCAGTGCTATCTGCAGTTTCAGGCATTCACTGGGGATCTTGGAACATACTCCCTATGCATAAGACGGAGGGTTACTGTAGATTAATGTTATGAGGAATGACCTCATACTAAAAGAGGGATGTTTGAAATAGTGACAGTTCTCTATTTCAACTAATAAAATGGATCAAAATGACATACAGCAGGGTGTTGAGTATTGATGCAAATGGAGTTACTCCAATGCCTCCAGCCACACAGAGGCTAACCTCGTAGTTCAATGATTCCTCAAATGGACTCCCAAATGGACCATCAATGTATAGCCTGTGAAGAAGGCAGATAAAGGTGGGGAAAGTTAAAAGAAGTTAAATTAATTCTCTGTGATATACACCAAACATGTTGATTCTAATTTCTAGGCTTTCTATGGCTCAGGCCTTATTTCATTGTTCTCATACTGATAAACCTAAATGAATACAAAATGCTGTGTATGAACTCTCAAAATTAAAACAAGTACATCTATTTCTCAGTCTTCCCTTTTTGAGGCAAACATTAATTAAAAGTATAGAGAAGTGTATATAGGACCATGACAGATAACTAAGGAGAAGGTAAAGCTCTGATTGTCTCATATTACTGCATTTGACTAAATTAAAACCAATTGCTTTATTAAGTCTAAATTCAATAAATAAGGTTTTCTTCAATGGCAAAGTCAGTAGCAGAAATATGTACTGAAACATTTACTCTGTGAACAGAAAAGTAATAGAAAAAAAGAAAGAAAGAAAGAAAGAAAGAAAGAAACTGTTTCCCTCTTGCCCTAGTAAGGTTTGTTAGTATAGAAATAACTGGAGAACAATATCAAAGAAGTCTCTACTTCCTTGGGATTGTATATTTAACTGTGTGCGTGTATGTGTGTGTGCGTGTGTGTGTGAAAAATTCTTAACTACAACAGAACCTGCTAATTGTTCATTCAATATTTCCCTTCTATTCTTTCTTGAGATATGTTTTTTAAAGATTTTGTTTCTTCACGAAAGATACCCAGAGAGAGAAAAAAAGAGAGAGAGAGAGAGAGAGAAGCAGAGACACAGGCAGAGGGAGAAGCAGGCTCCATGCAGGGAGCCTGACGTGGGACTTGAACCTGGTTCTCCAGGATCAGTCCCTGGGCTGAAAGCGGCGCTAAACCGCTGGGCCATCCCGGCTCCCTTCCATTCTTTCTTAATAACAAAACATTAATTTATATTCAGGGAAGCAAAGTGCTCAAAACACTACATTTCCCAAACCCCATTGCATTTATTTTCACTGTGTGACTATGTTCTGGTTAATGTAATATAAACAGAAGTACAATTGAAAAAAAACTGGAAGAAGGCTCTCTGCAGAAAACTATGTCAGTTGAAAGTTGTACCTTTTTAATCCCTCCTTTTGTTTCCTTCTTCCTAGTATCTAAAATGTTGACTTGATGGACTTAATACTTATCTTTGATGGCTGTGGAATTAAGAAAGCCTCTATAGACTACCTTGATCCAGCTATCTTAATGTGAAAGATATCTTAAAGGCACTGCCATTTTAATGTTCTTTTTTCTATTATAAAAAAATAACTTTGCGAAAACATGGCAACTGTCCCCCAAAGTACATTTATGTTGTCAGCCTTACTATATACGTGTCTTTCATTGTGAGGAGTGACTGCAACAGTAGGTCACTTAATATTAGGCATCTCTTAACTAACTAGTTAAATGTTAAATGAATTAACGAATGGACTGTCTTTTGGCCTCTGAGCTCTGTGGCATGTAGTCTAATCTGTATACCACCAGTCATTGCCAATATTTGGTTTCCTTTCCTCCTGGGTACTGATAGACTATACTTCCCAGAATTTTTGTGGTTATATTGATCCATATGTCTAATTCTGACCACTGGGTTGTGAGTAGAGGCAAGACTTAATACTTCCAGAATAAGGCAGGGAAAAGCTCTGTCCCTTTCATGAGAACTAAAAGCCCTGAGTTGAACAGAAGACAAAAGCCAACTGAATCCTTGACTTATGTAAAGAAAGCTGCTCTGGATCTACAAGGCCTGTAGAAGTCACTTTATAAGTAAGAAATAAATTTGTTTTGTGTCTTATCGCATTTTCTGGATATTTCAAGGTTAACTAGTTATGGCAGCAGAACTTAGACCAGCATGTACTACCATATGTACAGTTTATATTTAAATCTTCAAAGGAATTTGCAGGAGTACTGCTTTTAAAAATACTGTATTTAATAAAAAAGCTTCTTACTGGGCCTCAAGGAACAATAACCAAAGTTTGAATGTTTACAGTAGTATTCTAAACACAGCAGAAATTCAGAAATACAGGGATGCCTGGGTGGCTCAGCATTTGAGTGTCTGCTTTTGGCCCAGGGTGTGATCCCAGAATCCAGGATAGAGTCCCATATCGGGCTACTTGTGGGAAGACTGCTTCTCGCTCTGCTGTGTCTCTGTCCTGTCTCTCTCTCTGTGTCTCTCATGAATAAATAAAATCTTTTTAAAAAAAGAAATTCAGAAATACTGATAGATCATATATCCACAATATGCTTCAATCTTAATACATTCATCTCATTCACATTTTACAGATTATTCACTCAACAAACATGCACAGTGTGCCAAATATTTCGGTGATACTATTTTGGACTCAAAGATAAAATTGACACCATGACATCAAAAATGGCCTTATTGTTTTTGCATATCTCTTTTTAAGATTTTTAAAAAAATTTATATATTTGACACAGAGAGAAGGAGAGAGAGAATGCACACACAAGTTGGGGTGGGGTGGCAGAGAGAGAGAGGGAGAAGTAGACTCCTCACTGAGCAGAGAGCCCAATGTGGGCCTCAATCCTAAGACCTCAAGATCATGACTTGAGCCAAAGGCAGACGTTTAACTGACTGAGCCACCGAGGCACTCCAACCTTTTGCATCTTTCTATCAATATCATATTACATGGAATGGAGGATTAAAGAATGACAACACTACCTTGATCTTTTTAAAGATAACATCTTGCTTAAAAACATCAGTGACAAAATGCGTGGATAATTTTAACATGTATTTAAAGAGCAGAATTTAAGATACAATTCTTTATAAATGTCTTATGTACAATGCTTTTATAAAGATATTTTTAATTGAACAGAAAAAGAACAACCTCAAAGAAAAGCTACTAGAAGATATTTGAAAATTAGCGCTCAGTTCATTAGACTCTTGATAGAAATCTCAAAATATTAGTGGCTCAAAAACAATATATGTGAATTGATTCTATCATCTCTCACTGTGTAAGCAAATCTAGAATATAAACATTAAGTAAGAAAATTGGGCTTAAAAATAAATACTGCCAACTGCAAAAACAGATCACTGCAAATCTCTACAACTATTTTAGAATCCACTACACCCAGTGCAATCTTCTCTTAACTAGTCATTCATTCAGTGAACCGATGCTTTTATGCACCTGCCATGTGTTGGACAGTGTTCAAAGTGTCACGGAAAGAAAAATGAACAAGATAGAAAAAGCCCCTGGCCTCTTGGTTCCTTGACTCTAGTGGAAGAGGATCTAGCCTATAAGGAAAGATATAAAAAGATATATAATGTCATATAATGATAAGTGCTTTTATTTTATTTTATTTTTTTGATAAGTGCTTTTAAAAACAGGTAAAACAGGTAACTGATACATAAAAATTCATTATACTATTCTGTTCACTTTTATACATGCTTGAAATTTTGCATAGGTGGTTTCAAGGGATAGTCAGAGAAGGCCTCTCTGTGCATGTGGCAATGGAACAGAGACCCAAAAGAAGTGAAGAGGCAAGATATAAAAACATCTGGAAGAAGAATCTTTCCATCAGGATGAACAGGATGTGTAAAAAAACAAAGCATTTTGCCTTAAGGGTATATTCACACCAGCTAAACCCTTCCCAGAAATTTTCAGCTCAGTTTCTTCATTCAATGATTGTATTTATTAATGTTTATTAATAAATTGCTAATTGTATTTATTAATGTTTCTTTGTCAGGACTGATACTGTTTGGACGAATCCCTGGCATTTGTTCATTAACACATTTTTTAGCATCTAACCTACAAAAGGCACTTTTGTAGGCTCTAGAGATTATGGCAATGAACAAGAGACAAATACCCCTGTCTTTGGAGAGAGCTTCTTTCCAGTGTGATTATCTAACACATCTTTCATTCACATACACTTATTGAGTTATCTTATATGTGCAAAGTTTTAGAGATAGAAAAGTATATCTCCTGTCCTTAGCAATTATGATGCTGCCCATTTCCTTTCCTGTGTCTGCCTTCTGTAAGAAAAAACAGACACAAGGACATTTTATTTGACCAGCAAAGGACAGGAGCAGTTATGAAAAACAGCTCTTTCTTACCTGTCTGCTTTACGACCAACAGGCCCGAATGCACACCCTCCCTACATGTTTGGTTTTCCAGAATAACTTTCAGTAAGAAGACAAGATTCAGGGTTCTATACATTTACTAGAGTTGAGAACACAGGCCAGATATTTGCCCTCACCAAATCCGATTTCCTTCACTTCAAAATGGACCAATCAGATATGGTGACACAAAAAAAGCCTGCTTAAGAATTGTAGAAAGCCATAAATACCAGAAATACTCTTTGTTGATGGGATCAAAAAGCACCTACAGTGCACTGTCAGGTCAACTGAGAGGTCCGGTGTGAGAAGAGAAGTAGATGGGAGTGTGGTACAAAGGACCTAAAGAATCAGTTGTTTTTTCTTTTAAAGTTTTTAATTCCAGTATAGCTGATATACAGTTATATCAGTTTCAAGTGTACAATATAATGAATGATTCAACATTTCTATACATTACTCAGTGCTCAGTCTGATAAGTGTACTCCTAATTCTGTCACCCATTTCACCCATCCCCCAACCCACCTCCCTTCTGGAAACCATCAGTTTGTTCTCTACAAGAATCTGGTTTTGGTTTGTCTCTTTTTTCTTTGCTTTGTTTCATAAATTCCACATGAGTGAAATCATATGGTATTTGTCTTTCTCTGACCTATTTCACTTAACATTATATTCTCTAGCTCCTTCCATGTCTTTGCAAGTGGCAAGATTTCATTCCTTTTTTATGGTTAAATAATATTACAGTGTGTGTATGTATATATATACCACTTCTTTAACCATTCATCTATCGATGGAAACTTGGGCTGCTGCTATAGGTTGGCTATTGTAAATAATGTTGTAACAAGCATAGGGATGCATGTATCCCTTTGAACTAGTGTTTTCTCATATTCTTTGGATAAATACCAGTAGTTCTATTTTCAGCTTTTTCAGGAACCTCCATTCTGCTTTCCAGAGTGGCTATAACAGTTTGTATTCTCACCAACAGTGCATGAGAGTTCCTTTTTTTCAACATCATAGCCAACACCTGTTTCTTGTGTTTTTGATTTTAGCCATTCTGACAGGTATGAGTTGATGTCTCACTGTACTTTTAATTTACATTTCCATGATGATAAGTGATGTTCAGCATCTTTTTATGTCTGTTGGCTTTCTGTATGTCTCCTTTGGAAAAATGTCTATTCATGTGCTCTGACCATTTTTTAATTGGATTATTTGATTTGGGGTATTGAGTTGTATCAGTTCTTTATATATTTTAGATACTAACCCTTTATCAGATATGTCATTTACAAATATCTTCTCCCCTTCCATAGGTTGCCTTTTACTGTTGTTGTTTCCTATACTGTGCAAAAGCTTTTATTTTGATGTAGTCTCAATACTTTATTTTGCCTTAGTTTCCCTGGCCACAGGAGACATATCTAGAAAACTGTTGTTATAGCTGATGTCAAAGAAATTACTGCCTGTACTCTCTTCTAGGATTTATATGGTATAATATTTAGGTCTTTCATCCATTTTAAATTTATTTGTGTATTTTGTAAGAAAGTAGTCCAGTTTCACTCTTTTGCATCTAGCTGTCCAGTTTTCCCAACACCTTTTGTTGAAGAGTTTTTTTTTTTTTTTTTCTGGTTGCATCTTCTTTCTTGCTTTCTCAAAGACTAATTGACCACATGATCATGGGTTTATTTCTGGGTTTTCTATTCTGTTCTATTGATCAATGTGTCTATTTTATGCCAGTACCATACTGTTTTGATTACTACAGTTTGTAATATACCTTAAAGTCTGGAATTGTGATACCTCCAATTTTGTGAATTTTCCACATTGCTTTGGCTATTCAGGGTCTTTTGTGGTTCTATACAAATTTTAGCACTGTTTGTCCTAGTTCTGCGAAAAATGCTGTTGGTTTTTGATAGAGATCACATTAAATGTGTAGGTCGCTTTGGGTGAAAAGGACATTTTAAAAATACTCGCTCTTTCAACTCTTGAGCATGGAATCTCTTCTCAATTCTTTGTGTTGATTTTTTTTCATCAATGTTTTATAGTTTTTAGATTTTATGCCCAGGTATTTTATTGTTTTTGTGCAACTACAAATGGGATTAGTTTCTTACTGTCACCTTATGCTGCTTCATTATTAGTGTACAGAAATGCAAAAGACTTCTGAACTCAACTTTATTGAGTTCGTTTACCAGTTCTTGTAGTTTTTTGGTAGAGTCATTAGGATTTTTCTATTTATAGTATCATGTCATCTGCAAATAGTGAAAGTTTTACTTCTTCTTTACTAATTTCAATGCCTTTTATTTCTTTTTGTTGTCTGATTGCTATGGTTAGGTCTTCCAGTACTAAATTGAACAAAAGTGATGAAACTGGACATTCTTGTCTTGTTCCTGATCTTAGGGGAAAAGCTCTCAGTTTTCCAATTGAGTATGATGTGTGCTCTGAGTTTTTTGTATAAGGCCTTTATTTTATTGAGGTATGCTCCCTCCAGATCTACTTTGTTGACAGTTTTTATCATGAATATATGATGTACTTTGTCGAATGCTTTTTCTGCATCTATTCAAATTATGTGGTTTTTATCTTTCTCTTATTGACATGATATATCATGTTGATTGATTTACACATACTGAACCACTCTTGTATCCATGAATAAATCCCACTTGATCATGTTTAATGATTTTTTTTCTTTTAATTTTTATTTATTTATGATAGTCACAGAGAGAGAGAGAGAGAGGCAGAGACACAGGCAGAGGGAGAAGCAGGCTCCATGCACCGGGAGCCTGATGTGGGATTCAATCCCGGGTCTCCAGGATCGCGCCCTGGGCCAAAGGCAGGCGCCAAACCGCTGCGCCACCCAGGGATCCCCTGATTTTTTTTAATGTATTGTTGGATTCCATTTGCTAGTTATTTTGTTGAGGATTTTTATGTTTATGTTCACCAGAGATATTGGTCTGTAGTTTTCTTTTTATCTGAGATCAGGGTAACGCTGGCCTCATAGAATGAATTTGGAAGTTTTCCTTCCTTTTCTATTTTTTGGAACAGTTTGAGAAGAATAGGTATTAACTATTCTTTAAATGTTTGGTAGAATTCACCTGTGAAGCTGTCTGGTTCTGGACTTTAGTTGTTAGGAGCATTTTGATTACTGATTCAATTTCTTTGTTGGTTATCAGTTTGTCCAAATTTTCTATTTCTTCCTGCTTTAGTTTTGGTAGGTTAAACGTTTCTAGGAATTAATCCATTTCTTCCCTTAGGTCTCTTGCTATAGTTTGGTACTATTCTTTCATTTAGGACATATTTTTCTGTCTTCTCATTTTGTCTAACTCTCTGTGTCTGTTTTCTGTATGTTAGAAAAGTCAGCTATGCTTCTTGTTCTTGATGGTAATGTCATTATGAAGAAAGGGTCCTAAAATGACCACCAGTGGAGTGTCCACTGTTCCTCGGGACCTGGCACTTCAGGAACTGTCTCCTATATGTATTGTGTGTGCTCTACTGTCGAGTCTTGGCCTCTTCTTCAATCTAGTTGTCTACAGTGACTCTGCCTGTTTTGGGCAGTGCTTGGTTCCTAGATGGGTGGGGCACATTTTAACAAAGTGAGCAGTGGTATGCTTGTGAAGTGAGACCTGCCACCGCTGTGTGATGAGGTTCTACAAAACATGCTGGTTTGGGAGACATGGTGCTGGAGAGGTTTGTGTATGTGTTCTAGAGGGTGGGGGCCTGCAGTGCCAGGACTGACACAGTGCCTGTGTCATTGGGAAGGGTGGATCTGCTGAAGCGTGAGGGTGTGGAGCTTGGTGCAAGTAAATTAGGTAGCAGAGCTCTGGTTCCTACAGGTGGCTGCTGTTTTTGTGGAGGGCAGAAGAGGGAAGTGGCACCTGCCGGCTCCTATGTTCATGGAGGAGTCTTCCTATGATCCCTTATCTTTGGGCTATACTCTGAAATGAGGAAATCACTCTCCTTCTTCTCCCTTCAGCACTTTCAAACGGCTGCTTTTATGCTGTATCTCTGATGACTATTTGTGGTGCTTTCTCTTTAAGGGTAGGACCTCAGCTTCCTAAAGCTTTCTGGGCTCTCTCAGAGCTGAGCTCACTGATTCTAGGCTTTAAATCCCACTGGATATAAGAACTCATGAAATTCAGTCTCTGTCACTTTCAAAGCCAAAAGTTATGGAGATTCATCCTCTCTGTTCCTGAGTTCCCCAGTGTGAAAGTTTGTTTTACACCCTTTCCACATCACCGGCTTCCTCCCCACTGTGGACGGTCAAGCAGCCTGTATCTGGACTCCTTGGAAGCCCATGGGAAGTTGCAGCCCCAACTGCCAGGGTGGGGCAGGAGGGAAAGCCACCTTTGCCATGAGAAGCTAAGTTTGGAAGAAATAGGGAAAGGAGACTGTTGGTCATGGCTGGTTCGTTGTCCTGGGGTCATTTGCAGTCTATTCTGTCTGTTTCACCACTGGCATTGGTGAGTAGCATCAGGGCTGTTTTATTCCCAAACCACACCTTTACTATTCCTACCTTCTGTGATGTGTCCTTTTCTCTACCTTTAGTCATGGGATTTATTCTGCCAATTTTTTAAATTGTTTTCTTGGTTATTTATGCTGATGTGAATGAGTGTTATCTAGTTCTATCTGTGGGACAAGTTAAGTTTAAGGTCCTCCTACTCTGCCATTTCCCAGCCTGTATCTTCTCTGTTTTTTTGTTGGAAATACTTTTTGCACATAGAGAAACAAAATTTTGCTTCTTTGGAAGGAAAGATGAGGAATGAAATAACTGGTAATTTGGCAACACCTGGGTTTTTGAGGGAGGCAACTCTCCAAAGTCTTGCAACAACATAATGGCAGTGAGATCAACCTGATAAACTTTTAAACTTCAGTTGATCACTATTAAAAAGTTTCATTATGAAGGAGTGTGGTTATAAGAGAATTCTAAGAAAAGGAGGGATGTTCTTTCCTGGACCATTAAAAAATATATAAACTTTTTTTAGAAAATTCAGTAAGTGTTTCCCTCGAAAGTAGAATACACTAACATATTTAAAATTGATTTGATTTTTCAATGTGTAACATCGATCAGGTGATAGATCAGTTATATCACAAATCTTCCTCTCAATGGAAAAATCCATGGGCTGCAAATTAATTCAACTATATTAAAAAGTAAAAGTACAATCAATAGTTCTTGAAATCTTATTCCCCAATGCTTCCTATCACTTCCTCCAAAATGCACTGACATCATAATACATTAAAGTAGAACTTATTTAGATAATCTGATAATTGGTAAAATTATCTTAAGAAGGATATGTTTATTAACTTAAGAAAATAGGTACTAATTATATCAGTATTTCAAAGAACAATAATATAAGAAGGAAAAAAGTATTTTGTAGTCAAATTAATTTGGGAAATGTGTTAAGAAAGTTTTTTTGTTTATTTAAAAAATTGGGGGGGGGGGTTAGAAGGATCGAGAATCTTAAGCAGGCTCCACACACAGTGCAGAGCCCAATGTGGACCCGGATCTCCCAACCCTGAGATCACGACCTGAGACAAAATCAAAAGTCAGATGCTTAACTAATTGAGCCACCCAGATGCCCATAAAAATTTCTTTAAAAAGTCAAAATAATTTTAAAAAATTTCTTTCATTCAAAATTTCTCTAGGCCTTTCACATACCAAAAGTGCCTTATGAATCTCCAAGCAGGGGATACACAATACTTTGTAAACATATTTCACCACAAATTCTTTTTCCATAGAATATCTGCCAAGATTCTAGAGAATAGGGAACAATTTAGGAAATAGAGAATCAAAAAAAAGAAAAAGTATTCCTCTTTACCAGACCATTTCTTCTGCTAGGTTTCACAAATGATAACTAGCTATTAACGACACTGTAGAAATTATTTTAAAGATTACGTGGGTGGGGAATTAATGCACTTTTATTTAACATGTAATAATGGAAGGCTTACTGTAGTAAAGGCTACTACTATCTGCTGCAGCCAAAAAAGAATGATAATAAAAAAGAAAGCAGATGATTAATTGCAATGTCTGCTCACAAGGGGGTTACAAGGTAGGAAGTGGCAGGGACAATGCCTACAGTATAAAATGAGGCAGAATTTGAGAAGTTACTTACATGTGCTGTATAACCATGCTACGTATACACAGTGCTTTGTACTTCTCACATATTATGTCATAATCTTAACACTTTATGAGGTGGTTACAGTATAATTGTCCCCATTTAATAAATGAAGACTACGAGAAGTGCCGGACAGGTATGAAGTTTCACATGTCCAAATCGATGAGAGAGAGGATGAGGGAGAATAAAAGGTGAGGAGAGACAGACCAGGGTTCAGTCTGTAAAGAGAACCTCATAGGTTGTGCATCTCAGGCACTGTGTCCCTCCACTCAGAACTAAGACGTGCTTTCGAGATTGCCATTGGTCAAATGTGAGAACTAACCTGTGTGCAGGAAAGGAAGAGCAGGAACACTGCTCCACAGCTGCTTTGTCTGAGCAGCCATGTGCTGCTCATCCTACAGGTGATAAAAGTGAAAATAATGTATATAGACACTTTGCCAATGACAGTCTTTGCAGTGAAGGAAGAGGAAGCCATTGTCCTCAGCAAAAGCTAGACGGACTTAAATGTTGGATCTGTTCAGTGGTATTTAGGTTTTATAGCCATGCACTCATAACTTTTTTAAAAACACTCATTATGGAGATTCCAGCAAGGCTGGGGAGAATGAACAGCTTTGTGGCTGAAATTCTCCATCCCTGACTGCTTTGTTACCATAAAACTACTGTTTAATTACATTTTGATAAATACCAGTTTCTTAGGAATCAAAAATTTCATGTCATAAAAGAACAGACCTTACTCAATAAATAAATCATAAAAGAATAAACAAGGGACATGATGTTCTAGCTTAAGACATAAAAGATCTTGGGATTATTAGCTATATCCACAGAGAGGAGGCTATGAAAGGCCAGTATACAAAGATAAAATGAAGTAAATATTTGTCCTTAATAGTCATTAGGTGGATAACAACTCTGAATAATTTTATGGTGTTTTAAAGATTAAAAAACATACTTGCATGAATTTCTGATTTGATCTCAGACCAATCCTGTGTCAGCAAAATATGGCACAAATGGACATTTCCCACATATTCTATCTAGGTTGATGTGTAAGGAGATGATACTTTTAATAAAGTTTCAGAGGATAACAAGCCTTGAGGGGGCAGTGAGGTTTCTATAGGGAATGACTATCCTTGAATTAAACTAGACAGTCCAAGGATTATTTTTTTGACCAAAGTAAGTTCATAGGCCTCATCTTTTTGTTTATGGAAAGAAACTACCAGTCTTTTCCTTGCATATCCTGACATAGAGCTATGTAGTTGGCAGAGAGTTAAGTGTTCCAGATGAATTATTTATCATTATTAAATGAGAGTTAGAGGGTATTATTTGGCTTCATTGATTAGGAAAGTGAGGTTCTGAAAGTTTAAATATTTGCTCAAGGCCAAACATATAATAAGTGGTTTGTGTCTACTACCAGAAAGAATGCCATTACTGTTTAAAAAACAAACAACCTAAAGCTTCTCAAAACAGTGATTTAATTTTTCCAATCAGAAAAATAATTGAACATTTTATGAATGATTAGTAACTCCTTTTATGCCTAGAAATATTTAAAGTCTATTTTATCTGAAATAATTTTGCTTTGGTTAGAATTTCTCTGCCATGTTCCTTACTTTCTTTACTTTCAGCCTTTCTTTATCTCTCTGTTTTGAGTGAGTCTCTTGAAAACTGCCTATTGCTCTGCTTTATTTTCTTATTCCAGGCTGATAGCCTTTTCCTTTGAACTGAAGAACCAAGTTCAGTTATGGTGAGGTTACTTACCACAACTTCACCTTGTCCTGTTTATCTGTCCTTGTTTCTTTGCTTCCCCTTTCTTTCCCTACTTTTTAATTAAATGTTAGTCTCTGCTTTTAGTTTTCTGTAAGTAAATTATGATGTTTCACATTGTGAATTTATTTTTATTATATTGCTTGGAATTTATTGGTATCTCTGAATTTGAGCTATCTTTCTTCAAATATGATACAGCTATACTATACTCTTTCTTTCCTTTCCTATGGAGGGCTAGTATAAAGAAAAGCAGGAACTTTCCCTATATCCACTGTATTTCTTCAACCTTTCTTTTTTTCCATATCTTTGTCTTCTTTACCACATTCTGGATAATTATTTCAGTTCAATGTGACCACTAACTGATTCTCTCTATGGCTGTGCTAACCTGCGAGGTTATGACACTGTTTATTTGGAGAACCTCTATGGGCCCATTTACCACAGTGCCTTGAGAAGTTTGATTGTCCTTTGTCTCTTAATCATTATTCTAATGCTCTGTTTTATTCCTTTATATACAAGAAAAAAATTGTTTTATACGTTTTGAATATATTATTTCTACTAACATGTACTTATGGTGTTTTATTTCTTCATTTTTAAAAACTGAGTTCATATTCCTTGGTGTCTTATAGAGAGGAATCCTTTGGGGATTAAAATATATCCCCCAAGAGAGGATTTTCACTTTCCTCTTCCAGACAACAGGAGGATGCCATGAATCTGGAATCACTCTAAACTAAATTTTTGTCTCTGGGCTTATTGAGCCATATACATATTAGGATTTCACTGTTCCAAAAAAAAAAAAAAAAAGTGATTTCACTGTTCCAATCCAAGTGGTTACTAGATGTCAGGGGAGAATTCTTGCTGTAATTCTTCTCAGAGCCAAGGACAAAATAAGGTAATTGTCCCTACTATCTTTTCCTGCATAGGAGGATATTTAATCTTTATTTGATCCGCTGAGGATGGTGCACATGAGGAGTTTAGGCCATTTCCAGGGGGCTCTGATCCCCCCTCAGGGTCCAGGCCTTATATCTTGTCCACCATGCATACAGCCCATTGAAACCAGCTCTAAACCTTTGGGGATAGACATTTGTTGGTAAGAGCAATTATGAACTTGAACACTCCCTTCACTTACTAGCTTGGATAGAAACTTCTTATGGTTTATGATACAAAGCAACATCATTTATTCATGTTCTAACATCTCAAACATGCATTAACAACTCTGTGTGTATGTGTGTGTGTGTGTGTGTGTGTGTGTGTGTGTTAGGGAACATTTTTAGATTTTTTTTTGTACCATTTTGCATTTTGTATCATAGTAACATTATTATCTAGTATGTTATATATATTTTTCACTCTTAAGTACACAGACATACACACACGTAGATGAGTCCTCACTATATTAAACTTAGTTCCTATAGAAAATTAAGGAGAAGTTTTTTGCCTTTTTATTTTATGTGTTGGCTAATGTCAGCTTGATCCAGCAATATGCAACTTGAAACTTTTATTCATTTGCAAAAAAACAGTTCAAATAATATCAAAGAAAACCTACCAAACAGTTCAACTGTTCAAACAATGGTTCTTAACTAGAAACATGAACTTAAGCTGACCAAACCATTACTGAATTTTCAAGGATAATATCTAGCCATATTTTACACCCCACTCCAACATATAGTTAAACAGAGCTATAACCCTTATTGAAATAAAATTACCTCTGAAAGCTTTTAGAGTAATATAGTCAAACACTCTTTAAAATTGAATTTAGATCTTTAGTTTAGACTCTTACTACAATCAGCCTTTCCAACAGAATGCTATTTTATGAATTGTATTTAATTTAAACTGTTGTTTATTTACCTGCTGAAAGCCAGGTGTAGAGGAGGCTTTTATTTTAAATCCTGGCTAATTTTAGCTTCTCTAAACTTTCACTATATTTTGGTTTTTCTACTTCTTTTCCATTAGTTTAGAGAGCTCAATTCAATTAAGAAATAGACCATGGCTTCTTCCATATTATGCATCTTGTCTTCACAGCCAATAAAAAAAAAAAGAGAGAGAAGGGGTAGAGGAAAAAACAGAAAAAGTGGGACAAATAAGCAAAATAATATTGTAGAATGTAATTCAGTGTAAATAGACCAAAATCTTTGGTTTCAATGGAAAAGACTGGCAGGCCAGAATAAGAAAATAATGTAATAGGTCTTTTCAAGAGATTCAAAAGATACTGTGTCTTATATAAGGATAGAAGGAATTTAAAAGTTGAGGAGTAAAGATACAGAAGGGATATTCTGCAAAAAACAAAATAGTTGTAGTTATATTGATTTCAGATGAAACAGACTTTAAGAAAAAACATTACTATAGACATACTGTTACTAATTACTTATAACCCAGCTGGCTGTGCTTTCAGATTTTCCTTTGTAATCAAAGACAGATGACTATGAGGAGAGAGACTCTATTCTACTTTCTTCTCTCCTGCTTAGCATGCTGAGCACGTCTCTCTTCCCTGGCAACACATGTGGCAAAATGTGACTTTGAAGAGAATGAAAAGCCCTTCACTAGGCTGTGACTAAGATGATGTGGTTTGTTTCTATTTAAAGCGTGGTTCTCAGACCAATAGCATCAATTTTACCTGAGAACTTTACAAACAGAATCTGAGGCCTAACTTCAGTCTTAGTAAATCAGAATCTGTTTTTTATTTTTTACTGAGACTTCTGGGTGATTCATATGCCCATTAAAGTCTGAAAAGCACTGCTCTAGTGCATCTTTCCAGAGAACTCCATAATGTCAATAGTGAAGTGGGATTTTCCTTTTCTTTTCCTCTGGTATTCTGTGACCATTGTATTCTTTGAGAGTTTTTAGTTAGTGATTTCAAGATCTGGAGAATAATGTCTACTACCTGAATATGAGTACTCCCCCAAATTGTATGATCAACAAGGAATACAAACAAAATCACACATGATCCATGCCTTCAGTATTACTAGGAGACAGGCACTATCTGTTGTAGAAAAAAAAAATATCACTAAATACCAATAGAAAAAAAAGTGGTTGAAATGGAAGACAGGCAACTAATGTCCAAATTATATACAACTGTAGTCTCTAAAAACAAAACCAAACCAGGAATACCATCAACAAAATCTCAACCTATTAAGTTGAATAGGCTTTGGGAATTAAATATTAGTATATTTTGCAAGTATATGGGTTTCAATACTCTGCCTTACCTTCCCTGCCATCCTTTTCTCCTTCCCTAGGTGAACCCCAAAATGCTGATTTCAGTTGTGGCAACATTTACCCAACTGCAACATTTTTCAGATAGAATGAAATAATCACTATCTTGCTATAAGTTTCTGTCTTCTAGATTCAATGCTTACTAATCAGTTGATTAGAGGTTCCCAATAAAAAAGAGGAAAATTATATAATTAATAAGTAAAACTGACAGAAGAAATGGATATAAAAGACAAAATATCACACATGGAAGTGCTTTGGAAACAATAAAACCCTAGAAGAATAAAACATAACCATTACAGTCATTGTTAGTTATTTTGGTTAGGTATAATTCAGAGAGGCAAATAAAGTATGAAAAAGGCACACTGTGTCAAAGAACTCCTGGAAAACCTTCCTTTTCAGGCTAAAAGAGTTCAGGGCCATCCTTCATATAACAATTCTACTTTCATCTGAGACAAGGATGAATGTCATGAACTGTTTCTCTGGAGAGGATGGTGTCTCAGTTTTAGACCATTTCACTCCCAGGAGACAATCATATCAGTAAAAATACCAAGAAGTGTGGAGGGAGTTAAAAAGCCTGAGATAGTCTTCAAAATCTTTCCATCTTGCTCTAATGGTCCTCAAATGTTAGTGGGCAAGATAATTTTCTAGAAAGTTTGTTAAACACAGAGTGCTGGGCCTCACTCCCAGATTTTCTGAGTCAGTGAGTCTGGGCTGAGGTCTGAGAATTTGTGTTTCTAACAACATCCCATGTTGTATTTATGTTGCTGGTAAAGAAGAAAAGAAGGGTGGGGAGTGAGCCAGTACAGGTGGTGATTTTGAATATGTTGATCAGGGTAACCCCTTAACATTTAAGTTAAGACTTCGTGGAAGTTGTAGGTGGTGGTCCACATTGTTTGGACTTTTTTTTTTTTTTTAGATTTATGTATTTATTCATGAGAGACATAGAGAGAGAGACAGAGACACAGTCAGAGGGAGAAGCAGGCTTCCCGTAGGGAGCCCAATGTGGGACTCGATTTCAGATCCCGGGATCATGCCCTGAGCCAGAGGCAGATGGTAAACTGCTGGGCCACCCAGATGTCCTTGTTTAGACTTTTTTTAAAGAATTTTTTAAGAAGATTTATTTATGTGTTTGAGAGAGAGAGCACGAGTAAGAGAGAAAGAGAGACAGCATATGAGTGCAGAGCAGAGGGAGAGAGAAAAGAAGATTCCCAAGAGTAGGGAGCCTGACACAGGACCCAAGACCCCAAGACCATGAACTGAGCCGAAGGCAGATGCTGAACCCACTGAGCCACCCAGTTGCTCCTTGTTTGGACTTTAGGAACAACTTAAGGAAAGAAACTTTACTAGCAAAGGATTAAGAAATCTCTGTAATTAATGTGTGATTATTACTTAATGCAATCTCCTGCATAAATAAAAGCAATACTACTTTAAAAATCACTTTGCTATTTGTTTCTTAAAATTCTGAGTTATTCAGTGGAGACCTTACAAATGGAAGTCACTAATTAATTTAGGGTCTGCAAAGAAAAAAACCCTTTGATATGGAATTCCATATTGTTAAAATTTATGACTTGATACACCTATGCATAAAGGAGGCAGTTCTAGTCCAAGGAAGTTAAGGAGGGATTTTTAAGATTCATAACAAAGGAAGAACTTCTGGTCACTTTCTCTCACCTGACAATCTCTGAGTCAAACCAAACCAATAAACAAATAACAATTCCAAAATAGAACAACTGCTGTTTGAGAAGATGTGTGATATTAGAGAAAGTAGGCAGAACAAAAAGAGCAGTTAGCTCTCAAAGGCTAGAGAATCATGCATGCCTACCTTACTCCCTAGAAAGTGCTCACTTTCTCAGCTTGTTTTGAGATTTCAGCTGCCTGGTCTTCCAGCTACAGGTTCCTCTTGGCTCTATCCATGAACCAGGTTTTACTTGAGTTCAGGATAAGCTATTCTCTCACTCAGCACCGAAGCATCCTTATTGTTTTCCTACTAGCTTTGCACTAACATTTTCTTGACATATTATGTGGCTGAGCCAGTCTTTATGACTTCAGGACTACCTCAGTTTTTGTAGGTTTGTTTGTGGGTTTGGGTGGTCCACTCGGCTTTTGCAGTCCTGATGGCAGGGTTTCTACATGTGAATGGCAGCCCAGAGGTTGGGACTTACAACCTACTGAGAGACCAGCTTAATTCTTGTTTGTGTACCTTTGCAAATATCCAAAGAACTGGGCATCCTCATTACTGCATTCCATACTCTAGTCAGAACATCAGCTTATTAGATCTCTTGCAAGACAGGTACTGGAATATCACCTACTATACAAAACAAAATCTAAGCTTAGGGATAAGAAGATGAGAAATAATAATGCTTTAATAAAAAGCAATACTAAAATATTAGGTATATTGGAAGAACATGATGTGTAGCCATGACTGTACAGAGACTGTACAGAGCCACCTTTGTCAGGCAGAACAACGTGTCCTTTCTGGTAGGCTCTAGACTGGACTAAAGACACCAAGGCAGACCATGTGCTAGAAACTTGCCCCTGCCCAGAGGGTAAGGCCTAGCTTTGAGAAAAGGCAAAAGAGAGCTGAGAATGAGGATGGTGGTAAAAATTCACATTTCCAAGAGACAGACACTTTACATCATTTTACTGAATGATCACAAAGTCTTACAAGGTAAAATTATGCCAGGCACCGTGCATTCATCAAAGCAATATTAGAAGGAAGCTTCTTGTAAAATAATAAGAAATAGTTATATTGCTCTCTGCCCCTGGTTCCTGACACACAGCTCCTAAGACTTTTGTAATTTTCTGAGTGGTAGATGCATCTGACACAGAATTCAGATCCAAAGTCTTTGAAATTTCCTGGGTGATGGGAACTTTTTTGTTCTAATGAGGTAACTCCTGGAAGGATCATGGATAGGGGCTGCTCACCAGAAACACCAAGCCAGGGGTGCCTGAGTGGCTCAATCGGTTAAGCATCTGACTCTTCACTTTGGCTCAGGTCATGATCTCAGGGTAGTGGGATGGAGTCCTTCATTGTGCTCTATGGGAAGTCTGCTTGAGATTTTCTAGCGCCACCCCCCCCACCGTGCACTCGTTCGCTTTCTTGCTCTTTCTCTCCAAAATAAATAAATCTGAAAGAAAGAAAGAAAGAAAGAAAGAAAGAAAGAAAGAAAGAAAGAAAGAAAGAAAAAAGAAAGAGAAAAAAAAGAAAGAAAGAAAGAGAAAGAAAAAGAAAGAAAAAGAAAAAAAAGAAAGAAAGAAAGAGAAAGAAAAAGAAGAAAGAAAGAAAGAAAGAAAGAAAGAAAGAAAGAAAAAGAAAGAAAGAAAGAAAGAAAGAAAGAAAGAAAGAAAGAAAGAAAGAAAGAAAGAAAGAAAGAAAGAAAGAAAGAAACAGACATCCAGACAGACTAGGCTATTACTAAAAGCTTGGGACGTTTAACTCTATCCTCTATTTTCTGGAGAGGGAAGAGGAGCTGGAAAGGAAATTAATAATCAATCATGCCTTTGTGATGAAACTTCCATAAAAACCCCAAAGTTCAGAGAACTTCCAGGTTAGTGAACACATCTATAGGCCAGATGGGTGATGCATCACAACTCCATGGTGACAGAAGCTCCTGCACTCAAGACCCTTCTAGATCTTGTCCTATGTATCTCTTCATCTGGCTGTTCATGTTGATCTATATCTTTTATCATATTCCTTACTACATAGTAAATCCATAAAATATCTCTGAGTTTCATAAGCTGTTCGAGCAAATGACTGAATCCAAGGAGGAAGTTGCGGGAATTTTTTATTTGTAGCCAATTTGGACAGGAATTGTGGGTCAATTGAGGACCTGCGATTGGCATTTGAAACAGGGGTGGACAGTCTTTTGGGACCGAGCCCTTCACCTGTGGGGTCTGCACTAACTCTGGTTAGTGTTAGAACTGAACTGAATTGTAAGACATCCAGCTGGTATTGAAGAAGTTGTTGGTGTGCGAAAAACCACACCCCACATCTGGTGTCAGAAGAATTGCATGTGAGAGTAAAAGCAAAAGGGAGGTTTTCCTGTAGCACTATTATTACCTATATTGAAGCAGACCACCCCCCCCAAAAAAAAGATGATGCTCAGAGAGACCTGCTACTTGTCCCTAGTCATGGGACCTGTAATGTGGGATGTGACCCAAATGAAAAAACTTGAAATCCTTCTTTGAACTCCTTCTTCTCCCGACCCTCCCTTTTCATCCTCCTGCCCTCTGCCCAGTAGTCATGACTTTCTTGTCACATGCCTCCTAAAACCCTCAAATCTCTACCTGCTTTTCCTTATTATTATTACCATGGAATCGATCTTTTCTCATCACCTTCTTGAATATTAAATTGCCAACTAGCTAGTGTCCTGGCCCCATGCAGTGCCTCATGTTGCTCTCTGGCTCCATGATAAAACTATGAAAATGAGAATCTAATGATTTTGCTTCTATGCTTAAAGTTCTTTCAGGATGCTCCACTGTCTTCACAACAAAAGCCAAGCTCCTTTGAATGGCAAATCCAGGTCCTTCATGGAGTGGCCCCTGCCCTCATTTCTCCTTATGCCCCAGCTCTTTAGTGTGTGTATGTGTAGAAGCATATGCATGTACACAATGCATGTACCTGTACATGTGTGCATACACACAAACATGCATACAAAGATTTTTCAGCCAGAATACTTGCAGGTGATGTCTCAATGAACAACCCGCTTCCATGGCTCAATATGCTGCTATGCTCTTTGTTCTAGCTAAAAAGCCTCTTCACCTGTTCCAGTAGCACTTGTCAAAATTAAACCCCAAGGGAAAATTAAACTTTACATGAATTACCTACACAGGAAGACACTTTCTCTTCTCTTTTCCCTCTGAATTCAGGGCATTTATCTATAAGTCTTACCACAATGCTATGATTAATTTCTTCATTAAAGTCTGCTTCTGCTTTTTCCCCTCTGGACTCTAGGTTCCTCAAAGTCATAGCTATGCGCTAATTATTTTCATATTCTCAGTAATTGTGACTGATTCTAGTGCACAGTAAGTGTTCAATAAGTATTTGAAGAATAGATCAATGGAGAAATGGACAGATGGATGAATGAGAGGCAGGATAACAGTTAGGTATAATTTGGGGGCAAAGCAGGCCTTATATTTGGGACCCAGCTCTTCCATATGACTTTGGATAAGTCACTTAACCCTTTTAAATCCTGTAATATGCAAAATCTGTACAACTGGGGAAATTGTACTACCTAACTCATAGGGAAATGACAAATACTAAATGAAATAATACATATATATATAACACAATTGTGGAATGTAGAAAGTGTTAAGTGCTAAGTGTTTTTATTATGAATAGGAATAACTTAGTTCCAGTGACAAATATATTACACACATACGGACTGAACAAAAATTATTAGAGAGAGAAAGAGAGAGAGGCCTCTGGAAGAAGAGGAATCCAAATTTTTCTTTAGAAAGAGAAAGGAAGACTAGTTGGAGAATAGATGAAATCTGGAAAAGTCTTCTGAGGCTTTGCAGTTTCGGTATATCACCTGATATCAATGTTTGAAGCCATTTTTAAGCAGACCATTGGAACTGAGAATGGGTTGAGGCATTGCTTCTATTGTCGAAATAACTAAGATTATCCTTTGGTGGTAAACCATGTCAAAGAGGAATAATTATGAATTTTATCATAAATAATATTCTTTTCCCTAAAGAATTCTAAGATTAAGCATTCCAGGGAACTTGATCTTCATGAAAACCAAATAAAGATATGCAACATTTTATTCCTACATTTTCACAATATTTTTAGACATATTATGATTAAACTTCCAGAGCCACCAGATCATGTTTTGCTGGGCTAATTGCTAAAATGGTGGCAAGTCATTTGCGAACAAAATTTTGCCAAATGTCTTCAACCACTTTTCATCTCCAAGCTGTATTCACAAGGATAAGAATATTTATAGCTACTCTCTAGTTTAAATACATTATAAACCTAAATGCTTCAAAGTTATTAACAGCAACATCAGCTAATAAATGAGCAAAAAACTTAAGTTTCATTATCTCTACTTATTTCCTCTAACCTATGAATCAAAAACATTTATTTTGCATTAAGTATACATTCATTTTCTTCTTTTCAATCACCTCTTTCTGACAATGATCACACCTATTCATGCTCCAAAAATTTTCATGATGCAATCTTCAAATACATCTTGATGAGAATGGATGTGCCTGGCTTTGGCAATAGGTCAAATGCAAGATCACAAATGTGAGAATATGATTAATGAACATTATTATATTTTAGAACAATGTTTCCCAGCAGGGAACTTTTTTTTTTTTAATGGCGCTCTATTAAAACACACACATTTCAAGAACTGGTCAGTTCTCTTCTTCATGAATATTTTTCCCCTAAATAACATACACTCTTTTCCCTGTTTCATTATCCAGTAAATGTCTCTTGATAACCAGATGCCTGAGATTATAGGGACAATATGTTGACTAGAGATCCTCCCCCTCAATCCAATAACCACCATTCATTTACCAGCTTATATTAACCAGAGTAGAGTGAGTCTCACTTTAAGAAGGTCAGCTATACTATGCTTATTTAAACATCACTGTATAATACAGGGTAAATAAGTTTCTTCTTAAACCATATTTTAATTCTTAAAACATTTCTCACTAACAATCTGTATTCAGCGAGTCAGTAAAACAAGCAGAAAAATGAGGAAAAATCTCAATATAAATAGGTTATTACACTGTGAATGAGAGCAACAAATACTAATGATCTGATTAAATTTTCAGCTTTCCAGAAATTTTTGCATGTCATGAAATGACATATTCTTTGACCTAAAGTTATCCTCAGCAATGAATACAAGATAGTATATTTAAGAGTCTCTCATGAGAGACTAAATGAGAATATTTAAAACCATGAATAATCCAAAAATAGCTTAAATCAGGTCTAGACAGACACAAATACCTGCCCACTTATAATTATTGACTGATTCTTTATACAACTGTCTCTTCTATCATAGTATTCTCTACATGGGCATTACTTACATGCCCAGAGTTGTTGCTCCTATCCTCATGCTCTTCCCTAGACCAATTTAACACCCTTTAGGCAATGCAAATAGAATTGTATTATTCTTTCTCTGTTCTACCAGCACCTCCTAAATTCTACTCCCAAACTAGACATTATATGGGCAATGGGAGGATGCAAATGCTTAATATTCTATAACCTAAATAAACCAATCATATTTCATACAGAATTTTTATATAAATATATTCAGATCCAGAAACCTTTCATTAGCATGCTTCCATTTGGTAGTTTGGAAAGTTGCAATTCATAATGATGTTAAGTGGTCACCAAAGCAGTGCTTCACATCAGCATCTAGCAATAATTTAGAAATATTAAATAAATAGTTCTTCCCCAAATATTATTAAGGGCAGGTTGACAAAAGTATCCTGATAGGAGTTATCTTCTAAGAACAATGAACAAGCCATTTCCTAAAGGTGTTTGAAAACATGCAAGTCTAGTTAATGCTATTTGCAATTTTAAATGAATAATAACACTTGCAGCTAGAATGAAGTATTGTTATGTGTCAAGCGCAGTTCTAAATATTTTTGTGTTTATTAATTTATTTAATCTTCATAACACCCCTGAGTGGTAGCTCTTATTATCTGTCCTTTTCTTTATAGGTAGAAACTGAAGCAAAGAGGATTAGGTGACCCAAGTCACAAAGTACAGCTGGTAAGGCAGTCTGCTTCATAGTCTGTACTTTTATCACAACATGGTGTATGTGGCATCAATGGATGACTTTTATTCTATTAGGCCACAGATGGCCCCCAAAAAACAAAACAAACAAAAAAATTACCCTAAGGATTAAACACTGACAAAGGACTGTCACACAGTATCGGTATCTCTGTTAAGTATCAGAATGAATCACATCCCTATCAGAAAAGTAGCCTATGAGCAAGAAGGATACATGTAAGAACACATAGCTAAGGAAACCTAGAGAAATAGTTGGAAAAATATTACCAATGGGTAATCTGAGAAGCTGTGATTCCCCTCTTCAAGCAAAGTTATCAGGGGGAAGAGTAAGCCTAAGAGGCAGAAGAGCAGGCATCACTGGCCTCTGCAAACAGCAGCTGGGGACAAAAAATACTGAGAGACGTGTGTCAATCTCTTCAGGCTCCTCCATGCTCCCTGCCATAAAAAGTAATATATGCATGGAATGCTGTCCAGGCTTTGTATGTCCCTCAGGAGGGTCCCCATGAAGGGACTAGAAGATTGTTTCTAGAGATTAAATCTGGATTAATATCAATACAATGAGCAGATAATTCAGATTCTGTACTTATGTTCTTTATCAGAGTTAAGTAAATATCATCAAGGCTAAGTATTAGGGAAAAAATTATTCTAGAAAGTGAAGTTCAGTGGATACTTGAACAAACTGCCAAGCCAGTCAAAGAATGAGTCATTTAACACAATGATTGGTTTTGATGAAATATGTATAAACCAAGCTCTAGTTCTTTAAGTTGGTGACCTTCCTTTTCTATATCACATACCAATCGATTCCTTCTTCAGCTTGTTGTATACTAGATAGTAAATAGAGTCAGACATTCATGAAGTAAACTGCTTCAAGTAGTGAGCGATCCAAGCTTCTCAGTATCCATCAGCTTTTAGGGAAAAGAATGCCTAATAAAAATCTACTACTTCCTTATTTTCTGGGAAGATGAAGGTATATTTATTTCTTCAATCCATAAATATACTTGTGGCATCTAAGAGAAGAAAAGGTCTACCCGTATAAGAAATGGTCAAGAGATTTCACTTCCCATAATTATAAAGATAGTAAAGAGGAATATATAGAAATTACTAAAATCATATCTAACATATGGTTATTTGAAAACCATTTATTACAATATGAATGAATCCTTGCATTCAAAGTCTAAAAAACAGGAAACCAGGTGAGGGATCAACCACAACATACCTGTATCTGTTGATACAGAATCAAGCAAAAAGAAGCACAATCAGACACCAATGCAATTAAGTTACAGTCTGCACTCTGCAAATATTCCTAGTCATGGCTGGACTGTCCTGCAGGCAAGTCTTTTTGCTCTGACCCAGCTGTGAGGAGCTGGAGACATTATGGTGCAGGAGATGCCCTACTTAATTAAGTCAGGGTATTCTAGCTTTTTCACAAAACTTTACAAAGAAAATATTTTGGTATTGCCTTCCCAAATCTCTCCCATTACTACACCCATCCCCTTCTCAATACCCAGAGAATTCCTAGTTCTTACTTGGGATACTTTCTTGATTGAATAACAGGCAGAATCTCAGAGTCTTGATTAGATGGAGGAAGTAGTAAATCCCGAAACCTTTCTGTCAAAAGAAAAATAAACATCAGGTTATGAAAAAATAAAGGTAATGAAAATAATTTCAAAATGAAATTATTACCTATTGTTTTAATTTTTCAACTATTTTGATTGTACATCTGTTATTAGAAATGTGCCCATCATTTTGTATAGTACTAAAATATGTCTATTTCATTTTAATGACTATATCTTTTTAAGATTAAGATATTGCAACAACTGCCAATGCAAAAATAAAAAGTATTATTAGGGATGCCTGGGTGGCTCAGCTATGGAGCGTCTGCCTTTGGCTCCGTGCATGATCCCTGGGTCCTGATGCGTGATCCCACATTAGGCTCCCCGCAGAAAGCCTGCTTCTCCCTCTGCCTATGTCTCTACCTCTCTCTCTCTCTCTCTCTCTCTCTCCCTCTGTGTCTCTCACGAATAAATAAATAAAATGTTTTTAAAAAGTATTCATTAGTATAGACTAGTAAAATCTTATAATTGAAAGATTAGAGGAAATACTTATGACCAATAAATATACCTAAAAGATGCACAATCTCATTAGTATCTTGAGAAGTGCAAATCCAAGCCACATACCGTTAGCATTCATATTACGTGGCATTTGATTGACAGAAATGAATCCCATAGGATCAAGTATTAAAGAGGATGTGGATCAATGTAAGCTCTCATATAGGCAATACAAGTTGGTACAATAGTTTTAGAAAACAATTTGCGATTATGTTCTAAGTTTAATCTCTGTATACCTACGAGCCAATATTTCCATTCCCAGGTATACACTCTGCAGAAACTTTCACATAATGTCTTAGGCAGCCAGTAAAAGAATATTCATAACAGCACTGTCCGTTACAACATAAAGAGAAATCACAATTGCCCATCAACAGGAGAATGGACAATTTGCAACACATACACACAAAGGAATATTAATTGAAGTGAAACTGAATTTGAAAAAAAAGAAACTAAATTCAGTTACAAATAAAAATATAGTAAAATGGTGAGTGGAAAAAAATACTAGTAGATTACATACAGAAAAATGGCATTTGTTAGTTTAAAAACAACTAAGTAATGTATTGTTTAGAAATGTTACATACAAAACAAAGGTAACCAATGAAAAAAAGAATTACTATACACAATCCAGGATAATGGTTATCTTTTAAAAGAGGTAAGAAGATGAAATAGGAGAAAAGCAACAGGTAGGTCATAATTGTTATTTCATATCTATATAAAACATAGATATGTATATAAAATATATCTATAGCATCATAAAGGAGTAAATGAATGAATGTGGACCAGAGATCATTCAATGATGACATTAGCCCACAAACCAAAGCTTTGACTAATAAAAATTCCATGCTTATGAAATTCATAATGAAAGAAGGACGGAAAGGAAGAGGAAGAGAAGAAGGGAGAGAAGAAGGTAGGGAAGGAGAGAGGGGAGAGAGAAAGGAAATGTGGGGCTAAGGGAGAATAAGAATGTGGAGGAAGGAAGAATTCTCAGTTCTACTTTAGAAATAGTTGTATTGCATAACAGAGTGGTCTATCACTCTGATGCTGATCCCATATTTCCAGAACTAGGTACTACATTTTTATTGTTACATATGATTGTGTATCCACCTATTCTTGTCCTTCTAGTAGATGGGTATTGCAACACCAGGATATAGAACATTATCTGACACCTATTAAAATGCTAGATAAATATTAGTTGAAATGATATTTCCATTTTTACTGCATAAAGAAAATTGTAAAGGTTAATCATAACACCTTCCAGAAAAGCCCAACTGGTCATCTATCAACCATGAAAAGCAAGGGTACTGAAGCTCCAGCCTTGAGAGGGTCACATGGTCAGGCTGAGAGACAGGGAGCAAAGCCAAAACTCCAAGCTGCAGTAAATCGATTCATCAAGAACTGAAGATGGATAATTTTCACAAAATACTTGTCGGCAGTTGATGACAATTGCCACTTCCCAGTTACTGAACAGCCAGATGTTAAACATTTGTGAACACAGTTGTTACAAAGTATGCTGAGAAGCAGGATGGGGATTTATCCTTATATTTATTAAAATGTACTGAATCAGATATTTAGCTGACTCTGCTGCTTGTTACCACCACTCGGACGTTCTTATAGTACACGCAGGAAGTAGCTAAGAAAATCCTAAGAGAGCTGGTTGTACTCTAAGCCCATAGATCTAAGAAAGCATAATTTATTTTTCTCCTTCAAGTACACTTACTCATTGAATTCCTATTTTTAAAAATTAAATTATACTGACTGATATACTATGCTATTTTTAATGAGCAGAATGAATGCTTATTTCGATGAAATGACTTGTAAATTCTTCCAATATGACCCTTGTCTTTCAGTCCATTTCTCAATTTAGGTAGCATTTCATTAATGGAGTGATTTGTAGTGTTTCTCCTTTTCCTTTTCCCCCCTCCACTTATGACTTTCCAACAAATCTTGAAAAATAGAGCCCAAACCCAACAGCAAACATGAACTTTATATATCAAGTAAAGAAAGAACTGTTCAATCAAACAACTATATTGAATATAATATATTGCTGGGTGCTAAAAATACAAGTTAAAGTTTTATTGGAGTAATTCTCAAACTGATTTAAAATGCAAAGAAAAATCAGAATTCTTAATGCAAACAACCATAAATGGAGGTTCTTCCCTGTTTATATAATCATAAAAAAATGTGATTGTAAATCTGAAAGATAATCTCTGGAGATAATATTATATTGATAGGCTTTAACACACACACACACACACACACACACACACACACACACAGAGCAAACGTAGCATATAAGATATTATTTGCAAAGCTACCCAACTATGAAATCTATAATGAATATTCTTACACTTGATGCATCTTTTAATCTGAATATCATAAATGCAAGCAACACTAAACAAACATTAAAATCCTTCAGTAGCTATCATGAGTGTCAAGAAAAAAAAAGCACAAACAGAAAATGTCCTTTTAAAATGTTTATTTTTATCATTAATTTCATAAGTTTCTAAATATGCACAATTAACTCTATCCCATAAAGGTAGGATGATTGTTTACTTTATGAGAATAAAAATAAATGATAAAAATTATCCTTAGAAAAACCCAAGTAAATGAAAAGTTGTTTATAATTCTTACATTGGTCCTTTTAAGTCTCCCAGATTTCTGCCTATCAACGAATTAATAAACATCCTATTGTTTATCTGATGTTGGGAAAAAGACCAAAATAAACTGGTGTTTCTTAAGTAGTAGGATTTTTAAAATAATATTTCTGTTGCAGCAAATGTCACACCAGATGATCTGCTTTCTCAGGAGACCCAAAGTCTATTTCTTAAGAAAATGACAGTTATCTGAACGCTAGATCACAATCCTTTCCCTGGGCTCTTAGAATAATTTCATTAAAGCCACTGAAAAGAACTGGAGGATTTTCTGAAAAGTGATATTTTGATGAGTTGACTAATGATGAGATAATGTCTGAACATGATTGTCTACCAGTCGGGGATAGATCTTAATTAAAATAAGCTTTTGTAGACTTTCACCCACTCTTCCCTTCTCTCATTCAATCAACCAAAAGACTGTGAGGCTATCAGACTGGATGGCATATTACACATGATTACACTAATTTGGGCTCTCTGGACAATCAATTTTGAGACAATACATTTAATTATTTAAAATCAAAGATGGGAAAAGTAAAATAACCTTTCCAATTTGAATTCAAACTTTTTGGTACATTTATTGTGACTCAATTCTTTACCTTCCTCTTTGTGAAAAATGTCCATTTTGTAATCCTCCCCCAAATGCAAAATGGAGGGGCCTCTGGGTGGCTCAGTTGCTTAAGTGGCTGCCTTTGGCCCAGGTCATGATCCCAGGACGGTGGGATCAAACCCTGCATGGAGCTCCCCACTCAATGAAGAGTCTACTTCTGCCTCTCCCTCTGTTGCTCCCTCTACTTGTACGCTCTTACTCTCTCTTAAATAAATAAAATCTTTTAAAAATAGATTTAAAAACAAAAAGACAAATGCAGAATATAACAAATGCAATAATTTGCATAACTAAAGGCCAGTATGCAAATACATTTCTGAGATGAAAAGAAAATAAAATCTTCTCCCTACCAGTATAAAAAAAGGAAGAAAGAAATTAATTAAAGGCAGTCAAGAAAACAAAAAGATGATGCCATCCTTCTATAATCCAAAAGTCCTTTGCATCTAAAGATGTGATCATAGCCACCTAATGGGTGTCTTCAGTAAGAACCCAAGAAACAACTGCTGTTTGCTGGAAGAACTCTGTCAAGGTTTTGCCAATTCCAAGTTACTCTTTCTTTCTAGGTAATCCCCTGTCCTTACCTTTGCTTCTCCATAGTCCACTATGGAAATGAATATTTTAACCACTTTAAGTATTATATTATCATGGGCAAGGAAAGAAAACCAAATAAAACATCTCTAAAGAGTGATAACGTTGCTCTAAAAAACCTGGTAAGAAGTTACTGAGATTTTTATAATAGATACAAATTTTCTCCTCTTTCTTTTAATGCTCATATTACACTTGATGTCAGTTTTAATTTTTCTTCAAAAGCATTAAAACAAAGCCCTTAAGGGACATTAAGGAGACTCATTAAAGACTTAAACTTTGCTCTTAGTTTTCATACAAAATCTGTAAATGATTTCACTATAATATTTCTATTATTTTACAAGAAAAACTGAAGATTATCTCATAATACAGGCAACATTATAAGTAAGCATGCATGATATGGGGTATACCAAAGGATGAATCTTGCTTTACTATATAGTTTGCAGTACTTAGAAGCAACAAGTTTTAATAAGAAAGATACTGAATTGGTTGTCAGAAAGTCTAAGGTCCCCCATCTACTCCTGCCTCTGTTCTTAATTCCTTTTGTCAACTGACAAATGAGTGAGAGTGAGATGAGTTCAGTGATCTTTAAGCCACCTTTCACCTTTGAATTGTTTAAAGTGCATATGCTTAAGGACAAGAAAAGAATCTCACCAAAGCCACTGATATGGAAGGTGGCCATACATCTTGGTTTGCCTGGGACAATTCTAGTTCACGCTTGTTAGCATTCTGCTCAATTCAGTATTTATCTCAGAATCTTACTTTTTAAATTAAATGTTACTAATAAAACATGCCAAGGGTGCTGTAATTGATGTAGGGAGTCCCCAGTAAGGTACTTGTCACTTGTCATCCAGTTGTGGAGAGTACAATCAGCAGGTAGCCTCCAGCTGTTACATCAGGTTCTACCTCAGATGCAAGGGAAATAAATGACTTCCCCAGAACAGCTCTAAGCCAGTGGCTAGACAAGGCAGGGATATTTTAGCTTTACAGAGGCAATACTGATAGGCAATATTTGCTCCAGAGCTTCCCATCAGTTTTGCCAAGGCTTTGTTGAGTCTGCACAGTGGTTCAACTTCTTCCTCAACCCAATCCCACATCCCTTCTCCCTTCAGGGGTGTTAATACCTAATAAGCATTACAAATTCATAAATTGCTTCTCAGACTCAGTTTCTGGCGAACTCAACCTGCAACAGATGGGCTTGCTAGACCTCCACTTTGCACTCAGAGCTTCTGCCATGTTCTGCTACTACAGGGTGAGATGCATGTACGTGTAGTTAAATCAGAATAAAGAAATTTCTTCTCCAGCCCCTTCCAGGAATAACATAACTAACACCTTCATTTTAAGGACAAATGCCCATTGTAAAAATGAATTACTCCCAGAGACACACATCTTGGGCCAAGTAACACCATTCAATCTAGGCTGGTGGTGAAAGAAAGAAGTACCCTGCCGGCGACCTGGTATACTAGCCAGTGGCACTGGGCCCTGTGCTATCGTCCACGAGATGCACACAGCCATCAAGCCTTTGGGAGATATTGTCAGCAAGAAATTAGAAAATTATAATTTCGGTTGGTATGAAAATTATATAGGAACTAAACACTCCAACCTCAAGTGTACAGAGCAGCCACTCTGATTTTGTCCTTTTCATGAAGAACAATAAATCATTTCAACAGTAAGAAACTAGATAATATAAAGATTAATAAAAAGTAAATGCAAATTTGTTTTACTTTTTCAAAAAAAAGTTGAACATGTATCTTGAACAAAATATTTGTCAATATTTGTCATATGGCCTGAAGGCTATAATGATTTCACTGAACACATGAAAATGCTCAAATCTATTGATGATGAATCAGCATTTAGTTCACAAGTTACTCATGATTTTAGGAAAACTACGCACAACAATGATAATTTAAGACATAAATAGGTAGAAGGTCCAGTAGGTGATCAAGGTTATGAAAAAAAAAATGAGCTTGACAGTCACTGGGATCCATCTGGGTGGCCCTGTTTCTATGCACAATGCCAAGTTACAGATTGGCTAGTCATCCAAAGATAATAATAAGGCAATTTTAATTTTATATTACTGCTCAAAAACAAATTAGAGAGCATGTTCTAACTGTCCACAAACATCTTACACTCTCTCTTACACTCCTTCCATTGATGTATACCTCAATGTTCTCTACTGCAAGGCAGCTTTTATATCCCAAGGATCTCTAGCTGAAGTTAGGAAAGATAGGCAAGTATTTCATTTCTCTTTTTCTTTCCTGTTTTTCCTCTCTGTATTCAATTTCCTGTTCTTTCTCATTTTTAAATGAAAATCAGTCATTCCAAAGAAAATTCTTCTTTCTCACCTCTCTTTTAGCCATTTCCACCCACCGTGTCCTTGACTCTATCACAAAAATACAATAATAGTTCTAAAAGACAGTCTTCTCTTTTAGAAAGGGAATGGCAGGGAAGAAAATAAGCTGGTAAAGACCATATTCTGGTTAGTGAGGTTTTTCAAAGACACACCTTTAATAATTTTTATACAAACACAGAAAAACAAGGTCTAACTGTTGGACTTCAATAAGGAAACAAAGGCACAGATGATGAAATAAATTTCTGACTAACAATAAAACATGGGAAATATTCCCTTCTACCTAAAAGTACAAAGCATCAAGAGTAAACTAGAAAAAGCTCATGAAGGCAGGAGAAAAAGGAGATTATATAGATAAAGGATTCTGACAGTGGCTCAGAATTTATTCCAATCATGCATTCTGGAATTGGGGTGGATTCAGGTACCCAGTGGACCTATGGTAATACACACATAAGCTGAAATTCCATTAACTTCCCATAAGCCCAGACTGTTACTGGCCTACTACAGTAATATTTTGGTACCTCAGTATATAATGTCACATTTGAGTCAGTTTAGTTCCCCAAAAGTTGAATATTTCCCTTTCACCCATGCACTCACCCTGCCAAATCATAAGAGGATCATTGTACAATTTAATTTTGACATGTAGAAGGGCCTTTTTCTCAAAGGGACCTGACTATCCATTTATTAAAGACAGTTCAGAATCTGAATCAGTTCAGAATTAGCTGACACAAGTCTGGGAATTGGAAGAAGGGCTGCACTCTGTATTGAGATGATTCAGATTATGCCTCTGTTTTGCCCATCCTAGAGTTTTCTTCTCCTTAGTGTAAATCAAATAAGACTTTAGGTTGTCCATCTATTTGAAATCCCAAGGATGTCATGGTCAGTTAGTCAACACTGAAGATCTCTATAGGTCAGTCTAATGGGAAACCGTTCCAGCCATCCTGACTTTATCAGTTATGCATGGTCTCTCAGCCCTTGCCTCTCAGGGACCTCATCATATCCCCTGAATTCAAGAAGCCCACTCTAACAAGAGCCTCTCTCACTTGTCATTCTTGGCCTACAAATGGTCACCACAGCTTTTTAAAGGGTTCTGGAATGCCTATCACCAGTGAATTTCTCAAAGCCACATTGAAAAAATCCTTTATGGGAATTTAGTTAAGAAGCTGATAATCTATAATATATAATAAATCTGGGCAGTTTGGATGGCTCAGCAGTTTAGTGCCACCTTCAGTCCAGGGCCTGATCCTGGAGACTGGGATCGAGTCCCACATCAGGCTCCCTGCATGGAGTCTGCTTCTCCCTCTGCCTGTATCTCTGCCTCTCTCTCTCTCTCTGTCTTTCTCTTTCTGTATCTCTCATGAATAAATAAAATCTTTAAATATATATATAATAAATCTTCTCCAGCATTCAGATTGGAATGCTGTAGATAACTTCATCTACAATATATCTAAGAACTCATTAAGCATGTATATCAATAATGAATACACTTATGAATATGAGATGAAAGAAAAAAAGAAGTTAACTTTTATTTTATCTATAGCCTGTATTTTCTTTTTTATAGCCTGTATTTTCAATAGTGCCTATCTAAGTAATTTTTGAAAAGATAGATGTGTATACTATCACTCAATAACACACATGAACATGTCTTCAAGGATATATGTCATTCACATTTCCTATGTTATAGTTTTTATAACACTGTCCACTCCACCTCCTAAGGAAATCACAACACCAATGAAGAAATACAACACGCACATGGACAAATACACACACATACATACACATACCGCTTAAAAGAGAAGGTACAAATTAATTTTCCACAAAACATTTAAGAAGTACTAGGTAAATATATAAACAAAATACGCACATCTAAAAATTACGTTTTTCAGCAAACATCTACTGACCAGGCATCAATTTAGGTCCTCAATAAACTGAAGGTCTAGTAATAAACACAGATGTTATAAAAAGATATGTACACTACAAATAAATAAGTGCTAAATGTATGCTCTGAGAGTCCAGAAAGAACAACTAACATCGCCTGGATCTGTTGGTAATAAAAAGAAAAAGAATCAGGAAAGTTTTATTTAAAAAATGAAACAAAGAAACCAAAGAAGTCCTTCTGATCCAAGGTGCTAGATGAAGTAAATAATTTTGCTACAATTTTTGTTGTCTGCTATATATCAAATATCTCTAATGACACAAAATTTAAGATTCGGAGTAAGACTAATATTTTGACAGAAGGAACTTATATCAATTAAATCATACATTATTAATTTGCTCACTAACTCAATAAACTTTTATTAAGTACCAATGACTTGTCACACATTATGAATAAAAAAAGATTCTTATTCTCAAGGGCAGCCCTGTTTACCACAAGGAAAGGCCAAGACAACAAAAGAATTGCAATTCCATTAGAGCTACTTGAAAAAGGATTTAGAATGTAATTACAAAATTACTCAAAAAGGGAAAGAAGAGCTGTTCTCCTAGGGATTTAAAGAAATTAATGGTTTGTAAAAATCTGATGTTTTACTTTCCTTAAAAAAATATGCACACTAATCTTCGGAAAACAAATTACTTTAAAAACTGGGAGTGAAAGGGCAGACTTAGAGTGGTACATTCAAATCAACTAGAAAGATATTGAATATAAATTTTCCTTTTCTGAAAAGTTTTAAATCAAGTGAATGTTCTTTATTACCATGGTAACTCAGTATTGAATAACAATAGTTGCTATTTAAAATATTGCTTTCAAAGCAACATCAAACACATTCAAATTAACACTATTTTAGGCAAATCAGGAAATCTAGTTGCAGAGCCAGAGTATTTTGCTACTAAAGGTATAGAAAAATCTTGATAAAATTCAAATAGAAATTCTGCAATTCTAGAAGAAAAAATAAATCAGCTACATGCTCTGGTTATTTAAACTACCTTCTCCATAAATATTAAGGCCAATGTCAAAGGAATATAAAAAACACTATTCCACACTTGTTTGCCTAAGGGAAAAAATGAAAACAAACAAACAAACAAACAAAAAAACAAACAAGCCCACACTTGCAAATCAGAAGATGAGGATGTAGAACACAATATATACACAACTAGAGCTAATAAATGGTTAAGATCCTTAATAAATGATTGGGGAAAAAACCATAAAAATCCTGTACTTGGCATTTATCCTTCCACAATATTCTCTTGAGATTTTTTTCAACTATACCAAAATTAATCTATTATCATTCCTACTTTATGTGGAATCAAATTATCCACATTCTAGACCTTATTTCTCTGAAACAATTATACAGCTTTATATAAGCAATGAGCTGAGAATCGAGAATACTCCCACAAGGCGGAATGTTGTAGGTGAGGAAGCCAAAAACTAGGTGGACTAATCAGCTCAAGGTCACATGGTGAGCAAGAGGCAAAGAGATTTTTAAAAACCAAGCAACCCCCACTCCCACCATCCACAGACTCACAGCCCAGTGTTCTTTCCACTGCCTCACTGTTCTTTCTCTCCCTCATTCTTGGGAGAAAAAAATGCTGTCCTGCCTTTTCTCTCCTCTTCCCTCTCTTACTTGCTTCTTGCCTAAGAATTACAAAATGAGGAAAAATAAATAAATAAAAAAGGCAGCAGGGTCACCTGCTGGACACCCTGTACCCTTACCATCATAAGGTTGGAAGGTAGGCAAGGCAGTATTATACAATGGAAATTTGCTTAATGGATCCTTATATTTCCAGAGGAAGCACAGTGATAAAAGTCTGTTTCTTTAATACTCATTACTCTGGGTCCTACTTGTTAAACCTATTATTAAAAAAATCAAAAACAGCTTTTGAAAGAATTGCGAACAGACTTTTTGGCCTCTAAATACATCAATGAATCAATGTCTATCACTGGCTTTCTTATAAAACATAAATTCTCTTCCATTGACACAGAGGCTAAACTACAACAAAAACTGACAGGGGGAAAATAAAAGAAAAGAGGTTAAAGAAAAGTGAAAGCAAATAAGAGAGGCATTTTTGGATAAACACATTATTGCTACTAAGCTTTCCACAATCCACCTTTTAAGGAAAATGTTATATTTTCATTTGTCACAGCAAATGCACTTTTTTTTTTTTTTTTTTTTTAACAATGTTGGCATTCAACAAAAGAAACACCTCAAAGTGATCAAGGCTCAGCTTGATACTAATTCAGTTCCTGCTTTCTGCACAAATTCTGAATACCTGCTGGGTGCATATTCTATAAGGAACAGGCAATTTTATCCAAGATCCAAAGAAACTGGGCATTTTCTTTTATGTTTTTATGAAGTTCTAACTGAAAACCTGGGGTAGCGAAATTAATGGCATGCAATATACAGTCCTTTCAAGCTTATAAAAAACCAACCACATAGTGAGAGTCTTCGCTTTTCTTAAATAAAGGAACCCCTGGTCAAAGAACAAGCCTATAAAATGGATTAGGGAAGAGCAACAAGCAAATGTATGAATCCTTTGTCAGGCTGTTTCAGTGGACAGATTTGGGTATTCCTAGATCCCTCTGTTTTTGTTTTTGTTTGCATTATACATTCCCAATGTCAGTATTTTGGATCCTCACTAGCAATAAATATTAACCAAAAAAATATTTGTTAAATGATAGGCAAAATGTAGTATTATAGCTATTCTAATTAACATTTATTTGAATACTATTACAATTTTCTCTGTTCATGTAATTTATCCATTTACTTTTTCAGCTTCTTATTGAATTAAAAGGGCTCTTTATATATTGACAGTATAGGTGAGTAATTGCTAGAACTATATTTTGGTTCAACTCTATATTATTTTTTGATGAGATTTTTATATTTTTACATGGTTGTATCTACTTAGTTTTCTCTATGTATTCTTCTAGAAGAGATGGTTTTTTATAACCAGAGATTACTATTAATTTCTCTTTTCTTCTGATTCCTTTACAGATTAACTTCTTTATGTTAAAATATTTAACCTATTTGGAATTAGTTTTTAGACATCTAAAATAAAAATTTAATTTTTTTACACAGTTATTGTTTTAACTAAATATAAACTAATACTTCATATTGATTTATGGAACTTTCTTTATCATATAATGTTTTTTTCATGCAGTAAAGGGTTTATTTCTAGGATATCTATTTTTGCTAATAGATTTCTTATCATTTTTATTCTAGTACCATACTGTTTAAACTATTTCAACATTATAGGAGGACGCATAGTAAATTAGCACATGTTTTAGCATACAATGAGCCTGAGTTCAAATATCAAATTACTCACTTAATAGCTTCATGATCCTAAGTACATCTTTCAGCCTTATAAATTCTTTGTTTGTAAAGTTTATTTCACTTTATAACATGTCTTAATAGGGCCAGTCTTGTCACTCAAGATTTTCTAGATTTTTTGTTATTTACTTTTAATTATTTTCTTCTGTTTTTCAACAGAAATTATCAATTCCTTTGCTCAGCAAAGGGTGTAGGGACTGGCTGTCTCTGTTGCAGCACTGTCAAGGGCTGTTTGCCAGCCATCACCTGAATGCACCCACTGACGCATCCCTCTGTCCTGGTGCTACCACGGCATTGCCAGCCCTCTGGGGACCTGCAGAAGACACCTGCCAGGAACCAGTATGCCTCGTTGCATAGGATCCTCTTGCCACCTTCTTGGAGTTACTCCCTGCCCAATGTCATACAGAGAAAAGCAGGACTTCAAGTGGGGAATAAGGCTGGGCCTGATGAAACACTGTGGCCACTATGGAGCCACAGTTCCAAATGCAGACAGGTGCCCTAGCCAGGAAAAGAAGTGGCAGGAGGGATGTATTTCCTCCAGAGTTTGAGACCCTGAAAAACAACAGGTGCATCTGCTGTGCTGTTCTTGAGTTTTAGTTGAGGATTAGTTGGTTTTCAGTCTCCATTTTGGAAGAGAGGAAATGTTACCAAAGTTCCCTTGGGCTTTAGGGCGAGACCTTGCTAAGTGAATGTGAGTGGGAAAACTTGTTTTAAAAAGGCAGATTCCAGGGTTCCACACCCTGAGGATTCTGATGTATTGGGGCCCAAACTGGGACATAGGAGCCTGTCTTCTCAGGCCCACTCCACACCTGACGCAATTCAGGCAGTCCTGGAGATTGCTTTGAAGGGCTGTGCCATTCCTTCTCTACCTGCCTCCCCCAACCCCCAAACTGCAGCTGTTGTATTGTTTTATATTTTCTTTTTTTTTTTAAAGATTTCTTTATTTTATTTATTTATTTATTTATTTATTTATTTATTTATTTATTTATTTATTTATGATAGACAGAGAGAGAGTGAGAGAGAGAGAGAGAGAGAGAGAGAGGCAGAGAACCGGAGGAGGGAGAAGCAGGCTCCATGCCAGGAGCTCGACGTGGGACTCGATCCCGGAACTCCAGGATTGTGCCCTGGGCCAAAGGAAGGCGCTAAACCGCTGAGCTACCCAGGGATCCCCTGTTTTATATTTTCTATATTTCCTTGGTTCTTGAAAAAGAATGACAGAAATAAAGTTATTTGCTTTAGGATTTAAAAAAAGATCAATTTCATTGATAATTATTTTGAATTTTGATTTTAATTAAAATTATATTAAGCCTATAATTTATCTTGGGGAGAATTAACAGTTTGAAATATTCAGACTTTATGTCTAGAAACATAGCATGTCCCTCTACACTGTTCCATACTTTAAAAAATCCTTCAATCTCTTGATATTGCTTGATTTTCAATTCTCATTGAAGTTAAATCAGCTGTTTCTCCTTCTGTGAATTCTTTTTAACATGGTAAAAATAATAAATACCAAATGAATGTTTTTGACAGGCTCAGGGAGTTTTTTGTTAGATATTTGTCTGTAACGGCTAACTCCTTTAGCGAAATAAATAAGCAAACAAGTATAACATGTAATCAATACAATTGAAAACCTCTTTTGAAAGATAATTTGGAAAATGCTGCCTTTTGTTCCTACTCTGTAGAAAAGTAACAATAATATTTATTCATGTAAACTCCTAACTTGACCTAAAGAAAGTAAGAAAGAAAGGAAGGAAGGAAGCAAGAGAAAAAGAAAGAAAAAGAAAAAAATGAAGTCCCATTGATATTGGTTTGGGTCTTGGCCCTGGTTGTTTTTTCTGTTACGTTTGCTGCCAGCCTTGAAAGTCTGTACTGTTGAGTACGCTTCCTTAACTAGAGAGGACACAATATTCAAATTGCCACTGAACAGTCCGCCATTCCAGCATCAACAAAAGATTTTCAGTTATTGTGAAAGTAGGAACTCAGAGGACTGTGTCATAAATGAGAAGGAGTTGGAGTAAGAAAGGATGACAAGTCACTTGACTATTCCTTGAAGGACAGTCTAACTTCAAACACGTTTTATTTGTTCCAATTAGGAGCATAGTTTTCTTTCTTTTTCTTTCTTTTTTTTTTTTTTTAAAGATTTTATTTATTTATTCATGAGAGACACACACACACAGAGGGGGGTGGGGCGGGACAGAGACACAGGCAGAGGGAGAAGCAGGCTCCATGCAGGGAGCCTAATGTGGGCCTTGATCCCAGGACTCCGGGATCAAGGAGCATAGTTTTCTACTAGGTATTGTCAATGAAAACATGGGGATATGCAAAAATTTTTTATATAGATCTTCTCTTCTTTCCTTTCCTCTTTAATTATGTTGATAGTGGCACCCTAAGACATTTTCAATACAGTGCCAACAAAAGATAAAATCACCTCCTATTTTTTGCTCTTCATCACATTACAGTAGACAATTTTAACTCTACTTATTCAACTATCTATTGTATTACTCAGTTTGGTACATTTTTTTGGGTTCTCTGGCATTTCATGTCCATCATTTGTCACCTCCAAGTTGTCTAAAAATCTCATTTCATGCAAGAGTTTAGTTTTACCTTCTATTTACATCTGTTTGTTACATCCCACCCTCCTCCATTGTTAAAGTTGAAAATCCTAAGAGTGGCAGCATTTTCACTGGAAACTATGCCCAAAACTCCCTGACTCGGTTGCCTTAGAATCCACAGAAGATAAGCAACTTCCTTTGGTATTAATGTACTTAAAGTCTTAGGTGTGTTCATTTGGGTGACATTTACGAACACTATCCGCATCATTATAATCCATCAAGTTATGATTTTGCTTTAAAATTACACTATATTTAAAGAACAGGAACTATATCCATTTAGCTTCCTTTATAAAGTATTCAGCAAGTGCATCAAACAAATGAATACTTAAAAATGTTCCTCATGATCATGATAATGGCACACAACCATTGACTTTTTGGCTTCTTAGAAATAACTTAGTTCCTTAACACTAGACTAACTTGGCAAAATGACATACACGTTCTTGGCTACCCAGTACATTACGGTCACGTTTTTGACATTCTTAAGAAATTTTAATGGCAAGAAAATTCCTCACTATTCTTATTTTCTTTATATGGTAAAATCAAGCAGAAAACAATAGATAATCAAGAGTCCAAATTTCTCTTAGGGACAAAACAATTCATAATAAAAACAACAATCCATGTAAACAAACCGCTTTGCTATAATAACTCTTTGTCCAGGTCCAGAAATTATAGAATTTTGTTTATTTTCAAGAATTAAAAGTCACCATTTTATTGGCTAGAAAAAAATTGTTCATTTTCCCTACCTTTGGTTTTATAAAATGACTAAACTAGAATAAAACTTAATGAGTAGTGAATTCCAATCTTCTACTGAGCAGTCTCTACATCTTCTGTGGCATTATAAGTGAGCTGTCATCTACTAAACAATGACAGCACAGATTTCATGTTCATAAACTGAGAAACCAAGAGGAAAACAATCCATCCTCTCTCCTGAGAGCAGATGGGCATTTAAATTATAATATAAATTACTCACTTCCCTAAAAGAAAAATTTCCTTAATTTCTGAGGTTATGAAAATGAAATTTAACCCCAGATCATATTTATTGAATGATTTATTATATTATGATAGCAAATGAGTTACATTAAATCCCATCAAATTAACAAATTAATTGTCCTCCATGATTTCCACATAGACTCACATGAGACCAGAATTACAGTGTTCCATTATACAAGTAATACATAACATTAATACATAATATGTTAGTCCTCATCCTGATCCAGACCCACCTCGATGGATACACAAGTACTTGCATATGGATTTGCTACTCATCTCCCACTGCTAACCACAGGCCAGACTGTACTATAAATTCAGTCACTCTCAGAGTTCTGGAAAAATTTAAAAACAGGAAGAATTTAGAAATATATCCATTTGCTCTGGACTTTGTTTGGTATACTGTCAATTTACTGGTCTCTAATATACTTAACATTCATACCATCCCCAAGCTTCTCCCCTCCATTTTCCCCTGAGATAATGTTTATAACATTAGCAGTAACCCCATAGTTATTGTTTGGCCCTATTATGTTGAATCATAGGTCATTCTCTCCACACAACTTTTCACCTCTTCAACTTCTTTGATACTACAACATTAAATTGGTGTCTTTGCTTCCAATCTGGTCTTTCTCCTTGCCAATCTATGTAATATCAGCAAGGTGACTCATATAAAGTGCAAATTTTACTTCAGTTACTTTTTAAAGTCCTTCAATTTTTCACCAACATCTTTAGACAAAAAGGCCAAACTTCTTAGCAATTCCAGGCTCCTCCATGTCATGGCCTCTGGATACCACTCCAGCTTGGCCTCCCAACACCATGACATTTTACTCACATTCCATGATAGTTCACACCTCTGAGCAATTATTCATGCTATTTCTTTCTCTGGAATAATCTCCCACACTGGACAAGTCCTGCACTGTTTGCCCCAGAAAGCCTCGTAATTCTCTGTCCCAGAAGCATATACATCCTCCATTTTGGAGAGCACAGCATTACATTTTGTTTCTATATTTGAGTCCTGCCCCCACTAGCGTGTGAGTGTTTGTGAAGCAGAGGATATGCCTCTCTGCCTTCTTGCATAGGCATCCATCCCCTTCTCCCTCCCTTCCTTCCTTCTCTTAACAAATAATTACATTTACTTGGAACAACCATTTTACTAGGCCTTTGAATACAATGGTGAGCAAAAAGACTACTACCATAATTATGCTTAGTCTATGGGAGGAAACTTGTTACACCAATGATAACATTTAGAATATGTAGTTACCAAAAGAGGTAAGTGACCTCAAAAATAGAAATACAGCCGCATATACCTAATATGCGATATTAAACATATTTTAATTTGGAACAACACCTAAAACTGAGGTGTCTAGAAGGCTTTTCAGAAGAAATGATTCCTGAGCTATGATTTAAAGATCCCAGGTGCATGTGTGGGTAAGGATGAATGGGGTGGTGGAGAGTACTATAAACATATGGATCACGAAGAAAGCAAGAAAACATAACTGAACCAAAAGGCCAGTGTTGCTATAGTGTAGAGAAGAAACAGTTGAATCAAGATGACAGGTAGGTCAAGACCAGAGCAGGAAGGCCCTCCTAGGCCATCATGAGGATTTTCTATCTTTATCCTAGAAGCAATGGAAAGCTATTAAAGGGATTGAAGCAAGATAAGTGATTTAATTTGATTCAGGCTTTGAAGCTTCTCTGGCTACAGTGCAGAGAATGGATTGGAAGTGACAGCTATAAAAAAAAAAATAAATAAATAAAAAAAAGGAAGTGACAGCTATAGTGAATTCAATCAGGAATGGACCAACACTGGTACAATACAACACCACCAGCACCTCTACCTGTTCAATAACTAATCTAAAGAACTGGTTATGCCTGGAAAAAACAATTATTCTGAGTTGTCTCCCTTAAATTTTGGATTACATACTTTAGTAGGCCTCTTGGCACATCTCAGAAGGGCTACCATCCTTCACTCATCAATTTACTATTTCAAGTGATACATTATACCTTCCACCTTCTCAAAATTCAGCATACCTTCCTCCATCCTCAGTCTCAGTAATAACCTTTCTATTTTTTCACCGTGGAAACAGAAGGAACCAGAAAAGAAATCCCATTCCTCCCACTCCAAACCCACCAATCCATTTGTAGCCATGCTCTGTAACCATCTTCTCTGTCTCCCCACCTGTTATGAAGCATGACTGCCCAGCTGCCTTATCTGTGGTCAACTCTTCCACTTGCACACCGAATCCAGTTCTTCTGGAATTCATTAAGAGGCACTTGTGGACTGTGCTCCTGTGATTATAACCTCTATCGCTCCAGCAATGTCAACTTTTTCCTCTCTACTTCATTCTCATTACTCATATTGTTCCCAGAAGTATGAAAACATATTATAATAGCTCGCATTAAATATGTGTATATGTTTCATATTTCTATACATGTATTTATTATATGTACGCTTAGCTTGTATCTGCCTTGTCCCGATATCCTCCTTCCTTCAGCTACTGATTTATTGCTTTATTTCATTTTATATCAAAACTCCTTAGAATTTTCCCAGTAGTGTTTTGGCAAATATTTAACGGCTAGGTCTTTAAAAATATTTTTAAATCCTTTTTTTATGATGCCTGTCAATTTCTTGGAATAAATGCACTGTGATTTTTTAAAGCTATTGAACTTGACCTCACTGAACATAGAGTTGGAAGAGAAGCACCCAATGATCCAATGAACTCACAGGAGCTGGCCCCAACATATCATTGGATTTGTCCATATGGACCATCTCTACTTCTCCTACTATCTCTTGGACCTACTTCTGGCAGGCTTCTATTCCCAATACTACATTAAAAACATAGCTCCCAAAGTTATTAATTCAGTCTTCAATTTACTCCACTCTTTGACAGTATTTGTTTCAGTTGATCAGTGCCTCTTTTTTTTTTTTTTTTTTTTTAAACAATGTCTTGTTCTGTCCAGAAATCAAACTCTCTGGTTCCCTTCTTACCTTAGTGGCCACTCCACCTATGTCACCTTTGCTGCACTCTACATGTTGAAAGTCTCAGGGCTCTATTATATTTCTTCTCTAACTATATATATCCTTAAAGTAGCTACTCTTGATTGGACAGTGCCACTTTGGAGGGGCAGTTTTGAGAACTTGGGGGGCAATTTGGTTCCCACAATGATGATCAGCAGTTACCAAACTTTAGAAGGTAGGTAGGGGTCAGAGACATTAGTTATCCTGTAACATTGTGGAGGATGCTATGCAACAAGGAATTATCTTACTTCCTACCTGTTTTTCAAATGACTTCCTGGACATTCATGTAAACGAAAAACTCACTTATAAAAATGCATTTATAAAAAATGCAAAGTTTTTGCATGATGTAAATACATGCTAAAAAAATCCCAAGATTGCAATCACCCTGTAAACTGAAGTAATATTGTAAACTATTATGTCTAGAACTTCACCAAGAGAAGCTCACTATTTTGGAAAATTACATCATAAAGAAAATAGTGCTTCTAATGTTTCAATTGTTTTGAGATCTGATATTTGGAACCTTCTTATTCGTGAACAATCTGTATGTGAATTAAGTCACCTATTTCATGATGACTTCTAGTATAGTTATGCTTGAAAATTTAAATATGAAATATAAATCATTTACTATAAATTATTTTAGTAGCTCCTTCATGCTAAAGTTAGGACACTGTTTTATAAAATCATTTCTGTACATAATATCTGCAAATTGCATTTTAAGAATGTAAAGTGGGCATACAAAATGTTATAAAATGAATATAAATTGCTATAGAAGGTATATTAATGTAATAACATAGAGAGAAAACATATACAATATAAATACATAATATATACAATGTAAAATATATATAAATATATTTTTAAATGTATATAAATCTTACATAGATGCAATTACTATGTTAGCTTTTATCTAACTTCATATCTTTAGATCCATGAATATAGTAATAATTCCCAAGTTTGGATCTCTATCCTGACCTCCAAACTAACATATGCAATGGACTATTCAACCTTACTTTTTGAAAGTCTCAGAGGCATCTCAAATTTAAACTGTATAAAACTGAATTTAAATGTCCACTCTTGTGTGCCCTGATATGCTGCAAAGATCTTTAACTCAATACACAGCAGCATTGCCCGTCCACTTACTTATTTATACTAAATGCCTAGATGATCTCTAATTCTTAACTCTCCTTTTTTATTATTTTTTAATTTTTTAAAGAGTTTATTTATTGGGATGGGGGACATAGAGAGGAAGACAGAATCTTAAACAGATTCCACCTTAAGCGTGGAGTCCAACATGGGGCTTGATCTCACGACCCTAAAGATCATGACTTGAGCTGAAATCAAGAGTTGGTCCCTTAACCAACTGAGCCACATCCAATCCACCAACAACAACTGTCAGATATACCTTCAGGATCCACTTTTCACAACCCAGTCATTGTAACCCTATGTGTAACTAGTACTTTCTCTTGTCTAGACAACAGCAAAGGCTTCTCTCTAAACTCATCTCCTAATTCCCCATTCTGGCCCAGCCCCATCATATTCTCTATACAGCAGCCAGAGTTACCATTTTAAAATGTAGTCAGACCCTAATCAAAACCCTCCAATGATTTTCTACAACACTTAAAATAAAACTGAAGCCTCTAAGTGCCTACCATATCTGGTCCATGGGTGTTCTCAGATTTCATTTCCTACAACCTTCCCATTTAATTCCAGCAACACTGCACTTCTAGCTGGTCTTTGAACACAAACATTTGACTGCTTCAGGGTTTTTACACTTCGTCTTACCTCCCCTACTATTACTGCTCCAGATTCAGAGCTCTGTTCAAAGAGGCTTCACTGACGTCCTGTAATAGTCCGAATCCAACTAAAACCAGGAATGACTCTACGTCATTTAAGTGGAAGGAATTTAATACAGGGAACTAGTGAGTTAAGTGAGGGAAGAACTGAAGCTAAAAGATTGTGAACAAATGTAGAGAATAGAAAGAAGATACTACTGTCCATGGGGACTGATGGGGAACCAGGCTACCAGAACCCATAAAGCAGACCCACATGGCAAGAGAGAAAACCACTACTGAAGCATCTTTAAAATGATGATATATTCCCCACCTCAGCAAAAAGTTTGACCTGTTTTCTGCCCTGTTCTAAATTTCCACCTTTTCCCTTTCTCCTTAAACTCATTTAAGATAAATAAATAACCTTGGCCTGACAACCACTAGGTAATATGTGTTAAAACAAAATGGATATCATTCAGATGCAGATTTCTAAACCATGACTATTTTTCTCAATCATATAAAAATGCAAGTCCTCCTATAGCCTATAATGTCTGATCCCCTACTCACCTCCCTGTTTTATTTCCTACTACTCTCTCCCTCACTGTATCTATTCCAGCCCCACTGGTTTCCTTGCCATTCCTTGAATATCCAAACTTATTCTCACCTCAAGGACTTTGCACTTACTCTTTCCTCAGTCTAAATACACTTCTTCCTGTAATCTACTGACATCCCCTCATCTCCTTGTATGAAACTAAACACCCTATCTATTTTTTAAATGATTTCATTTATTTATTCATGAGAGACACAGAGATATAGAGAGGCAGAGACAAAGGCAGAGGGAGAAGCAGGCTTCATGCAGGGAGCCCAATGTGGGACTCGATCCCAGGACCCCGGGATCACACCCTCAGCCAAAGGCAGATGCTTTAACTGCTGAGCCACTCAGGTGTCCCCTAAACACCCTATCTAAAACAGTACTACCACCTTTCATCATTAGTACTCCCTTAACTTTATTTTTCTTCAGACCATCTAGCACTATCTAATATATTATACCTTGGTTTGTTTTAGTTTGTTTGTTTATTGGAGATCTCTACTGACTAGAATATAGTCTCTAGGAGAGCAGAGAGCTTGGCTGTTTTGGCCAATGGTATATCCCCAGACACATGCACTGCCCAGTATAAGTAGGTGTTTAGTAAATAATTATTAGCCAAAATAACAAATAGTTTAAATGTTATCTTCCACAAATGACTAACCATTATAATTTGCTAATCAAATCAACAACAACAAAAAGTATTTCTAGTCACTCTTTTGTAGATGTAGCAATTGATAATTTATATTCATTATGCGTTTAAACTAAAGCTCACACTGCATGAACATGCATTATATAAAACCCAGATATTTTATATATCCAAGTATGATTTGTGTTGTTCAAAAAAAGTCAGTTTGCTCAAACTTATTTTGGATCTGGATTTTGGGCATGTCCTCCAAAATAAGGTTGGTATTCAATAGGAATACTTTAATTTTTTGCTTTCTTTACAGCCACCAAAAGCCATTCACAGATACATATGGTAAAGTCACAATTGTTCCAAAACATGTTCTCATTATAAAATAATAACATTATTATAATTCGTGTCATCATAATCTGTTTTATAAAGAGTTCCTCAAATTAAAAAAAAAACACTAAGTGCATTACACATATTTTGTTTTAATCTTTTCCTAAACAATCAGCTAGATGAAGCATAAAATGTACCTGGCTAATTCAGTGACAGAGAAATAAACAGAGAAAGAATTATCACCTCTTTTTTGGTCTAGTCTTTAACTAAAGTTCTATCTAAGGCTATTTGTACTATAAGTATCAATGTGTTAGGTAATTAAGGCAAATTCATGATGTTATATTGGCCCTGTTTTCTCACTTTTGACCCTCAAAGTGAACCATATCTTCTGATTGTAGCAAGATTTTCAATAGATAATAAATTAATGGAAATTGATACCACAGATTCAAAGAAAAGCTATTATGTGATTCATAAAATAAGTCCTCTGTAGCATACTTATCCAGTTGTCAATCCATTAATTATCAAATGGAAAAATTATAAAATCTTTAGATTAATTTCAATGTGGATATTATGCATATAATGTTTTTGTAGTAAAACTTAACCTCTCTAGAGTAAGCTGCTATTTAGAGCACTAAAAAAACCAGCAGACATTATTCAATAGTAATGACACCTAATACAGAAAGTAACAAAACATTTTGGATAGTTAGAATGATAATGAAGCCAATAGGCAATCTGTGACCATGTATTTAAAACTGAAAAGTAAGACTGATTCTAGAAAAGCAACAAAATATTAATTCAATGATAAATCCACTTGAGTAAGTCACTCTACTCACTCTATCATGATCATTTTATGGGAAAACCTAAACTGTGTTTGAGGTTTGAAGAGTCTTCCAAACTTAATGAGTCTTTTTCACATTCTTAAGGGATGCAACAAGAGTCTTGATTAAAATAAAAAGCTAGACAATAAATCTAAAACTTTAAGGCCTCCTTGTTCTGTGCTATGTAGCTGCTTAAACTGCTTCTTGGTCACTTTGCTGCTGGGGATCATTGCTTAATCTTGGAAAGATCATCCATGGGGTAATCTTAACCTGTTCTTTAGACCTGCCCAGGGCAGAACATATTTCTGGGAAGAAAATCTAACTATAAAATATCTGTCAGTTTAGAAAAGCAGACCTCTGATATTCAACTTTTAAGTACCCCTTTGTTATTTCCTACCTCTACTGCTCTTAATACTACGTTTTAATTAATTTTCACAGAAGAAAAAAAAAAAACAAAACAAAACAGGGCAGCCCCCGTGGCACAGTGGTTTAGCGCTGCCTTCAGCCCAGGGTGTGATCCTGCAGACCCGGGATCCAGTCCCACGTCAGGCTCCCTGCAGGAGCCTGCTTCTCCCTCTGACTGTGTCTCTGCCTCTTTGTGTGTGTGTGTCTGTCATGAATAAATAAATAAAAAATCTTAAAAAAAAAGAAAAAAAAACACCAACAACTAATGATCCTTGATCTTAGGAGTAATGTTCCCAGTTTTCCTTCCATAATTATAATTCCATTGTTTTAAGACAGCTAAACCTTTTTTTGAAGTAAAGTGCCAGATAGTGGCAGAGCTATTTAGGAGTTTTATGCATGAATGTTTGACATTTTTTTTCCAAGTCAACAAATATTTAAAGTCAACAACCAAGAAGGTCTATTAATTTGAAAAGCATCTGACTGGAACTGAACTCTGAATAGAATGATCTTATTTCTCCCTCAATGGCACAGTACATTAAAAAGGAGGATAAAATTAAAACTAAAGTGTTCCTAACAGAAAAGATTGAAATAAATGATGAAACCATTTCTTTAATGAGCAACTGACAATAGAAAATAACTTTATGAAGAAATTTGTGAACAATAGCTAGTAATAATCCATCATGAAGTTTCTCCTTACCATGATGAATTAAATTATATCTTCATTGTGCTTGTTTCCCTTCAGATATAGAATTTTATCAATTACCATTCATTACTGAAGTTAGTTCTTAGTTTATTGGGATTCTTACCAAAGAAGAACTTTACTCATTTGTCAAATAGTGCAAAACAGCTATGATTATATCAACAAGCTCTGGGTGTATCCTGAGAATCACTATTTTCATACTATACCAGTGTTTTTTAAACAAGGGGCTACCATTATCTCTCTTGAATGCAATCAAATAAACTATTTCTATTGAGGCCTGATTTTTCACATTTCCAAATAGGTCATTACTGCTCAAAGATCTTTCAATTAATTTCATTGTTTGCCCATTAAATACCATGTAGCATATTTTCTCCATTTTTATCAAGTCTCCAATGGCAAACTGGCTGCCCTTTATATAGATACAGAATTTATACACACTATTATTTTTAACTGTATGATATAAATTCTTTCAACTATCCTTCTTCCTAAAATATCTCTTTATTACATAATATCTTGTCCTAATTTGTACAGAAATTAGTCCCCTTTCCAGTGCTAGCTTCTCAGACCTGTGCTTGCAAATCCATTCCTTTTAGTCCTCTTTCCATTCCCACACCTCCACTGACTCTTCTCCTCTGCCTTCCAGTACCAGTAAGTCCTTTCCTTCACTGTAATCCATCCAACTAACAAATTATTAATACTATTGTTGTTATGGTGCTCCAAATCTTTCAAAAGTTCTCTAGCATCTCTAAGTTATTCTAATATTTTGTCAAGGCATTCAAGATCTTCACTGAGTTGATGTTAAATGGCTTTTTCCCTAGGACTCCCCAGAATAAAATCTTTGCTTCTGCTAGGCTGACTCACTCACTTTTCTCATATATGGTTTATGCATTACCATCCCTGGTTTTTGACAACGCTGTGAATTTTACCAAAATGACCTCCTTCCTTCTTCATTTGCCTGATTTTCAAGGTTCAGCTCAAATTCTGTCTTCTCTATAAAGCTCCTCCTAGAACCCCAGACTACACTAAATCTATCTTTTTCTGATTCCCTGCTCCAATTTAGCACTCAATTAGGAAATATTTTTATTTATACTTGCATTAGTGTTTATACTTGCATCCTTCCTTTTGAGCATCCAAGCTAAGCAACTAGCCAATAAGTTAACATTTACTGAGCACTCACTTGTCAATCACTCTTTGGACCAGAGGAACAGAAGAATGAATAATGTTTCTTTTATTCACTCAGAACTCTTAATACAAAGCACCTTTCAGGGAATACACAAGTTTTTACTAAATAAGTGAGTAACAAATCACTAATAGATTTGCTATTAAAAGTGACCACTCTTCCAAACATGCTGTGCAGTTGCTATACACACATAGGTAATATCACAAAACAATCATGCAAGACTGGAAGTTTTAAATCTCAATATAAATCCTAATCCCAGGTGTTTATTAGTTTTAGAGTAAAACCAATCACTGATTTTAAAATCATATATTTAAAAAAAAAAAAAACACATTTCATTCTTCTCACTATTGCCCATGCATCTGACAAGTAGGCAGAAACCGATGATTTATAAGCACAGCAATCAAAACATTATAAACAATTGTGGGTATCCAAAGTATCTGAATTCCAAAAATGTATCTGACAAGAAGAAAATATGACTATCAAAACTGTATAAGAAAAGAGAAAACAAAACAACAGCTTGAGAACATATATACATTTCTATATGTGCTAGTAGTCCTACCACTTAAACACATGTGAACTATTGTATAACTGATTATTTTCAAAGCGTATAACTTAAAACTCTATGCTCTACATACCTGTCCAATCTCCTACTATTTTAAGGTGGACCCCAAATGTTGCTTTGGTTTCAGTAGGACACTAAAAAGCAAACAAACAAAAAAACTAGAATCATTTCTGAGTATTCTGAGTAATAATTATGTATTACCAAACTATGATTCAATTACAATTTTCATTCTCATAGCAAGTCCCCAGAATCAATAGAAAATAGGAAGTAATGAACTAAAAATCAATATAGATCCTCATTAGTGGAGGAAAAAAGCAACACTGATCAGTCAATAAGACAATATACATTGCTCTAAAAACCCATAAGTATATATATATAAAAATACACATAATCTAAAATTGTTAGCATATCACAAATATTGTCTAAATACCTTTTGAATTAAGATATTTAAGAGGACAGAGCTTTTAACCACAAAGGAAGAGATGGAGACTAATGATTTTAATGTCTTTTTCTCTCCAGATATTATTATACACTTCACATTTTAACAAATTCCAGGAATAAAGAAACAAAACATTTCCCAATGTGACCGGAATTTTCCATGTCCAACAAGGAACTCCTACTGAAAGAGTTCTATTTCATTCCCTCCTTTAATTCTCAGAAGAAATAAACTGGAGTGAACTGGCAAGGGCACCTGGGAAGGGGAATGAGGTGTAGTAATAGAAGAAAAGTATACATGGCCCCATGTTTAGGAAATGTAGAAAACACCCACATCACTGAAATGAGAGGATAATTTTTGGTTCACAATAAGAAAATGCAGAATCACCTTTTATTTTTCAGAATCCCAATCTCTTATCCATAATCCTCAGGTTCAAATGTTGTGAAAAGTAAGCTTCAGAACTCATTTGGTGGCACTATCTGACTTGAATTTATGGGAGGGTAATAGTGGGAGACTAAAAGCTCTGTACAAAAATTCATACAGAAGTGTTTTCCTACAGAAGTATCTATTTGCTTAAGAATCTTACCCCATAACCTGCTAGAGAACTTATATAATATATAAAACATACATACCTTTTAAAATCTACAAAATTCTAAATTCTAAAAACACATCTAACTTAGGGGTTATGGATAAGAACTTTATACACACTATTATTTTTAACTGTATGATAAAAGCTCTTTCAATTGTCCTAATTTCTTATCACACAATATCTTATCCTTTCCTGATTTTTAGAGAAATGAGTCCCCTTTTTCCAATGCTAACTTCTCAAAACTTGAGTTGCCATGCTTTCACTGAGTACCATGTGCCAAAGGCAGTGCTAAGTGCTTTATTTCCAAAATCTTACAATAACCTCTGGAGAGCTGTCTTTTATAGTTAAAGAAACTGAATAACTGGGACTTAAAAATATGAACTTTTCCCAAGATCACACAACTAGTAAGAAGAGAAGACAGAGTTCAGTCCAGGTGTGTCTGACTACATAGTTCTTAACTATGGCAAGTCACGGTCTCCTCTAAGGCAAACATGGAAAATGGGTAAGGGTCACATGAAAAATCAACTGGAGTAGGAGGAAGAAGTTATTTGTTGAAGATTACTAGAAGAGATGTACAACAATAAGAATGAAGGGGAAATATGAGCTGAAGTCAAAGCACAGACATGGTCCTGGGGGCCCTGTGATAGAGAATGGGTTGCATAAAGCAAATCTAAAATCCTCAAGCTCCCTGTGTCAACCAACTAATGTAGGTCACACTGGGATGCTATAAGAGGAAATAAAGGGAGGTGAAGACACTGTGGAGAAATGTAAAGAATTCACAGTCAAACAAGAAAGGTAGCTTGGAAATCAGTGAAAGCCCTAAAATAAAAATGTAGGTATTCACAAGAAATCACAAACATACTAATAGTTCATGATCTAATATACGTTCAGGATTGGGAACTGATGTGATATGGAATTATTGCTAGTATGATAAAAATATTAAGATAAAATATTATGAAATTATATTATTTAAATATTATTTGTACTATTAAAATGGTATTTCATTATAATTGTGACTCTAATATTGATTTCATTTGCATTCTGGTTTCTAATAACTCCAAGATCAATAGGTTTTCGAATGAGAACATATTAATAATTATTCCATTAGTAAGATGGTGTGATCTGTAAAAGCCACCCATCATTTTTTACTTCATACTACTTAATGCTGGCCAGAGCCTCTATGCAGTAAAAGTTGTAGCTAGCAGAAAGCAAGAACCCCAACAGAGTTCCAGGCTACCAATCTGTTTGCCTATGTGTCACACTTGATGTTTCCCTCATTGTAAACTAACTCTTAGATCATAAAAAGAAGATCTAAGCCAAGAAGGCATCAGAATAGAGAGAAAAAAAGTTAGTCTTGATACGTCTGAGTGCATATCTGGCTTGATATAATCTCATATTCTAAAGGAAAACATATATCTTCCCAAATATTCATCTCTCTAGTCCATTCTTTCAACTAATGGAAAACATGTATCTTCCCAAATATTCATCTCTCTAGTCCATTCTTTCAACGCAAACATTGTAAAAGATACTTGCATGTGATAACATCCCCACAGGTCCTGAAGAAGCTTACAAACCTCCCTCTTGTGATGCTGGCCATATATATCAGTACAGTTTTTAAGTTGATCTGATTTTGAACAGATAAAACATAGTATTGTTTCTCTCAAACTCTGGGATTAATACCTTTATAAGTTACTGATACTTTCTTAAACTCGCTAGGAATAAGAACACAGAATTTAATATAGTCTTTGCCCAGTCATATTGCCTCAAATTTGAAGGAGGCCTGTACATACAGAATGGTTTCAGCATGTGTGGTTTGAAACAATGACTGGAGATCTTAGAATCATATTCTAGTAGCATTGCACAAAAATGTTGCTTAAACAGTAGTGTAGTGATTCTTTAATGCTTCCTCACTATCTTTCAATTTCTTTATTTTTTAAAAAAGTTTTTATTCAGATTCCAGTTAGTTATCATAGTGTTATATTCATTTCAGGTATACAATGTAGTGAATCAAGCCGTCCATACATCACCTGGCACTAATCATGACATAGTGCACTCCTTAAATTCCAACACCTATCTCATTCATCCCCCTCACTCACCTCCTCACTGGTAACCATCAGTTTGTTCTCTATTGTTCTGAGTCTGTTTCTTGGTTTGTCTCTCTCTTTTCCCCTTCGCTCCTTTGTTTTGTGAAATCACATGGTATTTGTCTTTCTCCGGCTTATTTTGCTTAGCATGATACACTCTAGCTCCATCTATGTCATAGCAAATGGCAAGATTTCATTCTTTTTATGGCTGAGTAATATTCCTGTGTGTGTGTGTGTATACACACACATCCCAAACTGGACAGCAGTATGCAAAAGAATGAAACCAGACCAAGACCACTTTCTTACACCATGCACAAAAATTAATTCAAAATGCATTCAAGATCTAAATGTTAGACAGGAAACCATCAAAATCCTAGAGGAAAACTTAGGCAGTAACCTTTTTGCCATAGACCATAGCACCTTCTTTCTTAGATATGTCTCCTCACTATATTTCTAATAGTGCTAAAAAAAAAAAAAAAAATTCTCAAAAGGAAGAGATAGTAAAATACAGATATCTATGGCTCTCTACCTCTCCTAGAACATTAATAAGGAAATATGCTTATAACAAGTTTTCAGTTTAAAAATCTTCAGGATAAAAAAAAATAAAAAAATAAAAAAAATAAAAATTTTCAGGATAATATGTGTAGTTAAGCTCACATTATTTAAAAAACAGTTATGAGTGGGTTTTTTAATAGAGAAATAAGTTGAAGAGAACACATAATACAGCATTAGGAATATTAACTTCTGGGAAGCAAAATTGAAGGCAGAAAATGAGAACTCATATACATCTCCTTTTAAAAATTTATTATTAGCCTTTGTAATGTTTATAATTTTTATATATTTTTAAAACGTAATTTATAATGTAAACAATAAGACATTGCTGAGTCTCAATTTAGTCTCACTTAAGTTTCCTAGATGTAGAGAAAGAGTATGGTTCATGTTATGATAATATATGTACCAAAATACACATCACCCAGTTTAAGAGTAAGAAAATGAAGTGATGAAATTTGTAAGAATAGACCTGGGGGAATTTCTATTTTGATATCCTTGAGTAAAAGTGCTTTCCTTCAAATTATTTGTTCAATATGGCATTGACTTTTTAAAGTGCTCAGATGACTAATGATTTTATAACAGTCCCACAAAAATATAAACAGATATTACATAATCATCTTACATTTGAGAACTAAATGTAAAAATGATGTCATTGCACAATGATTTATTCAACATGGAAAAGAAATTTAAAAGCCACAATGTGTTTGTTTTTAAATCAAGAGCCTTGCAATAACAAATAAAAATGATTCTAAAGGAGATGTTGCTATATTAAATACTATATTTTCTTTAAAAAAAAAACTATATTTTCAATGTAACAAACTTGTTAAGCCAGAGAAAATGTCACAGAATATTAAGAGTCTTTAATCATTATTGTCAGGTCTTATTTTTAACCCCTTCTTCCAAAGCTCTAGTTTTTATGCCCGCTATACGTCTCCATCTGAAATTCACTCTAAATGTACCATATTTAAAATTCTCATTATCTTCCCAAATTGTCCTCTCTTTCTGATTCTCTTATGTTTGAACATAGAACCTATGCCCTTATCAGAACAGAGGCTTAAGTCTCAGAGGAATATCATATATATCTGTTCCTGCCAGCATTCAATCAATTTTCAAGTCCTCTAAAACAATCTTATCAAAGAAAATGTCTGATTACAGCAATCTCTTATTGATTAACCTTTTTTGTCCTCCTAAGGAAAAACACCCACATTCTTTCCTACAGTCTATAGCCAATCACATCTGTTCCAAATCCTTTCCAACTTTATATTCCATATTCCTCCTTGGCCCCTCTAATCCCCTAAGCCAACATGGATCAGCTAATATATTTCCCTAGCCTCTCACATTCCCACTTACTAGTCTACTTATTTAGAATGATTCCATTCCTATTCTCATATTGAACTCTAGCAATTCTTTAAGACACATCTCAAATGCCACCACTCTCATGAAGAAATCGATTTTCCCCACCATGAAAATTCCTCACTTCCCTGAACCCCTAAAATATTTGACTTTTATGCCCTTTATTACAGCCCACTTATTTAACTTTATGGAATTTTTCTCTGTATTAATATACATTTACAAAGTCTTTAGATCAAGAAGTATTTCTAAGTCCATACTGTAAATTCCATAGCATTTTACCCATAGTGGGTATGCATTCAAATATCAGTTCAGTTAAATATTGGAGAATTAACCTGAGAGTGAATAAGGACTTCAACAATGGGTATTTCTTCTATAATTTATTCATACATTCAACACATGAATCCAAAGTTTTCCAGCGACTATACTAGGAGCTCATGCAATTTCACAAATGAGGACTGTTCTAAAAGTAAGAGAGGAGATAACGAGCCAGGAGCACAGAACCCATCACAATTAATGTAACATCATGACTGTAAACATTTTGACAAATACAATATTTTAATGTCTACTTGTTTACTTGAAGAAAAAAAATAGTGTTTACTTGTATATTTGCATGAAAAAAATAGACTCCATCTTAGAAAGATTCTAGCAGAATATGTAAATGAGATGTTTATGAACTGTGATGGAATGTGTGTATTTATCTCAACTCCCTCAAAAAAACAAAACACTAAAATGACAGTTTAGGGTTTTAAAAACACAAACTAAAACAGCAAAAATAACACAGGGTATGATAACAACAATGGAGAGGTGTCAGCAGAATTTGGCACCGTGAAATGTGGATGAGATGGTTGATGGGAAACTGATGGAAAGAAACATGCAGCTTGAATCCCACTGCCTTCATAAAATGGATCACCTTGAGAAGCAAGCCCATCTTTCCCTCACAATAGACCTCAGAGGCAACAGAAGGAAGCCAGGGTTCAGCTTATGATGAAAAAAGAAAGAAAAAGAGGAATTGTGTGTTCACATCTGTATATGGAATAATCTGACCCTCAGGATCATAGTACTCTAACTACAAGCCAGGCAACTACTCCTTCAAAATCCCAAAGACAAGTACAGGTGGGGACAGAAGGGCTTTACATTCCGGAATAGCCCTAGCACAGTGGAAAGTAGAGTTGAGATTGCTGAGATTAGCGACTTTGTTGGCTAGCCCAGCAAATATTTAATGAAAGCACACTGAATGCCATTGCAAATTTACATTTCAAAACTGAGCTCTACAAATGCTCATTAGGACCTGCTCTCCCATGGCCTTCCCTTTCTCAATGAAGTCCCAGTTGCTCAGATCAAACACTTGGAGGATAACCTTGACTTTCTATTGCACATTCCATACCTAGTCTATCAAGAAATCTTGTTAGCACTCACTTAAAATATACTCCGAATCTGACCATTTCTCACCAGCTCCCACGGTCACCACCCTGGTGTAAGCCACTACCACACCTCAACTGGATGCCCAACAACAGTCTCCTAACTGATCTTACTACTTCTGCTAATTTCCCTTCATCTAATCTTAACACAGCAGCAAGAGTAACTTTACTAAAAAGTAAGTCAGACCATGCCATCCCTCTACTCAGAAGCCTCCAATGGCCCCTCCTCACTCAAAGTAAAATCCAAAGTCTTTATAATGTCCTATAAACTCCATATAGTCTGACTCCTCATGACTTTCCTGACATTGTCTCCTAACCATCCTTCCTTTTTCTTAGTGTATCCCAGCCAGTGATTTCCCCCCTTCCACTATGTGTGTATATGTCTCACACATAGACACACACACACACACTCACACACATTTATACAGATGCAAGTCAATAGGCATTAAGTAGAACTCAGGGTGAAAACTGGGCAATTTAGAACAGAAAAATGGCATGATCTGATTTTCATTTTAAAATAATCATTCTAGGATGCTTGTTAAGATTAAATGGTAGGTGAACAATGGCAGACAGAGGGAGACCAGTTAGCAGGCTATCCAGATGGTAGTATACTGGACCAGGGGGCCTCTGTGGAAATGGTGGACATGTTCTGAAGGCAGAGCCAAGAAAATGTGTGGATAGATTACTAACTATATTTAAAAAATAATAAAAATCAAGAATAATATCCAGGTTTCCAGCCTGTGCAGCCTGGAACAATGAGGTTGGTCTTAACAGAGGTGGGGAAGGCTGTGGGTGAAATGAATTTGGGAGGCTTAGGGTTAGGTGTTCAGTTTTAGATTTGTTAAGATGTCTTTTAGATACATTGAGTGGAAGTTTCTGGCAGACAACTGGATACATGAGTTTGAATTTTAGAGTTGGAGGCAAGGCTGGAAATATACATTTGGGAGATGATAACAACCAGATGCCTCAATAAGACTGCATGAGATCATCAGAGAAATGAGTGTAACTAGAGAGGAAAGGGAATTCAAGGAATGGACACTGGAGTGTTCTGATATTTAGAGGTCATGGGGGTGACAAGAAACAGCAAAAAGAGCCTGAGTGAAGCCAGAAAATGAGGAGAAAAACCAGGTGAGTTGGATGTTTCAATAAAGTAATTGATCAGCTGTGCTAAACACTGCTGAGAGGTCAAGTCCATTAAGGACTGGAAAATGACCACCAGACTCAGCAATAACATGGTCATTGCTGACCTTGGAAATGTTTTTCTAGGGTGCTGTGGGTAAAAAGTTGGTGGATTTAAGAGAAAATGAGAGACACAGAACCGAAGAATTGGGAAATGGGGCAGTAGCCGGAAGGAGATGTGAGTCAGGAAAGGAGATTTTATTCACCATGTTCTCTTTTGTACTTAGGTAGAAGGAGGCATCTAAAAATACCAATAGGATAAATCAAGTTTAATATTAAACAGTTGGTTTTCTCTGAATACATTGACCTATTTAGGTTCATATTTATCATGCAGGCTTTCATTAGGCACTGAAGGACTATTTTCTTTTCCCCTGGAAGAAAAGCCAAACTAAAGCAGTTAGATGATGTTGAATTTTCACAGAGTTCAGATGTCCTGTTATGTTTCACGAACATTTGTGACCTTTTTGGGGTAATTTCCACCACTGTGTCTGGTCTATGGTTAAGACACATTGTTGCCTTGCTAATCTATCATCTATCCCAGCTGAGTTTCTAAGCTGCCCAAGCAAAAGATTTGTGAAGCCCTAGAGAAAAACATTTTTTTTAAAGAATTACACAAATGAAAGCAAAACCCAAGATCAAAACAACTGATGCAGACTTCCTGGTTGTACTTAAACCCATGAAATGAAATAAATAATAATAACAAAAACTTTACTAATCTTTACGGAATCCATGACCATTCTCGTCTGGTTTTCATTGAAAACTGGAAAGACTATTCCCAAAGTGACTGGTTAAGAGATTAAAAATACAAAGCAGAAGAATGATGGCAAGTGCAGGATTGCTATGTAAAAGTACAGACAATAACAAACTAACAGCTAGACTTGCCTCTGACTCATGGAAAAATATGTGAAATCAGGTTATCCCAGCTTAAAAATAATGAATCACACAACTTAGAATACAGATGTCAGGAAAGCACATGTGTGTTTCTGAATACAAATAACAATGAAAGGATATAGAAGTATTCATGCAAGCTTCAATCAGTTACTTCCACAAAAAAAAGCAGATTCTACATTATTTCTTTAATTGAGAATCCATGAAAAATATCAACAACCATAATTAATGTCCATCTCAGGTAATTACTAGGAGATGCAACATTTCATACGAAGCAGTAATTTTCATGCTTTCTTAGGTTTGGGATTTTTTAAAGTCATCTCTGATTTGCTTCTCTAAATTAGGTGAAAGCATACCTTACTACAAGATTTGTTTTGGTAGAAAATCCAAACGTTGGTAATTATAGAGCATGACTGAAAAACACTGCTAAAGATCCATTACTAGAGTTGAAGAACAAAATATAAAACCCAGACTTTAAGCCCATAAAGGTCCAAAGAGGAAGAAGAACCTGAACATGTGAATTCTGGATCTAACTTTGTCATCAATTGTGTTACTTTGGTTACTTTGATCCCTTAAAGAATCTACCCTTTAGATATCCCATCTCCCCAACCATAAGCAAAAAAACCAAAGTTGGTGTTTGGGCTAGAAGTTGTTTTTTTAATTGATGTAGAGTTGACATACAATATTATATTAGTTTCAGAGATACAACATGGTGACTTGACAATTATATACATTATAAAATGCTCACCACAATAAGTATAATCACCATGTGTCACCATACAAAGTTATTACAATCTTTTTTTAAAAAAATTTTATTTATTTATTCATGAGAGACACAGAGAGAGCGAACGAGAGAGGGGGCGGGGGGGAGGGGCAGAGACACAGGCAGAGGGAGAAGCAAGCTCCATGCAAGGAGCCTGACAGGAGACTCGATCCCAGGTCTCCAGGATCACACCCTGGGCTGCAGGCAGTGCTAAACCACTGAGCCACCTGGGCTGCCCAAGTTATTACAATCTTATTGGCAATATTCCCCAAGCTACACTTTTTACCTCTGTAACTTATTTATTTTATAGCTGGAAGTTTGTGCCTCTTAATCCCCTTGGACTATAAATTTTTAAAGTTCAATGAGTTTAGATAAGCTAGGATTTTTTATGTGTCTCATATTTAATTTCAAGTTTTAAAAAAGAATTTTCTCACAAAATATATATTTACTACAGTTTTTATATATTTATAAATATATAAATGAATATAAATATGTCTAATAAATAAATACATTTAAATGTTACTTGTGGTGGAAACTGGTGCCTTGCTCAGATCTTCCTTTCCCCCACCCCACCCCCACCAGCCTCCCAATTTTCAGGATCAAAACACTAATTCCTCAATCTCCCACCTGTTTCAAGTGTTTCCAGCAGAGCTCATTTATTGAGCACCTCCCCACCCCCCAAGGAACTGCTAGCCATAGAAGGAAGCTTCTATGCCTCTGTCTTAGTATCTCTCTCTGGAGATATCTCACCTCCAAAGACTGATCAGCTGGAGAGCACAAAGTTTTGGCCTCATGACTGCAACATATGAAAACACTGAACTGTCATTTTATGCAGAACTCCTATCAGATCTGCTGAGGCCTCTGCTGAGACTTTAGCACAGTTCAACTTTTACCTTGTGTTCTCAGTCCCTTACTCCTTAATAGATGTTTTCCCGAGCGAGCACACTTCCCAAAACCTCCCTCAGGAAAATCTTTACCTTTCAGTCTGTTTCCCAGGAAACCCAACCCAAGGCACTCATCCTACAGGCTAGTCGACCACAGGAGGCAAATCTTCAGTTCCCTCAAATGACTGTTTCTAAACCAATCTGTGGCCAGGACTTAGTTACTCCATGCTGCAGAATGAGGCAAACAAAACAAAACAAAACAACCCAGTTCAATCCTGTCTTGGTTCTTCAGTCATTCTCTGAAATAAGAACCATAACAGCTACAAACTTACTGAGAACTTACTATATGCCAGGCACCATGCTTAGCACTTGATTACGTCTTTCTAATTAAGAATATAAATAATAGTGAAAGGGAATAGAAGGGAAGGGAGAAGAAATGGGTAGGAAATATCAGAAAGGGAGACAGAACATAAAGACTCCTAACTCTGGGAAACGAACTAGGGGTGGTGGAAGGGGAGGAGGGCGGAGGGTGGGGGTGAATGGGTGACGGGCACTGAGGGGGGCACTTGACGGGATGAGCACTGGGCGTTATTCTGTATGTTGGCAGATTGAACACTAATAAAAAATAAATGTATTATTAAAAAAAATAAAAAATAAAAATAGTTTCCTTACTACAAAAAAAAAAAGATTCAGAATAATTTTGCAAAGAGAAGTTACTATTATGGACCACATTTAATAAAGAAGTAGGTCAATGGTTATAGTACTAAGTGGGGGATCTAGGCCTCCAATCCAGGCTGTTGGATTCCAAAATCCACCATCTAAACACTGCACAGTGGCCTCTGATCACCATCAGTCCTGTCAGCAAACATCTGCCTGGAGGTTCTGCTGGAGAGATTCCAGGTGCATTAGCAGAAAACAATCACAACTTCCTAGGAAAACCTACCAGAGTAGCATGTCTTTCTTGTGTAAGAAGTCAGTGTCAGTATAAGAAACACTGTAGCACTTTAAGTAATTAAAATTCCAACTTCTGGATTCCTAATTAAATCAGTATTCAAAAATTAGTTTAACTTTAACTGAAATTGTAAGACATATGATAGTACTTCTGTATCTTATATTTTGTAAATATTTTTTGTATTTTCAGCTTTAAAAGCTTTATCTCCATTTTTGGAAATAAAAGTCAAACTACTGAATTTATAATTTGATTTTTCTGTACATTGGCACAGTATATGAAAATAAGCATTAGATTTTTTTCTAGCAGCAGAGGTTAACCTTTAACTCTCCACAACAGAGAAAAGCTAATAGTACAGACAATCCAAAACTTTCAATTGTGTACTTCTCTTAACATTTTCATAGTTTCAGTAAATTTCTCTCCTAAATAGCAATCCTGTTTTGTTGTTGGACTCCAGCAACATGGCTTTCCAGAAACAATAGGAGTTTCAGAAACATAAAAGCCCTTGAGGCACCTGAGTGGCTCAGTCAGATAAACATCTAACTCTTGATTTCAGCTCAGGTCATGCATGATCTCAGGGTCATGGGATCAATCCTCACATCGGACTCTGTGCTCAGCGTGGGGATTGCTTGAGATTCTTTCTCTGTCCCTCCCTTGCTTGTGTGTACACTCTCTCAATAAAATCTTAAGAAAAAAAAAAAAAGAAAGAAAAATGTGAATTCCCTAAACATCGATGGATGGTGAGGCGGGAGAGAGTATAAAACAGCTAGCTAGCAGCATGCCTTTCTGCCAGGGTGGTCCATGTTTATATCTCACCTGTGCCATCATCAGCTGTGTGACTTTGGACATGTAATTTAACCTGAGGCACATTATTTCCTGCATCATATAGGATGAACAATACATGTCTCATAGGAATACAATAAAAATTTTAACTATAATATTTTCAAATTTTGTGAAAGAACTTCTTAGGCACTTAATTAGTAGGGATTATTATCCTTAACAAAGATAAAGTGTTTACACACTTTTTAGTGGGAATCAGCAAATGGGAAATTGCTTTGTTCTGCTTTATTTCACAGGAACCCTTAAGGGAAATACCCAGAGAAAATGTTTGAGAAGCATGCATTTTACATGTAAGTGCCAAATCGAAGTAATGAGACAAAAAGAAAGAAATGGCAGGAAAAGACAATAAATTAACATAATTTACATAATAGCATGATGTAAAATTTAGCTGAAAAATGTTTGCTTTGCTCAAATTCATTCCTAGGCAGCAGCAAGATTTGCCTCTTTTCCCTCTTATGAAAATAGAAACTCCCTTGAGGGATAGTAGGAGCGAGCTAGCCAGTAACCCCCCAAAATCTGGGAAGGCTACAGACCATTTCCTAAGCCTACACAAGTACATGATACACAGATGGCCTGATGAAAAGAACTTCCTTTGCCTTAACTTTTTTTTTTTTTTTTTTTTTTGCGGAAGCCAACTATTGTTACAATTTAAACTATGAGCTACAGATACAAAAAAAAAAAGTGATATTTAAAATAGGATGAGAACATATAAAATGTGACTATAAAACCGAAACTTGCAAAAAGAAGACCTATTTCCTAAGAAACATTGATAGCATTTGTCAGGTAAGCATGGAAATTAGGAACAAGGGATGTACCACTGCTAGCCCAGGGAATGAGGCTTAGGAGATGAAAAAGGACCTATTGTATCTGCCCAGATGTTACCCATGGATTGTTTTCCTTTGCCTTTGGTGTTTCTCCTGCAACCAAATTCATAAGTACATTCCCCTGGCCTCTTCTGAGCTTAAGAAAAATCACCACCATGACCCTACAGATTAGACTCAGAATTGGCCACCTAACCTTTAATTGAAAGCCATTTCAGCCATAAGCATTTCTCCTTTTTCTTTTTAACCTGTAACTTCCTTTTTTCCAGCTTGATCTTCCAGAGTATGCAAAAAAAAAAAAAAAAAAAAAGAGGAAAAGATCATCTATCTACAAAGTACTTCTGGAGCTAGGTCCCAAAAACTAGTTATATATTAGGTGTTTTTCACTATTTCAACAGATTTGAATTGGGTTACTCTGTGTCCCAGACACTATGCTGTGAATGCATCTTTGAAAGGGCTCCTGGACCTTCTGATTAGGAGTAAGGTAGGCATTAAGCAAATAATCTAACTACAATAGCATTGAAGACAGTACACAGGTGCTTCTAAGAGGAAAAGATCAAGAAACAACCTAATATGAAGAATCCCTGAAGGCTTCTCAAGAAGTGACATTGAGATGAGTTGGGAAAGATGAGAAGAGTTGCCCAGGCAAAGACAATGTCAGGCATTTGGAGTGAAAATAAGTAGAAGCAGCAGAAAGAGGTTGGTCCCCAAAGCGAAAAGACTAGTTTACATCAACACCCAAAAGAAGGAAAGTGAGAAAGTGTTAGTAAATGGCTGAATAAAATTTATTAAAATTGAATAAGCAAATGGGTCAACTTCTCAGAACTAGTAATATGTTAAGAGGCACTATGAATTTATTTTTTTTAAAGATTTTATTTATTTATTTATTCTTGATAGACATAGACAGAGAGAGAGAGGGGCAGAGACACAGGCAGAGGGAGAAGCAGGCTCCATGCCAGGAGCCCGATGTGGGACTCCAGGATCACACCCTGGGTCAAAGACAGGCACTAAACTGCTGAGCCACCCAGGGATCCCAGCACTATGAATTTCTAAGACTGATGTATCTCTAACAGTATTTTCCAAACTATTTTAGGTCCAAAGAAAAATGCATTTTCTTTCTCATTTTTTTCTCAGAGAATTTTCAAAGGAGCATATTCCTTTAAGAAAACTAAAGAAGTAGCCTGAAAGAAGTAGAAGGAATAAAGAAGAATCTTTTAATTGAAAAAAGTAAGAAAGACAGAAAACTGGGATGAATACAGAATTCCAAGCATCCAACCTCTTTGCCTCTATCCAATGCACTCATGGACTTGCAGCTTCTGAAATGAGCCTGCCCTGGCTTAGAGGCTTAGTGCTGAGGGCTCACCAAGCCACCACCAGAGTCAGGGCAGTAGGTGATGGTCCTTTGCTACAGCAGGTTGCTCTTAAGGAGACTCAGGAGTGCTGAGCATACCCAAGAGATGAGGAGCTTTACTGCCTCCCCACCACCCAGGCAAACACATCCTATTTCCCAAAGTAGGCACTAAACCATCATTTGTTCTCAAAGAATAATGTTCTTCCTATTCTCACACCTCAGGATCCCACAGGAAAAAAAAATATATAATAATCTTTCATTCACATGACAAAAAATGTCAAGTATCTGAGAATATTCTTATATCATTTTCACTCTTGTTTAACTTGTTTTATCCTTATACTGCTATCCTACCTTTTCTTTTGATTCATATCCAAACCCTATTATTTGGGAGTATATGACTCCAAATACGGAAAATAATTATGAATTTGAAAATGAATCAAATTCTCTTTCAAAGGTTTCTACCACATAACAGTATTCAAGAACTCATAGCAGCCAAAATAACTTACGGAACCCCAAAAAGGATTTTAGTTGAGTAGGCAAAAAAATATATATATATTTTAGGTGATGATATTCGTGAAGCTAGGTCCCAAAAGCTCAGAGTCCCCAGAATATGAGTTAGGCACTGTGACCCCTCACCTTTTCTTCTGCCTCCTAATTTTTCCCTTCTCATCCTAGAGCATCGTAATGACGCACATTAGCACCATCCTAAGAGCACTTATAAGCTGTGTTGGGCAAGTATTGACCTAGCATAATGGCTCTCAACTGCCAGCAATTCTGACCTCCAATAACCCTTCAGGGGTTATTTAACAATGTCTGGAGACATTTTTCATCATCACAAGTCAGGGGTACTATTGGCAGCTAGAAGGTGGAAGCTACCAGTGTTGGTAAACATCTTGTAATGCACTGGACAACATGCCACATCAAAGAACTATCTGACCCAAAATGTCAATAATGCCGAGGTGGAAATCCTTCTAGCTCAAACCTCCTAACATTCCAGGGAGACAGCTTTCTAAGTTTCTGAATTGGTCTCATTGATAGAAATGTCTTCATCATATGGAATAAAAATTTATTTCTCTAAAACTTTTTACTATTAGTCTTAATTCTATACTTTGGGATCCCAAAGGAAAAATATCTAACCCTTCATCTACATGACAGATCTTCAAAAGCTGAGACCCCTGTGATATCCCCAAAATTTCCTATTTTCAGGTTGGAAAACCACATGTTGATGTCCTATCCCTGCTTCTTATAATAATAATATTAATAATAATAATAATAATAATTGCAGAAGTGAAGGCAAAAATCTGAATTAAAAGGGAATATTCTAAAAAAAAAAGGAAATATTCTGAGATCATTAAAAATTACAATAGCATTGTTACCAGGTACTGACCACCAACCAGAGATACCCTCCCAGGCACAGAATTCATCAGTGACAGAGCTGGGGCTGAATTGTCACGTTCATGTTCTCTGTGTAAATACTACCATTTTACATCACACATAATTGTTCTCCTTTTCTCAACTCTGATTCCTACTCCCAGTTCCTCTTCTGTGTTCCCTTTCCCTGCTTTTCTCAGCTTCCCAACAGAGCCTACAGCCAGCCACAGGGCTATTACAGCGCTTACCCCAATCACCTGCTTGGGAAGCAGATCAGGCCAATTGGGAGCCCTTATGCCCTACATGGCATTCTTTTCCGAATTTCTCCTTTTGCCCTGGGAAAGAAAGAATCCTAGGATGACCGAAAGAGACTAAATCTAGAAGCCTCTTCTTGGCATGTACCATAAGACAGAAATTCTTGAGGAGCATAAACATTTTCAGTGATACAATGTACGCTAAAAAGTAAACTATCTTCTCTATTTTTACTAAAGCTGGGTGATGAGAACATGGCAGATGAGAACATGGCGGTCCATTATACCATTTTCTCTACTTATGCATACGTTGCGAAATACTTTTGTAAAGAAGAAAAGCAACCCCCTTTTCTCTGTATTTAACATTCCACAGCTGCCTTTCTTTCTTATTCCATATACTCTATTTAATGCTATGGTGAAGAAATTATTTTCAAAATAAAGTCTCAAGTTGCACACCTTAAATATATACAATTTTTCATTTTTTCTTTTTTTTTTTTAAGATTTTATTTATCTATTCATGAAAGGAAACACATAGGCAGAGGGAGAAGCAGGCTCCCTGCAGGAGCCCAATGTGGAACTCGATCCCAGGACCCCGGGATCACAACTTGAGCCAAAGGCAAACACTCAACCACTGAGCCACCCAGGCACTTACAATTTTTCATTTTTCAATTACACTTCGATAAAGCTGGAAAAAAAAAAACCACAGAGTCGAACACAAAAAAGGATTAACTTTGGAAGTAAAATATCCTATGACCCCCAGAATAGACCAATTTTTTTTAACTACTTAAAATAAACATACCTGTGCACTTTCTCCCTATTCCATTTTTTCCCTTCTTTTTAATGTTATCAACTTCAGATTTATGGGATGCATGAAATTAGAGAAATGGAAATGTATCTTAAAAGTAGCAGAACTAAACACGGTGCTTCTGACTGTAGTGGATGCAATCATGTGAAAATGCCTTCATGATTCAGCTGAAACTTCATAGAGGAAGGTTTGTTCATCACATTTATTTGCCATGGATCCTACGGTCTCAGGGAACTACGGCCATATTAAAGCATATCGTATGACGTGCGTATCCAAGAGCAGTGAAGGGCATGATGCGGCTACTTGGCTCCTGGTGATGGCTGCGTCCTGGACTCTGAGGTCCCAGTTTTGAATCTTATTAGGGCAACTAAGTTTTCACTATTCCTCATAACAACACGTTTCCCCTCTCACTCTAGACAACTGCCCACACAGCACCAGATGAAAGGTGAGGCAGGGTCTACCCCACTGCCCTCCCCACTCTCAAATAAATAAATTTTTAGAAAGAAAAGAAAGAAAGAAAAGTGGTTGCCATTTCCAGTACAGCCCCACCCTTAGATCCCAGCATTAGGAACCAGTGATTTTTTTCAGTCCCCCATCTGTTCAATTTGATTTGCGTAACTTAAGCACTTAAGCATATATTTAAACATGTGGGTCCTGGATCCTGTTCTTAGTTACTTTTGCTAGAAATTGGAAAAAAAAATCTCAGTTTCCATCATCAATGGGAAATACTAAATAAATTATAGTGAATTATGCAGTCCTTAAAAAAATGAGACAGGGCATGTGCCTTTGGCTCAGGTCATGGTCCCCAGGTCCTGGGATGAAGTCGCACATCAGGCTCCCCGCTCAGTGGGGAATCTGAATCTCCCTCTACCCTACCCCCTGCTCATTCTCTCTCCCTCTCTCTCTCATGCTCTCTCTCAAATTAATAAAATCTTTTTTTAAAAAATGAGGCATATGCAAATACAGTAACATGGAAAGCTGTCCATTATATATTATTGAGTGAAAAGAGCAAATTATAAAATAAATGATCCAGCAAACAAATGTCAAACATCTATCTATGCCTAAGTATATAGGAAAAGGTCTGGAGGAATATATGTCAAATTCTGAGAAAGAAGATTGAGGGCAGCCCCGGTGGCGCAGCAGTTTGGTGCCGCCTGCAGCCTGGGGTGTGATCCTGGAGACCTGGGATCAAGTCCTATGTCTGGCTCCCTGCATGGAGCCTGCATCTCCCTCTGCCTGTGTCTCTGCCTCTCTCTCTCTCTCTCTCTCTCTCTCTCTGTGTTTCTCATGAATGAATAAATAAAATCTTAAAAAAAAAAAAGAAAGGATTGAAAAGTGGGGAAAAATGAGGAAAAATGAATTGTATACTTTCTGATAATAGGCTTATGCTATATTTATAATGTAAAAAAAGAATGTTAAAAAATGTCGAATAGGGCTAAAAATATTTGGTAAAGCCATTATTTAGCCAGATCTTCACCTGCCCATTATTTATTCCATTTTATTTTTCCGACTTTATTTTCCCTTCCCTCCCCCACACTTTGGACACCAAATACTACAAACTTTTTCTTTTCTAAACACTGATTGGATTTTTGTATGCTTCCACCTCAACTCAGAGTACCCTCTTCATCACTAAATTCAATCTCTCCAAATAAAACCATACATAGAATATTTTGGTACATATTTCATAAAAGGAAAATGTAAATATCCAGGAAATTTTCCATATTTCAAATCATCAAGCTTTAATACATTTTAAGTATTGCTTCCTGAATTGTAAAGTGTTTGAAAATAATAAATAGCTACAAAGTTTCTGAACAGATAATATTTCTTTTATTTTCTAAATGGCTTACTTGAACATTTAGGTTATTATGATGTCCTTGAATGATTTTTAGAGTGAAGTAAAATACACACACATAAAAGAAAAAGATGTCACTATGAAATTATAAAAATCAAAAACAAGTTTCTTACCATTGTGAGGGTAAATGGATGGTTTTCTAAGGCAGACACACTGGGACAATGTAGAATAATATACTAAAAAGCAACAAACATAATTTTTAAATGACCAAGAAAGAAGTTAAAGTATTCTAATAATGGCACGAATACTAATTTTCAAAAATGATTTAAGGATAAAGGGAATTTGGGGCACCTAGATGGCTCAGACCGTTAAGCATCTGACTCTTGATTTCAGCACAGGTCATGATCTCAGGGTTGTGAGATCAAGCTCTGCGCTGGGCGTGGAAGCTGCTTAAGATTTCCCCTCTCTCCCTCCCCCTCGGACCCTCCCCTCCTAAAATTAAAATTAATAAATACATTAAAAAATAATAGTTGCTGAACACTGACTCACCTGACCAGGTCTTGCTTTAAAATTTTCTTTGATCATTCGGATTTCCATGACATCTGAGGGATGACTTATGACCGAGATGATGGTGACCGGTTTATTGCTCCGGATACACCTGTAAAGTCTTTCAGCACAATACAGGCACAAAGGTCCAGATATCCAAAGCCAGGTCTAATGGAGAATTTTTAAAATATACTTTAAGAAATATTTGTGTTGTAGGAATATTTATATCCTGTTCAATTGTTTATTTCATACATTATAGTAATGGCATTGTAATCTGTATTTTAAATAACAAAATGCAAAGAAAAGTCAGTAAAAACAAAGATGCTCACTACAACTTACTCAAACAAGATTAAACATAAAACAAAAGAAGTGACACACTAACAGGTATGCACACTTTGTTTCATATTTCCTTCTGTGCATGCACAGTAAATACATAATACATGTATATGCAATATCTTCATCTAAAAAAGAAGGGAAGTTAAATTTCAAATAAATCTAAAGATGATTTTAGAAAAAAGAAGTACCAATCCAATGTTTGTTTAAAAAAAGAGAAAATCCTGGATATGTGTATGAATTTTTAACATATTAAAATGCTTTATTTTTTAAGAGTAATTAGAATTCTTCAAAATGTCAGGTAAGGTTCTTATTAGAATTTTTTTACTTTTATTTATTTATTTTTATGTGAGTGTAGTTCATATACAATGTTATATTAGTTTCAGGTGCACACCTTAGTGATTTGACAAGTTTATACATTATCCCACGTTCACTATAAGTGTAGCTACTATCTGTCCCACTACATCACTATCATAATATCACTGACTGTTTTTCTTATGCTATGCCTTTTACTCAACCCTGGGTATTTTTAATGCATATGACATGTATGTATAATGTACACATACATAATGTATATACAGTGTAAAATATGTATATGAACATATTTTAAAATAGAAGATATACTAATCATGTTGCTTACAACTTTTACATAATAAAAGTAATATGAACAGAAGGTATTCTATAGAATTTGAAAGTGTACCAATTTTGAATGTGTGCTGGATGGATAGCCCTGATCCCAGGGTAACTCACTGCATACTCTCAGAATTATAGATGCCTGTCCTGTGTGGCCAATTCTCCTCTTAGAAATGTACATTATATTTACCTCATCACTGAGAGGCCTCTGACCCAAACTTATTTTAATGGTTACTTTTTAAGATCTTATTTACATGGCTATTTCAGACCTTTTCCTTCCATGCAGATTATGCCTCTTCCTGATATTTACTTTGATGCTGTGTGAGTAGCAGGCATCACAACAAGCCTTGCAATACAGCAGGCTTTCAACTTTGAGATAGTCACTTACTTTTGGAGCATTAAGTTTCACAGAAGTAAAACAGGTATCACAGTACCTGCCCTACCTAACAGCATTGTGTGAAGCCCAGAAAACTTTGAAAATTGCAAAATCTATTAGAAATCTTGAGGATTATTATTAAAAAGTAAACACAAGGCAACACACTCACTCCAGAGTCATCTACAAATTCATTCTACTTTTTGACTCCTCTTTCTTCCCTTCTGAAAAAAGACATTCAACATCACTGTCCCATACTACCACCTGCTACAGGCAAAGAGTACAGGGTGTTAATTCCCACATTGGCAGCTCCCATACCCACATAGGAAGATTAGGGCTCTTATGGAACCACTCGCCGGGTAATTTGTGCAAGAAGTTTTCCAAGAGCAAGCATTTTAGTCAAACATCTGGTTTTGTACTCTACTTCTGCCATGTATTATTGAAGAATTTGCTCGAGGTATTATATGTATGTAAGCCATAATTTCATCTTCAGAAAATTAAGGATGATAGTAATTGCTTCAAAGGGCTATTGTGAATATTAAGAGAAATTATGCCTGCAGTACCTTTTAGCATAGTACTTAGCAGATAATATCAAACATTTGACAACTTGATTTTACAATTTATTTAAAATATTATACATAATATCATACCATAATATTATTCTATACCATAATAATAATTACTGTATTAGTCCTTTTGCTATTGTTTTTATTATCCAACCTATTTTTCTCAATGGCTAGGGAAACTATCCTTGTCACCTCTCCTTTGGCAAGTACCATTGCCACAGTATGCAAAGATCATATAGTCAGGTAAGCAGGAATTTTCAATATCTTGTAATATCATAGGTCTTTCTCCTTGAACTGCCAGATGCCTCTAATGGAAAAATAGATGCTATCTTGCAATTGAAACATCCTGAATTGTTCTATAAGAATAATTGCTTTATATACCTTCAAAAGCATGTTTAAATGAAATGCTGATGAATTATTATGGAAATATGGACTTTAAGGAGACCATCAAAGATATCAAATTAATCTGACCTGTGGAAAATTAGCTTGGAACCTGGGCTCTTCCATACAAATGTTCACAGATCTGTTTTGGGTAAGTTCATCTGGTTTCGAAAGTCCTCCGGGGAAAGATTCATGAAAATGTTCTGAGCGATAGTTTGGTAAGTGGATATTCTGGTAGCGGGTTCCATTAATATTGATGCAGCCAGGAGGGTGGGTATCTAAATTAGCTTGATACTTCAGCAGCCCTCTGAAGTTATATTAAGGGAAAAAAAGGAAGATGAAAACGAAATTGAAATCAGAGAATACAGTATAAGAAAATAGCCTTTTTTTCTTATTAACTTTCCACAACATTATTAGAAGTAATTGAGAAATCCTAAGACTTAATAAATTCTTTACTATGGGACTAAACCAAGAGTTTTAGTCCTTAAACAAATACCACAAATATATAATAGGAAAGAATATATCAAGCTTCTCAACAATTCTTGAATTGCACAGCCTTTATTTCAACTCTGTTAGGTATTCATATAATCATATGAATGATTATATGATCATCTAACCAAAACACCAGTTTCACTTCAATAAATACTATATGATGAGTACTTTTGCTGTATCTTCAAACACAAATGGGAGAGTATAGGGATCATATTTGATTTGGCTAAGACTGGATAAAACAGGCCTTGTTGATTGATAGAGATATAGTAAAACAAAAAAAAAACAAACATAATAACAGGAACTGGACAGGAACTGGAAGCTTACATCACCTTTGGTCCAAAAATAATTAATGTATAGCAATTAGACCCCACACATGTTTATTTGTCAATTCTTCCATAAACAAAATCACATAAAAAAACTAAAATAATCAGGCAAGAGAGCCTACAACCCTAAAGTACCATTCTGATTGTTTCATATTTTGTGACCTTCTAAGACCAACCATTCAATTTTCTGTGGTTTGTGTTGTTTTAAATAAAAAGATCTACCTCAAGAGGATACTGCACCAAGTGATAGATTGTGCAGAACATCAGAAAAGATCCCTACTGTATAAGCAAATCTTGAAGAAAAAATAAAGATTTTTGAAAAGCATTGGAAATCCATCAGTGTGTTTTTATTTTAAAGAAATTAAAATTTGGATATTCAAAACTATTTTTCCTAGTTAGCTAAGAATGTATTTTTAAATTATTCTTCAGGTTACCAAATAATTAACTTTAGTGCATTAAAAAGAGTATATTTTTAGTACATTACAGTTATAATGATTTTATTATTTTACAAATATAATATTTTGAAGCAACAAAAAATATAACATGAATAATAAGACTAAGGAGGTCCAATATATGAAAATTAGAAAAGCAGTGGCCAAGGCAGTCTTTGCTGGAATTCACTATCCATTCAACATGATCATTCTACTTTTGCTTATGTTCGTTCCTTTTCTCTCTTCTTTTTTTAAAAAATATTTTTTTTATTTATTTATATGAGAGAGAGAAAAAGAGAGAGAGAGCAAGCACACACAAGCGGGGGAAGGAGGAGGGAAAGGGAGAAGCAGACTCCCCACTGAGCAGGGAGCCCAATGCAGGGCTCAATACCAAGACCCTGAAATCATGACCTGAGCTGAAGGCAGAAGCTTAGCCAACTGAGCCTCTGAGGTGCCCTTCTCTCTTCTTTTTATATTACTTTCTTCTGTATAGCTAATCATAATGAAGTCATTAGAGAGCATATAGTATATGTTATACTATGTATCTAAGTAGCAAGACAGCATTATATAAGTGGCAGTCCATACACTCTTATTTTATTTTATTTTATTTTATTTTATTTTATTTTATTTTATTTTATTTTTATTTTTTCATACACTCATATTTTAAAACAATGCAGTAAATATGGCATAGGTACAGAATAAATTAATTGTTATTATAGAAATGTGAGCAAAGTACATTCACAGAATTCTAGTCATATAATACAATCATTGTGGTATTATACTTGGAAAACCTATGAATTTGATTCAGCTTCCATTACAAATATTTACCCAAACCTGTTGCTCCTACTGACCATCCCAAGGTTGACAGGTGGGTAGGCTAAAATATCAAGCATTTATTTTACTGGCCTGAAACTGAACAAGCATTCGCATAATGCACTTGACACTACTCTAGGTGATTCCTACAAAGCTCAATAAGGAGTCAAATCTGGTTGCTGAACTTCTAAACACTTAAAATCTAGGTTAGAACACATCTTGGGAGAAGCTGAATGGAAGTCAGATCACAGATAATTGGACTAGAGTATTTTAATAAGACCTTAGTAATGTATGGTAAACATCAGGCTCCAAACAGCAATTTACATACATTTCACATTATACGCACAATTGCATGAAACAGGAATTATTATTCCCATTTTATAAATTAAGAAACTAATGTAATAAATTAAATAACACTGCAGGGTCACACAGCTGGTAAGTGGCAGAGCCAAGATTTAAACTCAGTTTAGGGGATCCCTGGGTGGCGCAGCAGTTTGGCGCCTGCCTTTGGCCCAGGGTGCCATCCTGGAGACCCTGGATCGAATCCCACATCCGGTTCCCTGTGCATGGAGCCTGCTTCTCCCTCTGCCTGTGTCTCTGCCTCTCTCTCTCTCTCTCTCTCTCTCTCTGTGACTATCATAAATAAATAAAAATTAAAAAATAAATAAATAAATAAATAAAATCAGTTTAGTGCCGCCGGCAGCCTGTGGTATGATCCTGGAGACCGGGGATCAAGTCCCACATTGGGCTCCCTGCAAGGAGCCTGCTTCTCCCTCTGCCTGTGTCTCTGCCTCTTCTCTCTCTGTGTGTGTCTCTATAAATAAATAAGTAAAAAAATCGTAAAAAAAGAAAAATAAACTCAGTTCTAACTCAAATTCTACGCCCTTCATCTGTCACCATACAGCATGTTAGTTCACTGGATCCTTAAAACATATCTATGAAAAAGGTAAGGAAGAGGAAGATTAATATTTAAGAAAGGATGTCAGGGTTTTTTAAACATCTATTTCTCACTTAAACTTGAAAACAAAATAATCATACAGGATGTTTTGATGCCCATTACACAGATGAGAGACTTAAGGCTTTATTTAGGTTAGAGATTAACTAAATGGTAGTCTAAGCATGGGATTCAGAAACCTCATTCTAAAAACTTATATCATACAAACCAAACCACTTGGCTAAAGAAGTAGACATCAAAGAAGGAGGTTCAGAATGAACAAAAGTCTGGAAATACAGTCAGATAATGCGCATGCGTGTGTGTGTGTGTGTGTATTGGAAGAAGGCTGCTTAACGTTATGCAAAAGCATGGTCTTAAGTGTTCAGGTGGGTAGGACCCCATGTGCTAAAATGATCCTTAGAATGACAAACATTACCATGCAGTACAAATCTTCAGGCCAGCTCAGTCCAACAAAGTGTTGCTATTCTTGGTATTTCAAGGGATATGTAAGATTCTAAAATCCCTTTTAGGAGTGAGTGCCTAGTATGTCTCAGTGATGTGGGCAACAAGAAAGATCAGCATTGTCTGGCATATAGACAGAGTTCCATGTTCCTGAAAGCTCTTTTGTAGTTGGAAAGATTGCATTAAACTCTAGACATATATATTATGTCTGCTGGAATAAATTAGATACTAGAGATTCAAAACAATCATAAAACAATAAAAATCACATATAATACATAACTCAATTTTAACAAATGTGGTCACAGTGGAGTAAATGGATTAAAGAGATGATATATAATATTTATCTTTCAATCCAAATATATCCAAATATATCTAGTCTACATTTCTATTAAAAAATTTTCAGAATGAAATTATTTTAATGGGCACAAAAGATAATGTTAAAGACACATCATATTCTAAGAATGCATATTCTAAAAATTTCAAGAAATTCTGCACCAGTACAAAAAAAATTAGAATTCTATGTTTTACTAGTACAATGAAAGAGTAAGTTATTGCATTTAATTGGACTTGAAAAATAAGTAAAATTATTAGTTTGGTTAGAAGTATACTTCTTCCTTTTCCAAATCTATAACCAGATAGAGCTGTACATGTTTGTTCAATGCACACATTGGTCTTTAATTTCAGGGTGTGGTATATATGAAGAATGGAGGGTTGGGGGAAGCCTAGTACAGGGGTCTCTGATATGGCCATGGGCTGACAGTGTGCTCTTGGGCAGATAGCAGCTCCAAACATTTTCACTCATTCTAAGATGGGGCCACTGGTCTTTACCACACAAATTTGTTATAAAGTTTATGGAAATAGGCAGAAAGGCATGAAGCATCGGTCTGGTATGCCCGATATTTATTCTTTCAACACGGAGTTCAAAATCTGCCAGTGTCCTTCCATGTGAACCCATCAGTATCTTTGCCATCTTATTTAGCCAAATGTAACCTGAGATTCTGTGTTTTGTTTTTTTTTTGATGAGTGATATTTTTGTTATCATTGTCTGTCTATAGGTCTTTTCTATCTTATCCATGTTTCTTTGATGACAACAATTACAGAAGGAGAAAAAGAAAAGAACATTTTAATGGGGTTTTAAGACAAAGATAACCTATGCGACTTAGCTTGAGAGTAGCTCAAGATAACATAGAGCTCTCAATTAAAAAGGGATTTTTCAAAAATATTTTAGAGAGAGAGAGAACGTGTGTGCATGTGCAGAGGTAAGGGCAGGAAGAGGAAGAGAATCTTGAGCAGGCTCCCAGCTGAGTGCATGCTTGTCTCATGCATTTATATAACCCTGTATGTCCATACTCACTGCCAAACCCTGTCAGCCCTCTAGCAAGTTTCTGGCACATAGTAGACCTTCAATGCATTTCTAGTGCATTGATTTTAAAAGCAAATAGTCACATAATTTGTTTGCATATAGCAAATGCATAGAAGTTAAAATAAAGAGAACAATCTTGTATGTGCTGTTGTTATCTTTCATAATTAAATGATAAATAATTTGAAAGGAAAAATGAGAAGGGGAAAAAATGTCCATGAATGATCAACGGTCTTGAAGATGATGATATAGCAGGGATAGGGGAAGAAAGCACACAGACAATTTAAGAATAGACATGCTTATTACTCATTTTTTAATTGTATTATGTTCCAAAGAAGAGATTCTGAAATATCTTTGGAATGTCTAGTGTTCTTCTATCGTGAGAAATCAAGGATTTTACAGTGTATCAAAATACATGGTTGTAAATGCTATTGTTTTTGTACTCATAGGGATATCAAGATGTGCTTTCAAAACTCAACAGCGTTTCAGAAAATAGATTTCTTTCTTTTTTTCCTTTATCCTCAAGAGGCATTACAGTTATACTACCATTTAAGTGGCAAAGTCAGAGAAAATAATACAGTACACAGAATAAATCCCATTAGGTTACAACATAGAAGTCATAAAAATATTTTATGGCAAAAATTAAGTATCACAAAATGCCATGCCTGCCAAAAAGGAGAATCACGAAATCATTTACTTTAATTGCATGTTAAAAATGTCTAACAAATGCAGTGTCACTTACGTAACCTTTATGTTTGTGATTTTAATCCTTTTTTAAAGTAGAGAAAAAAAAATCCTTGTCCTATGAGAAACCTACTTTTTTCCTATATTCTATAAAGAGAAAAATAGAACAACCTGTTTCTGACTGTTCTTTTTACTTTGTTTAAAGTACAAAAAAAAAAAAAAGAGCTTAGGAAAACACATCCAAATTTATTATTTCAAAACCCATTGGAATTCACTGACTTCTGTGGAATCCACTATAATGCATACTACTTAAGGTCATGGATTTGTCCTGTGCCTCAGCTGCATTGCTGGTGCCTAGAACAGTGCCTGTAATCTACAGCAAGTGTTCAAAATATAATATATTCATTGAATGAATTCATGAATGACTGGAAGTATACATACAACTTTTTGTTTTGGTTGTTGTTAAACCACATGACACAGGGGGGCGTTTGAACTCATAGTCCTACTTCAAAAAAGATGTCTAGATGTTAGATAGTATTTAGTAGAGTAACCCATGTAAGCACATTCACGTTTGTAAGAAATACCATTAAATCAATCTGCAACTTATGTTATTCCTCTTCTTCCTTGATTATTGCTAAGTTGAACCTGAGATCTCAGCCCTGCCCTGACCCTGACCAATTCTAATCCAAGCACACAAGTTATCAAGGGAGTCAAGTTATCACCTACTTGTTAGCATCATATTGAAGTGAAGTGCTTTCCTAAGCTAAGGATCCAGCATACATCTGGGAACCTCTTAGCATTTGAGTACATATTGGATCAAAGCTTTTACTTCCATCCCCACTTTGTCTGGTCTAGACATGTCCTTGTCTCTTCATTCTTTCCTGGATTCCTGAGAGTATTCACATCCTACAGCTTGACTGGAGCACATACTGAGACTAGCTCGTGCTGATGGTGTTGTCCAAGGTACAAAACTGGGCAGCACAGACAGCCAGCATTATGGGTGTGTGAGCTTTGCAGTCTCATGGAACCATGCTCTTAGAAAGGCCCTGTTCTGTTGCTATCTTGAAATACTTAAAATTTTTTTATCAAAGGGCCTCACATTTTCATTTTGCAGTGAGCCCTGAAAATTAAGTAGCCTGCCACAGACACTATGCAACTGGCAAAACTAATCCCTGGAGCCTAAGAACGCAGGATCAAGACCGGAACATTCCTTAAGTATGTAAAGTTAACAGGTCATTTTACAAACTTTCCTCAGCTGAAAAAGTGAGATAGTACATGTTCCTCTCGACTCCACAGGTATATAAAAGCAAAGGACTTTAATCTCTTGGGAAGAAAAACATGTATAAGCATCCAGTATTTGTTAGTATATGCTCTGCTTTCAGGCTTCACTAAAATGGCAGTGGGAATAAAAGAATTATTTCACATTTCAGAAAAACACTAAGGTACTAAAAATATTTCTTAAATGTAGCCCTTGTTCCTTCTCCTTCCTCCCCAACTTTTTTACTCTGTAGTGCCAGCCAAGACCACTTGTTATTATGAGTAAGATCCCAGAAGGAAAAGTGAGATTAAAATTATGTGAGAAAGTATTTGGTCTGAAACTCACTATTCCTATCCTCACAGTGGGGAAAAAGTAAACTCACAATTTAGATTCAAAATTTGTAAACAAAGATAGCTTCCAACACGAATTTATAGATGTGCAAATGCTCTGTAAAACTATATCAATCCACTCATACATATGGAATCCTCATGGGAGAAACTGTCACAAGACCTCACACCTATGACTACCTGCTTCCAGGATAAAATATCAGCAAAAGTAAATTAATCATAAGACCTTAGTCCAGAATTGCTATACAGAAAAATTATTTTTTACACAAAAATGAAAATCAATGATATGAATGGGAAATTAGAAGTAGGGGGGAAAACATATCTTAAAGACCATAGTTGTACAGAATACTATATTATTAACATATGGAAATATATAAATATTATGTGAGAGAGACTTGAGTTCCAGATAAGAAAGACTTATCTTTAGTCTTCCTTCTTTAGGAATTGTGTTCTCTCTATATATATGGATGAAAAATTCAAAAGCCAAAAAGTGAAAGAAAACAAAGAGATGAATTTTTTTCTTCTGTGATCCAAAGAATTTTTAGCCACAGAATTACACAAAAAATCTCCAACAAAAATGTGCCAATCTGTAAGACAACCAAAATAGTCAAGACTTAAAAACTAATTCCTCTGGCACAGGAATTGATATACTAGTTATACCCAGAGAACACTAAACATAAGTAACAGTCCCAAAAATGGGAATCCAATGGCATTTAAACAAATACACAGATTATTTTTTATTATTATCTGCAATGCTTTAATAATTGAGGAACACTGGAAAGACCTAGAAGAACAACAAATTCCTAGCTAAGAGCCAATTAATACGATTTCACTTAATCCAGCACATACTCAATGATAACTTGGGAAATGGATTCCATTGGTAAAGATGGGTAAGAAACATTCCTATCCTCAAAAACACTGCAATTTACTTAGGATATATCCCTGCCATATTGTCTTTTCTCTTTCATATTGGAACTCACAGATACATAATGGGGTAGGGAAAAGAGAACACTGGACTTTTCTACCATTCAACCACTTCAGCTAAAGCCTGATGTTCTATCTTTTACATAAGATCTTATATAATAAAAAAAAAAAAGATCTTATATAATGTATACATATTCTGTACTTCTGGATATACGGTGTTTATGTGAATTTCTCTCTCCCCCTCCCCCCGGGTATTTTCAAGGAGTATATATGTAGGTTCTTTCTTTTCTTTCTGTGCAATTCCCATTCTCCTTATTCTCTATTGTTAGCAATGAATGACAGGCACTACTCTAAGGCTTGATAACAGGTTTGAAAAGATGTGGGCCACCTGTTGGCTGAATGAAGCACCAAAGACACAGTGTAACAAGAATACTGGTAAGAGTGTCTCTTCCACTGTATTTTTATTAACCCTAGGCTAGAATTCAGATTTTTTCATTGCTATTTTCAAGTTACCTGCAAGAATTTTGGATGTTAAAGTATCACATAGATATTATTTTATTATTAGAATTATTATAGTTATATTTATTATTTGCCATAACAAGGTTGAGCATTTTAAGAAACATTGATAAAACAATATGAAAGTTTCATTTTCTTCATACTGTCTTATGGGAGGACATTTCATCTTCAAAACCTTGAATTTATGTAACTTATAATAAAATTGAATTTCTTGCTCAAAACACAAAATACACATATATAATCACCAACTTTTACAGATAAATTAGACAGTTATCCCAGATATTCACATGACATGAATATATTGCATTCATAAGCAAGGTACCTTCCAAACCGTGTATAAATAATTAATTCAAAAAAAGATGAGAAATTAAATGCATAGATTCTGGGGTCAGACTGTGGGTGGTGAATCCCCAGCCCTATCAGGCCCTAGCTAGTAGCTTTAAATAATCATTTCATTTAACCTTCTGTGCCTCATTTTCCCATTTGTAAAATGAGGATAATAAAAGTACTTACCTCATAGTGTTATGAGATTTTAAAAAAACAACTCTGTATGCATCTGGGGGATAGATATGTATATATATATATATGTATGTGTGCATAAGTTAGTGCTAAGAGCACATACTGAATATTATATAAACCTTGGAAATAATTATAACTACTATCATTATTATCCTCTAAAATGATAATGTGATTGATTGGCAGGTCCAAAACCATATTTATCAGGTAAATTCTCCTTACAGAAGCCCTCATGTGAAAAGAAAATTGCCCCAGTGTTTCTCATTTTCCCCACAATCTATTGTTTTTAACTCTGGATAAAACGGAAGTGGAGACATAAAATGTATAAATGTAATATTACAGCTCTCCAGTAAAACTCTAGCTTTAAGAGGCTTCATTTAGTTCAGTTACTTTTAACTTCCTTTGGGCCAATTACGGCTTTGGGAATTTAATAAAAGCTAGTGTGTGTGTGTGTGTGTGTGTGTGTGTGTGTGTGTAATGTATTAAATATAAATATATATATTTACATTCACACACACACATTGTGCATGGAGCGGGGGGGGGGGGTGCATTCCAGGAATTCATGGATCCCCTTGCAGCCATTCAATGATTCCTGGAGATTATGAATCCAAGTAGAGAACTCCTACTCTACTGAAAGAGAAGTAGGACTTTGAGGTAGAAATAAACGGCATCATTTATAATAATTATGCACACCTACAGGAATTTAAGCATCTAGAAACTATTCAGAACAGGTTACCTGTATGTGTGATGGGTAGTATACAAAAGATTTAGCCATGACTGTCCTCAACCTTCCACTTAACATGGTGGAGGACATTCAGTTGTGATCTGTACTGTGGGACAAAGCTAGGAAAATCTACTGTGTCTATTATTTGAAGGTTCTAGGCTCCCAAATACTCATGTAGAGCCCCTATTTGAGGTAAAGTTTTGTTTTGTGATTCAGTCTCCCTAGAGCTTTCCCCTAATGCCTAGGAATAGAAAAGAATAACCGTTATGTCCTGGTTTATTCACAAGTCACTGCTTAACTATTATAGGATCCCATTTCATTCTCAGAAGTGTCTAGTTTGGGCAGTACATTATATAGCCAATTAAAATCTAGAGGCAAGGAAAGGAAAATGGAAAAGAAGGTATGGGAAATATATAGTTCTTCCTCAGTGCTAGAATAGAATTGGCTTAACATAACACCTCTGGGCCTTTTTTCCCCTGGGCTTCATCAAGTTCCCACTGACAGGCGCAAATGCCTCTGACCAGAAGGAAGATCCCACAAGCCAGAGTGGGTAAAGAGAGCCCTCAGTGGAAATGGCTTCTAAAAGAGAAGATATTTGAGAATCAGCAACTTTCAACACTTATCCAAATTGCATAAACACCTCTATCCCCCAACAAAATGTTCATACTTTCCTCCTCCTAAGGGCATAGTAGAGGGAGGATAAGCCAGTACAATAAGCCTTACTTCATAAATATTTGTGAACTAACTGGCTAACTTCCTGAGCCTAAACTTCTATGAAGCTGACAGTGCCTCTGGGTCATTAATGTCATTGTTGACAAAGGCTTCCCACTGTGTTCGCCTAGTTTAAAGAATAAATGATTTTAGAAACATGCACATAGAAATCCATTCCTTTTAAATCCTCCTAGAAAAAAATGATTCAAACAATAAAATCACGCTCTACAATGAAGTCTTGCCAGCAAGTAGTCCCAAATGGCAAAGAGCTCTGTATGAAAGAATAATGTACTATGTAATATACAAATAATATATATCAATTTATATAATAAAATAAAGTCTGAGAAGTCCAGCAGAGCTAGCACAAAAATATTATTTACACAATTAATTGGCTCTCATTGCCATACATGCATTTAGGGAGGGCCTCCCCCCTCTCTTTTTCAGAATTGTCACATTATAATTCCTCTCTCATGTAAATAAAAAAGTAAAATACAATCACTACCCACCTAACACTTCAAGCTAAAGCCAGTGGGTGTTGACTATGGTAAGATTGAGCGGCCAGGGTGCCAAATCTCATTTACAACGCATTCTCTCCACATGCCTGTCAAAGGAGTAGGGTCAGTCCTCAGCTGAGGCTCTGTGACGTTCATAATTACTTTTCCCTCCAATATCCCTTTCATCAGTAAGTGAGAATGGCAGTATATATCTCCTCCTGATGAGTTTTTCAAATGAAAATAAAGAAATGTCCAGTTACATTCATGTCTGAAAAGGGGAAACAGTTTTGGCTATTTTTCCTTAAATGCCTTCTGAATTGAAATATCTTTAATATAGCATACAAATAGCAACCTCCTAGAAAGGTGTATTAAAAATTAAAAGAAAAAAATTCCTCAGGAGAAGGCTTGTCTTATAAGTCTCAAAGTAAACCTTTATTGTTAAAATCAACTGAAGTTTTGAGACCTCATAGTGTTATAAAAATTGTTGCCCTTTTAAGGAACATTCTTTGATCTGCTAAGCAGTTTTCATTATACTTTCATCAAATTACTTTATAGATAGGGAAATATGGGCTCTTCAAAAATGCTGTGTCTTTATAAAAAAAAAAAAGATTCTTCAAACAGTTAAATATAGTTTCTTCCTAACATATCTATTAGTATTGGCACAAGTATATTTTTCCTAATACTTGAATATGTCAATATTATGCCTACATTGCTATATTTACTTATCTAAACCTGAAACAACCCTATGATGTAAGTGACTTTATTAATCCCATCTAATAGTTAAGGAAAAGAAAGGACAAATTATCTGGCAAGATTGTACAGCTACTAATGATACACCTCGTAATTGCTGTGTTTTCTGACCTCTTAGAAAGGAAAATTAGCATATTTTAAAGATACATTTGACCACTGACTGAGTTTAGTGTATATGAAATTTTTTTTAGGGTGCCATGCAATAGATTTGCTTATAAATAATTTAAAAATCTAAAGTACTGGTAACAAGTATGAAAATTGTGTTAAGCTAAGGGCATGGGTAATCATGGAACAAGACAACTGGTTCCTAAATAATGGCTATAATATTTGGAGCAAAAAATATAAACTTTCCACGTTGCCAATGTCACATCATATACCTCAAGAGCACCACACTTAGTTTGGTTTAAAAGGGATACAAGGGAAGTATTTCAAACTGCAGCCCCCCTTAAGTTAGTGGTGAAAAAGGTGGATTCAGGAATCTGGTCCCTGGGTTCAAACCCAAACTCGTGTACTAATTACCCATGACTTTTAACAAGTTACTTCGCCTACCACTGCTCCTGCTCTGTCACCTGGACAATGAGAATAATGATAATAATAATAACAACAACAACAACAGCAGCAGCAGCAACAGCAGCAGCAGCAGATTTTACCAGGGTTGGGATAATTTAATGACATCAAACATTAGTAAGGTATAAGCTAGTTCTCAGTGAATATTAACTACTAATATATATATTTTTAAGTTTAGAATAATGATGAGACTTGAAATATCAACAAGCAAGGAATAGATGGAACAGAATTTGAAGGAGAAGGCTCAATGTCCATGGCCCTACAGAGTCACAGACACTGAAATCAGTGAATTAAATTAAAGTAAAATTCTGGTTCAAAAGAAAACGAACTTTGAAAATTAGAGCTTCTCAAAGACAAAGTAGGCTTTTCAAAATTAGATATTTACTTAGATTGTATGGGAGACTCAAGGCATCTTATTCGAGATTTCTTTTAAGCTTCCTTCAAAATTTGAGATTCTATGAAAACAAAATTGACCTTCAAAAATCATTGGAAGCAACTGCTCGTCCTATTACAAAAGTCTGCTTAGGCAGAGAAATCAGTTAACAATCTCTATTGCTTCATCCCCAGAGCCTAAAATTGTCTAATATTTCTGGCCTACGTAGATTCTTCAATTCTGAACTACTAGAATTCTTGAAAATAAAATGTGTTTATACCTGGAAAATAGGCAGTCTAAAATTCTCTCTAGTTCTTCCAACTGATGTTTTAATGCCAAATTAATTACCAATCTGGGATACTAAAGATCATACATTATATTGTTCCTCTATACCTTATTATAGTACTTAGCACACTGATGGAAATAGCACATGCCCAGAAAATACTGATTTCCTTTCCCTATCTAAAGCACATTCTTTAATAGAAATTTCAATACAAATCCAAGTAATTTGTTTTCAATAACTGCACTTTATTTACTCATATAACCAAAAGCTAGAGAATGAAATTATCAAGGTATTTCATAAGCAAAGATGTCTAAGTTCTCAACATTGGCACAAATGATAACAATAGATTTACTTAGATCTTTTATCAATAAAAGAATTTTTTGAGAAATGTTCCCTTTTGAAAAAGCTGTAAGATTTACCACTAGTAGGTTTTCCCATACCAGACGCATAATCTATGTGGCATTATTCAAAATTTAACTTCAAAAGGTTACAAACTCCTAGTTATAAGATGGATAAGTTATGAAGATCTAATGCACAGCATAATGACTATAGTTAACAATACCATACTATGCACTTGAGATTTCCTAAGGGAGTAGATCTTAAACGTTCTTACCAGAGGGGAAAAAAAAAAGATAACTGAAGTGCTGGATGTGTTAATTCAGTTGGTTGGGGTAATCATTTCACAACATATACATATCATCACACTGTATACTTAAAATATATTGATTTGCAATTTATAATATACACATAATTTTGTCAATTTTACTTCATAAAAATTTAATTTCATAAAAAATGTATACTATGGAATGCTTAGGGGATTATATATTTGTTTAATGATGCTGATTTCAGTATTAGAATAATTGTTTTTTACTTGTTTGTAACAATTAGATTGGTATGAGATTAATTATATAAAATTCACTCTGCAGATGCCTTTTGTTATTTATTTGCATAAATTAAATTCAATTTGTTTATGACCCTTGTTCTACAAAAGTAAAATCAAAATTTAAATATGCCTTCTTTTATGTCCAAAAAATGAAGAAAGAACTCTCAATACAAGCCTCTTGAAACTTAAGAAATCTGTCTGAACTCCTGAACCTTTAAAAAAAATTGACTATTTTGAATTACAAAGAAACAGATATTTTAAGTTTTAACTTAGTACAACATAAAGGCAGAAGAATGCATAATTAATTACACGAACAAATGATTGCATTTTTCTCTCATCTGTTACAGACAGATGAGAGAGACCACAATCCCAGATAAATCAAGATGTTAACCTTTAAAAAACATCTTAACACCAAATTCTTGGCACAGATCTTTCTCAAAAAAATTGAACCTAGTAGTAAAATAATATGAGTTTTGGAGTCAGAGTGGTAGTATTTGAATCCAGGATCCATCCGTTAAACTTTATTTAGCAAGTTACTTATTGTCTCTAAACTTCATTTTTTCTGACCTGTAAAGGGGGTTTAATATTATTATTCTTGTAAAACTATGATTCCCTGAGGACATAAAGCTTCCCTATGAAGACATAAAAATTTCTTAAATCATTTTGAATTCAACCCTGGCACACAGTAAGCATTATTAAATTACTGTTAACATTAGTAGCATCTGCTTACTCATGGTTCATTTTATGGTAATAGCCCTGACAGGCAAACAAGTCATTTAAATAACAGAAGGTAAACAAATTTTCTGTACTGAGAGCTTTCTTGATGTCCTAATACTCCATAGAACAGATTACATATTTTCCCTCCACAAAGGGAAAAGAACAGAACCCAGAGCTTCCTCAGACCATGGCCATCTTTGTGTGGCAGGAATGACAACTAGATAATAATGTGTGGCCATGTTTCAGATGCTCTACAACTGTATGTTCTGGAACCTGGTACAGAACAAATTGAGCCAAGACATACAAGGGAGACCCATATAATACTGCTCTCTAAGCCAGCGGTCTTCAAAATCAGAGGGGGAAAAAAAAACATTTTGAACATGTACCCTGAAATAAGTAATTTATGTATACAACCTACTGTACTAACAAAGTACATTATAAAAATACTCTGAGGAAAGGATTAACAGCAGATCTGAACAGTTCTCCAAACACTGTCTCCCTGGAAACATTTTGGGCCATGATAAATAGGGAATGCCAGCTGTGTTTCCAGGCAACATTGTTTATTCTTGGTGGAATGCATCTAAACCAGGGGGGCTATGAGTGAACTATAAAATCATTCAGGACTCACAGACCTCAGTTTCCTGTGTGCAGTGTGTTCTTACAACTGAGGGCATCCCTTGAGGAGATAAGGGCTGCTACTGAGATACTGGTTCTGTGGAGCATGAGCCTCACGCAAGGCAAGGTAGTCCATGCCTACCTATGTGGTTTATTCATCTTAAAACTGAGTTACCACACTGGAGGGAAGGAAGAAGAGGTGGGAAATAACCCTAACCAGCCAGAGGGATCCCCACAGAAGAAGGACCTGACATTATCCTATTGACCTTCTATGATTCCTGTCCTCTGTTATTCTATTCAATCAAGTGAACCTCATGCCAGATAATGGCCTATCGTGTCATATTAGTGTGAGTCTCAAGACAAAAGCATGGTCCACTCCAGTGATCATGCAGTTATATGCATATACATATGTATTATTTCCTTACTGTAAGCTAATGCGTTATTTTAAGCACTGTATCTTTGAGTAAACTGCTTGGGTTGACACACTTTTCAGAATATTGGGGGTATATTCCTTGTAATAAGCTTAGGATACTTTCTTTTTTTCCTTTTGATTTTCTGCTGTTTTTGACAGAAACTTGTCTTTGGTCATTGTAAACCTCTGGCTTTCTCTACAACTATTATTATAGCTAGGCCTTTTTACTTTGTTTTTATTTTTATTTATATATATTTATTAAGTTTTGTATTTTAGTTCCAGTAGAGTTAACATACAATGTTATATTAGTTTCAGGTGTACAATATAGTGATTCAACAATTCCATACATTAGTCAATGTTCCATAAACCCTGATGTTTATAGCAGCATTATCAACAACAGCCAAACTATGGAAAGAGGTGAACTTCCATTACTGATGAATGGATAAAGAAGATATGGAATGTATATATTTACTCAGCAATCAAAAATGAAATCTCCTTTTGCAACAATGTGGATAGAACTAGAGCGTCTTATGCTAAATGAAATAATTTAGTCAGAAAAAGACAAATATCATATGATTTCACTTAAGTCAAATTTAAGAAATAAAACATGAACACAGGGGAAGGTAAAAAAAGAGAGAGAGAGGTAAACAAACCATATAAGACTCATAACTACAGCAAACAAACTGAGGGTTGCTGATGGGAATGCACAGGGAATGGGTGAGGTATTAGGGAAGGCATCTGTGATGAGCACTGTATGTATTCTATACCATATATGTTAACTACAATTTAAATAAAAACTTGAAATAAAAAAATAGTAAGAGCTCATCATTATGCGTGTACTCTTTAATCCCCATCACCTATTTCACCCATCTCCCACCACTTACCCTCTGGTGACCATCAGTTTGTTCTCTAGTTAAGAGTCCGGGGATCCCTTGGTGGCTCAGCGGTTTAGTGTCTGCCTTTGGCCCAGGGCATAATCCTGGAGACCGGGGATCGAGTCCCACATCAGGCTCCCTGCATGGAGCCTGGTTCTTCCCCTGCCTGTGTCTCTGTCTCTCTCTCTCTCTCTCTCTCTCATGAATAAATAAATATATTTTTTTAAAAGTCTGTTTCCTGGTTTCTGCCTCTCTCTTTTTTTTCCTTTGCTCATTTGTTTTGTTTCTTAAATTCTACATATGAGCCAGATCATATGGTATTTGTCTTTCTCTGACTGACTTACTTCACTTAGCATTATATTCTCTAAGTCCATCCATACTGTTGCAAATGGCAAGATTTCATTCTTTTTTATGGCCAAATAATATTTCATTGTTGAGATATATATACATTTTCTTTATCCATTAATCTATTGATGGACAGTTGAACTGCTTCCATAGTTTGGTTATTGTAAATAATGTTGCTATTAACATAGGGGTGCATGTATAGCTTTGGATTAGTATTTTTTTATTCTTTGAGTAAACACTCAGTAGTTTGACTACTCGATCATATGGTAGTTCTATTTTACTTTCAAGAAACCTCCATTCTGTTTTCCATAGTGGGTGCACTGTGCACTGTTGCATTCCCATCAACGGTACAAGAGGGGTTTCTATTATCTCCATATCCCTGCCAAAACTTATTCTTGCTTGCTTGTTTTAGACATCCTGGCAGGTGTGAGGTGATACCTCATTATAGTTTTTTTGTTTTTGTTTTTGTTTTTGTTTTTAATTTATTTACTTATGATAGTCACAGAGAGAGAGAGGCAGAGACACAGGCAGAGGGAGAAGCAGGCTCCATGCACCGGGAGCCTGATATGGGATTCGATCCCGGGTCTCCAGAATCGCACTCTGGGCCAAAGGCAGGCGCCAAACCGCTGCGCCACCCAGGGATCCCCCTCATTATAGTTTTGATTTGTATTTCCCTGATGAGTGATGTTGTGCATCTTTTCACGTGTCTGTTGGCCATCTGGATATCTTCTTTAGAGAAATGTCTGTTGATGTCTTCTGCCCATTTTTTAAAAATTTATTTATTTTTTAGAGAGTGCACATGAGCGGAGGTGGAGGGAGGAAGGAGAGACAGAGAGAGAATCTCAAGCAGACTCCCTGCTGAATGAAGAGCCCAACATGGGGCTTGATCTCATGACCCTGATATCATGACCTGAGCCAAAATCAAGAATCAGACCCTTACCTGCTTGAGCCACTCAGGAAGACACTCATGTCTTCTGCCCACTTTTCTGGATCAGTTCTTTATATATCATGGATACTAATTCTTTATCAGATATATCATTTGCAAGTACCTTCTCCCATTGAGTAGGCTGTCTTTTATTTTTGTTGTTTCCTTCACTATGCAGAAGCTTTCTCTTTTGATGTAGCCCCAATACTTTATTTTGTGTTTATTTCCCTTGTCCCAGGAGACAAATCTAGAAAAATGTTGCTATGGGCTAGTAGGCCTTTTTAAACTAAAAATTGATAACTCCATTGTTACAAATTCTGCAGCAGCAAGACATAAGGAATTCCTAAAAATACAAACACTAAAATACCTTCTTGAAGTCCTCACTTCTTCCTAACTTTCTTTTAGAGATGATCAGGATATCACTATAGAGGGATGTCTGGGTGGCTCTGTCAGTTAAACATCTGACTACTGATCTCAGCTCAGGTCATAATCTCGGGGTTATAGGATCAAGCCTCACATTGGACTCAATGCTCAGCAAGGAGTCTACTTCTCTCTCTCTCTCTCTCTCTGTTATTCTATCTCTCTCTGCCTCTCCCCTGCTTACACTCTCTCTCTCCAAAATAAATAAATCTTTTTTTAAAAAAGTACAATACTGTGGGACTTAAAACTAAAATCTTTCAGTTTTAATACACATTTATCCTACTTTCATTAAAATATACTATGCTAAAAATAGAACACTATTTTTACCCTCGATTCTAGTAACCAAGTAATTTTATCACTTCCTATAAAAATTCCTATAGATTTATCTTTCATTATCCCATTTTTAAGTATACATGTTTTAAAAAATATTTTAAAATATTTTTTAAACTTACCCTGAAACATGCAACATCAGTAGCATGTAGAAGACAAAGAAGAGATTATGAGTATACCAGAAGATGTCATAGTTAGAAACTCTGAAAAAAAAATAACTTAATTTCAATGTGACTTTACATTCCATTATTTCAAACACATGTCATAACTGGAGAAAGTTAAAATAGGAGTTCATCTCAGAATTACCTATTGGTATCAAAGTATTAACATATCATGCAGAGAGAACTGACAAAATTATAACTAATACTTTATAATTTTGAAGGTTCTGTGTATTTCAAATAAAGATACATGAAAAGAATTAAAATGTTTATTTTAAAGTTACTATGATGTAAGATTGAGAAGTAGGTAATAGGCTGCTAACATGTACTTTTATTGTCCTTTTGATCAATATTCTCAATTTTCCAAAAGACATTTAAAAAAAATAATGCTCTTATCGCAATACATATTGGGAGAGTAGTCCAAGGAAAGTTAAATTGAGAGAAATTAAATAAATGCTCATTAAAGTTTTATATTCTTTTCTGAACGGCATATATGTTAAAAATAACACCTTGGTATTACTGCCCTGGAGGAGAACCACAAGTTGAAAAGAATTTCATTCACTTAAGCCTTATCTTCCTCATAAGTTTGTAATGGCATCTTTATTATTCAGCAAAGCCCTTCTAGGGCTTTCTATCAACTCTATCATTATATTCAATTCCTTGGTCATTTTTGCACCTGAGTCCTATTCTGTTTTAAGTTATTGAAGCTTAACCACGTTAATGTTTAGTCAGCCACATTTCCCCTTTTACTCCTCTCTGAAACATGTACCCTGGATGTTCCTCAGATGAACTCCAGGATTGTCTTCACTAAATTAAAAACAAACAAAATAATCTATCTTGAGTTTTGACTGGAATTGCAACAACCTATAAACTGATTGAGGAAGAACTCCATCTTTATAGTACACAGTCTTTATTCAAATCTCTACTTGTTTCTCTCAGTGAAGGTCTATGTTTTTCTGTATAGCTTTCAATTAGTTTCTTATTAAGTTTACTCCTAGATAGTCTATGTTTTTGTTGCAATTGTGAGTGGTACCTTTTTATTTTATTCAATTTTCAAACTGATAATAGCTGTTACATTAAAGCCATTTTTAATATTTGTTTTGGGTTCATTAACCTATTTCAACTCTTTAATTTGGTATAACACTTTTTTTTTTTTCCCCATAATTTCTTTAGATTCTCTGGCTAGAAAATTACATGCACCTTTCAGGAAATAATGATGACTTCTTGTTGTATGCTTTCTAATAATTCTATTTCTAATATTATAAGTGTTTGATTTCTTAACATATACAAATCATGGTAGAATTAAAAAATATCACTTGGTTTTTCCATAATTTTCTTAGAAATTCATCTTAAGTTTCTTTGGTAAATATGATCTTAGTTCTGGATTTTTATATTTTTTAATTCTATAAAGGAAATTAATTCTTAGTCTATTCTACTTATTTTAATTCAAAACTAGAGCTCAGATTTAATCATCACCATTTAAAAATCTATTGAGATGAAAATGTTTGTTTTCCTGTCACCTGCTGTTAAAATATACTACTTATTTTAATAGATTGACCACTATTGAACCATTGGTGAATTACTAGACTGTATTCAACTACTCAAAATGTGGAGCCATTTATTCATTTCATTTCAAAATGTGGAGCCATTTATTCATTTCATTTCTCATTGGTGAAGTACTAGACTGTATTCAACTACTCAAAATGTGGAGCCATTTATTCATTTCATTTCATCTATTCACTTTATTTCCTCACTGGTAAAGAGAAAAGGTTAAAAAAAGCTTATCTCCATGATCCATGGACTCCCTGGGAATTCCATGATTCCTTCAGGGGTGCATGCGTGGCTCAGTTATTTAAAGCATCTAACTCTTGACTTCAGCTCGGGTCATGATCTCAGGGTCATGAGATCAAGCCTCACAGTGGGCTCTGCATCAGCAGAGAATCTACTTGAGGATTTTCTCTCCCTCACCCTCAGCCTCTCCCTCTCCTCAACTTCTCTCAAATAAATAAATAAATCTTAAAAAAAACTCCATGATTCCTCCCAAAAAGTTTGGAGAATAGTAGAGTTGGTTTTATAATATCCTTTAAAGAATTGAAAAATGGGAGAGCCTGGGTGTCACAGTCAGTTAAGTGGCTGACTCTTGATTTCAGCTCAGGTCATGATCTCAGGGTTCTGCAACTGAGCCCCAAGTTGGGCTCTGCACTCAGTGTGGAGTCTGCTTGAGATTCTTTCTCTTCTCCTTTCTCTATCCCTCTCCACCACTCACACATGTACACAAATGCTCTAAGGTGAATAAATAAATCTTTTTAAAAAATAAAGAAATGAAAAACTAAAGACTACTAAACATTTACTGAATTATTATGAGCATAAATGTAATGGCTTAGTTGAAAATAGAAGCTGATCTTTATATTCCATTGTACAAGACTATCTCTCAATTAAGGATATTTTTTTCTAGATGTAGAACTCATGTATTTTCAATCTTGCAAATAAATATGTCAGATGCCTTAATTTTCCTTCAAAAATACCAAAAACTGAAATATGAAAGTTTTTTAATGAATGCTTTACCAAACTAAAAGAAAATTTCTGCCCACAAAATTGGTGCTCATGCACACTAATGTTAGAGATTTAATTTGCCTTTCTATAAGGTGATTTCTAATTCTTTTTTTTGTGTGTGTGATTTCTAATTCTTATGAAAAGTCGTAAAAGTTACTTACTATTTGACCCAGACATTGTACAACTATATTTTTTCCTTAAGACATACCTGAAAAACTATGCAAAGACATATGGATAGGAGTGTGTTTCAGAACTGAAATACTATAAAAAAATGGAATCAACCTATAATATCCTATAATATCCAAAAATAGGGGAATGGGGATAATAATGTATATATGGTAATAGCTGTTCCATTAGTAAAAAGGATGATAGATAAATATTTATTAATGTAGAAAAATGTTCCTAATAGATTTAAATAAAAAGCAGACTTAAAATGGTATATATAATATGATGCTATATTGGTAAAATACATAGATATATGAAGAGAGATCAGGAGTGTGAAAGGAAGAAAAGGAGAGTGATAATGGTGGCAAGAGAAGATGGAAAATGAGTGAGCAAGGGCAAGGAGGGTTAAGCCTATAATCATCAAAACCAGAAAATTTATAGAGCTAATCTCTGAGTGGTGAGTTTACTTGTGACACTGGTGTATGTGGATGTGTGTACAGATGTGTTCAGAAGTGCAAGGGGAGACTCATTTTTTTTTTTTTTAAAGATTTTTTATTTATTCATGATATACAGAGAGAGAGAGAGAGAGACAGAGAGACAGAGAGAGAGAGGCAGACGGAGAAGCAGGCTCCATGCAGGAAGCCTGATGTGGGACTCGATCCCAGGTCTCCAGGATCACACCCTGGGCCAAAGGCAGGCGCTAAACTGCTGAGCCACCCAGGGATCCCCGGAGACTCATTTTAATATTCTGTTGGGCAAGGGCACCTGGGTGGCTCAGTTGGTTAAGAATGAACTGTGGATTTCAGCTCAGGTCATGATCTCCAGGTCATGGGATCAAGCCCCATATTATGCTCTGTGCTCAGTGAAGAGTCCGCTTGAGTCTCTCCCTCTCCCTCTGCCCCTCCGCATTCCACTTGCTTGCACATGTGAGCTCTTTCTCTAAAATAAATAAATAAAGTCTTTAAAAAAATAATCTGTTGGGCAATTCTTTTCAAAGCATGTATGTGTGTGTGTTTCCATTAAACCTCACATCTCAACAAGTAGAATGCCTGAAGATTTTTGAATATTATATATTTACTCTTTTTTGCTTTCTTAAGCAAAAAGTTTGGCCAGAAACATAAGAGGCTGTTAAAATGGTATGAAATACAGAATGTATTCATCAGAAAGAACGTGTGAAGGTGCTCATGAAAATGTATACCTGCAGTTGCTCAAAATCTCAACTAGAAGAATAAATATGCATGCAGATATTTCTGATTATTTTAGCAGATGTCAACTAACCACGTTTCCAAATCTTCATTTAGAATACTACATTAAATTGCAGCAAAACAAACTCACACCAGGAAATGAGTTATAGAATAACTGTGATATATTCCTTTGCATACATGTTACATTCTCATGTCTCATAGAGATATACTGTCCTTCAGATGGATGACTCTAAGGAACTAAAATTTCCCTAGTCATCAAAAAGTCTCCATGTCTTCTTATCAACACAGAATATATTACAAAAACAAGCAGATTTTTTTCAAAAACAGGAAATGATATATAGAAATGTCTCTACTTCACTCTTAATTATCCAAAATAGTCCATTAACCAGAATCTTGATTGCACTGGCTAATCATTCCAGTTAACCAAGACTTTTACTACATATGAAAGTGAAGATAATCTAAGGAAAATCTAAATCCTCTGGCCAGAAAACATTAAAATAATGACTCTGACACTCACCGTATTGCATATGTAGAAGCTGTAATCATCAGAAAGAGCACCAACACCATGCCGACCCCCGTCAGGCCAGGAACTATTAAAAAAATGTATATAAGTACATTTTAACTTAAGCCATACTGAGAAAAAAAGTACAAAAAATTATTACCTTAAAATCCAAAGTACTATGCTGCTCTGTGGGAAGCCCAATTCAAATCACATATCTCCTTATATGCTCCCTCTCAAAAAAAGCCTTTTTAAAATTAGCATGGTTTCAAGGTACTTAAGACAAACCAGTGTTTCTACCCTTAACAGAAGAGTCTACCTTAATATTTTCAAGTATTCCACTCAGAATGGTGAATGTGTACATACTTCTATGGGGACATGCTATACCAAATGTACATACTATATCAAATGTCAGTAATGAAAACAATGGACAGAAATTAAACATATATTTAATGGAGAAGCAGAGAGAGGTAGGAGGGGAAGACTTCCAAAGGTACAGAGCAATTTTAAAGAGTGAGCATTAAGATATGTTCATTATATTGATAGAGATGATGGTTCCATTGGATATATGCAAGGGTCAAAATTTATTGATAGTATGTATTAAATACATGAAATTTATTAAATCTTAATTATACATCAAAAGTTGTGTTAAAGGAGGAAAAAATATACAACAGGGTTGACATGGAACACCTTTTACTGTTTTGTTTTTTTCTACCACAGTACTAAAACTCCCTTTCTCTCTCAAACCCTCTTTTATGGAACTAGTAACTGCTTCAATTTCAATGCAATTAATTTCTTTTGCACTTCACTATCTAGAGTAATTTTAAAGGAAAAATAAACAAAACCTTAAAGCTTTCTAAAAATCACCACTTCAAGTATAGAACAAAATAGTAGACTTCAGGAAAAAAATTATAGTGCTGATGTTTTAAGAAAATTTGCTGGCATATTTCCTTAGTGTGGAAAATATGCTGTATGGAAAATCAGTGCTTCTGATATGACATAATCATCATTTTTAACAGAGAAAAAAATGTCCAAATGTGTTGGTTTTCAAACTTAATACTGACATTATAAATGGCTAAATATCCAAAGTAAGCCCAGATAGCATATCCAAAATGAATAGTTGATTTATCAAAAAGAACTAAAATCACAATAGTATCATTTCTTATTATCTTATTCCTACCAAATAAAATATCTTGTCTATAAGTTACCATTATTTATTCTTATAATCATACAAGCAACAGTAAGTGTCAAATGCCCCAGTGGAGAGATTCCATCATAAGTCTTTCTGGAGAGCTACTGAAACAATTGTATCTTCAAAAGTATAGACATCCCCCAACTTCTCTCCTTGACAAATAACTACCTAGAAGACAGAAGGGCCATCATGGACTATAAGCCACTAGCAGAAACAGACAAGCTGGGTACAACAGAAGAGCAACACAAGTGTGCATCATTAGGATCCCAACAGCTTAGAATCACTGGATGAGTGGAAACAAGTTTCTACTTGTAAAGGGCCACATGAGAAATTAAGGAGTTAGTCTTTGGATACTTAATACCTGGATAATCTTTCCTCCTCAGTTTCCCCAATGTATAGATTTGGAAGCCTGACAAGACTTGCCTTTCCTGGTGTGCTTAATCCAAATCATCTCTTCTCTATGCTTCTTTCCCAGGGCACTCCGTTGCCCTCATCTTTCCCATTGCCCCAGGTGAGTACTAACTTGCTAGGGGTAAGAGAAGAACATGATGACTATACCGGTTCACACTAAAGGGCTAATAACTACTATACAGAAAAAATGCTATTTACAAAGAATAACATGCCTATAAAACAACCTGGCCTTTCCACTGCAAATTTTCCCCCAAAGAAACATAAACATATATCTACATAAAGGTTTGTTCAAAAAGTATTCATAGCCACTTTATTTTTAACAGTCAAGGCCTGTAGACAACTCATATCTCCAACAACAAATGAATGAAGGGGCTCCTGGGTGGCTCAGTGGGTTAAGCGTCTACCTTTGGCTCAGGCCACGATCCCATGGGATCCCATGATCCTGGGATTGAGCCCTGCATCAGGCTCCCTGCTCAGTGGGGAGTCTGTTTCTCCCTCTCTCTCTCCTTGTGCATGCACTCTTCCTCTTTCTCAAATTAAAAAAATCAAATGAATGGATAAACAATTGTGGTATTATCTGTACCTGGAAAATTAATCAGCAGTTTAAAAAAAAAATGAGGGATCCCTGGGTGGTGCAGCGGTTTAGCGCCTGCCTTTGGCCCAGGGCGCAATCCTAGAGACCCAGGATCGAGTCCCACGTCGGGCTCCCGGTGCATGGAGCCTGCTTCTCACTCTGCCTGTGTCTCTGCCTCTCTCTCTCTCTCTCTCTCTCTCTGTGACTATCATAAATAAATAAAAATTTAAAATAAAATAAAATAAAATAAAAATAAAATAAAAAAATGAACTAAAAGCAATGACATACATGAATCACAAATTATTTGACTGAATGAAAAAAGCCAGACATTCTCCTCCTCAAAAATTCCCAAGGATATAAACTCTGTGATTCCTTTTATATAGTATTCTAGAATATCCAAACCATTCTCCAGTGACAGAAAGCAGATTAGCTGCTAAGAGGAGTAAAGAGCAGGATGCATTATAAAAGGACATAAAACTTCTTGGAATGATAGATATATTTGTCATCTTGATTTTGGTCTTGGCTTTACAAGTATATACATATGTCAAAACCAATAGAATAGCATAATTTACATACGTAAAATTTAGCGTACTTCAATTGTAACAATACATTTGAAGAAAAAAAAAAAAGGTCTTTCTCTCTCACTTCAAGTAATTGAAAAAAAAAAAAAAGGTTATTTGACCAGATGAATAAATAAATGATAGAATCCCAGATGGCTCCATCATGTGAAATGTGTGGCTGAAAAGTCCTCTTCGATAATTTTCTTGGGGCTTCATTAAGGTCTACTGTGCCTGCACACAAGGTTTCCCATGTGGTTCTAAATATGCCAAGATTAGTTATGAAATGTCTATAAATCACTTCATCAGGACACCTGAAAAAACTGAGTATGTTTAGTGTACAGGCATAATTCCCGAAGTATATTACTTGAACATTAATTCCTTGAGATATTAATTTCTATTACTCAAAAGTATAATAACTATTCCTTGAAGAGTCACAGGACACATTAGTATATTAGGTCTGGGAAGTACTATTATCAAGAAACCAGTTTAAATTTGAACAGATCTTTCCTCAAACATTTAACTAGAGAATTCCTTTTAGAGCAGAACACAGAAAATGTATTGGAATGATTTTAGGAGGTGGATAGGAAAAGAGCTGACATCAGTCACTTGAAGATGAGGTAGACAGCTTGGCCAATAGGATGCACATTATGGGATAATGGTCCAAGTACTGTCCCTTGGGCCAAACCCCAATCTCACTGGATCTCATTTGTAAATTTGGGAGAATCAAATCAATGCTTTTTAATATTCTTTCAGATTTAAGAAGTTATCTTTTTCATCTAAAGGATTCATGTTTCCTTTCTTGCTCCTGGAAGTATAAAAAGATCAGTTTGTAGTTTATAAAGTAATAGACAAGATCAATGAAGAAAAAGTTACTTATAATTAGCAATAAAAAGAATAAATTAGGGGCGGCGGGTGACTCAGTCGGTTAAGTGTCCAACTCTTGATTTCGGCTCAAGCCATGGTCTAAGGGTCATGAGATCGAGCCCCGCAATGGGGGGGTCTATGCTCAGCAGGGAGTCTGCTTCTCTCCCTCTCTCTCTACTCTTTCCTCTGCTCATACTCTCTCTCTTTCTCTCGAATAAATAATCTCTAACAACAAAAAAAATATTACAATTATAACAGTCCAGAAAAAAAAAAAAGGAGTACCTTAAGAAGCTCTGATTTTCTGTCACTGGAATTAAACTGATCATCTGGATGCTGTAAAGGATAGCTATGTATCAAGCAGCAGAGTTAAACAATTGGCTTTTATCTTCAGTGAGTATTTTCTGGGCATCTGCAGTATGCTCTTAATTGAGAAAAAAAAAAAAAAAGAATCCTGCTCTAAAAGAAATCTCAGTTCAATGTAGGAAATAGGATAAGCAGACAAGTGAAACATTAAGTACTCAAAGAGAGCTAAGTGTTTTCCAGGTACATAAAAGGGCGCCCTAACCTAGCTTCCAATGACAGCTAAGTTAAGATCCAACATATTAGCTTCTATTACTACATGCATTCCAGGAGTCTGGAAGCACAGGTTGAAAGTAACTGAGTTAATCAAAGCTTCCTAGGCAAAGTTACTTGCCAAAGTGAAGTACCCTGTGAATTCTGAATCCTTCAAATTATGAAGCAAAAACTATAATTGTTTTCTTAGGAAAAGACATGCTTGTATGTTTAGTCTTATTACTTTTTATCTATGCATATTAGATTTGTTAATTAGTTGCCTTTAAAGTGAATGATTGCACTGTACTTCCATTTCTAGATGAAACTGAGAGGTCATTTTTGTCCATACCCAGATGTGGTCAGAAATATACCATCTTGTACTCATTATCCTGTTTTCTCAAACATAACTGGAAACACAGTTCTATTTGTTTATGAGTGTTTTTCCTAATTGAAATTGGATACTGTGCATTTTATTGTCATCATACAAGGTACTACCAAATTTGGAAATAATGTAGTAAACATTTGGAAATGCATATTTGAATAATTAAATCTTTCAAACTTGTTTTATTTTATAAATTCTTTTTTTTTTTACATTTTTCAAACATAAATTCTTAATTGGACTGTTTTTAACATTTCTTATTGAGAGATCTAACTACTATATTTTATGTTACTTGAATTGCCAAGGCTTTAGTTTCTACAAAACAATCTTAATTTCTCAGTTGTGGACTACATTGAAAAATATTTAAGGACAAGGAGAGAGAAGACTCTGTGTAATATTAAACAAACTAAAATCCAAGAAATATATTAACCAATAAAAAATAGTCATTATCACTAGAACATCTAAAAACACACATGCAATCCTCCATCAGAAACATGATTTTTCCTAGGCACTGTATCTAACAAAGTTCAAAGATAGCATGAAATAGTTTGTCATAGACATATTAGTAATACAAAGCTAGATTAAGTCTTTTGTAGAAAATTCTCTCTTATCCCACTGCCATCCTCTGATTCTGCTTTGTTCCCTCATCTACTAGTCAGTAGGGTCAATCAGATGCCCTATAAGCCCTAGACTCATACTTAGGGGTCCCAGAATATATTCCAAGCTAACAATGTGGGAAGTGGATGGCTCCTCTGGCCAGCACAGAATTTCTTTCATAAAATAATGTAGATTGGGACACTAAAATAATGTTGACATGCTGATTTGGGGTGATTCCTGTTGTCTGTATTGACAGAAATCCCCCCCCCAAAAAAAAAACATTTACTTGAGGATCCTGACTGCCCTAAGGAAAGCCCTGCCTCACAGTGAAGCAGCTCACCTTCCAGTGGAAAAGATTATATATGTAAGGAAAAAAATTATTCTACAATATAGTACTTTAACTATGCATCTTTAGGAACCTACACTAAAAAGGAGACCAGCTCTGCCTATTGGAATCAGGAAGGAATTTGTGGATGATGGGGGCATGTCAGCTGAGACTCAAAGATGAGCAGATGTAGACAGGGTTAAAAAAAAGAAAGAACAGAGTAAGAGAGTAGACAAAAGTTAGAGAAGGTTGTGAGAAGGTAATTACAAGAGTATGATGAGATGTCCAGCAAGAGTGAAATGGAAGCTCCTTAGATACATGGTAAGGTTAATAATATGTACTGTTGGGTCACACCACAGAGACTCTCTAGGATGGAGCCAGGAAATCTGTGTTTTGAAGTATTATCTCTAGTTAGTCCAATACCACTCATGGGAACTTTTGGGAAGTAACACAGGATGATGGGGTTTCATGCTACATGAAGAGATCACCTGCTTCTATACAAGTATTCATTATGCTAAGCTCCTTAATGTACTCTATTCATCATACAAGAAATCATGTTATATGTTTGGAAACTAAATTTTTTCAAACACTTTAAATATCCCAATGTTTCACCTATATTTGCTGCTGTGAAAAATAATATTATAACAAAGTTCTTGATTATTTCTGTAAAAATAATTCTTATGAACCAAAACATACAATGATTCATATATAATGTTTTGTTTTTCTGTTTTTTTCTTTCTATTTCTCATCCAATTCTTAAGGCTTAAATAAAAAACATGCTTTCAATGAGCAAAGTTATAAGCAAAACTAAAATTGTGCTCCTAAAGAGAAAACTGTGAAATACTTTGTAAGTGGCAAACATCATACATATATAAACAGAAAAAAAAAAAAAAAAAACATGTTTTATAAATCTAAATATACTGTTGTCAGGGAAGGGGAAAACACCAGAATTATAGCTATTTTCCTAAAACTGATTGAAAAAAAACAAAAAACAAAACAATGTATTTGACAAAGCCATGCCTCAGTCTTACATGCAATCTTGATCCTTAATAGGGTGTTTATGATAGCCAAGACACACACCATCTCAACTACCAAATTGTCCTTATCTCTGAAATAATGTGCTAAAAATGCCCCAAATGCAGTTCTGTTCTTTCATCCTTATTAATGTAAGGCTGAGAAAGAGAAGAATTTTAGTAAGAATTATACTAACATCAGGGTAAAATTTTGAGATGTTTAAATGTGGTTTAACGAATAAATAGTCTAGACTGAGATTTCATAGACAATATGCTAGAGAAGAAAAAGTAAATTACAGATGAAAAAGGAAATACACTTCAAGAAAAATAACCGATTTAAATGACTATTCCCCTCTTTTTATGTAGGCTTTAAGATCATCAAATATTCTACTAAATTACTGAGTTTTAAAAACTGCATCAATAATCAGAGTGCTTGGTGTTTCTTTCTAACACCTTGAGGGTAGGAGTCTATTCTGTGTATTATTTCTAATACTACTTGCCACCACCAGTGGCACAAAGCATGTCCTCAACAACCATATGGCATCACATCATTGTCATTGGAAGAACATATGAAAGGCAAATGCATTTACTTAACTTTTACTCTTCATTCATTCGAACCTCACCATTTGCCTTGCCCCTCTGTTTTCAATGCAATTTATGTTTGGTAACATTTGTTCTGATCACAAAGTTTTCATGTTTTATTTTAACATACATTTAATTGCTATGTAATTCAATTATGCTTATTCTCAAAGATTTCCCTGAATCTTCAGAAAGAGCAATCAATAACAACTTACCTGTTGTGAAGAGAAGTTTTCTAGGATCCTGAGAAAAAGGGAAAAAAAGTGGACTGAAAAATAAAACATTGATAATGCAAAATTTTACAAGGAGTCTGCTGGGTATGTGATCCATTAGACATTTAAGATACTAGTCTCCCAGTGGAAATGAGAAATTCAATCAAGTTTCACGTTTTCATGACACTAGAGGAGATTCTAACAAGCACAAAATCCAGCCCATTAGAGGGGCACATAGGTGACTCAGTCAGTTAAGCAGTTGACTTTGACTCAGATCTCAGGGTCCTAGGACTGAGCCCCATGTTGAGTCCTGCATTTGGGTTCCATACTCAGCAGGGAGTCTGCTTCTCCTTCTCCCTTCTGCCCTTCTCCCTATTCATGTATGCACACTCTTTCAAATAAATAAATAAAATCTTTAAAAAACATCCAACATGGAGAGACTGTCCTTCTGAAAAAGGAAGAGCCCTGGATAAAGAGTCATAAAATGTAGACTTTCATCTTAATGGCTAATTATAAAGCTTTTAATAGTGGCCCAAAGCCCACCTTTTGACTATTTTGAGATTCAATATCTTTGACTATAATGTGGAAATATTAATAATTACTTTGTCCACCATAATTGCCATACTGCACCTACAACATGTCAAGACAGTGAGAATCAGAAGTGATAAAATATGTAGGGAGGGTTGTCACTGTAAATTCAGTTCAAAGATTACTAATTGAATACTTACAATGTTTCAAATACTATGAGTGATGATACTCAAAGAGGACAGGTTCTTATAACTCAGAATTATAAAAATTAATATTGTTAGTGTAATCTGTCCTTTAAACTACATCTTTCATGGCGCAATGGACTTTAGGCAACTCCCTTTCTATCTTCTGGAAAACTGAGATCAATCCCCAGTAGATTTGTGGATTTGTTTTTCATCCTAATGGTGCTTAATATTGCACAATTTTTGAAATTCTTTCCTAGGCCTCCATTGAATCTGGAGTCAGGCCACTCTATATACAAAGAGGGAAGCCATTCATATGAAAAAAATTGAGAAGCCTTGAATAAAGGCCACTTGCCCATGAATATTTTCTCTTCCCATTGGGGCCAGATGACTTCTACCTCTGACATTAGGAACACAGCTCAACAGTAACCTAGAGCAACCTTCTATATAAACAACTCCTGAAAATACAAGGCCAACTGAACAAAGTGGTAATACCAGAAATATGAACATTTAGCTGTGAGAACTCGGAAGATGCAACAAATTATCACCGCCAGGGAATGAGGATGGAATGTGAGAGTAAGAGATAGTTTCACACATGACAGGATGAGGCAGATTCAGCTAGGCCATCAAGAATGTGCCACTCAGCAGCTGCAGGGTGGGTCACTAGAAATCTGCAGAAGACCTAGAGAGAGCACAAAGCAAAGGACAATAGAACATATGGCACAAACCCACCTTTCTCAAAGACAACTCACAGAAGATTGTATCTGTTTTTGCATGCAGTGTGTATGTGTGTGTGTGTGTGTGTGTGTGTATGCATTTTTATCCTCATCTAACGTACTCTCTGGTGACTACCAAGGATTCAAAAATATTAACTAAAATAAAGAAAAGAGGGAGAAAAAAAAAGAAGGAAGGAAGGAAAAAAGCAAGGGGAAATAGAAATTAAAACAATGAGTTACCATTTTTCATCTGTCAGATCGGCAAAAATTAAAGAAAAACAAAAACAATTAACGTACAGATATAAGCATTCTGACAAACTTGGTAGAAATGTGTCAACCAATGAAGCCTTTTTAGAAGCCAATTTGGCAATGTCCAACAAAACTAAAAATGTACATTCCTTTGAAACCAGATACTACTTCTAGGAATCTGCCTAGCCAAAGCATATTTAAAAAAGAAACAATTTATTGGAGTGTGGATTGTAACAGAAACTCAAAAACAACTTAAACATCTATGAATAAGGAAAAGGCTAAAAATAAACTATCACACATTAATATGAAGAGAATGATAGATCTACACTATCAGATACAGCAAGCAATAGTACATGTAATTATGGAAACAAGAAAATTGCTGAGGAATAGGTCTCATAAAATGTCACTCAAAATATAAGAGAACAGAAAGTTGTTAACTGTGGCTACTTTTGGAGGAGATTTCACTTTTAAACTTTATCTGTTTTAAAATATTTGGGGGGGGGCACATACCCTTCATAAAAATGAAAGAAACTTAATAACTAAAAAACCTAAAGTGACTAAAATTACTAGACTGTGAAGCATAAGTATATGCCATTAAAATGATAGAACCATTATAGCTAGTAAATACCTTAGATTTTTACATAAGCAAGAGAGAGAAGCAAAGAAGGAAAGTCGATGGCAGAGGTAGGAAACAAAGAAGCCCATGTGCTGTGGGCAGAAAGGAATAGAGGAATGGTGGTAGGTCATGGGAAAGAGAAAAGGAGACATCTCCAGTTCTGGAATCATTACATTTGAAGAGCTTCCAGTGGCTCGTGAAGGAGCTGGCTTTGTCAGTGGTTCTTAATGCTGGGTACTCACCCCAATTAGCAAGTGAACTTTTAAAAAAGGTATCAATGCCTAATCCCAACCTAGATCAGTTAAATCATATTGGCATTTTTAAGAAAACTCGTGTCTAGTCAAAGAACTTCTCAAAGGCTGCTTGCCATTTTGGTTTTGTGACTTGTTTCTTGGTTTGTTGTTAGTCTTCCCTTCGTTTTCTTCTGGGAAGGAGATGAAGCAGCACATAATCACAGCAGTATTAATCTCGGTAACTTGGGTGATAGGTGGATGAGAGGTCGGAGCCTGGGAAGATGGGGGATAACCTTACAAAGTCACACCAGATTTAGCAGAGCAGGGTGGGGTGACCCAATTCCACAGCCAGCGGTTTGATTTTGATGCAGTGTTGGCGGGAAGCAAAGGCAGACTGAGGACAGGATGAAGTACAGAACCATAGCTAACCAGGGCATTCGGCTCTGGCCCGGCACCCCGCACATACAATTTCATTTCATGGGTGTCTTCCCATGGAGAAAAGCAGCCCTAAGTCAGATATTCCCGGGAACAGAACTCAGCTCAAGGTCACCTGTTTCAAAGATTAAAACAAAACAGAGTACCACTAAAACTCAATAATATTTTTTAAGTCAAATAAACAGGTTATTCAGGATCTTCAAATAGTCAAGCTGCCCTTCCGCCCTTTTTCCCCCAAGCGCAGTATCTCAGTTATTAAAAAATGTGTGCCCTGTAAAGGCACTCTCGGCAGTGTCCCCTGGAGGAGAAGCAGATGACGCTGCTGGGAGGCAGAAGGCAGGCCTGAGTGGCAGCCCTCTGAACACTGCAGAATATAAAAAGTAGACACTGTCGAACTCCCATTTTCAGCAGGAGACACTGTGAAATAGTAATTACCTATATTTTCTATTGAAAAGGAACAAAACTCAACTTGACAACTGCATTTTAAAAGCACTCAAAAGGAGCAGCAAGGTGCAAATTTTCCGTGAAATTCACAGACCTTCATTAGTCAGCTCAAGAGAAGTGAAAGGCAACCGAGAAGACAGAGACCACCCACCTCATCTCGGTATCTTGCTGCATTCAGTTCAGTGAAATCCTCATTGTAGTTCACGGAGAAGTTGAGGGCATTCACCAGATGGGCTGCCACGTGCACACCTACGGAAGCACATGAGGCACAAGTCAGGGGGATTTTAATATATGTTCCACAAAGAGGACTTCTTTCCTCTTCCTAAGTAAACACAGGGTAAAATTTGACAGCTAGGTGAGTGATAAAATATTAAAGCGAGAAGGGAAATTATAAAGACACACACACAAAAATCATTATAGGTATAGTTGAGCATTAGAAATCACAAAACGAAAAAAAAAATTAAATTAGAAAAAAAAGAAATCACAAAACGACGGACAGCTGGGTAGTTCAGTGGTTGAGCATCTGCCTTTCGCTCAGGTCATGATCCTGGGGTCCTGGGATCAAGCCCCACATCGGACTCCCCATGGAAAGCCCGCTTCTCCCTCTGCCTATGTCTCTGCCTCTCTTTCAGTCTCTCGTGAATAAATAAATAAAATCTTAAACAAACAAACAAAAAAGAAATCACGTAACAAAATGGAATTTTCAAAAGCTAGAATAAAACAACAACTGCAAGTCAGAGTTAGGAAACATCAAGTGTCAATGTATGGATAATATGGGCATGTATTTATTTATTTAAGCAGCTCCTGGATATTTGAATTATTCTACATTTTTCACCAACCTCTAGCTCCAAGTCTGCTGTACATCTTGTATACTTCCCTGACACTCAACCTAAAATACAGGCCCACTTTATGGCTTCTAGCCAGTTAAGATTTCTCACAATCCAAAACTTCAAATCATAACATCCTAAACCCCATGGCAAAAGTGCTGGTAATTGTTTCATTGGGATAAAAACCCAGGAAAACAATGATTACCATTTAATAATCTACCTACAGTGGCACAGGGAAACAGAGAGCTCAACCGATTCAGAGCCCACACAAAAGATGGAAGTGTTAGGAAATTATTAGACAGTTAAAGACAAATTCATCTTGGCACGGCTAGGGAGAAGAAGAATTATATCGAGGAGGCTGGACAAGGAAAACGCAAACAAACTTGTGCGTTGATGAAATGCCTTCTCTTCCCAGTCTCTTCTTGTAGGTAAAACGAGGTTCAAATTAACAGTCCATCATAATGTACTGGAAGGAACGACAAGTAACTAATTGGAAATCAGGTTTTCTTGGGACGCCTGGGTGGCTCAGCGGTTGAGCATCTGCCTTTGGCTCAGGGTGTGATGTCCAGGAATTGAGTCCCGCATCAGGCTCTCTACAGGTAGCTTGCTTCTCATCCCTCTTCCTATGTCTCTGCCTCTCTGTGTGTCTCTCATGAATAAATAAATAAAATCTTTAAAAAAAATAAAAGGAAATCAGGTTTTCTTGGTCACACTGTTTGCCTACCAACCCCTCAGGTTAGTTCTCTGTAAAATGATGGAAGTAGGAGACTTACTAAGACAAGTAACCTGAAACTGGTGAGTGACCACTACAGCCTATAACAATAGATGGTGTGTGGCTATTCAACAGAAAATGTGTGTAGAAACTGGAAAACTATGGTTCTCTCCAACCTAGCACAAGAGATGGAGATATACCAAGAGTTCTGAAGGACTCATGAAAACAAATAGAATGCCAACTAACTTAAAAGTTAAAGGATTTTTAAAGCTCTTGCCAGAATCAAATGAGAGGAAGGACAAAGGTCTCATTAAAAAGTGGACAGGAAGTTAGAAATGAGTTAACAAGCAAGGACAGAGTTCCAGGGAAATTGTCAAGAAGCTGTCCAGGTGAGACTCCACTCTGGCACAGGCATAAGACATTATTTAAGCAAAATTGGCTGTGTCCTTTAGCTTTATCAAGTCTGAAATGTGTAAGTTAAAAAAAATCCTTTCATTTTAAATTAAAGGTTGATGCGTTAACAGCATGCTTTGTGGCTTTTCTTTCTGAATTCTCCTGAAAAAAAAAAAAAAAAGCCCTAGATAACAGTTATATGAGATACCCTTAAGGGATATCTGCTCCCTTTATTCACCTCCTTTAAAAGACCTTTTAGGTCAAAAGAAATCGGGGCTTCTAATTTTAGGCAGCAGGGAGAAAGCCAGACCAGGCATTTTGGATAGATGTTCTCATTTAATTCTCACAACAGAACAATGAGGTGGGTAGAAGCATCCCTATTTCACAGGTAAGAAAACGAAAGCCAGAAAGGGCAACCCAGTTGAGGTCAGGCAATTAGTGAGAGACAGAATGCAAACCGTCTGGAATACGTGTTCATTCATGGCAAGACTACGGGATCTCAGTCTTTTGGTTGTTCTCCAATTGAACCAGAATATTTGAACACAGCTACAGTTTAGAACAAATCGAGTTATAAATGTGTCAACATTCCCTGACCCTCCTGCTTTTCTGATCTTTCACTCCCTGTGTTCTAACCCAGCCCTGACCCTTGCTACACCCTTAATCCTCATCTCATCCTGGACTTTTACTCCATCCCCAGCCTCTTGAGTTGTATGGAGTCCTAATCCCACCCCTGAGCCTCTCCCCATCTCTTGCCTCCAGAGGTGGGAACCATGAATAAGATGTCCAGGGATAAAACAGTGCAGATGCCTGTTTCAACAGTACTTGGCAACTTTGTAAAAGTCAAAAGCTGAATGGCCTCTTGAAGGCAGCTGCATCAAAACATGTCTGATTCAAAACAGCCATGCATACCTATCCAGATCAATTGTCCCTGGTGTCAAAACAGCTCTGTCCAGCGGGACAATGTTAGGTGCTATGCCACTGAGATAATTAACCCCTGAGATCATAAATCACAATAACTAATTCTGTCCTAAAAACTTCACCTGAGTGACCACTCAGGTCTCATTTTAGTCTTAAAATCATGAGGCAGGTGCTACTGTCAATCCATCTTATAAAAGAAACAACAACAAATCAAAAACCAGAGAGCTTATGTAACAAATCAAAAACCAGAGAGCTTATGTAACATAAAGTAGAAGGGCAGTTGGAGATAGATCCAGCATAACTCCATCTCCAAAGTCCATGTACTTAATTAATACGTTTATCACTTTCTGTTCTAAAATTTGAAAAATACCACATAAATGTTCAGGATAAAAATTTACTTTAAAAAGACTTTTAAAAAGCAAAAGATTATCACTTGATATTTTAACTTGGAAGTGAACAGGATAAATTTCCACAACATTTGACATTTAATACCAAGTATTAATATCAAAGAAACATTTATCAAATATAATTTTAAATGGAATCACATTCTATGAATGGACATTTTGCATTCTGACATATGCATTTAAACTATCATATCTGTACTTTTAAACCTTCAAAACTTTTATCCTATTTCTTTTAGTCTTTCTAAATGAAACTATTTACTTTTAGGAAATAATTATTAACAACTTGAGGGCCAACTCTCATATATTATAATGTGAAAAGTACATATATAATGTGTAAGACACACTTATTTTTTGTAGCGCCAATAGGCAATTCTCTTTCAACACATGGAGAAAATTAAGGTATGTAATGAGAAAATCACAAGTTGGTGATAGTAAATAACTTACAGAAAAACAAAAATACTATTCATAAAATGTGTTCTTCTAACATAATATTTTATTATCTTTTGGTTTTCTCACCTGAAAAAATACAGATAGTGACACCACAGGTTATGTGGAATGTTCTGCTTTTATCCAACAATCTTCTGGTTCTCCTGCTTGGAACCTAAATAAAATCCAGTATGGTGAAAATGATGCAGCAAATAAGATATATGTACAAAGTTTTTCACTATAGCACTGTTTATGGTATCAAAGTTTTAAAAATATGGCAGAGGCCTAGAAATTATAGTTGGTGAGATGAATTATGATATATATCTAGTCAGTGGAACACCCAAACCATTACAGAGAATTTGAGAAGGTTTATTATTGACATAGAAAGACGCATCAGATATATGCCTAGGTAAAAGAGTTAGAACATATAAACTATACTATATAATCCTATAATGTTTAAAATTAATGGCATTCTATGCAAATCTGAAGGCACTTACCCCAAACTGTAATCCATGGCTGTTATAGCACAGTAATATTAGGAGAAAATTTCACTGATTACTTTAAATATTTCATATTTTACATATGTTCTGAGCTGTACAATATATATGATTTCCCTTTGTAGTAAAAAAATAAGAAGATTTCTTAAATGAAGCAATTCCATCTAAGGTTTTAAATGCCTTCTTGATCTTATAAAAAAATAAAATGTCAAGCATCTTAGAATACCTATGTTTCACATCAGGGGACCGTTTTTTTAAGACTTATTTAAATACTGCGACTTAGGTGGGCACTTTTCATTTCCTGCCGTTTATCTTCTCTTTCTTCACACCAAGCCAATATCTAGCCATAGGCATCAAAACCTAGCATTTTACAATGGTAGGCAACCTAGAGAAAGAGTTATTTCCACAAATTACTGCATTAAAAGTAAAGAGCTTCTAAATATAATTATGTGAAAAGGTTGAGAAGTTTCACTGCAGCAAATCTGCTCATATGAACCTCACAGAACATTAAAGTGACCTCATATTAACAACTTCTTTTAAAATATCAGTATTGATCCAGCAGCACCTTACTATTTCAACAAAGAAAAGAAACACACATACACACATGCACAGCAGGATAACCAAAGACAAAACACAATTTCAGTTGAGTTTTAATTTCCAAAGTGCTTTTGTGTTTTCTTACAACCTTCATTTTACAACGTGTCACACAACATCACATCTTAATCAAGACATCTCCTCCAAGACTCTTATGTAGCTTAAAACATGTATGTGTTTGGAAAAGAAGTAAATCACAACCCTTACCAGCAGCCACCCTATATATTGTTCAAAGTCCACGGGTCTCTAGCTTCCAGTTTGCTCACCTGGACTTAACTAAATGAAAACACAGAATCTCAATGAGGCGTAGTAGTATAGTGGAAAAATCTCAGGACTAGGACTGATCTTAGCTCTGCCATTTCACTAGTCTCATGATGCTGGTCAAGTTACTTAACTTCTGTGCCTCAGGGCCTTCATCTGTAAGATCTACAGAATCACTGTGAGGATTCAGTTACACCCGCAGAATGTTTAGCAAAGTGCCCGATGTCACTATTAATAACCATTTCTATTATCCTTTATCTAGCACTGCAGAATAGCTCACTGATCATCTTGACAGGTGACGTGGTCTTTACTATCATCTGGTAGATGGCAGCAGATGATAGAATTCAGTCTGGTAGAAGGTCAGACCATGAAAACTAAGTAGTACTAACTTGCCACTGTTAGACTTGATTTTTATCTTGGAATCTGTGACTTGGGTTCTTTGTTCTTACCTTCTGGGATCCTCGAAGGTAAGCCAGGAGTGTCCGGCACATGGGTAAAAGGATAAGGCTGCAGTTGAGATTAAGAACAGATGCGGAGGCTCTGCTTAGACACAATCCTAGCTGAACAAATAAGGCAAGAGTCAAAACACAGTCAAGGCAAAAGCAGACTATGAACTTGCCACAGACCTCACCCTGCTTCTCCTTTAAGGATCATGGCAAAATGCCAACTCCTTCAAGAATCTTGAACAACCGTCTACTTTCCTCTCACCAAAAACCCCCGAAAAGAAACTGGTCTCTTTCTGCTCTGCACCTCCATAAAACTTAGTCTCCCCTCATTTCTACTAGTGTTATAAACACCTGAATACATTTTTCTGGGGTGAAGTCAATTTCTTGTTCTGCACCCACTGTACTATGAAGATCCCTCCAGAGCCTTGGTATATTATGCACCTCCACCCGGGTGCAGTTGAACCCTTTTTTCACGATAAGGTACCAAAAATTTCAAACAAAGTTTTTTCATTTGTGTTCTCTCTAGAACATTCTGATCCTACAACCCCCTTCCAACCCACTGTCTGCCCACCTTTCAGCTCTTCACCTTACTGCTTCTACCATCTTTCAGGTTTTACCTCAAGCACTACACCTCTAGAGTCCTTCTGTGACCCAAAATTAGGAGGGGTCCAGATCAGCTGTGCCCCATACAAAGACAATCATCACCACGTTATGCAAAAAAAATTATTTTCAAAGAATCAGTACCTTTGGTGTTGAGGTCATACTTTCTGGCAACTAATTTTAAATCAAACTCCTGCTAAGTTGTCATCTGCTATTGTCTAGTACTATCTACATTCCTCATATAGTGTATCATGTGAAAACAAGAGATGGGGATATATATATATATATATATATATATATATATATATATATATACTCTTGTCCTAAAATAAACATAAAAGTACTTTATTTTAAAGATATTGACTAACAAATATGTGTAAGTCAGATGCTTTTCTTATCTTAAAATTATTCATGCTCCTGTGATTTTCAACTTAATGGTTGGCAAAATAGCAACTCTGTTACAAAATGTTTGCTGTCAGCACATAAAATATTGTTCCTGAAGGGGAGACAGGATAATAAGTCATGTCAGGAAAGCAATAATTTCCATTGACTTATATAAAAAGTAATTAATATTTCCAGTTAGGCCATTTCTACACCATGAGTTAGAACACCTTAGGGATATATTGCAATAAATATAGCAGTAAGTAGACAAATAGAAATAATTCCCTCTAGACTATCTTTAAAAAATCTTAAATATCTCACCTCACTCAACAAAGTTATTATCATTTCATAGTGATGGGGTTTTGTTATTTAGGCCTCCAGAGAAATAGAATAATTGTTATCTCTTTGATCTGGCATCTGCACATGATAAAATTTTAGCTCGAGGGCTTTTAGATGATAATTTTATCTGCAATTTTAATGTACCAGGACAATAATTCATTTAAAATTTATCAGCTAAAATCTATCATTTACGCATAGGACTTCAGAGATACAAATAAATGATCCAAGTTTCCTTTGTAGTGTAGTGATTTAAAGAAAATTCTTAGATTCTTCATTTTCTAGCCATTTATTGCGTGTCTGGAAGTGTTTTATTGTTGTGCTTACATTAAATCACATAGTAATTTAACTCAAAGTGGCTTTAAGTGTCCCCTTAGGATAGATGGAATTTATCTTGGCATTCTACTTCTTCCTTAACAATGCTGTAAAATCTATCTGGAAATTTTACCAAGGACTCATTTCCTTCTGTATGTTTGTTCCTGAATATACTTTGTTCTTTAAACTGAGATGAAAACTTCTTTTTATTGGGTTATCAGAGTACAAAACTCCCTGGTTCCTAAGCAATGGAGAGAGTGAGGAACATGGAGACAGGTCCCAGTCAAGGGGCACAATCACTGGATATGATCTACTTACCATGTGGGTGATATCCTACAGCCAAGAGCATTTGTTTTCTTTAGTCCCTATCAATACATGACCACTGTAAGAATCAGCTACCTCAAATGTTCACTAAAAAGAAATGACCACCCCAAGTTATGTGGCCAGGCCCACTCTGTGTGAATGACTCCTGTTTCCTTTCCTAGAGAACTTAACCGCTACTCTACTTTTCTAACTTCAATCAAGTTTTTTGTCACTAGATGGCAGTGTTACGTTCACGTTTCAAATAATACCTGTCAAGGTCTCTAGAACGCAATTAACTGAGAATTCCACATGTAATTTTAAAACTGTATATTTTAGATGAGTATGTACAAATAAAACATAGCCTACTCCTTTTTATGGACTGGATATCTGTTCCCCCCAAATTCATATAATGAAATCTAATATAAAAAAAAAGAAGAAGAAAGAAAGAAAAGGAAGGAAGGGAGGAAGGGAAGGAGGGAGGGGAGGGAGGGGAGGGAGGGGTCTAATATCATAGTATTTGGGAGCTTTGGGGAGGTAATTAGGTTCAGATAAGATCAGGAGGATAGGGTTCCCATTGTGGGATTAGTGCTCTTGTAAGAGGAGGAAGAGACCACAGCTCTCCATAGACTCCATGTCAGGACACAGCAAAAAAGGGGCCCTCTGCAAACCAGGAAAAGGGCTCTCAAGGGCTCTCATCAGACACCAAATCTGCTGGCACATTGATCTTAGACCTCCCAGCCTCCAGACTGAAATAAATGTTCTCTAAGACACCTGGTCTATAGTATTTTATTAGAGCAGACTGAACAAATGCAATCCTAAAGAAAATCATAAGACACATGCCATTTGAAGCAAGTTATAAAAGAATGTAACACCTGGGTATACCAAGGGCATGGTTATTTTCCTAAAATCTCAAGCACCTGGTTTCCTATCTTAAATCTGCTATTTAATAACTATTCATCTTGAGCTAGTTAACTGTCCTTGTCTGTAAAATTAAGAAGTAGAAATGGTCTTATCTATAAAATTAATATATGTTATGATACAAGAATCCTAGTTTTTAGAACTTTTGAGAAAAATAAAATCAGTCTAAAATATGCAAACACAATATAAAATTAATTTATTGCTTGGGGTCACTGTATCACATCCCTTCTCTGAATTTTCTATTCTGCATTTCTACAGTAAGTGCTCCACGTACATTATTCATTCAATACCTATTTATTGTGATATGCACATATCCCAAGATGGCGGGAGTTCAATTTTGAACTAGAAACAGAGAATGCCTATTCCTTAGGATATTTATATTCTAGTAGGGGAAACAGATACTAATCAAATAACTATATAATCAAATGTAAATTCTAACAATGATCAATGTGAGAAATACAGAGAATGAGCATGTGTAACAGGAAATGAGAGCTAAATGAGAAGGTCAGGAAGGCTTCCCAGCTTAAGTGAAAAGTGAACTGAGATTGTCAGGGTGAGAGTACAAGTCATTCAAAAAAATGAAAAAGACATCCACACCACACCACCACATGAAAAAAAACAGCATGAGGAATGATGGCAGCAAATGGGAGTACGGTGTATATACAATAATTTAATAGTAGGTCAGTGTGGTGGGATTGGAAATGGAGAGTGATTACAAAATAAAACTGAGAAAAGGGGAAGATATGGTAGATTGTGTAGGTCACATTAAGAATGCATGTCTTCATCCTAAAATCAGCACAGAACAAATGTGTTTTAAGCAAGAAGGTGGTATAAAGAGTTAGTATTTGCTAATGATTACTCTGAATCAAGTATGGAGAACAAATTGGAAGAAAGTAACTTGGACCACTACATTACTTTGTGTAGTTAATCATCACAAAAATGTTGTTTGAGACAAGGATTGCATTTTATGGCAATTAGGACTGAGTCGTACATAAAGGATCCAGTTTTGATGAAATACTGTACTAATCAGTAAATTTGTTTAGCTAAATAATTTACTAAAATATGTACCTCTAAGATTGGAGAACTAAAATGGTCTATCCCACATCCCACCATCCACCCACAGTCTAACCCCTTCTATGACTGCCCTAACCAAAGGTGATCCATCTTCTGTTGATTTTTTCCAGAGTTAACAGCCTGTTCTATTGTCAAAAACTTCTATTTTGCTTTCTTATACTTGCATAAAGTCTGTGTCTTTGTAACTTCCACCCACCAGGCAGTTCTAGATAATAATATTCCTAAACTGAAGATAAAAGAGGAAGGATTTCCTAGTCCAATTATGTTTTCTTCATGCTACACACAATCAGTTGCCTCTGAAATTCTTTTTTCTTTAAGATTTTATTTCTTGATTTGAGACAGAGAGAGAGAGCAGTGGGGAAGGGCAGAGAGAGAGAGAAGCAGACTCCCTGCTGAGCAGGAAGCTCAGCGTGGGGTTGGATCCCAGGGCTCATGACCTAAGCTGAAGGCAGATGCTCAACCCAGAGCCACCCAGGTGCCCCACCCCTGAAATTCTTGTAATTTTAAGGCTCCCTCTCATCTCTGTGACTCTTCCCAATTCACCAGAATTCAGTGCATCTTCAAAATGGATGAACAGTAGCAGGCAGTACTAAAGAGCATCATCTCCCTCACAAAGTCCATGATCTCTACTAATTCTAAGACTGTGCTATTTCACAGGACAACTATGCTACATCATGGCTTATCTTAAGTTTACAACAGAGATTTTCTCACATGAGCTGCTACCAAGAAATGACCCCTATCCTACAGTGGAAAAAAGACAATGAAAGTGAGAGAGAGCAGGTACATAAATGCAAGAATGAATTGGCTTGGGCCTATTCTATCATGTTGGGTATAAATCATATATTCTGACATTTTTCCTTCTCAATTTTGCTTTAGCTTAAAAGTTTACATTCGTGTTGTCCACATCTTCACCAGTTTTTGACAATGTTATTAAAATGCAACAAAATCCTATTGAAATAGTTGACTTGCAAACTACCTTTTCCCATAAATTAACTTTCAAATGAACATTTTGCTCTTAAATGGGAATTTTCTCAATGATTTTGAGGAAATATGACATTCTACATGTAAATATTTATGCAACGCTATTGTTCAAAGGGATCTGAAAAACCCAGAGAAGTACTAATAGTAAGTTTTAATAACTGGTCATTTTTTTTGTAGCTACTTCCTAGTGAATCGACAGTTAGTCAACTACTTCCAGGAAAAAAATTCAAATTACCATAGAGGTTTATAGAAAATTATTTTATATTCTGACTTGGTATTTTGTGTTGGTCTAAAATTATGTAAATTTATACTCATTAAGGTCAGTTTTATTCTTTTTAATCAAACCAAAAGAAGTCTACACAAGACCTAATTCTTACACGTCTTTTTAAGATTTTATTTATTTATTCATGAGAGACAGAAAGAGAGACAGAGACACAGACAGAGGGAGAAGCAGACTCCCCGTGGGGTGCCCAATGCAGGACTTGATCCCAGGACCCTGGGATCACAACCTGAGCCAAAGGCAGACTCTCAACCTCCGAGCCACCCAGGCGCCCTCTTACATGCTTTATAATCACTGAATTGTAGCTCTTCCAGGGGGTTTTACACATCATCCAGTTCAACTTTTTTGTTGTTGTTGTTTTGTTTTTTGGTTTTTTTTTTTTTTTTTTTTGCTACTACTCACACTGCTGCTTTGTAAGGGTAACACCACGGACTAGAACCCCGGCCCGCCTCCAGGCTGACATTTCCTTTTTTTTTTTTTTTTAAGATTTTTACTGATTTATTCATTCATGAGAGACACAGGGGGAGAGAGAGAGAGAGAGAGAGAGAGGCAGAGACAGGCAGAGGGAGAAGCAGGCTCCATGCAGGGAGCCTGATATGGGACTTGATCCCGGATCTCCAGGATCAGGCCCTGGGCTGAAGGCGGTGCTAAACCACTGAGCCACTCGGGCTGCCCTATCTGACATTTCCTAAAACACATCCATCACTCCCCAGAACAGAGATATGAATCCAGACATCTTGCCTAGTGCACTTTCCAAATCATAATACGTCCTTACTCTTTCAATTGTTTATCCTTTATCCCACCAGTAGGTTTCCCTGCCATTTTGTGTAACTCTTTACAGAAAATGTGCCTATTCTGACTGCACAATTAAATCACTTGAAAGACTATTTAAAAATAAACACATCTCTGTTATACTTCCTGAAACTTTGATTCCTTAGATCTGGAGAAGGGCCCCAAGAGGTACATCCAGACTTGGATGCACTTCAAAGTCAAACAAACCTGAGTTTAAAGCACCTTTATGAGCTGTGTGGCCTTACGTATTTTCTTACCGTGTCTCATTTTCCTAATCTATAAAATAAAAAAATATATCAATCTCAACAGATTATTGCAAGTATTAAATACAGTACTTAGTGCTGTGCCCAGAATCTAGTAAGAAGTCAGCAGAAGCTATTACAATCTTGGTCTCTGGCCATCCACAACCTGCTCTGGTTTAAGAATGTAAATGTTCATAAGGCATGCCTTCCTGCAACTAACTTTTTCCTAGCTTGTCTATCCAACCCAGCTCTGAAGAATAAATGATTCTAGTTGCTGCTATGGGAGCTGAGCCTTATTTCACTTGACTGTATCTAAAGATTTCAAGGAAAGTTCTAAGCAATTAGTGGGTGTTCAATAAATATATGGTGGATGAATGAGTAAGCCTATGAGATGATCCTTCAATGTCCTTATTTTGGCAATTAAGAAAAAAAGAATCAAGACCAAAAGTGATCACCCAAGAAATCTAGCTTATCTCTAGGGTTAGAACACAGACCTGCTCTTTACATCACACCATACTGCCCAAGAATAGCAACTCTGCCTCCACTTCCCCAACTTCCACAGTTCTTGAAACTAGGATTTACTCTATGGAATTGCACAACACTCAATCTGAAGAAAATCTTCAGGGCTGCCGTACCTCTTTGATGAGATAGTATAAGGGCATCTAGTCCAACCCTCTTTTTGTACCAACTTATATTGAAAGTCTGTAAATAAGCCAAATTGATGATGCCATAGGGCCAATTTAGCCATCCTTTTATATTTAATGCAGGTTCTGATCCATTACCCAGATTAGCTCTTCCACGTCTTTACTACATATCCCCATTCCCTATCCATAGCTCACAGTGGTGCCATTCCTTCTATTCATGATGTCATGCCACCTCTTCCATCCTCTGTATTACCTTTATAGTACTTTACACATTTTATTGTAATATTTTACCTTTTCATCTCCTTGTTTCCCCCCAAAAGCTAGTAGGTAGCAGCACTATTAAGTGGCAATGCCCAAACTGCCTCTTATTGTTGGGGACCTCAAAATGTATCTCATTAATAATGGAAATTATTTTTGAAAAAAAAAATGCTCCTTGTGAAAAACATACTTTTAGCACTGAAAGCGAAAGAAAAGTAGACGTGAGACAAAAACATGCAAAAAGAGACAACCCCATAGAGTAGTCTATACAATTTTCCAAAGCAATGGCAAGCACTTTCAATTGTCTTCATAATAACCAAAAGGGTCCATGGCAGAAAATCAGAACAATTTATTTTTCCTATACTTATAAACCAAACTCATGGTCCTAACTTAAATTTCAGTGTGTACCATTAATATTTTATATAGGGATATGAACTTAGAATATGATAGTCATTTCATACAGGCAAGATTGCACTTAATGATTTTTAAAAAATTGACATTTCAATGAAAAGTTGCTTCAAAAAGTTGATTACCTAACTATTTTGATAAGGTGTCATATGAAAACAATAATGAATAACATGCCATGAGCTATCAGAAAGCACTTAATAATAACTGGAGTAATTATTTCTTTAAAAAATTCCAAAATAAGCTACCAATTCAGTGGTCTTGGGGTACGTCCAAAAGCTCATGAATGTCTCTTCATTCCATTATGAACTGGTATGTAACTCTTGCCAAATGATCCTAGCTGGTTTCTGTCAACTAACTGCCCTGGAGACTTTTAACTATGATGTAAGTTTTGACTCAAATTGACCTCTCTTCCAATCTATAAACCTCTTTTTATTTTTTTTAACACTGTCTCTAAATAAGCTATCAATTTGAAAGAAAGAGGGGAGAGGGAATTTTGTTTCCATATAATTAAAGGGACCACTGAGAGAATAGAATCCATCCAGATTTCATATCCAGATTGCCTTTTGCTTAACTCAAATCTTTCCTTTTATACGTCATCATCCATCATTTTACCCTTTCTAAGAAGTAAACTTTCTTCCATTTTCTTTTTTTTTTTTTTTTTTTTAAGATTTTATTTATTCATGATAGTCACAGAGAGAGAGAGAGAGAGAGAGAGTCAGAGACACAGGCAGAGGGAGAAGCAGGCTCCATGCACCGGGAGCCCGATGTGGGATTCGATCCCGGGTCTCCAGGATCGCGCCCTGGGCCAAAGGCAGGCGCCAAACCGCTGCGCCACCCAGGGATCCCCCCATTTTCAATAGGAATGTAGTCTTTCCTACAAGTCGGAAAGAAAGAAATGTAGCTCTTAGAGAAAAAGAAAGCAAGATTGTAACATGGTTATTTCTGTCCAGATTTTGCTACCTTGTCTTTCCTGTACCAGAAGAGCACAGAGAGAAGGGATTCACTTCTAGACTATGAGTCAGTCTGCAAAAGTCAAAGTTCAACATAAGTGGGATCCAGAATTTCATTGAACACATTTGTGAGTTTCTACAGGCAATGCTATCTACTGACCAGGTCACCAGATTAAAAGGTATGGCATTTTTATCACAGTTAATATCTGTGACCTCTACCAAGGTCATTGTCTCCAAAATCTAGAATTGGAGAACTTAACAATAGTAAAATCTTGCTCCATTTTCTCTCAGGGAACTGTTCTAAAAGGTAAAAACACATCAAATGAAAATGGCTTGACCTCTTTAGCTGACAAAATGGGTTTTTTTTTAATTCCCCTCTAACATTCCTGCAGATATTCGTGCTCTTTTCATCTACTCCTAGCTATAGCACAAGAATGGGGGTCTCAAGAATTGCAGTGCTTTTGCTTTTAAGTCATTGTTACAGTTCCTCCTCCTACAGAAACTAGCCATGCACAGGGAAAGGCACCAAGGATATGTATTCTGCAGAGCATGGTTGGCTAGAAAGCTGAGACAGGTCCTGTTTCTCTTCCGTCACAGGTCCAGCACATCTGATCACAATTACTGAATATTTATTTAGTCATGTCTCAGCTACTCTTCATCAGGAACAATCATTCCAAAACCTTGCATCATTCTTCCTCATCTTTAAACCATTTTTAATTTCTCAACATTCCTCCCTAAAACTTAAAAGCCAAAACAGATCTACTAGTGGCCTGAACACATGGAATAATTTTTGAAAGAAAACAATAGTTATAGCAATGGTACCCCCTTACTTGGTTAGAATCTTAATCAGACTATCCATAATAGCCTATATTAAAATTCATATAATACAGAATATTCAATATTAAGATTTTTCTTTCATGACTGTCTAGTATACCCTTCTTAAACATACCTATTTTACTCCTCCTGAATTCAGTCCTATTTGTTAATAACTCTTCTTAACTGAATCTATAAAACTGTCTTTAAATTCTTTGTCCTCAAAATATTAGCAATCTTAGCTAATTCAGCATGTCTTTTAAACATGATTTTCAACCCTGAATCCAGCTGAATTTCTTCTAGTATTTCTTTGCAGAAAAAAAAAAAACTGTTTCCAAGAAGATATTAATTCTAAGAAAACGAACTCTGGGTGTATCAAAATGACCAAAATGGCTGAGAGAGTAGGTATTTAGTAAAATGGACTGAATAAATGGATTACTTCATACAGACTATTTACCTAAACTTCCTGATGTATACATATTTAAACATTAGACTCTTCTAGGAAATTCTTCAGAGTTTAATTGGTCAACACACAGTGGCCCACACTAGTTCATCTCCTGGTAGAATAATACATTACATCAAATGTAAGAGGATAAATGGTATAAGAGAGGAAATATAAATCAGAAATAATCTTTTCTCCAAAAAAAAATAACACTTGATTGCCCCAAAATATCTCACTTTGGAATTTCTTAAAAAAATAAAGTAGCATACAGAAATACTTGTCTAAGTGTACATATAAATTTCTACAAGGATACTCACTGCAGTATGGCATGTGATATAAAAACAAAGAATAGAACTAAAATGGTAACAGTAGAGAAATGTAAAACAAATTATCTACACATTATGGGATTTACTTAGCCATTGAAAATAAGTTAAATTTGTATAATGGAAACGAATTAATAATATGCAGGTGCAAAGTGTGTATCTGTATATAACATAGATTACATAGGATTAAAGGGAAGTTTCTAATTTTTTCATTGTGAACACAGTATTCAATGTATGGAAGCATGTATTTCTTTTAAAATGTAACGTATCTTAACAATTAAGAACCAAGAACTTAATTAAATTGATAGATCACAACACAAATTCACAATAAACAAAACTGAGTTAATATACTTTGAAATTCTAATAACATATCCAAAAGACATAATTATAAAAATAGAGGGAATATTCTACACAATCATTTTTTCACTGCATTTTCTGGGTTAACAAAAGCCAACCAGATTTCCAAAATTTTAGAAGTGTTTGAGATAGGTGTGTTAAATAAGTATGTTTAATAATGCATGGTTAACAATTTGTGATAATAGAAATAAACCTAATATGATATTTAATGCTGTGTGTTAAATAGAGAATATCTATTCTGAATGATCTTTTTTTTTAAAAAAAGAAAAAACCTATATTTAAGAAATACACCAAAATGTTAACAGTGGTTATGTCCAGTGGGTCCCAAGATACAAACGATTTTTTTTTTTTGCATCTCCTCTCATTTTCTATAATAAATATGAAAAAGATGTAATAAATTTGAAAGTCACAAGAAAGATTGTTTTCTAAAGAAAATGGAGTGGAAAAAAATCTTAAAAATGCAATTTGAGGAGTAATATTCCCTTTAAATGGTGATAATGTGAAGGGCAATTTTCCTTTTATTTCAACTTTTGTACATTTTCCATTTTTTCCCTTAATTGTATGCTATATTTACTTCACACTGAAAAATGCATGACAAAAAATTATCTTGCAAATTTTTCATGGCTTACAGTGATGGATGCCAGAAGAAGGACATTAAGCTACTGGCCTCTTTTTTTTTTTTTTTTACAGCCTTTGATTAAATAAGAAGATATTTACTTAAAGTTCAGGATCAATAGGACAGGATAAGATAGGACAGGACAAGACAGTAAAGGACAGAATAGGACAGAACAGGACAGGGTGGGACAGGACAGTGCAGAATGGGAGAGACTAGGACAGGATAGGAAAGGACAGGACAACACAGAATATAGGACAGGACAGGACGAGACAGGGTGGGACAGCATGGGGACCAGTACAGGATGGCACAGAATAGACCAGGATGGGAAGGACAGAACAGGACAGGGTGGGACATGACAGGGCAGGATGGGAGAGACTAGGACAGGATAGGAAAGGACAGGACAATACAGAATAGGACAGGAAAGGACAGCACAGAGACCCGGATAGGACAGCGCAGAATAGAACAGGACGGGAAGGACAGAACAGGACAGGAACAGGAAAGAGGGCAAATTATAATGAGTGACATTATAGCTGGCAAGGAAGAAGGGGTTCCAGGTAATGTACAGAACAACTACCAGGGTAATGGGAGGGCATGAAAGACAGTTACCGATTATTTGACACTACTACACCTTACGTGCTGCCCAAACCTTAAATATCGTCCAAACCATGGGTCCCTTGTGACAGATACCATAACACATTTCTTCCAGTTTTGTTAACATATGTGCTTTTAAGATATTTACCAAACAGTTCCTGGGAGAAAATAAAGTATTTCTATATATATTAAAATATTGATAAAGAAAGTGCTCATACGCTACCATGTACAAAAATAAAAAATAAAACAAAACAAAAATAACCCTCCGGTCACACTCCATCCCACAGCCTTCCTCACCTTGCTTGGTCTCTGGGTCCATACAACTATTATACTTTGTGGCTCATAAAGTTAGGGTGATTCCTTGCTGTGATGCTACTTTATCTTTTCTATAATCCACTCCACTCTACTCACTGACCCTTTTAATGTTTTATATTTATTCCATTTCCTATATTTCTTTTTTTTAAGGTTTATTTATTTATTTTAGAGAGAGGGAAAGAGGGAGCATGCACGCGTGGTGGAGGAGGACAAAGGGAGATGGAGAGAGAAACTTTAGCAGACATTGCACAGAGCAGGGAACCCAACGCAGGGCTTGATCTCATGACTCTGATATCACGACCTGAACAGAAACCAAGAATCGACACTTACCCGGCTGCACCACCCAGGTGCCCCCAATTCCTATATTTCTAAGCCTGATGTTAGATGTGTTATTACTGTTGTTTTTACTGTAACCATTTATATGACTGTTCTTTGTTTAAATGGTTAATACTATGTACAATACATAAGAAAAAAGCCATGGAAATACTGAATTCAAATAATACTTAGAATACTTGCTGCATTCTTCCCTTTAGTTATCCAATAACCTTGAGAAGTCTCACCGAAAACCAGTTAATACAACTGAATTTTTAGAATTGTTCCATGCCTGATATCATCTCTAACTTCATCTTAATTTCACTAAAAACCATTATAACTAGATAGAAACATCCTACCAAAATATGTAATTTGGTTACAATATGAACTGATAAGTTGTCCCCCAGTGATTGGGCAGAGTCTCTAAATCATAAAACCAGGAAACTACTGTATAATATTAACACTCTACAAGAATGCTTTATGTTCATCATGATGTTATCCAAAGTAGTAGCAAATTAGATAAAAGTTTAAGGGTCCATTTCCGGGACAATGGATAGATAAGTAAAATCCGGCAGATGCAAACTAGGGAATACTGTAAAACCCCGAAGAACTACACAGTCACAGGATAGACTTTGAAAACATAATACCAGATGGAAAAAAGCAAAAAACAGAATGAGTCTATGCATAATCTATTTTGGTGAATTCAAAGAAAAATGCACATAAACTATCAATAGAAGGATACACGTCAGCATGTTAAAAAGGTTGCTACTGTCAGGAGGAAAAAGGAACTGGAGAATTGGGAGAATGAAGAGTGATTAAACAATGAATAAGTTAATGAATGATGAAGAAAGCAAAAGACCCACGAAGACAGTGTGTTATGAACGAAGGTAACATGTTTAAACACTCTATACCTGACATTCAAACATAGCTTTTTAAATCTTTTGTTTTTACAGAGAGCATTCACTGCTAATGTCCTTTAAAAGTCGTTCTCTTCGTGTGTACCTCAATCTGTGGCTGGTTTGACAGAAAGCTTTAAAAAGGCCCAAAAAATTGGAGATAAAATTTGAAAACCATTACCAGTTAAAAAGCAATTAATTATGAGCTTCAATAGTTTTGAAATTATAATTAAGAAAACATTACTGCCACTTACAAAATAGCTATTTAAATAATTCAGTATGTATACACTGTATGACATTAGGAGTTAATCTCTCGTAGTTGTTGGAAATGTTGTCATTAGCAGCCGTTTACAAATAGATTTCAACATCAAAAAATTCCTAACTTCAGAAATGTCACCTGAAAGAAAGGACTCTAGCTAGCATTGTCTACTACAACTTGCCATTAGCAAGAAAGGAAGTCATACTTTTTGAAGGTCTCACGCTCATTTCTTCCTCATCTTACTCAATCCTCTCCTCAAAATAAAACAAAATGCTATAAGAAATATTAGGTTAGACTATGCAAAGCTATCATTTTTTTAAATCAGAATATTTTAATACTGGAATTTTTATGGAGTTTGATTTCATAATATAATTCCCCATTTATAATTGAGGAAACTTAAGGCTTGAAGATTTCAATAAATTACTTAAAAATATATTTCTTAGAAGGTAGAGTCCCCAATTTTCACTTTAGTAAGTTTGTCCACAAAATCCATGTTCATAAATTACATTGTTCATTACATTAAATTGTTTCCACTGAACTTTGGAATGTTCACAGGTATTACTATATTTGAAACGTATTTTTTTAAAAGATTTATTTATTCATGAGAGAAGGAGAGAGAGAGAGAGGCAGAGACATAGGCAGAAGCAGAAGCAGGCTCCCCACAGGGAGCCCAGTGCAGGACTCAATCCCAGGACCCCAGGATGAGGACCTGAGTCAAAGGCAGACGTGTAACCACTGAGCCACCTAGGTGCCCCTATATTTGAAATTTAAAGTAATAGTCACTCCATGCTTAGAAAAAAGTGAAAACACTTAGTTTTAACAATTATGCATGTCATATAAGACTTGAACAAATTTTATGTGTCTAAAATCTGTAGGTTGAACAAAATACGATTTCATCTTTAAGAATAACATGTCCAAGCTTTAAAGTCCGTAGAAGTTTTCTTTGGACAAACCAAAACTAAGTAAACTTTCTAGATCCATTATGACTGTAAACTCTTCTAAGATGTTCACTTGAGTCATTCTTCCCCTCTCTTACATTTTACAAAATGTACAAGATCAAAATAAATACTTCGGCGATGGGTTCTGCATAGTCCACGCCAAGCCCCAATTCTACAGAAAATTCCACGGGAGGTAACAAATGTAATACAGACAATGCCCAACATCAAATGCCATTTCTCAAGTGGAAGAACATTCATATTGAAGCTCTGCATTCTTGTGGCTTAATATGAGTCATTTTTTTCCAACTGGAACCCATTAATATAGGCCACTGATGATATTTGCTTAGTTTTCCCTTTAGATATTCTGAGCTATGGGAGGGAAAATAAAGAAAAAACATATTTTTTACCTTTGTTTGCATGTCTCAAAGCACTTTACAAATGTGCTTTTAGATGCATGGTTTTCAAACCGAGAGAATTAACAAAGCTCAGAGGCCCAAACTAACTTCTCAGAAGCAACTTGGCCAAAGGAAATCAGTAAGAGTTGTTAAAGCATTCTGGAAATCAATTCAAGGTAGGGTGACAGTGAGCTATGCAGATAATTAGAAGGCACATAAGAAGAGAATTTGCTGAGGAAGTTAGCAAAGAGAATCCAAAGTATAGAATGGGGAAAAAAGAAATTTGTTTGGATCCTACCACTTCAAATTCTTCCAATGCATCTAAGCTTTCTAAGATCATATGAAACGCAATTACTGGCACTTTGAAATCAACCTTTTGATAATCCTACTATCGGAAAAAGGAATATAGTCAGAAAGGCATTCATCATAAATCATTTCTTAGATTTATCTTAGTATATAAGTGTTCACTTTAAAAAAAAATCAATCTTGCCTTAAACTATTTAAGACTTTTGATAGTCTTATTGTCTGAAGACCTTTAACAATTAACAAATTCATGGAAACCATTAAGTCATGCAATTTAAAGCCAGTTCCTCATAGAACTTGTGTTCAATTCATTTATCCATAGATAAGAGTCATTGTCAAATTCAAGTTTTCAAGTTCTAAATACGTAAACACTCTATTGATCTTGCAAAGTCCATCTTCTCCTTAATCTATTTTTTCTTCAGTCCCATTGCCAAAATTCTAAAATAGCTACTTTTCACATCACAAAGTTGTATTAAAATACAGATACTAAGAAATGAGACTCACTCCCACCCAAGTAATCTGCTCTTACACTAAGGTCTCAATCTTAGTTCATGCCTTAGCACAATTAATAATTACGACATGTCACAGACTTTCAAGATTCCATTTCAAGAGTCAATACTGTAAATGTAATACATATTGGAGGTTAAAGTGTGTCTGCCACATTTCTGGTCATGAAGACAAAACCTTCCTTCATTCCTTTCTCCCTGACTGTCCTTTATGACAGCTCCTAGAGGAGCTCTGTCATGGTGCAGTGGCTGGAGCCTTAAAGGCTGGGAAGAATGACTGAACATAGCAACAGTAAATGATAACCATTTTTCACATCCATGATGTTCTCAATTCTTCAAAGTACTTCCTTATCTTTTATATCACCTAATCCTCAATAAAACAATCTGAAATAAGAACAGTTTCATCATGTTTCATTGGGGGTAGAGGACTGTCTGTGGCTATGAAGGAGACAGGAGGGAAGGAAAGAGGAAAATTAGCATTTGAGGGAACACTTTACTCCATAAGCAGGTTATTTATAATTTCTGGGTGTTAGCTTCCTCTTATGTAGTAGAACCTACCCTGTGGGCTAGTTAAGACTTACTCTTTATAGAATGTATAAAGAACTTAATACAATGTGTGTCAATGAGAACATTTCACTGAATGTTGGCTCTCAGTATTATCATTTCTTTTAACTTTAAGGTTCACAACATCCTTGTGAGATAGGTATTATTTCGCCCATCTACCTGTTGAAGACTCCAAGTTTCAATGAAAATTAACAAGTGCTTTTTTGAATGAAATGCTTTTTACTTCAAGCTGAAATTCCACACAGCCATGGTAACCACGTTGCTACAAATTTGGATCAATTACAAATAGCAACAGATATTTGTTTTGTTCAGCAGGATCAAAGAGGCAGCCAGAGGTCAACCAAAGGAAAGGATAGGCCTCCCTGTCCTAATGCCATCTGCTAAATGCTCAGCAGGTTCCTTTCATCTTTATATACTTCTGAATTCCTTTTATTAATTTTATTTATCAACAAATAATTTCTAATATTACTATTCAGTGCTATTAATACTATTAATGCTAACTAATATTATTTCATTACAGTAATAACTCTTATTTGCTGAGTACCTATGCACCAAGTGCTACACATTTCACCCACATGTTCTCATGCAATGTTCACAAATAAGGGGAAAAGTTAAGCCCAACTTCACAGATGAGTTAAACTTATGCTCAGGGGAGTAATTTACCAAAATCAAAATCATAAAGGGAGATAAATGCCTGACCTAGGATTTAAACTCATATCCATAGAATTCCAAGGTCCATGATCTTTGTTTGATTGTTGTTTGATTGTTTATTTGGTTTTCCCCTCCAGAGGCACTTTTAAAATCAATTCTAGGATCACCACAATGCTTAACATGATAAACTAGAAAAATTAACAAGATTAGAAGACTGAGTGGATAAAGAAGACATTTAGCTCTACTAAGTTCATCTACCAAATGAGCTAAATGAACTAAATCAATCCATAAAGTCCCTATATAACAGTCAGTCCTTCTACAGGCCTTCTCCTCAGGTGGGGCATTCCCCAGGAGACAGCACAAATCATGTGGCCTCCAAAATTGTGAGGAAACACATTTCTGTTGTTTAGACCACCCAGTCTGGGGTACATAGTGACAGAAGCCTGAACAAATGAACACAGGAGACATCAGTGAGGATGAGGTGTATGAGTCTGCCTTGGGTCTAAGAACAATCGATAAACAATATTCTTATCTTCATTTCTGATCGAATACTTAGTGATACAAAAACACATACACAAAAAACAAACAAACAAACAAAAAAACACACATACATATAGACAGCCCGATGCAAAGCCACTGTGGTGGGATGCATAAGAACCTCAGGCAAGTGTAGGAAATTTCAGGTTCTAACCCCATCTCTCTCAGAACCTCCCTGGTGCAACACAATGACTGAGAACATGGCCTTCAGTATGAGACAAATATGGGTTCAAATAGGGCTTCTTCAGGTGTTAGCTGGATGACTTAAGGAAAGCTACCTAACCACCCAGAATCTCAGTTTCTCAATTCCCTAAAAAGTGATACCTCCTATCTTCCAGGGTTGTTATCCACAAGGATAATTTAAATATAAGAAATAAATGAGATTATAAAAAGAAAGAGCAAAGAATATATCTGGCACATGCTATGTGATTAGTAAATGGTAACAGTTGTTATCAGGTTGAACTATAGGAAATGGCTGATATTTGATCATTTTTATCTATCAAAATGGCAATTCCATATAGTTAGGCCTAGTTTAATGTCACATAGAGGCAAAGGAGCACAATGGTTAGCAATACAAGTTCTGGAATCAGGATGTTTGGGCTGGAGCCCCACTTCTGTCACTCAATAACAAGTTACAGAACTTCCCTAATTCATTTCCTCAGCTAAAAATTAAAAGTATATACTCCAGGGGCACCTGGGGAACTCAGTCGGTTAAACATCTGTCTTTGCTTCAGGTCATGATCCTGGGGTCCTGGGATCGAGTCCTGCAATGGGCTCCCTGCTCAGTGGGGAGTCTGCTTCTCCCTTTCCCTCTGACCCCATCCCCTATACCACTCATGCTCTCTCTCTCTCTCTCTTATTAAATAAACAAAAAATCTTAAAACATATATATATGTGTGTATATATTCCATATATATTCCACATATACATATACGTATATATATATTCCATATATATTCCACATGTACACATACGTATGTGTGTATATATATATATATATATATTTTTTTTTTTTTTCCAAAGGATGGATGGAAAGATTAAATATATTAGTCCAAACAAAGCTCTTAGACTAATGCCTGGTCACTAGACAGTCCTCAATGAATGTAACCTACTATTGATGTTACTAATACTAGTAACAAAATGAAGAAGGTAGATCTGAAAAATCTCTGAAATTAATTCCACCCTCCAATTCTATACAGTTTTGTTTGGTATTGATAAAAGAGAATTATACAGTTGTCATTCTACTGTATACAGTAAGGATTCAGTTAAATATTGAGGGCAAAATCAATAATTTTCCTTAACTTCTTAAAAATTGCTAAACACCTTTAAATATAATTTCACATAAGATGGAAAGCTAGCAATCTATACAGTGTAGGGTTTAATTTGTTTATACATATGTACACACAGTTGTTCATCATAACAGACTACTGGACTGAGGATCGATGGACTAGAATAGTTACCAAGCCACTCATTCAGTAGGTAATGGTGAGCAAATCATTTCAATCTCATTTTTCTGTTTGAGAAAATGAGGAAGAAGTCTAAGTAAAGATACCAAAGCTTACTTCCAACTCTAAAATTCTGAGTCTCTCTCTACTATAAACAGATTAAGAGTATAATGATTGTGTCACAGTAATATAAGTCATTTCACCTGGCAGTAAACAGTAAGTAAAGTATTTTCAAATAGCAGAATGTTAAGAATAAAAATAAACAAAAAAACAAAAACACCATTCAGTTAAAAATATGCCCTGTTTTGAAACCACAATGCATATCTGGGCAAATCTAGGTAGTAACTCTTAACACTTTATACAATAAGTGGAAAGAATTAATGATCAAGCCTTTCCTGAAGCTGATAGATGGTATATATTCCTTCTCAGCAGAAATAAAACTGCCTGGGCCAGCTATGAAACCAATACTGACTTAAAATCCTAGGTCCATTTGTACAGACACTCTAATCACTGACCTTAACAAATTCACATGACATCAGATTTCTGTCCCTGAAAATTGTTAATTATGATATAACTTCTAGGACTTTTGAGAGGGTGAATTAGTTAATGTTTCTTAATCACTGAAAGGATGATTAACCAAAGAAAGATCATCGCTGTGAGACTCAAAAATATGTCAATTCTCACAGCTTTCTTCCAATTAACATAGATATCTCAAAAAAAGGGTTTTAAAAAGAAAAAAAAAAGATTTTCATGACCATGGGGTCACTCTAAAATAATAATTGTGAGGGGCATTTGGTGGGCTCAGTTGGTAGAACATATGACTCTGGATCTCAGGGTTGTAAATTCCAGCTGTTGGGTGTAGAGATTACTTAAAAATAAAACCTTTTAAAAAATGAAATAATTGTGAGACAAAAATAAATAAATAAATTTCTTAACATGGCACCATGAAAATAAATAGGTTGAAACTGAATGGTCCATATATAAATGTTAGTTTTGGGAGGAAAAAAAAATAAAAAAACCAAGACACATTGAATCTGTTACCATAAAACACACTCTCTTCTTAAATTAAGATGTTCTTATCAATTAAATTATATCTGTTAATTATTAAAATGTCAGAAATACAAACTCAGAAACAGATGAACTTCAGTATGGGGGTTTCCATGGATAATATTTTGTGTTAAATTGCTCCAACATTTCAAAAAAATCTAGGAAACTAAATTTCTCAAGGTCGGTCACAACACATTAGGACTTTCTAGTAAAGAGCAACAACTACATTGTCCGTTCCTTGAAAATAAATAAATCAAAAATAGATTTCATCTTTAAAAAATCAAAATACTCCCTTATTTAAAAGGTTGTTATGAGGTGGAGGGGGTAATTGTTTGGTTTGCTTGTGTGTGTGTGTGTGTGTGTGTGTGTGTGTGTGTGTGTTGGCTTCCCTCAAAAGACTTTTTTATTATTCTTAGCTTAATTTTAAGATTCCAAAACTCACAGCATGTCATAATTAAACATCTCCTAGGAAGTGCACAGTCTGATTAGCACATTAACTCAGGCATAAACCAGCCGTGACCATGCTGCCTCCAGGTCTGGATCAGACCAGTCTGGCAAAGAACAGTCATGATGAGAAAACTCCTACTAAGACATACTAACCTCAACATTGTTTTATCTTCCATCAGTGGAGATCTCCTTTTCCCTGTCAATTCTTATGCAATTTTTTAAATCATTAATTCTGGTCTGAGAACAATCAACTAGCATCCTATAAATATAAATAAATATAAATAAAAAATGGATCCACTAGTTCTGAAAATCAAATAATTTCACCTTCATTCTCAAAGGTTCCCACCACCAAAAAGCTCAGACGATTAGGGAGAAGTCAAAGGTATTTTTTAGGGTTACACACCAATAACTAGAGCCCAAGACTTCCCATCCAATATCAACTCCTGTTTTGGAGAGGGAGAGGAAAAGGACTGCCCATATCCTGATGTCTTTTAATTGGGCTGGTTGGCCAGTTGTTTGCTTAAAACAAAATGATAAGTGCATATGACCATGGAAGTGGAAATATCTTCCCCCACCGTCTACATTTATACTGTCCAAAACGGGTAGCCACTAGTTGCACACAGGTATTATGCATTTGAAATGTGCCTAGGCCCACCAAGAAATTGAATTTTTAGGTTTATTAGGTTTTTTTTTTTTAATTTACTCTTAAAACTGATAGTCCTTAGTGTTATTAGAAAAATTTTAAATATGTTTAGAACAGCTTAGGTATGTGAATTCACTTTTTTATTTATAAAATTTTATAAAGTCAAACATAAGTATTTCAGATGAAAATCTCATGACTGAATTGTGATGTGCACAAGTGTAAAATATATACTGTATTTCAAAGAATAGGCAACAGCATAGACTATCTCATTACTATTTTTAAAAATATTGACTATGTATTGAGTGCTTCAATCTATTACAATATTTTAGATATACTATTTTAAATAAAATATATTATTAAATTTAATGTCACTGGCTTTTACTTTTTTTAATGTGCTACAGAAAAAATTTGAATTGCATGACTCCTATTACATTTCTGTTGGGCAGCATTGATGATGAGTAACCAGTGGCTTGAGTATCAGAGATGGGCCGGTGAAGTGGTTTAGAAAAATCTGTGTAGCATGAGGAAAAAGCAGAGAGGCCAGACAGGACTGCAATCACACCCTAGTTCTGACACTGAACAAGTCATCAGCTTCCTCAGCCTACACTTCCCCATGTGTAAAATGGGAAGAATGGTTTCCTAGCTCAAATAAAATATTTGTAAAGTTTCTGGCACATCACAGGAATAAACAGTTGAAAGTAGAAAGCAGAGATTTCAAACTACTAAGAATTAACTGCTTCTCAGTGTTTATGCCTTCTTGTAAATGGGCTATAATCTCTGGACCCTTTCTTCCCCTAATACTCCCACGACTCTGTTATTACCTTCCTTTTAAAGATGAATAACAGCAACCTTTATACTCAACATTATCATCAAAATATTCAACAACTGGAGGTACTGCTTCCATTTGTGTTTTAATGTGGTAGTAAATTCATTTCTGAGAATACCATCATGATTTTTTTGAATCTAAAATTCACCTTAAAGAGACTTATAGGGGCACCTAGGGAGTGCAGTCGATTAAGCATCTGCCCCTTGGTTTTGGCACAGGTCAGGATCTCAGGGTCACGAGATGGCTCTGGGCTGAGCGCAGAGTCTGCTTGAAATTCTCTCCCTCTCCTTCTATCCCTCTTGCTCATGCTCTCTTTCTCTCCTTCTCTCTAAAATAAATTTTAAAATCTTTAATAAAAGAAGAGAGAGAGAGACTTGTAATATCAGAATACTTATTAAGTCCTTTTCAGGCTTCCTAAAACTCATCAGAGCAAGACCTTGGTCTCTTGAGTATTTGGTAGGCTCTAAGATGCTCTATGTAAGACATTAAGTTAATAATAATGAAGCATCATTATTAAACATGTAAAACATGGGAGCCAGCAATATTTATTTTAAAATTAATTATATCTATTGTTATATTCTATATTCTTTGTGATTTGGAAAATGCCTGCAAATTCTTATGAGGTAATACCATAGTCCTCAAAAGATTAGGAAAGATAAGCCTACGACAAATAAAATTAAGTCCTCCTTCACAAAGCAAACAGTAAAACCATAGATAGAGCCTTTTTCACCCCAAAGGAGAGCAATATAGGCTGAAAAAATTTCAAAATGATTTAGATAAATCAATGCCTAGAAAATCATCATATAAGTAATTACTGAAAAGTGTAGTGTCTGGAAATCATCTTTCATCTTTCAGCAGGATGGCAAGGAGAAAACTCAAGCCTTCCCCACAGTGACTTTTCCTACAATGCTGACTCCTAACAGGAAGGCTTAAGGGTCAACTCATTCTTATGATCATTCTTGTGTTTCTATAAAAACTAATTTACAATACCTCTCTCTTCTGTTTCTTGCACTTTTTACTCATGGTTTTCCATTTAGTCCTTTTATCATTGTTTTTCTTCATTCATCTGATGAATATTTATTGAGCCCTTACTATGTGCCAGCTGGTCTCCAGGCCTCACCATTGAAACTTACTAGGCTGTCATATTACTCAAACAAAAGCACTAATGCGAGATGGAGATAGAGAGAGGCAAAACATATTTTTTTTCATTAGTTGGGTAATATATGTGCATGTGTGTGTGTATACTCTTCATTATGTCTGACTTGTCACCAAAATAAATTTGAAGTTATCACACAGCATCCAAGTTCATAAAAATTAACTTGTTGGCTTCTAACATAATTTTAAGTAAGTTATTATTTTAGCTTATATCATAGAGCTGAAATTCAAAGTTCATTTGTGGTTTCAAATAGTCTATTCTTAGATTGTATATTAATACTAATATCTCCTGATCAAAATTTACCATTGATGGCAAAATTTACCATTTTTGATGGCAAAATTTACTATCATAATTCTTTTGGGTTTTCTCCAAAGTATTCAGATAGTTACATAATAGGTCAGAGATCTCCTACTGAAAAATCTCGTGTTTACTAATTCACACCTAAGGGGGACTTTCTAGGAGAAAAAATTAAAAAGACAGGTCAAAGACTTTCATATGTTTATTAGAGAAAATTTCTCTTGTTTATTAAATTATAAATAGTTACTTGTACAATTCTCCATTAGATTGTAAGCAATCTGAAGGTAGGGGTAAGGGCTCACTTTCTACGTGCCCATCTGAAAAGCATGGGTTTCACGACAGTTTGCTAGACGACTAAATGGAAGGTTGGTTGGATGAAAAAAGAGAAATAAATATTGGGATTTAAGATTTACCAATAAAATGAGAAGTACCCGGGTGGCTCGGTCAGTTGAGCACCTGACTCTTGATTCCAGCTCAGGCCAGGATCTCAGGGTTATGGGATAGAGCCCAACACCAGACTAGCAGTCAGCACAGAGTATGCTTGTGATTCTCTCTCTCTCTGCCTCTGCCCCCTCCCCGCAGTGCTCTCTCTCTCTCTCTAAAATAATAAATAAATATTTTTTTAAAAAGTTACCAATAAAATGAGTTTAATTTTTGAGACCATTTTTCAACCCTTTAGTTAAAAATACCTGTGTTAGGTGATGATGTGTCAACGTAGAGTCATCGATTTTAGCATATGCATTATACTGTTAGGAGATGTTGGTAATGGGGGAGGCTATGCACATGTGGGGGTAGGGGAAATCTCTGTACCTTACTCTCAATTTTACTGTGAACCTTAAACAGCTCTAAAAAAATAAGTTTTTAAAAAATAGGTGTTAAACTTTAAAAATATCAATGTATGACTAATAATGTACTTTATTGTATAAAATAAAATATTGTTTAATTAATTCAGCCTCAACTTATTGCAGTCTTAGCAATGTGCCAAGCACTACTTTCAGAGCTGAGGTTTAAAGATAAATAAGATCTGTAAATGTAAAGTAGGAAATGGAGGGCTGGTACCGCTGAATTCATGTGAACGAATCATGATTTTAAATAATGATTAAACCATGGAAAAGAAAATCCACGGAATAATGCATTTCTTACTCAGAATGTGATCTCTTCCCCAATGAAAACGAATGACAAAATCTACTTTTTCAGATGCCTTGAAATTTTTCAATGTTTTACACTTTTTGCTTGTTGCTTAGAAAATGCTACCTCCTAATGCAAAGTAAGATGTCCTCAGTGCCTCTGTCTTTTGTTAAAGAGTCCAGTAGGAAGGGAATGGAAAGAATGAGATCAGAAATGTCATGGAATAAAAAAAAAAAAAAAAAAAAAAAAATGTCATGGAATAGAGAAGAGAAAAAATATCAACACGAGATAAACTGGAGCAAAGTTCTGCACAATATCATTCTCATATTAGATCAGAACACTGGAACCAATTATTAGATCAACCAGGAACCTAGGGTAAGAAGCTGAGAAATGCCTAGAAATGAATAACTGCATTAGACACATACTTTGCAAGGACTGTCAGTTAAAGGAAACAGTGCAGAAATCCTCTGAATAAGCTTATGAGCAGGCTGAAGTCTTGATCAGTGAAAACTAACAGCCTGTCATTGGCTGGTCCTGCTCCTGAAGCAGATCCTTCAAGGCTCTTGGCAGCTGGCGAGATGTAGCAACTTCTCTCAGCACCACCGGCCTGGTCTGGCAGGTTCATTCCTTTGACTTTGGCAGATAGTATCTCTGGTTCTTTAGAAGCGTCAATCATGTTAACCCAGACCAGTGTAAATGATAGACAAGAAAACCTGACCACTAGGGAATGGCAAACCTTTCTGAAGTGAACACAGTTTAACGAATGGAAGAACTGAGCAAGCCTTGTAGCAATGTCTGCCCACCTTAAACCCATTCTAAGAGGTTACTCAAGTCCCACTTACCCCTAACATCTGGTGGAGGTAGTGATACTCTGGCCCTTGGTTATACAGCAGGAAGGCTTTCCAGAAAAGCAAAACATTCAGGGAGAGCCAGATAAACTAAATCATACAGAGAGAGAGAAAACAAAAATTAAAAATAAACATTATCTGATGAATGGAAACCTCAAGTACATTCGTTAGACACAGTACTTGCAGCGGAAGCTGGATTAGGACTCGCAGAAAGCATTTTCAATTAACCAGCAAGCTGAAAAGCCACTCAGAGGAAAACAAATCTGACCTTACTCAGTCCCTGCACCTGAGATCTAGCGTCTGGGGGGCAAAGAGGTCTCCTAAGGGATCTGCAGGTGTCCCCTGCAGTGCATAATGAGACTAAGGAAGGAGTCCGGGCATCGCGTGTCGTTACAACGCAAAACCAAAACAGAAGCAATTCGGGAAAAGAGCAAAGGGGTGGGGTGGGGGGTGGGGAGGGATGTTTAAAGGGTTAAGAAAAAGTTGTGTTCACTGAAAGCGATCACCTCTCCCTTCCTCCACATCCGCTCTCCCAGGGCAGTGCAGGAGAGTTCCCAGGCGTTTGGAGCGGGGATGGGGCGGGGGGGGGGGGGGGGGGGGGAGGCATCGTTATCGTCTCCAGGTAGGAGCAGCGGAAAGATTTTGTTAGTTTGAGAATGTCCGATTTCGAGGCAAAGCTGCTTCCAGCTTCCCGCCCGCGCACGCTCAGAGAATGAATCAGGGTGGCTGCACAGAGACAAACGCAGGCAGAGCCTCGCCCGCCATCCTACCAGGCAGAGGTGTTTAACCCCTTCGTTGGCCAGCCAGCTCCTCCAGGACACAGCCATGCCGCGGCCCCCGCGCTGCGCTCTCCGCCCGCCGGCCCGACAAGGAGCGGCGGCGGCCGGGGCGGCGGTTGCAGTGGTGCGGCCTGCGGGGGGCGGGGGAGGGGGGCGGGGGAGGGGCGGAGGGGCGGGGGAGGGGGCGGGCGCCGAGCCAGCCGGGCGGGGTGTGCGGCGCGCGCGGGGGTCTGCGCCGCGGCCCCGGCGGCCCCCGCCCGGCGCTCCGAGCGCGCTCCCCGCCCGCCCCGCCCCGCCCCGCCCCTCCCCGCCCCGCCCCGCCCCGCCCGCGAGTCCGCCCTCGGCGCGCGCCCCTTTGTCTGCGGGCGAGCGGGTCGCGGAGGCTGAGCGGCTCGAGGTCCCGGCCGGGAGCGGGGGCGCGGCTCGCAGGGGCCGAGCGGGACGTGGCTGCCGCAGGACCCCCCCCCCCCGCCCCCCGCGCCGCGCCCGCGTCCGCTCGCGCACACCTGGCTCTCGGGCACCGGTCGTTTGCCCCCAAAACGTTCAACTCAACAGAGGCTCCGTAAGGAAATCGGAGCCGGAAATAGCCTTTTGTGTAGGAGCGTCCGCTTCTCCCGCGCCTCCTCGGCCCCTCATCCCTCCCCCAGCGGACGCCTCCCCGCACCCCTACCTACCGCTTCCCTCTACCTGCCTCCCCGCGGCCCCTGCCCTCACCCAACGTGTTCCAGCAGAGCGATTGGAGAAAACTTGCATTAAAAAGAGCCCAGCGGCTTGATGGTTAAGGCTGACGTAATTCTCAGGGGGCTTTATAGGGAAGCTCAGATTCCCTCTGTTTAGAAATGTGCGTCTTATTACCTAGCATCAGAGTCTGTTTAGTAATGGGAATCCTCTCAAACTTGCACCAGAGGCCTGGTGGACGGTGAGAAGAGCCTGGGATTGACACAGGCTACCTATCCTACACCAGAAATTATCAGTATTAGGAAAGGGGGGGGGGGATCATTCATAAAGAAGAATGTCTGATGCAAAAAGTAAGTGTGCAGCAAAAGTTTATGAAGTCAGGAATTCTCCAAACTCTAACAACTAACAAGTGGCAGAAAAGGGTAGCCTAATCTCGTGGCTTTCAAGCTTTTTTTTTTTTAAAAAAACAATTCCATTTTACAACACGTGCCATAACATGTAATTGAAACTAAAATGTCATAAAATCTTCTCTTACTACAGCAAGGTACTTACTGCAATTAATTTCATGAAATGATTAATGACAGTAACCCTCAGTTCAAAACTTAAATTAATCCACATCAGGTGTAGGGTACATTTCATGCAGTCCACTTTCTAGCAGTCTGTCATTTCTCTGAGAAAGGACTTTCCTGTTTCATGCATGATCAAACCCTGAAAACTGCTTTAAATCTTTCCGGGGTTAAAAAGGATACTACTTATAAATAACACCCTGTTTTTCATATTGCCCGTAAGATACCTAGAGGACACAAAAAAAGACCACACAGAGAACCCAAGGAGGGTCACTGCTAGGAAAGGTCAAATTCTGGGACACACTGATACTTCTCTCAAATTACACCTTTAAGTAACCATCTGAGAGCTCTGAGCTCAATAGGTGGGAGGTAAAAAGGATCCAGCAAAATGGTTTGGTTTTTGCCACGATTTGACAGGAACGAAGCAATGGATGAAGAGTAAAATAAAAGACACTTTTTTTTCTTGACCTAATTGATCTAGTTCTCTTTTTACCCCCAGTTTTATTAAGAATTTGTTGACACACATCGTATAAGTTCAAGGCACGCAATATGATGGTTTGATTTACACGTATTGTGAAATGATTACCACAACAGGATCAGCTAACATCTATCTTCTTATATAGATAAAGTAGAAAGGGGGAAAAAATATTGGGATGAGAACTCTTAGGATTTATTCTCTTAACTCCTATATATAATAGAGCAGTTTTAGCTATGGTCATCATATTGTACTATATCTCTAGTATTTATCTTATCACTGAAGTTTGTGCCTTTGACCACCTTCCTTCAATACTCCCTCCCCAGTATCCTCTACCTCCGATAACCATAAGTCTGTGCTCTTTTTCTGGGAGTTGTTTTTTGTTTGTTTGTTTTTGTGAGAATTTTTATTTCTCTTATAAGTAATAACAGTATTTGTCTTTCTTTGTCTGACTTATTTCATGTAGCATAATACCTTCAGGTTCCATCCGCATTGTCACAAATGGTAGTATTCCCTCATTTTTTATGGCTGACTAATATTCCATTGTATATAGATATACACCACAACTTCTTGTCCATTCATCCATCAATGCACACTTAGGTTATATCCATGTCTTGGCTAGTGTAAATAATGTTGCTCTGAGCATGGGGGTACAGATATTTTTTCCAGCTAGTGTTTTAATTTTTTTTAAGATTTTATTTATTTATTTATGAGAGAGAGAGAGAGAGAGGCAGAGACACAGGCAGAGGGAGAAGCAGGCTCCATGCAGGGAGCCCGACGTGGGACTCGATCCCAGGACCCTGGGATCATGACCTGGGCCAAAGGCGGCGCTAAATCGCTGAGCCACCCAGGATCCCCAGTGTTTTAATTTTCATTTTCATTTTCATTTTCTTTGGACATATTTCCAAAAGTGAAATTGATGGATCATACACTTAAAGTCCTATCTCTAATTTTTTTTGAGACTCCTCTATACATTTTCCATAATTGCTATACCCATTTACAATCCCACCAACAGTGCACAAAGTTTCCCTTATCTCCACATCCATGCCTTGTCTTGTCTTTTGTTGATGGCCATTCTAATAGGCATGGGATCGATGTTTCATTGTGATTTTAATTTGCATTTCCCTAATGACCAGTGATGTTGAGCATCTTTTCATATACCTGTTGGTCTCTCATATATCTTCTTTGGAGAAAGATCTATTCAAGTCCTTTGCCCATGTTTTAATTTTTTGGGTTTTTTGTTTTGGTCCTGTTTTTAGTTTTTGCTATTGAGTTGTATGAGTTCTTTATATATTTTTTATATTAACCCTTTATCTGATGTATGGCTTGCAAATATTTGTTCCTACTCTATAAGTTGTCTTTTCACTTTGTTGATGGTCAAAGTTTGTTGTTGTTGTTGTTGTTGTTTTTAAGTTCAGCTACCTCTAGGGGAAAAAAAAGACAAAAATAATGGACCAAGCTCTTAGTATATACCTACTACTTGTCAGCCATTGTCCTTGGTACTTCATATACAAAGTCTCACTTAATGCATTTTATAGCTCTTCTGGTGAAAGTCAGCGCCCCTACTTTAAGGTAGAGAATCTGAAACTGAAAGAGATTAAACTCACCTGAGAGGGAGGGGGAGATGGGTAGATGTTAGTTAAAGGGTACAAACTTTCACTTATATGATGAATGAGTTCTGGAGATGGAATACACAGCACAATGATTATAGTTAGCAATATTGTAATATATACTTGTAACTGTCAAAGAGAATAGATCTTAAACGTTCTCACCACACACACACACACAAAAAAAAAAACAAAAAGCAAAAAGGATAACTACATGAGGTGATGGAGGTATTAGCTAAGCCACAATGGTGGTCATTTCACAATAGCTAAGTATCAAATTAACATATTCACCAAATCAATATAATCAACACTTTAAGCTTACACAGTGTTATTAGTCAATTATATCTCAATAAAGCTGGAAAATATTATGTTAGCTGGAAGAATAAGAACGTTACAATAAACATTTTAAAAATCCAAAAAAGAAGAGAAACTTGCTTGAGATAGCAAAACAGGATTTGCTTTCAGTTCCAACAACCCATAATCAGGTACTTCTGTAAAGTCCTTTTGTAGAATGATAGAATGCTATACAAATGTTGATTGTTACATTGATCTTGTGGGAGTTCTGTAAAAGAGGCCTATCTAACTGTGTATGTTGCCTTATAGGGAAATAATACCGCAAACTATCTATCCTCAGGGGCCAGAGCTATTGCACTGTTATGCAGGAACTCTCATTAATGAGGTTCTTTTCAACATTATTTTCTCTAAGCCAGATTGTTTAATGCAATAGTTACTCTTTTTATCAAGATAGGAAAGACTGTACTTGAAAGGAATGAGGAGAGAGTTCTGTAGATATATCAGTATTCCAAAAATCATAATGAAAAAACAAATCACAGTTTTGCCAAGAAAAGACTTCACAGGAAAAAAAAAATCAAATGACAAATACCTTTGCTCTTGGCTTAAATAATAGTTAAATAGTAGTGACCATGCTATGCTGATTATAACTTGTTTGGCATCTGGCGATGTTTTTGATCTTTATTTGTGACTTAATAAACACTGTCTAAGGTAGACAGTGTCCTTCAGAATATGAAATCCATTGGGAAAAAGTTCATCGAAGTTTACCCCTTTGGCCTACTTTATTACTCTCTCCTTTGTGTGTCAGCTCAGAGGCATGCCTTTGACATGAAATTTTTTCTAGCTCCCCTCTCCTGTGGGCTCATACAGACTCACCCTGTAGTCTATGTACTCTTCATCATGTTCATAATACTCTGTACATAAGATCATTACTGCATTTTCCATATTAATTTGTGTGTGTGTCTAACTCTCCTCATCAACCTCCTCAAGGACAAGAATCCTGTCTTATTAATTTTTATTCCACGACTCAGGACAAAGATTAAAACATACGAGGAATTTACAGAGTGAATAGTAGGTAAGTATATTATCCTTGTTTCTGTACCTGTCTCAAACTCCAGTTTCTCAAGTGTAACTTTGGTAATATAAGAGAAGTTTCTGCTCAGCTTGATAATTAACTACCAGTAAGGACAAATAGGTCAAAAACTCTTTGATCTAGGTGCCACCTACACCACAGATCATAGGATATGCAGTTGAGACAAGTGGGCACCTAAATTAGTTTCCTGGGGCTGCAGTAACAAGTTATCGCAAATTTAGTTGCTTAAAACAATAGAAACTTATTTTCCCGCGGTTCTGGGAGCCAGAAGTCTGAAATCAGACCATTAGTTCAGAATCAAGGTGTTGACAGGGCCGCACTCCCTCCTGAGATTATAAGAGAAAAGTTGTTCCTTGCCTCTTCCCCATTCTGGTCATTCCAATTTCTGCCTCCAGGGTCACTTCTCCTCTTCTGTCTGTGTATATGTCAACTCACTCTTTGCCTCTGTCTTCTAAGGACACCTCTGATGGTATTTAGGGGGTGCCCATCCCCATCCAAAATATTCTCCCCATGTCAAGATCCTTAACTTAATCACATCTGTATATCTCCCCCCCGCCCCAAAGGAACATTTACAGATTCCTGGAATTAGAACCTGATATATTTGGGTGGTCATCTTTTGCCCTGCTACCATACCAAAATTAACTTAATTGGTATTAATTTTATTTCCCTGGTTGGCTATGCCAGCCTTAGAGTAGGATTTTTGAGGAAATTCACCTTAAGAAATGAAAGTTGAGACTCCTGCTTAGCAAGAAATCAAGAAGTCAGGAACCATGCACCTTTGTGACTTGATTGGATTTACTATTTATGTTATCCTGTATCTGATTATCAGGACTGATAATTGTTAAACTCAAGATTAAAAGAGACCATATGGTGTTTTTTTATGAACAAAAGAGGAAAATAAGAAAACTGTCCTAAGGATGGGGTGTTACTGGCAGAGTGGACAGAGAATCCTAGAGATGTGAGTAACTGACATTAAAGAGAAAGCAAACCACATTGTAGCCTTATTTTCCAAAAAAAAAAAAAAAAAAAAAAGCATCTTTGAGGGCATAAGAACCCCTCCAGCTTCTTCACTATTTCTCAAGGAACTGACCTAGCTGTGTGAGTGCAGAGTAGACATTCCAAAATAACTGAATCAGATGATGGTCTACACTTGTTTTTGTATAGAAATGACAATGAGTCACTGTCTGGAACTTGTCCCCAGACTTGTGAATTTCTCACTGGTTTCCTGAGGGGCTCTTCCTTGCCAAGGGTCTCAGGGACATAGTTTTCATTGAATAAAACTGAATAATAGTAAGTTTTTGTTTAGAATTGCCCTACATACAACACTTTTCCAAACTTCTGGATTTCACAGACCAACAAAATTTCAAACAGAAAAAAAAAAAAAAAAAGTGAAACCAACACAGACTATCTAAATTTTCCTGCAAAGAAGGATAACTTCTAAAATGAAAAATGAGCAAAAATACCATACACTTCCATTTTCATTTAAAAAACTTCATTTCTTTCTAAAAGAAATAATAATTGTAAGAAATTTTGAATACCTTTAGCTTCCACAGAAATTTGTTATATTCTCTCTCTCTTTCTCTCTTCCCCTCTCTCTCCTGATTATTTTTCATTATTTGAGTCCCAAATTTCTTCTATGAGATGGGTGGAGACATTCTTATCATCACCCTCATTTTATCCATGAGGGTATGGAGGCACAGGAACAGTAACTAACTTGCCCAAAGTCACTCTTAGGTTTCTGGACTCAATTCCAATGTGTGTGGAGAATGGGAAGGAGGGGAATTCCCCCACCCACCCACCACATCAACAAGCAATTCTCCAGCTGCATGTCCTGCAATTCAACTCAATTCTGACACTTCCTATCCAGAGAGCATCAGATTCCACAGCTTAAGGACTCAGGCCTACAAGATTGCTCCACCCTGTCCCCTATGTCAGATGCCAGTCTCACCCCCAGGTTGTTACCTGTACTTCTGACTAACTGGCTATAAATCAGAGGCTCCCACCACCTTCTTTCCTCAGGTTCAATTAGTTAGCTAAAGCAGCTGACAGAACTCAAAGAACTTACTAGATCACCAGTTTATAATAAAATGAAATAACTCAGGGACAGTCAAATGGAAGCGATGCATAGGGAACAGTGTGGGGAAAGGATGGGCTCCCATGCCCCCTGTAGGCACACCACTTTCCTAGCACCCCCCACATATTCACCAATCCAGAAACTCTGAACTCTGTCCTTTTGGGTTTTTATGCCATCCTCATTACATACACATGATGGATTAACCCAATCACCATGACTGGCCACTGGTGATCCTTTCAACCTGTAGCACCTCTCCCCTCCTCTGGGGGCGGGGGCTGGGGGGCTAAGAGGAGATCAGACTGAAAAGTGCCAACCTTCCAACCACGTGGTTGGTTCCTCAGACAAGCAGCCCTCATCCTTAGGTATTTCCAAAAGTCTCCTCATCAATATAACAAAGGACACTTTTATCTCACCCCTCCCTCTCTTAGGAGAGGGTTTTAGAAGCTCTGTGCCAGAAATGAGAACAAAGACAAAACATATATTTCTTGTCATAAATCACAATAGCACAATCACCAAGGCATAAAGCAGTAGATTCCCAGAAGCCAATACACCTGCTCCTTCCTCAACACCATGTTGGCATTTCTCAACTAGGGCTTCCATGAGTTTTGAGTTAATTCTTCAGACTCCAAATGGAGCTATGGCTGGCAACCTCCCCACCCCACCCCCATCATCTGAGGTATAGAGGGATTTACCAGTGGGCTTTTATACTCCCAAGATGGTACACTTTCTCAAAAGACTGTATAGTCTATTGGTTATGATACTATTTGTCCTTTTTATCCAGGACAAATTTATGGGATTTCCTAAATACAGCCATTAACGAAATAATTCCTGGATGTTTGTGTTATTTTATTGTTCTTAAAGTTTTAAATAGAAGTGTCCCAGGGGGCCAAAAGATATCCTTAACACCTGCTTCCATGTTTCTGGTTACATCCTCAAACAGCTTTGAAATAAGAGGAAATAAGATTGGATTTCTTTCCTTGTCTCATGTCACTTTCTGAACATATCATAAAAATCTTAAGTCATAACTATTAGAATCTATGTTAAATGATATGCATGTCAGAGTCATAAAAACATCAGAATAGGGGAACGCCTGAGTAGCTCAGTGGTTGAACATCTGCCTTCGGCTCAGGGCATGATCCCGGGGTCCCGGAATCGAGTCCTGCATCAGGCTCCTCATAGGGAGCCTGCTTCTCCCTCTACCTATGTCTCTGCCTCTCTCTCTGTGTCTCTCATGAATAAATAAATAAAACCTTAAAAAAAAAAAACAACAACAACATCAGAATAGGGAAAGGCTTTGGAGAGCATCATCACTTCCACTTATAAAGAAGAAGCTAAAACCCTTCCTCAGCCATGTGAGTTCACGAACATGCTTCAGTATCACTGAGCCTTTGTACAACCTGAAATCCTATATTTATATATTAATTCATGAGCTTACTTGATTCATTTCCATGTCTGTTCTAAAATGTGAACTCCCCAAAGGTAAGTTCATGTCTGTTTTTGTTCATTCTTATCTCCCAGAGCCAAGTACAGGGCTTAGAATGTGAATAAGTGCTCAGTAATTATTTTGAGTTAAAGAAGTGAATGCCAGATGATTTCCCAACTTCTACAATAATATTTACACACTGATTTTTCCACTGACATGGTCTTCTATACTTCTTTAGTTCTCTTCCCCAAATAGATTTTGTTTTCTCCCATCTTTATCCATGTGTGCTCGCTATTCTTACTTCTGGGCACATAGTGGTACTAGTGGTACTATGGTACTCACTTAGTCTCCAAACTCATAACAAGTGTTCTTTCATCTTACGGCCCAAATGGATTCTTCCCAGCTGGATCAGAAACCTCTTCTATGTGAGTCTGTGTCTACCGTCTATGTCTATTTTCTCTGAGCAGTTTGCAAACTGCCTTTGTTGGTGCATTTCCTAGATTGTTCCTTCAACTAGACCGTGAGCACATTGAAGACAGAAAAGTTTTCTTCATTATTTAAAGCCTGGAACATAGTAATTGCTCAAAAAATATTGAATGAATGAATTGAATGAGAACCTAGCATGCAATGACAGTTGAGCTTATTTTCAAAATGAAAAATCAGAACTCATCAATCCTATTCTAATTTTCCAAAGTGTAGCAAAGGCTAAAGTTAGAATTCATGGAAAATAAGTTCAGGAACATAAAAGAAAGGAAATAGACTTTTCCTTGTCTACCTCCTCCTCAACAGTTTTTCATGGTATTTAACCTTCAGGCAAACTTTTTGTCCTACTCTCCCAAAATTTGAGACTGAAAATTTCCAAGTATTGTTTTTATTTTCATTCTCACATACCGACTGACCTATACTGACATAGCAACTTAAATGTCTGTATGTACTTATGCAATTATGTGTAGCCTAGGTGATCTTGAAAAAATATTGTATGGGATCAAATGTTTTGACAAAAACAGAACGATCTTACAACTTTGAATTCCCGCTTCATATTGTACAATCGAAACTTTTGGTGAAGAGGAAAGTTTTGCATTCTTTCTTCCTCTTTTCTTTTTTTTTTTTTTTTTTTTAATTTTTTTATTTATTTATGATAGTCACAGAGAGAGAAAGAGAGAGAGGCAGAGACATAGGCAGAGGGAGAAGCAGGCTCCATGCACCGGGAGCCTGATGTGGGATTCGATCCCGGGTCTCCAGGATCGCGCCCTGGGCCAAAGGCAGGCGCCAAACCGCTGCGCCACCCAGGGATCCCATCTTTCTTCCTCTTTTCATTTTCTTCAAGTCCATCAAGTCTTTATTTGGAGACTTTAGAATCTGATTCTTACCACTGGTGGCAGCACCATGCCTCCCCCAGTCTTTCAAATTCTTAGTTCAAATTTACATATGGTAAGACATTATACTGTGATGTAATTATTTGCTACCCAATTGTCCATATCAGTGGGGTTTCATTGAAGTGGCAGAGTTTGGGAATCTTCCACTATCACCCTCTTCTTCATTTTAGTAATCAATCACCCTAAGTTTCTGAATCATAAGCTGAATTCACCCTAAGCTGAATTCACCCTAAGCTGAATCATAGCTGCCCAGCTAGCTATTACATACGCTCACCTCTCTTGCAGTCAGGAGTAGGCACTATGTTTCTACAAATGCCATGTGAGCAGAAGGGATGTGTACATCCCTATTACAAAGGAAGTTGCTTGCACTCCACTTTCTTTTCTATCCTTTCACACAGGCTGGAAATATGCTTCGAACATGAAGGTAAAGACAATAAATGGTAATCAAGAAATAAGGTATTAAGAATCTGGATAACCCCATGGGTGAGTTATAGCTACTCTCCCTCATTGAACTCACTTCTTGATTGTTGTAAGAGAAAGAAATAAAGGGACACCTGGGTGGCTCAGTGGTTAAGCATCTGCCTTTGACTCAGAGTGTGATCCCGGGGTCCAGGATTGAGTCCCACGTCGGGCTCCCTGTGAGGAGCCTGCTTCTCCCTATGCATATGTCTGCTTCTCTCTCTCTCTGTCTCTTATGAATAAATAAAATAAAATCTTTAAAGAGAGAAAGAAATAAAAATTATGTTTGATTTCAGGTTCTATATTTTAGCTTATACCTGCTTAGCTTGTACTCTATTATTTTAGAAACTGGCCCCTGGAAATGGAATACCATCATTGTAAAAATTAAAATATATGACATTCGTTTAGCAAATTGTATAGCAGGTAGAGAAAACCATGCTCAGGTTAAAGAGAGGTGCCCCTAGTTATGCTGTTTGGAAATACATGCTAAGTTAGAAACAGACCACATTGCTACCAACTTTATAGCTTTGGGGAATCAAGTAAAAAAAAAAAAAAACAATTTCATATTTTTGGTGTATGTTGGCTGCTACTTGGAATTTTTAGCAAAGTGCTGCAAGAGACATGAGATAAAGTTAGACAAAAATGACTCATTTGCATAAAGAGATAGAAGGGAATGTAGCTCTACTAATGTAGAGCCTGTCTGTAAATGCAATTGAATGGATTAAAATGCCATTAATTGAGGGCCTAGAGGACTGGAAAAGTCAGGTGCTTCTATTCCCCAAAGAACATGACATAACACTCAGAGTCAGCCCAGGGGCAAAGATCAATTTAAGATTACAGGCTTCCCAGCCAACTTCCTAAGACTTCAGTTTCAGATGACATTAAGGTAGCTGATATTAAGTTAAGGAGAAGAGAGATGAACAGTGTAGAAAAGAGAATAAATTAAAGATGAATGAATATAGGCTTTATGGAAATGTATCCAAAAGAGATCTTCGAATGTGGCTATTCCACATGGAACTGACTTATTATAAGCAAATAGACAAGAATCCTAAGATTTTGAGGGAATTTGTTACCAAATAAATCACAAGTCTGGTGTACCAGAGCCTCTGATTGTTAAATGTCTAACGCAATATTCAGTCCCCGGAAGCTGCATGGAGTAGAACACACAATTCTTGAGGACAGGGAAAAACCTGAACATGGGTAACAAAAGCCACAGGGAATAATGAACGAGGGAGATACTTCAGGTCAAGGTGAACCAAGAAATTTACCCCACCAGTAGGAAGCTTTCACAATTCATGCCCGGAAGAATTTAATATTCACCATGGTCTGAAAACCACTGTGAGCTTTCCATTCTTTACATTTCTGAAGGGGTGTTTTATCTTTCTTTCTTTTTTGAATTAAAAAATAATTTTCTGGTGAAATATAAAATTAACCCTTTTAAGTATGCAGTTGAGTGGCATTAATTACATTCACATTATTGTACAAGCATCCCCATCCATCCACCTCCAGAACTTTTTCACCTTCCCAAACCTAAATTCTGAACCAATTAAACAATTACTCCCCATCCCCCTTCTACCATCCTGCTTTCTTACTTTCTTTATGAATTTGACTATTCTAGATATTTCATGTAAGTAGAATCATACAATATTAGTTCTTTTTGTGTGACTGGCTTATTTCATTCAATATAATGTCTTCAATGTTCATCCATGTTGTATAATGTCAGAATTTTGTTTCTTTTTTTAAAAGATTTATTTATTGAGAGAGAGGGAGAGAGAGCAGGACTAGGGGGTGAGGATCAGAGGAAGAGGGTGAAGCGGACTCCCTGCTGAGCAGTAAGGTCAATGTGGGGCCCAATCCCAGGACAACAGGATCAGGACCTGAGACACTTACCTGACTGAGCCACCCGGGTGCCCCCAGAATTTTGTATCTTTTTTATGGCTGAATAATATTCCATTGTATATATTCTTAACTGGAAATTCCCAGAGGCAATGCGTCCTTCTCAGGATACCACAACTGGTGTAATGCCCTTTTCCTACTCTACCATTGTGTATTGGAATAGGGAAAGACTTACAACTCGTGTTTAGTTGATGGGTTACCAGATCAGAAGAGCTACTTTCAGACCTAATAAAGAGAACTATTCTTTGCTGGTCCTGGATTTTCAGCTGCATTGAATAGGATTACTGGATTGGATTTTAGACAGCTCCCTTATGAAAAGTTTGAGTATATTTATGAGGAAAGAAGAGGATGTGTAGATACCTAGGTGGCTAGAAGGGAAAACTGTGCCAGAGACTGCTAAGTGTCCTATATTCGTTCTGCCCTAACCTACTGATAATAGAACCCTTAGACCTTATCCAAGCATAGAACCTCCCAGCAAGAAATTGCATTTCCTAACCTACCTTTAAGGTAAGAGAGAGATGACTAAGTTCTGGACAACTAGATGTTAATAGAAGTAATGTGTTAAACCTTCTAGTCATGTCCATTGCATAGGAAATTACTTACATTTCACTTCCTCTCCCTTTCCCCTTTTATAGAAATGGAACAAAGATGCGCCAAAGGAACTGTTTTTCACCATGAGGACCACACTCTAGGAGATGGTTGAGCAACACAATAGGAGAAATTGTGTCCCTGAATGATCCCTTGGAGCAAAATCCCTGCTAGCCAAGATTGAACAAATTCCTGCATTAGAGAGAGAAAAACTTATCATTTTGATGAATTTACTGATTCTTTGGAGTTTTTAATCTTACAGTAGCTTAGTCTATACCCTATGTATTATAATTAGATTATAAAAATATAGATTGATCATGAAGGAATATTTCTGATATTTAGAAACAGAAGTATAACATTCTAAATATTTTCACTATATCTTAAATTATTGATAAGTAAGGGACTGTATCTTAATCTTCATATTCCTAGCATTTATCCTATTGTCTGACATGGTCATCAATGCGTATTTCTTTCACTAATTAATCAAATAATTCACATGACCCTAGCAAAGTAAGAATGGCTGTGTGATTCAAATAGCCTTTTAAATGAACATTAATCTGTCTCTTTTATCTATTAATTGCAATTGTTTCCCTAATGTCTAGCCTTGTGCCTTCTCACCAAGGATTGAATTGAATTACTACTCATCATATCTGTCCTATCTGAATGAAAAATGCCCTTGATCCCCATTTATTTGTCCTAGAAAATTCTAATCATTTATTTTAACAGCAAATTTAGAACAACAGAAGATGAAATATTTATTAAGTGTGGAGATGTACTTGTTAGCAGAAGATTTAAGACTTCCTTTTCGTATTTTGATAGTCCCACAGCCAAATATTCAGTGGCAAGTTCCATACTATGGTATTCCAAAATATTATGAGGTCACACAGAAATAAGTCCTCAGATAACCTCTTCTACACAAACAAGTTAAATAAGAAAAGCATCCAGTTCTATTTGTGATAATTATCTGAGTAGCAGTACTCATTAATATGGTCTCTAAAAGAATAAATAAAAAATGTATGTGGTGAACACAGGAATAATATAACTGGCCCACACACTTTTCAACACAATGGAAGGAAAAACTGCTAGTCATTTTCCTGTTGAGTATCAAATTTCATTTCCTCCTTCAATCTCATTAGTACTGCGTATGGTATTGTTTTCCTCTTAAGTGAAAAGTCAGACTGTGAAATTGAAAATACTATGCTAGGGAGGAATTCTTATATACTGGACAGAGCAATGAATTTGGAGTTAGAAGTCCTGAGGGCCACTGAATCTTGGCTCTAACATTAAATATTTTTCTTTTACTTTGGACAAGTAATCTAACCTTTCTAAGCTTCAAATTCTCAATTTATGAGATTAGTAGGATGGATTAGATGATTACTAAGGTATTTTCTGGTTGTAGAGTTTTATGATTCTGTAAATTTCCCAATCCATCCCATAACACTAAAACTCATCTAACATATGGTTGTTGAGTACTGCACTTTGTGTTAGGCACCATATTATATCCAAGTTGAAGATAAATGACCGAGATAGGCATAATCTTTGTCCCTCTGGAGTTTACAGTCAAGTGGAAAGACAGCATAATAACACTAAACAATTAATTGTATTTATGAGAAGTGCCACCAGAAAGGTAGACGATACAAGATATAAAACAAACAAAGCTCTGCTAGTCTAGGGTGCTTGGGCATCTTCTTTGATTAAGAAATGTTTAAGCTAAGACTTGAAGCAGAGGAGAAGTCCAGATAGGGGAAAAGGGATGAGATATCTTCCTGTGGTGGAAGAGAGTTTCTGGCCCAATAAAGTTGCTGAAACCAAGCTAATGTTGCTGGAGAACACAGAGTGAGGGAGACAGTCGTACAAAATCAGACAGGAAAGGTAGGCAAGGCCAGTTCTTTTGGAATCTTAAACACAAACATTTTGGATTTTGTATGAAGATATATGGGAAGAGATAGGAGGGTTTTTAGTGAGGATGCAACATGATTTTGCCTTTAAAACATTACTCTCCCCAGAGAAATACCATAGGTAGCAATTATAGATATGAGGAAACCAGATCAGAGGCTATTGTAGCAGATACATGAAAGATGACAGTGATTTTAATAGGGTTCTTATAGTTAAGATGGAAATAAGTGGTTTTGATATATTAGAAGCTAGGATCTACCAAAATTGTGGTTAATTTGGACCTTAGTGTTGAAGAAGTCTGAAATTTCAAAGGTCATTCTATACGCTCAGGTTTCAACTGCTAGTAGATATGGATAACACATACATACCAAGCTGGATTACATCCGTCTTTGGAGAAGGGGGCAAAGATTTCAACTTGAAATAATGAGTTGAGTTGCCCATGAAAACACCCAAGGAAAATATTGAGTAGACCTGTGTTTCCAAAGGTCTAAATTTTCATAGAGATATTTGGGATATACAATGTATATTATTTTATATATATTATTAGGACAGGAACTGTTAACATGTATATGGTATTTTAAATGATGAGGGTGGATTGAGTTGAGAAGGAAGAGCAGAAAAGGAGAGAAGAGAGAGAAAAGAAATGGGAAAAGGTCCAGAACAAAGCACTGAGGACATTCAACATCTAACACTCACATCAAAGAGGAAGAAAAGCCAAGAAAACTGATAAGAGATCAGAGAAGCAGCTGAGGTTGTTGGGGATGCAGGTCAACAGAACACTTAGCATGGGGGCACTTGACAGGATGAGCACTGGGTGTTATGCTATATGTTGGCAAATTGAACTCCAATAAAAAAATATACAAAAAAAAATAAATGAAGATAAGATGGTACTTTTAGCAATAGACTATGATTGACTACATAGAAAGCTGCTGAGAAGTCAAATAAAGTGAGGACTTAAAGTAGCTACTAATATAATTGACACAGGAGTCAATGGAGACCTTAGTAGAAGTGGTTTTGATTGACCAAAGGTGAGTGGCCTGAGAAATTAATAGGACATGAGAAATGGAGATTGGTACTTTTCCAGCTGTTTGGCTATGAATGGAAGAAAAAAATAGACCTTAGCTGAAAAAGGTGAGAAAAATCCAGCAGTGTTTTTTTTTGTTTTTTTTTTTTTTGTTTGTTTGTTTTTTTAATGATGAGAGAATGTGTTTGTTGATGTAGGGACGCCTGGGTGTCTTAGCGGTTGAACGTCTGCCTTCAGCTCAGGGCATGATCCTGGAGTCCCGGGATCAAGTCCCACATCAGGCTTCCTGCATGGAGCCTGCTTCTCTCTCTGCCTATGTCTCTGTCTTTTTCTGTGTCTCTCGTGAATAAATAAATAAAATCTTAAAAAAAAAATGTTGATGTAAAAGATCCAATAAAGAAGTAGATAATAATAATAATAAGAAGAAGAAGAAGAAGAAGAAGAAGAAGAAGAAGAAGAGGAGGAGGAGGAGGAGGAGCAGGAGGAGGAGGAGAAGAAGAAGAAAATAAAAATAATAATAATGGGACTAGTTGATAGGAAATGTTCTTAAAAAGGTAGAAGAGAATGAGATCTGTAACACAGGCAGATTTAGTTGGAGGGAGGACATATCCTTTAACAGAAAGGAAGGAGAAAAAAATAATAGTAAAGCCACAGGAAGATTTATAAATTTGGAGCAAGAAGTTGAAGTGGTCCCCCTATGATGGCTTCCATTTTTTTCTGCAAATTAGAAGTTTTATCTTTTGAAACTGCTAGATGTGTGGCAAAAGATCAGAAGTTTGAAGAGACTGGAGAAGGTTTAAAGTAGCAGTTTTAGAAAGTAGGAAAGATAGCCAGGAGAAACACAGGAATACTGCCAGGCCCTGCTGAGACAGTTAAAACAAGCAGTCATGAATCATAGAACAACTCTGCTTCGTTGTGCCATCGTGTTTAAGTTAATTCCATGAACATGGAGCCAGAACCCCAGAGAGAAGCTTGTATGTAGTCAACTGTGGATACTTGGCTGGACAAAAGGACAAGAACATGGACAGTTTCAAAATTCTGCAGCAGCAGACTACCAAACGTGTGCTAGATGTACAAGAAGTGAGGAAGAGGAGGCTGATGGGTAAAGAGATGGGACAATTAACTGGATGCCATAGAATTCTGAATGGCAGAAGAGGTTTAATGTAAATCATTTGAAAGCGGATCTCTAAAACAAAGGAGGTTGTGGTCAGAAGATTATAAAATTCGAGCTTTTTTAAGTGGAGCAATCCTGAGTAGTATAAATACCCAGTATGTGGCCAAAGTAAGGGTCAGTGGCAACGAAGGAGAGTAGAATGTCTCTGGATGTGAGAAGAGTCTTCTGTCTCTACCCTTGCCTCAGTCTCTCCTGTCTTTAAATAAAAGTTTAACAGAATTTGAAGAGCTTATTTTGAAGTGATGCCAAATCATCCCTGAAGGACCATTTGTCTAGGGTCAGCACTGCCTGAGCTGGAGGGAACAGGAAACCATCTGCTAGGAGGACTGACAGTTGTTCAGGGAATACTTTCTGAGGAGGTGACACCTGAGCTGAGTCTTACATGATACATACTAGTTAGCAGGATAAAAGAGAGGTGTAAGGAAAGGTTCCAGATTAAAAAAAAAAACAAAAAAACAAAAAAACAAAAACAAAACAAAACAAAACAAAAAAAAAAAAAACAAGCATTTGAGAGTACTTTTTTTTATTTTATTTTTAAAAAGATTTTATTTATGTATTTGTGAGAGAGAGCATAAGCAGAGGGGAGAGGCAGAGGCAGAGGGAGAGAGAGAGCCCCACGTGGGACTCGGTTCAGGACCCTAGGATCATGACCTCAGCTGAAGGCAGACACTTAACCTACAGAGCCACCCAGGCACCTAATGTGAGAGAGATTTAAATCAATTTATTCATAAATTGTTTCATCAAGGAAAGCTCTGCACTATCCACCTTGAAGACACAAAGATGTTTCAGAAGAGTTCTCAAATGAGGAATATTGAATGTAAAGCCTCACTGCTTTATCTGGGCTGATACTTATAAGATTCCAAGTTTAAGAATAAGAACTAGAGATTTTGAATACTTCTATTCACTTAGTACCTATAATAATAATTTGATGAATAGTAGATATTCATTACATGATTGAACAAATGAATGAATAAATTCAATGGCTAGCCTAAGTCCCAGTAAAAATTATATTTCAGAGTATTTGTGAATAAAATATTACATTTTGAACTAATGAGGAAATACATATATTTATTCCTTTAAACAATGGTCATACAGTCTTTGAGCACCTCTAATTTCAGAGAATTTGTTGCATTTTAAAGATAATTGGTTTTTGGACAGTTCCAGATGCTAGAAAGATCTTCCTGATACCGTGTCAAAATTTCCTGACTCTAATTACCACCTTAATTCTCCTGTCTCACTTCTGAACACTGAAGCAGTAGAGATTATGATTAATTCCTCTTTGACAAGGCACAGTTCAAATATGTCAAGGTAACATACCACTTATCACCTTTCCTTCTACCCTCACCTAGCTTCCACACCAAGCTTCTTTTCCCCAGGCTAAATTCAGGAATTTCTTCTTTCTTTACCCATCTCCCTTTATTAGCTGTTACTCATTTGATAGGTCTCAGTTTAACTACTACTTAATCTCAGAAAAGCCTAACATAAAAAAAAAAAAAAAGAAAGAAAAGAAAAGCCTAACACAGGAAGATTAGGTCTCCTCATTATAAACTCCTGTATCACCTTAATTTTTTTTCTTCTTGGTATTCTTTGAATTAGACATCATTATTGTTTGTCTTACCTGCTAAACACAAAGTACATTAAGAGAATTGGGCCCACAAGGGGGAAAGAAACAAAATCACTATAGAGAGATTAAATTTGAAGGAGACAGATAATTGTTAAATGAGTAAACAATATAAAATTAGAAATAGCATAAATCTTTAAAAAAAAAAAAAAAGAAAAAAGCACTGGATAGAGAATAATCTGGGAATAACAGAAAAGCCAGGGTTAGAAAAGCTGTTCTGAGAAGCTGATATTTAAGGTGAAACTTAGAGGAGTAGAATTTAGTTAGGTGCAAATCCGGGGTTCAAGGTATTACAGAGAGAATATCAGAGTGGGAGAAGTCTCTGAGTCTTCGCATGCTAATACAAGTAGAGTAGACCTAGTGAGGAGATAACTGGGGATGGTTGGGGGAGCAGACTTACTGAACAGACAAGCATGCTGTATTATTTGATGGAACTGTAATGTTAGGGAAACAGACATCTTCAAACTTTACTGGTGCAACAAAACATGATTGATTTCATGTCTACAAAATAGGGATACTATTTATAATCCACATAAAAATATTAAAATACAATAATTGGATTTTTGCTTCCAGCCAAAATGGTAAAACAGGGAGTAGAGTTAGTCTTCCTTTTAAATCAACTGAAAGAGGGGGATCCCTGGGTGGCACAATGGTTTAGCGCCTGCCTTGGGCCCAGGGCATGATCCTGGAGTCCCGGGATCGAGTCCTGCATCCGGCTCCCCGCATGGAGCCTACTTGTGTCTCTGCCTCTCTCTCTCTCTCTCTCTCTCTCTCTCTGTCTCTCATGAATAAATAAATAAAATCTTTTTAAAAAATCAACTAAAAGAAACAGACAAAAGGTATGAAACAATAGCTTTCAAGACATTGAACAGGAGGTGATGGCATAATGAACTCTAGAAATGGGAAACAAAATAAGGTGAGTCCTACAATTGTCGCAGGTACTCTCTTCTGAGAGTTTCTAGCTTGAGGTGTGGGGAAGGGGGACACAACTGGAGCCCCATGGCCTTCCTGAATTGGTAGGATGGAGCCAAGAGTCTGGGAGACCAAGGGGTTTCACACAGAAGAAAAAAATACACAAGAAGAGAATCACAGAGATCTTCAGAGGTTTTCCTTGAGTATTCATCAATCTATGCAGGTGAAGAAACTACCTAAAAATGAAGAAAGAACTAACCAAAAGTTAAGAGGAAATTACACAAAGTGGGCAAACAGGGCTGGAAATAATGCCTCTTCCCACCATTCAGCCTGGAAAATATGCAATTCATAGGCTATTAAGAAGTGTACCAGGGGATCTTAAATCACAAGTTGTGGAAAAAAGCTAACCAAGATGTTGTCTTGGTCCACAAAACAAAACTTAAAATCAATTTGTAAAGGAATCACTATTTTGTGTAACTTAACTATAACCCAGAAGAAATCATGAAGAATATTTACAGGAATACAGACCTATCCAACATCAAATAAGGTAAAATACAATGTCTGTTATCTAAAGTAGAATACTCGGGATTGTTAGCTGATATCTTGTAAATACATCTTTCAGAAGTGAAGATGAAATAAATATTTTCTCATATACACAAACGCTGGAAGGATTTATCACTAGCAGACACACATACTACAATAAATGTTAAAGGAGTCCTTCAGGCAAAAGAAAAATGATACCATATGGAAATATAAATCTATACAAAAAAATAACAACCATTGCAAATAAGGACTAAGATGGGTAAGTATATAAGATTTTTTTCATATTATTTAAATCTTAAAGATGAATAGATAACTACAACAAAAATATCAAAAATGCAAGTGGAATTTATAACATATGTACAAGTGAAATGTATGACAACAGTAGCTGAAAGTTGGAGATGAGGAGAAAAAGAACTATCCATTGTAGGATTCTTATACAATATGTTGGTGGTATAAAATCTCTTGAACATAGACTGTGAAAAGTGGGAGATGTGTATTGTAAACCCTAAGTAACTGCTGAAATAACAAAACAAGTAGTTGTTAGCTAACAGACTAACAAAGAGGATAAAATTAAATTATTAAAAGTGACCAGTGTATCCAAAATAATGTACAAAAGGGGTAAAAATTGGACAAAGAACAGATAGGACAGATACAAAACAAAATTAATCACATTAAATTAAGATGATCTAACTATACTAATTAATAATCTGAAATTGACTCTATAAGACAATCCTACCCCAAAAAGCAAGAACCAACTATGCAAACCACTTAAAAACACAAATGCTTTATTTATTTATTTATTTAGTTAGTTCTTAAGATTTTATTTATTTATTTTTAGAGAAAGAGACCATGAGTGTGAGGAGGAGGAAGAGCAGAAGGGAAGGGGAAAGTAGGGGAAAGAATCTCAAGCTGACTCTGCTCTAAGCATGAAGCCCATCGTGGGCTTTGACACGGGGCTCAACCTCATGACCCTGAGATCATGACCTTGATATCATGAGCCAAAACCAAGAGTCAAACATTCAACTACTGAACCACCCAAGTGCCCTAAAACACATATGCTTTATATACAAGACATAAGTAAGCTGAAAGTAAGATTCTTTTTTGAAAAACATATACAAAGATATATTATCCTAACATCTAAAAATAGAAAGCTGATGTGGCTCTTTCATATCAGACAAAATAGATTTCATAGCAAAGTATATTGCCAGGGTTATTTTGAAGTACATCAAATATTTGTATTTGTACAAATATGTACACACATATTTATTTTGAAGCACATCATTTAGTTTCTAATATTTGGTGATTTTTCTCAGGAGTTTTCTGTCTTTAATTTCCCATTTATTTCATTTGTGGTTAGAGAAAAAAATGTATATGATTCAATCCTTTTAAATTTATCGTTAATCGTTTTCTGGCTATAAATATGATACATTTTATTAAATGGAAAAGAATGAATATTCTGTTGTTCGGTGCAATCTTCAGTGACTGTCAGTCAGCTCAAGTTTACTGATAGTGTTGGTTAAATATTCCACATCTTCAGATTTCAATTTTGTCTACATGTTCTGTTATTAAGAGAAAGGTATGGAAATCTCCAACTCTAAGTGTGGATTTATCTTTCTGTTCTTGTAGTTGTGTTAGTTATTTTTCATGTATTTTATTTATTTTATTTTATATTTTTTTATTTTCTTGGGTGGGTGGGAAGGGGACAGAGGGAGGAGAGAATCTTAAGCAGACTCCGTGCTAAGCATGGAGCCCAATGTGGGACTCAGTCTCACAACCCTGAGATCATGACCTGCGCCAAAAATCAAGAGTCAGACTCTTAACTGACTGAGCCACCCAGGTGCCCCTTTTCATGTATTTTAAAGCTCCATTATGTAATAAAATATATAGAATTTGTATGTCCTCTTGGTAAAGTAACCTCTTTATCATTATTGAATGACTTCCTTTATCCATGTAATACAAAGTTTGTTAACTTTTCAAAATAAATATAAATAGATTGACCATCATAAAAAGCCAGAACAGAGGGAAAAAATGTGACCAGATTGGAAAGGAAGAAATAAAATAATCTTAATTCATGGAGGACATGTTCATCTGAGTTGAAAGGCCAACAACATCTATGAGAAAAAACTTCTATAATTAATAAGGAAGTCAGGCAAAGTTGAAAGAGGAAAGATCAAGGAAAAACAAATCAATTGTACTGTTATGTGTTAGCAACAGACAATCAAATATTGAAATTAGAATCTACAATAACATCAATAAAAAATAAAATACTTAATGATAAATCTGTCCAAATGTGCTCATTGGAAACTATAAAACATAAAGGAGGAAAAGTTTAAACCTGATTGAAGAAATCAAATCGCTAAATAAATGGAGAGATATTGCAAGTTCACAGATAGGAAGACTCAACATTGTTAAAAATCCATTTTCTCTCAACTTGATATATAGATTCAATGCAATCCCAATCAAAACCCCAGCAAGGGAAAAAAAAAAAAAAAAAAAAAAAAAAAAAACAGCAAGGGGCAGCCCGGTGATTCAGCGGTTTAGCGCCACCTTCAGCCCAGGGCCTGATCCTGGAGACCTGGGATCGAGTCCCACGTCGGGCTCCCTGCATGGAGCCTGCTTCTCCCTCTGCCTCTGCCTCTCTCTCTCTCTCATGAACAAATAAATAAAATCTTAAAAACAAACAAACAAAAAACAAAAAACAAAAAACAAAAAAAAAAAAACAAACCCAGCAAGTTATTTTGTGAATAGTACAAACTGCTTCTAAAATCTATATGGAGAGGCAGAAGATCCAGAATAGCTGACACAGTATTGAAGGGCAAGAACAAAGTTGGAGAACTAATACTATCTAACTTCAAGACTTACAATAAAGCTAAAGTAATCAGAACAGTGTCAAGTGTCGTATTGGTGAAAGAATAGACATCTACATCAATGAAACAAAATGGAGAACCCAGAAATGGACCCATGTACTATATAGTCAATTGATTTTTGATGAAGGAGCAAAGGCAATACAATCGAGCAAAGATAGTCTTTTCAACAAATAGTGTTGGAACAACTGTATTCCATATGCAAAAGAATGAACCTAGACACAGACCTTACACCCTTCACAAAAATTAATTCAAAATGGATCACAAGGCTTAAAAATAAAACACAAATTATAAAAATCTTAGAAGAAAACCTAGACGACCTAGGGTATTATAAATACAACACCAAAGACATAATCAGTGAAAGAAATAACTGACAGCTGGAATTCATTAAAATTAAAAACTGCTGACCTGCAAAAGACAGTAACAAGAGAATGAGAAGACAGATCTCTCACAGGGAGAAAACATTTGTAAAAGATGCATCCAATAAAGGATTATTATCTAAAATACACAAAGAACTCCCAAACCTCAACAATAAGAAAACAAACAACTTAAAACATGAGTCAAAAACCTTTAACTGGCACCTCATCAAAAAAGATATGTAGATGATAAATAAGCATACGAACAAATGCTCCATACTTTATGTCATCAAGAAAAAGGAAAATAATTTCTTTAAAGATTGTATTTATTGGAAAGAGAAAGAGAGCATGAGTGGAGGGAGGGTTAGAGAGAAAGGGGGAGAAGCAGGCTCCCCACTGAGCAGGGAGCCCAACACAGGGCTCGATCCCAGGACCCTGAGATCATGACCTGAGCCAAAGGTAGGTCAACTGACTGGTGGCTTAACTGACTGAGCCACCCAGGCACCCCAATAAAAGGTAAATTAAAATGAGATATCATACATACCTCTTAGAATGGCCAAATGCAGAACACTGACAACACCAAATGTTGGTGAGGATGCAGAGCCACAAAAATTCATTCATTGTTGGTGAGAATACAAAATGGTATAGCCACTTTGGAAGACAATTAAGTGATTTCTTATAAAACAGAAGATACTCTTACCATACAATCCATAAATCAGGAAGGAAGGAAAGAAGGAGGGAAAAAGGGAAGGAAGGAGGGGAGAAAGAAAGAAAGGGAAAAAGGAAAGATGAGGAAAGGAGATTTCCATCTATATTTTCCACCATTATGCAAATATTAATTCAAAATATATTATAGACCTACATGTAAAACCTACAGTTACTAGCAGTTTTCAAAACTGCTAGAAGTAAACACAGAGGAAAAGATTGTGTAACCTTGGGTTAGGCAAAAATTTCTTAAGCATGACACTAAAAGCATAATCTGTAAAAGGAAAAAGTGATAAATTAGACACCATCAAAAGAAAAACAAATATGCTCCTCAAAAGACACTGTCAAGAGAATGAAACCATAAGCCACAGACTTGGAGAAAATATATCTGTCAAGGACTTGTATCTGGAACGTATATCTGAAAAGGACTTGTATGTAGAATATACAAAAAACATTCAAAACTTAATGAATGGGGAAAAATATTTCAATGAAAAATACAGATGCCTAACCAAAGAAGTTATATGGTCAGCAAATACGCATAGGAAAAAATACCAAACATCATTAGTCATTAAGAAAAAGCAAATTAAAACTATAATGAAATACTACTATATATCCATCAGGATGTCTAAGAATAAAAAAAACTATCAATGATACTAAGGATTCAATAAATACTTTTGGGGAAACCGAAATAGCCGTACAACACAGTCCTATTCACCAATAAAAGGGAATGAACTCTTGATATATACTACGACATGTATGAATCTCAAAATAACTCTGAGTGAAAGCAAGATATGAAAGAGAATGCAATGCATGATTTGATTTTGACAAACATCTAGAAAATACAAACTGTATTCTATATTGATAGAAAGCAGCAGGTCAGTGATTTCCCATGGATGGGATAGGATGGAATGGGGAGAGGGGGTTGCCTAGGAGGAATTACATCAAGGATTGCATCTAGAATGGAGGACATGAAGGGATCCTCCAGCAGCGATGGATATATTCATTATCCTAATTGTGGTGATGGTGCTTTGGATGTGTTCATATGTCAAAATCTATCAGATTGTATCCTTTAAATAACTGTTTTGTGCAGTTTAATTTATGTCGGCTATACCTCAATAAAGTGCTATACATCTGTGCACATGTAGGTATATACAGGTATCCCCCACTTTTCTAAAGTTCATGTTATGCCACTTCACATTTACAGAAGACCTACGTTAGTACCTGTTTCTGATAACTGGAAGTAATCTGAAGAGAACTTTTACTTTTATGAAAAAAGGAGAATAGTTAAAATAGCGTTCAGCATTTATTTTGCAGTGAGACATGATGGACGCAGTGCCTGACCCCAGCAGCAAGAGTGGCACCATCAAGCTCCTTCCCAGAGAGCTATGCTCAGCATCTCAGCATCAAGATGTGTCTGTGAGCATCTGTGCCTTATCTCAATTTAGTCTGTGCATTCATGTGTCCTAAGGTATCAGAAAAGCCTAATGTTATTTATGGATCTAGGAATGCTCAAAAAATTTTCCATATAAATGAATGATAACTGCTTGTTTGCCATACATCATTTTGGTTTACAAAAATTTCATAGAAATTTTCTACTTTCAGATAGCAGGGGAAACCTGTATATAATACATATGAAATATATAATAATGCAAAATAATATTGTGTATAATATACAATAATACATATGATTAAAAGGTGCATATATACGTATATGTGTATATGTGTGTGTTATATATATACATATATATGTGTATATATATGTATATATATATATATATCAAGAAGATTGTGAGTGTGTGTCTAGGCATTTAAGTAACATTCTGTTGACAGTCACCCTCAAACCTATCCTTTGCTGTAATTTGGTATCCTAGATGTATGGGATTACCTTACTTTAAAATGTCACTTGTGTAATATTCTGTTTTATGGTACTTACTTTCATTTACTCCTGTTTTGTTTTCTGCAGTGCCCAGCTCAGTACTTTCCAGATGACAAATAATAGCTAATTCATAGTTGAGTTCAGTAGAAGCAAGCCTCTAGAAGGAATTCTTTCCCCCCCAAGGATATCAATGATGGGATCTTACAAACAAACAAACAAACAAAAAAGGATTTCTTATAGAAATCACAGGTTAATTCAAAAATCAAAGAATCTAAACAATTTGGAAACAAAATCAAAATAGTTAAGCATTCTCTCTTGCTTAAACCAATTCAAACCTTGTATCTGCCTTCACAGTTTACATGGAAGGAAATTTATTTTTATACCAAGCACACATTCATTTAGAATATATACAACCATGAAGACCAAATAAACATGCTTTTAAAAATGTTGGTATAATTAGTATACCAATAGTTATTGTATTGGTATACTAATTAACCTTCTTCTAAGACATAAAAATCTTAATACCATAGATTTATAGAAGCCACCGATTCAAATCATTCTTTGGGACAAATTGAAGCTCTGAGGACTTTACCCAAAGTCCCACAGTTAGTAAGTCTGTATGGATGTGATGTGCTCTATAAATGAGTGTTAGCTAAAAAGTGTTGCTCTTTGGCTGGCCTGTGGGCAGATAGCCCAGGTCACACTCTTTGTTTAGAGTTTGCCAGTACACCCAATAGTAACTGTAATCATCATCATCAACTCTGAACCATTTTTAGTGTAGTCTAAGATTACTCATGTTGAGAAAATAGAGGTAGTATATTTTGAAAAACCAAACCCTATATTATCATGTTTGTAATATTTCCAGGACTGTGCCAGGTTCTAATCAACGAAATAAGACACAAGTATTTGACAAATGACATAGATTCCCATATTCTAGAAATTGACCAGAGATTGCCCATGTGGAGACATTTCTTTATGAGGGTGAAGTCACAGAGATAGTTCTGGAAACTGGTATCAACAGTCTACCAGGCACTCTTAAAGATGTTATATTATATAATCCTTACAATATTCTGTAAGGTAGCTATTAGGAACCCCATTTCACCCCATTTCACAGACTGAAAAACTAAGGCTGTGACATGTTAAGCCACTTACCAAATTCACAAAGCAACAAAAAAACAGTTATTGTTTAAACCCAGGGTTGAATGATTGCATAGGGTTTCTGGTGCACTACACAGGCTCCCAGGCGGAAAGATCCAGCAAAGGGGAAATACTGTTTCATTTTATTCAGGAAGTATAATTCAGATCCAAATTCAGATCATGTCACTGAGGATTTTATGAAAATGTCTTATACTGCTTTTATTTTTTTAAATTATGAGTGCTATGATTCTGTTCCTCAAAAAAATACAATCAGAAACAATAAGTAGAATATATTTATAAGGAATAAATCACTCAGAGCAAACCTAATTACTTTCTTTCTTCCAACAGAATTACATGGCCAAAAGATAATGGAAGTACAAAAGACACAATATATCTTGATTACTAATATAACAGATAGTGTCTCTTAGACATTAACTAGCACAATTAATTGAAAATAGTCTCAATCTGGAATAAAAATGGACTTCATAGAAACAAAAGGGCAATGTCATATGCTGTCAGGGACCATTCTGCACTGCCTGCTTTGCCCTGCCCCAACTGCCATTTGTCATGGTACTTGTAAGGGGCAGCAATTGTCTGGAATTACAAAGCAGACAAATGCTTCTGTCTAGTGCTGGCTCTGCCTATCTAGGAGACCCAACTTGCATTAGATGGAAATAAAAGTGGGGAGCCACGGAGAAGTACACATTAGGCAAATGAATAGCAATTGTAAAACAAATGCATAATGATTCAGGACTGAAGTGTGCAAAACCTCCAGAAGGAGTCATCATGACCTCTAGAATTTTGTTGCTGAATTTCAACAATTTTAAAAGGTATCTGAAGAAACAAGCTATCAATCAGAGTCAGCCTTGAAAGCGTATGGAAAGGAACCACCGGGACAGGAAGCAAATCATGTTGGATTTCGCAAAGTTCAGTAACCTGCGCAAGGGCATGCTGTCATTGAGGGGTGGGAGGGAGAACTAAAGCACTAGTGTGTCTGTGTCTCCTGATTTTAACCACCTCTGTATTAAGATGTACAACATCAACTCACACTTCTCTACCTCCTTGAAGCCGGGCACTGCTAGGCTTCACAAGTCAATGAGATTACCTGAGGATGGTTAGTAGTAGAAATAGGCACAACCTCCTGTAATAAAGATAATTGGAGCCCACGTAGTAGTACATATAGAGACGGATCCCTGCTTTCCTCCTAGGAGCCAGTGGATTCTTTTGAAGAAACTAGATCTTGGTTTAATCAGAAGTCGTGGAAAGAGTAGTATGCAATGCACCTGTTGGGTCTCTAGTCAAGACAGAGATGGCCAGGCTTGCCAAAGTGATCACACCCTCAGGCTTACCCCCGAATGAGGAGGTATCCTCATTCAGATTTTACACAGAGTAACAATTTGAGCTACTTGGATGAAAGTAAATTCCTCATGAATCATACAGAACAAGGAAGTCTATGCTTGCTATTTAGAAATAAAAACTGGGGATGCCTGGGTAGCTCTGCATTTGACTATCCCCCTTTGGCTCAGGGTGTGATCCTGGGATCCCAGGATCGAGTTCCCCATCAGGTTCCCTTCATGGAGCCTACTTCTTCCTCTGCCTGTGTCTCTGCCTCTCTCTGTGTGTCTCTCATGAATAAATAAATAAAATCTTAAAAAATAAATAAATAAAAACTGTCCCGGGGGGGCGCCTGGGTGGCTCAGTTGTTAAGTGTCTGCCTTTGGCTCAGGTCATGATCCCAGGGTCCTGGAATTGAGCTCCACATGGAGCCCCATATTGGGCTCCCTGCTCAGCAGGGGAGCCTGCTTCTCCCTCGCCCTCTGCCTACCTTTTCCCCTGCTTGTACTCTCTCTCTCTTTCTCTATCAAATAAAATCTTTTTTTTAAAAAAACTGTCCCATGGCATAGCTTCTCTTTCCCTAAGCTGAAGATAGGCAAACTCACTCTAGGCAAAAATAGAAAGTCCTCAAAATACTTTTCCATATTCTGGAGATCACATTTTGCTTCAGCGAGTAAGATAGAGTAAGACTACTACAGCTACAGACCAATGTTTTTTCAAAATTATGCCAATGGGGAAGTGTCCCAAAGTGACAATACTTCTTATTCAAGAACGTAAAAGATTTTATTAGTAATTACTGGCAAGCCATGTATTTTTGTAGTAGTCAGATGTCATTTTATACTTGAATATAGTGTTGATGCATAAGAGCAGATATCAATGGCTTAAGAAAAATTCAGAGATAATGAAAAAAGAACTTTCTGTTAACTTAATATGTTTGATATTTTTTTCTGAAATGGGATCATTTTTCCATCTTAGTAGTAAAATGCATCTAGCTTACATGCTCTGTATGTGTATCACTTGAGAAACACGGGCTTGAATCCAGGAAATGCTTAATTTGTAAAAATTCTATTCCAGGATTTAAACTTTGTTCATGCCCAAAATATATCTAAAGGTTATCGCCTCCCTTGGAGTTTGTAGCCCACTTTCTTTAATATCTAAGATGAAGTCTCTCCTAATTGTAACATAATCCTGCTACTGCTACTTCAATAGTCCCAGATAAACATTTTCAGACTATTAAACATTTTTTTTCTAGAAATGCTTATTTGTGTTACGTTAGTAGGCAGTGATATTACCATTGTTCTTTTAGAGTCCCTATGGTTTCTTAATGTAGAGTATTAGAGAAGATTTTTCTGGTATAGATTTCACAAGTTAAGACTAGTCCTTTTCAGGCTAATTGCAAACAGATATTCTGATGACAAAGATAGGATCCTGTATACAAACACCTGTGTACCAGAAAACAGCCTGTCTTCTTTCAAATAATACTGAATTTGGCCAACTTCTAAAGCTGGAGTGGAACCCTCCTAAAAATGGATTCTTTGGAACATATTTAAGAATTTAGAACCACTTGAACTATTTTCCAGGATTCATGTTTGCCAAGGCTTGTATTTATCTGGGCAAAGTAAAGGTTTCTAAAGAGAAGAACCACTCTTCAGATTTTCCTTGGGACCCGTAATACCCCAGACTTCTTTTCAAATAGACCCTACTCTTAAAGATCATCACAATTTACTGAACTTACAAATATCATATTAAAGGAACACCTTCCAATAAGGATCACTAATCTCTGTCTGGAGATTATAAATGTAATCAACAGGTGTTTGTATTGCTAAGCTTGATCTGAGTTCAACAGAGTACTTTTCAAGAAATGTTTTACTTTATATAAGACTTGCCTTAAATGTTTCATTGTTTCCTATTGTTTAAACCAATATATTCATCTTTTTAAAAAAATTTTATTTATTTATTCATGAGAGACACAGAGAGAGGCAGTGACATAGGCAGAGAGAGGAAGGAGTAGGCTCCTCACAGGGACCCTTATGCAGGACTCTATCCCAGGACCCAGGTTCATGCCCTGAGATGAAGGCAGACGTTCAACTGCTGAGCCACCTACACGTCCCCCAATAGTTCATCTTACTCTCAGGTTAAACACCTCTTGATCAGTGAGTCCTTCCCTAACCTGTCATGTGCTTCTAAATTATCCTGATTCCTTGTCATTCATCACTTGCAGTTATTGGTCTGCATATAGCACCATACTCTACCACACTTGATGGTATATGAAAGTATCAACAGAGTATGGTTCTTTCGTTTTCACTACTGCATGACCAATATCTTGCAGAGGGCTTGGAACATACTTGACACTGAAAACATGTTGAATAAATGAATTGCTTAATGGAAATCTTTGGAGGAATATTTGTGAAACTTTCTAAAACTCTTTGTTCTGACATTACTACACTTATAGAAAGAATTCCAACAGAGCTGAGTCTTAACTCACTGGGTCCCATGAAAACCTTGACTTTAAATCTCATTGAAAAGCAAACACGGAACAAAAATTCGAAACAATGAGAAATTCCCTAGCCAGTGACACTGTATAATGACATGCCACAGACATTAAGGGATCTGTTTATAAGACAATTTTTCAAACATTAGCAAAATAACTTTTGCAATGCAGTCAGAATAATTTTAAAAAGTTAGCCTTCAAAAGATTTGCAGATATATATTCTTTTAGACACTAAAAGCCCCGGCTTAGGGAAAATATCCTCCTGATAGTCTATAAACTTACTTCCTTGTAGATTTAAGCACAAATAAGAAGAATTTAAATAAATTCTAAATAATAATAAATAAATACTGCTCTAAATAAATTCAGGTCTCCCAACCTGGACAAATTTTATTGGAGGAAACGGAAGCAACCAGCGGATGAATTTGTTAAGTAAATGTCAATTGTCCTTAAGGAATCTTGGAGAATGAAAGACATGGTAAAAGATTAGAGAAGGGAAAACTATGATTACCATATACATAAAGAGTGTATTCTTTGAATTATCAGTCTATTCATTTAGTAGAAATCCAAGACAAAACTTCTGGGGGATATTACTAAATTATAGTTCTAAGTACTTGGAATATAAAGGAGAATGGGCAAAAAAAATCTGTTTAGGTTCTGGATTATAACATATTAATGTGCCAATAGATTTAAGACTGTGGAGTAAAAGTTTTGTCCAAATAAGGGCTATCTTTGGAGAAAATAACACTCAAATTGCTTTATAAGAGGCTTTTTTAACCTGGTGGGGCATGAATTAGCTTCATAAAATCCATAAACTTCCTGAAATTGTGAGCAAATATTTCAAGTATGTCGGGCACCTTTTACTAGGGAGAGAGCCTATAGCTTCCTTATCTTAGCATTGAACTCAAAAAAGTTGAGAACTACTTCAGTAAAGTCTCTGAATCCTAATAGTAAGTAGTAGTATTTAGGTGATACTGATTATTCAGAGGTCATATGGATCTCAGAAACTGTAACATTCAGAAGGGTTAGTTCAAGAGTCCTGAGGCCTTACAGTATTCCCTGCAAGCGGATATAAATGACTGACTGCAAAATATAGGCTGGCATTTTGGTGATATATAAGGTATAGATGGTACCACATATTTATCACCAGTAAAGATAGCAGATAGGGCATTTCTCATTATCCAAGAAGCTGAAGGTTTTAAAAATCACTCAACATAATGATTCATATTAGTGCTATTCAAACTTGGCTGTAAAGTTCCAGTATGATTGTTTTCATTAAGAAATTCATTAGTCAGGGTGCCTGCATAGCCAGTTGGTTGAATGCCTGCCTCTTGATTTCAGGTCCTGTGATGAGCCTCCCATCAGACTCTGCACACAGCAGGGAGTCTGCCAATCTCTCTCTCTCTCTCTCTCTCTCTTTCTCCCTCTGTCCCTCTCCCCATGCATGCACACATACACTCTCTCTGTACTAAAATAAATAAACAAATCTTTTTAAAAAGGAAATTCATTAGTCACTGCATGTAGGGAAATAGAAAAACTTCTTGGTAAGAATATCACTGTGGAATCATGTTTAAGACTTCAATGACGGGCAGCCCGGGTGGCTCAGCGGTTTAGCGCCGCCTTCAGCCCAGGGCCTGATCCTGGAGACCCGGGATCGAGTCCCACATCCGGCTCCCTGCATGGAGCCTGCTTCTCCCTCTGCCTGTCTCTCTCTCTCTCTCTCTCTCTCTCTCTCTCTGTCTATGAATAAATAAATAAATAAATCTTAAAAAAAAAAAAAAAAAAGACTTCAATGACCCGGGATCCGTGGGTGGCTCAGCGGTTTGGTGCCTGCCTTCCGCCCAGAGCCTGATCCTGGAGTCCTGGGATCGGGTCCCACATTGGGCTCCCTGCATGGAGCCTGCTCCTCCTCTGCTTGTGTCTCTGCCTCTGTGTGTGTCTGTGTCTCTCATGAACAAATAAATAAAATATTTAAAAAAAAAACATCAATGACCCAGTTACATATTTTCTGAAGAATGCAGGGTTTATGATGGTAGGTAGGGAAATTCCATATTTTCTGTCATTAAAGCAGTTCATTATAAGTTAAAGCCTCTGATTTTTTATTGAGATATTATTGACATATAGCATGGGGATTAAGGAGTGCACTTTTTGATTCTTATGAATAATAATGCTGCTACACACATTTGTGTATATATTTTTGTCTTTGTTTTGTATACATTTTGTTTTTGTTTCTCTTAGGATATATACCTGGAGTGGGACTTCCTGTTTCCTGCCCAGCATGTAAGGAGTTTGGAAGTCATCACTTCCATCCACACAACAAAGAAAATCAACAACTCCACTTGGCTGCATCGCAGAACTGAGGTCACAGTTCTTCCAATTGGAGAGACAGACAGGCAGATACAGATAATCACAGTTTAGTGAATCAGAAACCCACGAACTGAAATCTCTGGGAACTGGTACCAGGGTGGGTAACCCCCAACTGTAATTGATGAGTGGCTAGGGCCTCAGTGTAGGCAAGTTTGCAAGTTGAAAACTGCAGGAGGGCCTAGTCTAAAAGGAAGGCCCCTGTACTTTTGTGAATTCTACTTCTAGAATCCTGCCAGATTCTCACAATGAAGACCATGGAAAAACTATTATCACACTTCCAGGAGCGGGAGGGGGAAAGTAGCCTTTTCTAAACACTCCAGAGAATTTTGTTCTGAAAAGAAACTATTTCACTGGAGCCTAACCAATTGGGATTTTACCAGAGCCACAAACCTAGGGAGGGATGGGGAAGGGAAATAATCAACTACAACCTGCTCCACCATTCAGTAAGAGGAAGGCAAATATCCAGCTCTGGTAGCCTTCTAGCCTCAACTAAGTGTAGAGGGGAGCTGAGAAGCACTTGTGAAAGTCATAGCCGGGGGCCCAAGCTCACTGAAAGACAGATCTAATGACACGCTGTGGAATGCTTAGCCTCACCCTATACCTTTCCACAGGATCAATAGGGCTGCAGTGTAACAACAAGGGAGGGATTCAGCTGAAAGAAATACATGTCTCAGCTTGTATTTAAGAAGTTGCTAGGGAAACCCAAAGATAATATGGAGACAGTAATGTGAAAATTTTAGCCTCTGACATATACAGCTAGAGCAAACAGTAAACAGTCCGATCCTCAGCTTGGCTTAGATATGCACAAGCCCTCACAGGAAAGGTTATTTAGCTCAGTTCCTTTTACCTAGGAATATCATGTCTAGCTTTCAACAAAAACTTACAAAGTATTCTAACAGATGAAAAACACAGTGTGAAAAGACAGAGCAAGCAACAGAAGCAGGATAAGGCGGGAAGGGATATTGGAATGATCAGATTGGGAACTTAAAACAACTGTGGTTAAATGCTGAGTGCTCTAATGGATAGAGTAGACAGCATGCAAGAAAAGATGGGCAATGTAAGGAGAGAAATGAAAAAAAAAATCTAAGAATCAAGAAGAAATGCTAGAAATAAAAAAAACACTGTAATAAAAATCAAGAATGCCTTTGGTGAACTGATTCATACACTGGATGTGGTCAGAGAGAGAATCAATGAGTTTGAAGAAATGTTAATACAGACTTCCAAAACTGAAATGCAAAGAGGAAAAAAAAAAAAAGATAAAATAACAGCATATCCACGACCTGTGGGACAATTACAAATGTATTAACATACACATAATGGGAATACTAGAAGGAGTAAAAAGAAAAGAAGAAATATTTGAAGCATTCATGGTTGTGGATTTCCCAAAACTAATGGCAGATATCCATAGTGGATTTGCAGAGTCCTATATTAACTGTATATTTAACATTTGAGCAACTGTTAAACTGTTTTCCAAAGTGACTGCACCACTCTGCATTTCCACCAGCAAGGTATGAAGGCTGCAATTTCTCTACATGCTTGCCAACACATTGTCTTTTTTATTATAGTCATCATACTGAATGTGAAGTGATATCTCGTTCGCTTTTCTCTAATGCATGATAATGTACCGTGTCTTCCCATGTGATTCTTGGTCATTTATATATCTTCTTTGGAAAAATATCTATTCAAATTCTTTGCCAATTTTTAATTGGGTTAGTTGTCTTCTTATTATTAAGTTATAAAATGTCTTCATATTTTCTGGTTATCAATCCCCTATCAGATATATGATATCAGATATATGACTTACTAATATTTTCTGTGGACTGTCTTTTTATGTTCTTGATGAGATTATTTTTAGCATATTTTAAAAAATCTACTGTAGTCCAATTTATGTATATATGTATATGTATATACTTACATATTTTTGCCACTTGTACTTTTGGTGCCATGCCAATGAAGCTATTGTCTAATTCAAAGTCACAGAGGCTTACTCTTGTTTTCTAAAAGTTTTATAACCTTGACTATTAGAATTATGTCTGTGGTCCATTCAAGTTAAATTTTGTAAATGGTGTAAGCAAGAGGACCAACTTCATTCTTTTGCATGCAAATACTCAGTTGTCTCCACACCATTAATTGAAAAAAAACATTCTCTTCCTATTAATTTTTCTTGACACTCTTGTTGAAAATCAATTGCCCATAAATTTATTTTTGGACTATCAGTTCTAGTCCATTTATCTATGTGTCTATCCTTATGACAGCCCACACCATCTTGATTTGAATTCAGAAAATGTGATTATCCCAGTTTTGTTATTTTATAAAATTTCTGGCCTACTCTATATCCATTAAATTGCTATATGAATTCTATAATCAGCTTTTTGTTTAAAAAATAAAAAGCTGGGATTTTGATAGAGATCACATTAAATTTGTAAATCAATTTAGGAAGTACTGTCCTCTTGATAATATTGTCTTTTGATGCATGAGCATGGGCTGTCTTTCATTTATTTAGATTTCCTTTCATTTCTTTCAACAATTTATAATTTCCAGTGCATAAAAGTATAACACTTCCTTGTAAAATTTATTTCTAAGTATTTTATTTTTGTGATGCTATTTTAAATGAAATTTTTTCTTACTTTAATTTTCAGATTATTCATTATTAGTGATGGAATTTTTTGATATTGATCAAAAACAATATTTTGTTCAGTGATATTTTTCAGTGATATCTTATCCTACAAATTTCCTGAACTCATTTATTGGCTCTAATAGTTGCTAGGTGGATTCCTTAGGATTTTCTATTTACCTAATCACATATATGCAAAAAGTGATAATTTCCTTCTTCCTTTATAATTTGTATGACTTTTATTTCATTGTCTTGATTATTTTCCCTGACTAGAAACGCTAGCATATGGTTAATTGAAAGTAGGAGGACAGGGGTCCCTGGGTGGCTCAGTTGGTTGAGTATCTGACTCTTGACTTTGGTTCAGGTTGTGAGCCCCACTTTGGGCTCTGTGCTGGGCATGGGGCCTGCTTACAATTCTCTCTTTCCCTCTCTCTCCACCCTTCCCTCATCCTCTCTCTCTTAAAAAAAAAAAAAAAAAGTGGCAGGTCAAGACAACTTTATCATGGTTCTGATCTTAGGAAGAGGACATTCTGTCTGTCATATGATGTTAGTTGTGAATTTGTTGTATATGCCTTTAATTGGGTTAAGATAGTTCTCTTTATTCCAAAACTGTTGATGGATACTTTTGTTTTGTTTTGTGCTATGTTTTATCACGATGAAGTACTAGATTTTGTCAAATGCTTTTTGTGTCTATTATGATCTGACATGTAGCTTTTGATATTTATCCTGTTAATATGATGTAACACATTGACTGATTTTTGTATGATAAACCAAATTTTCCTTTCTTGGGATAAATCTATATTTGCCTATTTTAGGGTTTCATATATATTTAAACATTTAGTATGTTTTGTTGTTGTTGTTGTTATTCTTCAGACCAGCATAATATTCTTTTTTTTGAATATTTTTATTCATCTGTTACACATGTTTTCTGTTTTAACTAATTAACATATATTTATTAATTTATTTCCCAATACTAAGTCATCTCTTCAGTCTCTAGAGTAATACATATTTGGTAAAGTTGGTTTGTAATGGCTGGATATAGCTTTTTTTTTTTTTATTGGTGTTCAATTTACCAACATACAGAATAACCCCCAGCGCCCGTCACCCAATCACTCCCACCCCCCGCCCTCCTCCCCTTCTACCACCCCTAGTTCGTTTCCCAGAGTCAGCAGTCTTACGTTATGTCTCCCTTTCTGATATTTCCCACACATTTCTTCTCCCTTCCCTTATATTCCCTTTCACTATTATTTATATTCCCCACATGAATGAGAACATATAATGTTTGTCCTTCTCCGACTGACTTATTTCACTCAGCATAATACCCTCCAGTTCCATCCATGTTGAAGCAAATGGTGGGTATTTGTCGTTTCTAATGGCTGAGTAATATTCCATTGTATACATAAACCACATCTTCTTTATCCATTCATCTTTCGATGGACACTGAGGCTCCTTCTAATAGTTTGGCTATTGTGGACATTGCTGCTAGAAACATCAGGGTGCAGGTGTCCTGGCATTTCATTGCATCTGAATCTTTGGGGTAAATCCCCAACAGTGCAATTGCTGGGTCATAGGGCAGGTCTATTTTTAACTCTTTGAGGAACCTCCACACAGTTTTCCAGAGTGGCTGCACCAGTTCACATTCCCACCAACAGTGTAAGAGGGTTCCCTTTTCTCCGCATCCTCTCCAACATTTGTGGTTTCCTGCCTTGTTAATTTGCCCCATTCTCACTGGTGTGAGGTGGGATCTCATTGTGGTTTTGATTTGTATTTCCCTGATGGCACGTGATGCAGAGCATTTTCTCATGTGCATGTTGGCCATGTCTATGTCTTCCTCTGTGAGATTTCCGTTCATGTCTTTTGCCCATTTCATGATTGGATTGTTTGTTTCTTTGGTGTTGAGCTTCATAAGTTCTTTATAGATCTTGGAAACTAGCTCTTTATCTGATAGGCCATTTGCAAATATCTTCTTCCATTCTGTAGGTTGTCTTTTAGTTTTGTTGACTGTATCTTTAGCTGTGCAAAAGCTTTTATCTTGATAAAGTCCCAATAGTTCATTTTTGCTTTTGTTTCTTTTGCCTTCGTGGATGTATCTTGCAAGAAGTTACTGTGCCGAGTTCAAAAAGGGTGTTGCCTGTGTTCTCCTGTAGGATTTTGATGGAATCTTGTCTCACATTTAGATCTTTCATCCATTTTGAGTTTATCTTTGTGTATGGTGCAAGAGAGTGGTCTAGTTTCATTCTTCTGCATGTGGATGTCCAATTTTCCCAGCACCATTTATTCAAGAGACTGTCTTTCTTCCAGTGGATAGTCTTTCCTACTTTATCGAATATTAGTCAACCATAGAGTTGAGGGTCCATTTCTGGATTCTCTATTCCGTTCCACTGATCTATGTGTCTGTTTTTGTGCCAGTACCACACTGTTTTGATGACCACAGCTTTGTAGTACAACCTGAAATCTGGCATTGTGATGCCTCCAGCTATGGTTTTCTTTTTTAATATTCCCCTGGCAATTCGGGGTCTTTTCTGATTCCACACAAATCTTAAGATGATTTGTTCCACTCTCTGAAGAAAGTCCGTGGTATTTTGATAGGGATTGCATTAAACATGTAAATTGCCCTGGGTAACATTGACATTTTCACAATATTAATTCTGCCAATCCATGAGCATGGAATATTTTTCCATCTCTTTGTGTCTTCCTCAATTTCTTTCAGAAGGGTTCTGTAGTTTTTAGGGTATAGATCCTTTACCTCTTTGGTTAGGTTTATTCTTAGGTATCTTATGCTTTTGGGTGCAATTGTAAATGGGATTGACTCCTTAATTTCTCTTTCTTCAGTCTCATTGTTAGTGTATAGAAATGCCACTGATTTCTGGGCACTTATTTTGTATCCTGCCATGCTGCCAAATTGCTGTATGAGTTCTAGCAATCTTGGGGTGGAGTCTCTTAGGTTTTCTATGTAGAGTATCATGTCATCTGCAAAGAAGGAGAGTTTGACTTCTTCTTTGCCAATTTGAATGCCTTTAATGTCTTTTTGTTGTCTGATTGCTGAGGCTAGGACTTCCAGTACTATGTTGAATAGCAGTGGTGAGAGTGGACATCCCTGTCTTGTTCCTGATCTTAGGGGAAAGGCTCCCAGTGCTTCCCCATTGAGAATGATATTTGCTGTGGGCTTTTCATAGATGGCCTTTAAGATGTTGAGGAATGTTCCCTCTATCCCTACACTCTGAAGAGTTTTGATCAGGAATGGATGCTGTATTTTGTCAAATGCTTTCTCTGCATCTAATGAGAGGATCATATGGTTCTTGGTTTTTCTCTTGCTGATATGATGAATCACATTGATTGTTTTACGGGTGTTGAACCAGCCTTGTGTCCCGGGGATAAATCTTAGTTGGTCATGGTGAATAATTTTCTTAATGTACTGTTGTATCCTATTGGCTAGTATCTTGTTGAGAATTTTTGCATCCATGTTCATTAGGGATATTGGTCTGTAATTATCCTTTTTGGTGGGGTCTTTGTCTGGTTTTGGAATTAAGGTGATGCTGGCCTCATAGAACAAATTTGGAAGTACTCCATCTCTTTCTATCTTTCCAAACAGCTTTAGGAGAATAGGTATGGTTTCTTCTTTAAATGTTTGATAAAATTCCCCTGGGAAGCCATCTGGCCCTGGACTCTTGTGTCCTGGGAGGTTTTTGATGACTGCTTCAATTTGCTCCCTGGTTATTGGCCTGTTCAGGTTTTCTATTTCTTCCTGTTCCAGTTTTGGTAGTTTGTGGCTTTCCAGGAATGCGTCCATTTCTTCTAGATTGCCTCATTTATTGGCGTATAGCTGTTCATAATATGTTTTTAAAATCGTTTGTATTTCCTTGGTGTTGGTAGTGACCTCTCCTTTCTCATTCATGATTTTATTAATTTGAGTCTTCTCTCTCTTCTTTTTAATAAGGCTGGCTAATGGTTTATCTATCTTATTAATTCTTTCAAAGAACCAACTCCTGGTTCTGTTGATCTGTTCCACAGTTCTTCTGGTCTCGATTTCGTTGAGTTCTGCTCGAATCTTTATTAACTCCCTTCTTCTGCTGGGTGTAGGATCTATTTGCTGTTTTTTCTCTAGCTCCTTTATGTGTAAGGTTAGCTTTTGTATTTGAGTTCTTTCCAGTTTTTGAATGGATGCTTGTATTGTGATGTATTTCCCCCTTAGGACTGCTTTTGCTGCATCCCAAAGATTTTGAACAGTTGTATCTTCATTCTCATTAGTTTCCATGAATCTTTTTAATTCTTCCTTAATTTCCTGGTTGACCCTTTCATCTTTTAGCAGGATGGTCCTTAACCTCCACGTGTTTGAGGTCCTTCCAAACTTCTTATTGTGATTTAGTTCTAATTTCAAGGCATTATGGTCTGAGAATATGCAGGGGACGATCCCAATCTTTTGGTATCGGTTCAGACCCGATTTGTGACCCAATATGTGGTCTATTCTGGAGAAAGTTCCATGTGTACTTGAGAAGAATGTGTATTCAGTTGAGTTTGGATGTAAAGTTCTGTAGATATCTGTGAAATCCATCTGGTCCAGTGTATCATTTAAAGCTCTCGTTTCTTTGGAGATGTTGTGCTTAGAAGACCTATCGAGTATAGAAAGAGCTAGATTGAAGTCACCAAGTATAAGTGTATTATTATCTAAGTATTTCTTCACTTTGGTTAATAATTGATTTATATATTTGGCAGCTCCCACATTCGGGGCATATATATTGAGGATTGTTAAGTCCTCTTGTTGAATAGATCCTTTAAGTATGATATAGTGTCCCTCTTCATCTCTCACTACAGTCTTCAGGGTAAATTTTAGTTTATCTGATATAAGGATGGCTACCCCTGCTTTCTTTTGAGGACCATTCGAATGGTAAATGGTTCTCTAACCTTTTATTTTCAGGCTGTAGGTGTCCTTCTGTCTAAAATGAGTCTCTTGTAGACAGCAAATAGATGGGTCCCGCTTTTTTATCCAGTCTGAAACCCTGCGCCTTTTGATGGGTCATTAAGCCCGTTCACATTCAGAGTTACTATTGAGAGATATGAGTTTAGTGTCATCATGATATCTATTCAGTCTTTGTTTTTGTGGATTGTTCCACTGAACTTCTTCTTAAAGGGGAATTTTAAGAGACCCCCTTAAAATTTCTTGCAGAGCTGGTTTGGAGGTCACATATTCTTTCAGTTGCTGCCTGTCTTGGAAGCTCTTTATCTCTCCTTCCATTTTGAATGAGAGCCTTGCTGGATAAAGTATTCTTGGTTGCATGTTCTTCTCATTTAGGACCCTGAATATATCCTGCCAGCCCTTTCTGGCCTGCCAGGTCTCTGTGGAGAGGTCTGCTGTTACCCTAATACTCCTCCCCATAAAAGTCAGGGATTTCTTGTCTCTTGCTGCTTTAAGGATCTTCTCTTTATCTTTGGAATTTGCAAGCTTCACTATTAAATGTCGAGGTGTTGAACAGTTTTTATTGATTTTAGGGGGGGATCTCTCTATTTCCTGGATTGGAATGCCTGTTTCCCTTCCCAGATTAGGAAAGTTTTCAGCTAGAATTTGTTCAAATACATATTCTGGCCCTCTGGCCCTTTCGGCGCCCTCGGGAACACCAATTAAACGTAAGTTTTTCTTCCTCAGGCTGTCGTTTATTTCCCTTAATCTATCTTCATGGTCTTTTAATTGTTTGTCTCTTTTTTCCTCAGTTTCCCTCTTTGCCATCAACTTGTCTTCTATGTCACTCACTCGTTCTTCTACCTCGTTAACCCTCGTCGTTAGGACTTCTAGTTTGGATTGCATCTCATTCAATTGATTTTTAATTTCTGCCTGATTAGATCTAAATTCTGCAGTCATGAAGTCTCTTGAGTCCTTTATACTTTTTTCTAGAGCCACCAGTAGCTGTATAATAGTGCTTCTGAATTGGCTTTCTGACATTGAATTGTAATCCAGATTTTGTAACTCTGTGGGAGAGAGGACTGTTTCTGATTCTTTCTTTTGAGGTGAGGTTTTCCTTCTAGTCATTTTGCTCAGTGCAGAGCGGCCAAAAGCAAGTTGTATTGGGAAAAGGAGAAAAAGAGAGGAGAGAAAGAAGGAAAGAAAAGAGAAAGAGGAAAAAAAAAAGGAAGAAAAAAACGAAAAAAAAAAGAAGAAAAAGAGAAAGAAAAGGAAAGAAAGGAAAAAAAAGGGGGGTGGGGGAAGGAAACAAATCAAAAAGCAAAACAAAACAAAACAACAACAAAAAACAAAAAAAAAGAACCACCGGGGAGTATCTTCTGATTCTGTGTACTTTAAGTCCCTTGGCTTCTCCTGGAACTTGTCCGTCTAGCTGGTGTCTGGGGGAGGGGCCTGTTGTGCTGATTTTCAGGTGTTTGCAGTTGGGGGAGCTGCTGTGCCCCTGCCTGGTGCAGGGCTCAGTGGGGGTTGTTTACCCCGTGAGGCCCCAGGAGCAACAGCCCCAGTGGCGGGGCAGCTCTGGAAACCTGGAGTCAGCTCCGGCAGGAACTCCGGAGCTCTCCGTCTTCAGGGTCTGGAGGCTCCGGGCGGGGCCGCTGATCTGCTCAGCTGGGGCAGGAGCGTCCTTGCTGTCCTGGGCCCTCCCGGCCTCTGCCTGTCCCGGGGGAGGCCAGATCCTGGGCTGTGTCCCGGCGCCCTGTGCTCCGGAGCCTGCGCTGGTGGATTCGCGCTCCCGCCCCGCAGCCCCCTCCGCGGAGCCGTCCCCGAGCCCCCCGAGCTGCTCCGGGTCCCGCCGTGCGTGCTGCAGCCCTTAGGGAGCTCGGCGCACTCTCCTGGGCGCGCAGTTGCTGTTACTGTCCCCGGGAGCCCGAGGGCATCCCCGCCCTCCTGGGTCCTGCTCCACCTCCCCGCGAGCCCCTTTCCCCCGGGAAGGTCGGTGCAGCTCCTGCTCCTCCGGGACGGGGCTCTCCTGTCCTGGGGACACTCGCCCCGGCCTCAGCCCGGCTCCTCGCGGGGCCCCTCCCCCTTTTTGTTTCTTTACTTTTGTTTCTTTACTTCTTTTTCCCCGTCTTCCTACCTTGATTGAAGCGCGAACTCTTCTCACTGTAGCATTCCAGGTGTTCTCTCTAATTCTCAGGCCGAATTCATAGATTTTCAGGATAATTTGAAGGTTTTCTAGGTAATTTGGTGGAGACAGGTGATTTGGGGACCCTACTCTTCCGCCGTCTTGCCCCTTCCTCCCAGCATAATATTCTTAAGGTTCATCAATGCTCTTTCATGTATCAGTAGTTCATTTGTTTTTACCACTAGTAGTATTCTGTGGTACAAGTAGAATATGACATTTTTCACCCATTACCTATTAATGGACATTTGGTTTGCTTTTAAGTTTTGGCTAGAATGAATAAAACAGCTATAAATATTTGTGTACAAGTCTCTATAAATACTTGTCTTCATGTACCTTGAGTAAGTATCTAGGAGTGCAATTTCTCAGTCATATGGTATATGGAAGTTTATCTCGACAAGAAACTGATAAATTTTATTCCAGTGTAGTCACCCATTTTAAATCTTCACCAGCAGTGTATGAAGAACAACTGAAGTTGTTCTACAATTTTTCCAACACTTTTATTGTCAGTCTTTTCTTTTGTGCAGTCCTAATGGACATTTACATTCTAAGCACCTTTCCATGTGTTTATTACCTTTAATAACTTCTTTTCTAATGTGTTCAAGTTGTGTTTTCTCTTTTGTTTATTTGGATTCAAGCCATTTTTCACATATATGCACAATAAATATTTTTTTCCCATTCTGTCCCTTTTGCAGATTCATTTTTCTAATGCTGTCTTAATAAACCAAATGCTTAAATTTTTATAAAACTCAATGAATATACTTAAAGTTTATTATTTTTATAATTCTGTTTAAGAAACCTTTCCCTATTCCAGACCTTCAAAATTTTTCTTCTGTGTTTTGCTTTGGAAATACTATAATTTTAGCATTTGCATTCAGGTTTATTATCTATGCTAATTAATTTTGTGTATGGCAGGAGATAATGGTAGATGTTCATTTTGTTACACATGGAATTTGTTCTAGCATCACTTGCTTAAAAGACATTATTTGTTGAAAGTCAATTGACTGCGTATGCATGTGACATTTCCTAGACTTACTATTCTATTGCAGAAAAGTTAGCTGAAAATATCCCAAATATCCCAAAGAAAAACATTTCTTACACTGACTATGCCCTCTGTTATCTCTATTTCACTGTTAAGCTCACATAGTAAACTTACACTTTTATCTCAATTATTTACATTAGCTTTTTTGTTTTGTTTTCATTCTTCCAAAGACAACTTCTTTCTGTTTGCTATATATTTACTTCATATTTAGCATCTCTGATGCTCTTTATTAATTACTTTAGATCTGAGTTGCCATATGTTGTCATTTCTCTTCAGCCTAAAAAAAAATATTAGGACCTTTTAACAGTACATTTCCACTCATCCCTCATTCTTAGTACTGTGTTGTTTTATGTATTACATCTATATACATTATGGACTTTGGAATATGATGCTACAGTTTTAGCTTTAAATAACCATAGTCATTTAAACAAATTAAGAGAGGAAAAAATCAGTAAAATTGAATATAGATCATAAGGAATTGCAGATGCAAGATGCTCAACAAACTAAACAGAGTGAATGCAGAGAAAACATGCCTGGCTATACCATAGTCAAACTGTAGTTTCCTTGCTTCTAGACTCCTCTCTGATTTTCAGTTGTTCTGCCAATCTTAGACTTTCCTGCTAATACCTCAAAAAATAAAACTCCAGATTTCTGATCTACATAGAGTTGAGAATGCAGTCTGCTTAAAAAGCAACAAGCACAGGTCTTACATAATCTTTAGCCAAATCTTTTAAATGTAGATTATTCCCTGATTTCTGGCTGTATTTTTGCCAGTCCCCCTAAGATCTTCCTTGCAGGTGAGGTATAGCTATCAATGTGGTATTTGGGCAAAATTGGTATTTATAGTCAAAATTTAGGGTTTTACTCCTGAAATTCTCCCACTATCAGGTTATCTCCACTTGTTATCCTAGTTATATGCACTATTGTCTGGTACCTTGAGCTAGTAAACCTGCAATTTTCTGCTGCCCTTGTCTGATCCCACAGGGAGTGTTGGGGAGTGCCTTCTGCCAGAAAATTGCAACTCTTGTCCTTTCAGCTGCAGGGTTGTTTTTTGTTGTTGTTTGTTTGCTTGTTTGTTTTTTTAAAGTCAACTCTACTGGCTTCTGTTTTTGTAATGTCTTCTGGAAATTTAAACAATCATCTTTAATATTTGGTCCAGCTCATAAACTTCACACAAGTTTATATAAGTTGCTAAGTATAACTCCAGGTATTCATCAAGTTTTCATTATCTGGTTGAACATTATCAATACACTGATGCCTGGTTAAACTTTACTTGCCGAAGTAATCTTTCCATGACTTCTTTATGTGCTTCAAAAGCACCTGTGCCCCTCCTTAATGCTTATCACCTTTGATATTACTTCAATATGTATTGCTCCCATGAGGATATAAGCACCAAGGAATAAGCATTATGTTTGTTTTGTGCAGCATTATATGTATGGCCAGCACCCAGCACAGTGCTTGGAATATCATGGTTGCATTATGCATGTTGACTGAGTGAATAGAATTAAATCTCTGGTGAACTATTTATAAAACTCAAAGTTAAAATTATCTCTAGTCTCATTGAAGCAATTCCAACAAATATTGATGGTATGAAAGCTTCTGGAAAATAAACACACCAAATTTTTATTGGAAAATAAACACACCAAAATCCCCAAAGAATAAGGATTAAATTAACTGGCTAAATAAAGTCAGGATCTTTTTTAAACTTTGAAAAAAAGATCAACACAGGATTTGAAGCATACTTAGGAATTTGCAGTTAGGAATAAGTAGAAAATCGAAATAAGAAGATAAAATTAAATTTAACTTTTTTGGAAGAGACAAACATTTAATAAGAACAAACCTCTTGTGCTTTAACAGAAACAGACCATAATTTGTACCAGTAAAATTTGGAAATGTTTCTGGACAGATATAGAAAATGATCACAAGAATTCAATTATCAGTGTTCTTATAATGACTACGGAAAATAGGTGGGATAGGCACAGAGGGCAAAAATGCTACTTGCTTATGATGAACACTAAAACCAGAGGAAAACATAATCAGAACTAGAAACTACCCAAACTAAAATGATAGGATTATTTTGAGATTCTATCTTATCTTAAAATAAGATTCTATCTTATTTGTCTACAGCAGTAATCTTGGTATTCTTTACAAAAAAGTATGTCAAAGGCATTTTTTTCTGGGTTAACTCTGTTCCTTTGACACTCTAGTAAGAGACATAAGTCCACAGCAGCCACCCACCACCCCCTCCCACTTCACTGAGAAAAAGAAATCTGAAGTCACTGCTCTGTACTTTTGCCAAATTGGATAATCCAATACTAAATGAAAAGCTGTATGGTATAATAGAGGGAGCAATGGGAAAGGAAATGAGATCTGTCCTTAATGAACTGTATGACATGGAGTATTTCACTAAACTGCAAGGTGTCAGTGCTCTCATTAGCTAAGCAAGGAGACCAAAAAAGGTGGCATATATTCTACTTTTTATAATTTCCTAATTTGTCATTCAAATAGTTTTCTACTTCAAGATTCACCTGTCATTATGACCTAAAACTTTACTGAAAAGAAAGTATTGAAGTTAATTTTACAAATTATCAGGTGGTAAATAGTATCTTGCAGACCTTATGTAGAATTACCTTCCAGTGCATTTATTCATTAATTCAATAAATACTAAATATCGTTATGTTCCTAGATACTATGTTAGGCTGTGGATATAAAATGGTGATCAACACATTTCAAGTCCTCAATTAAATTATAAAGAAATAAGGGAGACAGGCCAACAGAAAAATTCTGAACCGTGTGGGAAGTGCTATGATTTGAACACGTGCAAAGTATTCTGAAAGCACAAAAGAAAATCACTTGTTTTTTAGGAAGTCAGGGAAAGTGTTTCAAGGTAGATGATATCTTACATATGAAATTGTGCTATGTACTGTACAGAAATTTACAGAGGCCATGAAACAACCCCTAGTTTCAAAGTGATTGTGGTTTTGAACAGAAGATAAAATGTAGGTAAATGAGGTATTGGATAAAAAGTAACAAGTGACATAAAAAACTACCTATACAAATTTCCATCATTTTAAAGTGGAAATCTCCTCCGACTAAAGAAATTAATGACTTCTTCAAGGAAACTATTACCTATCAGTTGGTATTAAAAAGACAAAGGGAAGCATTCCAGAAAGGATAGATTTATTAAGCCAAAATTTCAGAGCTAAGGAGTGGTCAACAATGCCACTTACCAAATCCTAAGGAAGTAGGGAATAGAACTACCAAGGCTTACATATAGGGGAGGTTCAAGTGTATCCTTTAAATAACAGATGCATTCATATTCAGAGACAAGTCTCTCTCACTCCATATCCCTTTACTCTCAGTATCTCTGATCTTCTGTGAATGGTGACCTGATTCTTTTTTTGCTATAGACATTCCTAAGCTAACATCTTTAAAACTTAGCAACTGTCATGTCAGTGCTGCATAAATATTTACTGTTTTTAAAAGAAACATACTAATGGTTGTCTTAAGTGTCCAGTGTTTAATAACATTTCTGTATGAAACCCTACCAAAACAAAATATTTAGGAATTATATCCCCAAACATATAGCCCTCACCCCATCAGCAATACAAACATGCATTCCAGAAGTAAAGGAATGGTTATAAATAAAAGGAGAGATGATGTTAAAAAAATGATGAGAAAATTATTAGAGCTTTTGAATGAAGACTATTGAAAATGCTTAGGAACCTGATTCAAGGATTTTTATTTATTTTATTGTATTTATTTATTTTTTATTTCTTTGATTCAAGGATTTTTAAAAGGCTTTTCATGAAGTAAAACTAAACTCTTAATTTTCTTGAAAACAGCAGTGGTATCTACTAAGGCAAGTAGACTCAGTCCGCAGTAGTTTGTCATAGGATATTTGTCAGCACACATAGTTATCCGGAAAAGAGAAAGAAAACAAAGTCCCTCAAGAAATTAAACTAGGTAATCCCAGAGCTCATGCTCTTGGGTAACAGGAAGGCCTCGCTTAGAGTTTCAGGTCCTTCTATTAGCGCCACTTACAACAAGCTCAACTAAGTCAGCTAGCTGTATCCCTCCAAATAATAGATCAGGTAATAGATCAGGTCCAATAGACAAGAAAGCAGAGAACTCCCAGGCAGCAGACATAATGATAACCACGAGGAAGGACAAAAGAAAACCCAACAATGAGTGAGGAGACACAGGAGAAATGAAAAGAGCAAAGTAGTTGGAGGGTGAGAGGATCACACCAAACAGAAGGGTAAGAGATGCTCTCTAAATCACAATATTGGTCTGTTGGAAGAGGCAGACCCAGGCTCAGTTATTTGACTGTAAATTATTTAACCATCTCTGTTAACTTCCCTCCATAGAGGTCAACATCAAGGAGCTTCCCATCAGATATTCCACTCCTACTTATTCAACTGAGAGAAATGAAAACCTCTGTCAAAGGCTGACACATGAATACTATAGTAGCTTTATTCACTATAGCCTCAAATTAGAAGCAACCCCAATCACCAACCCTATCACCAAGGAGTGATGACCAAAATACGATCTATCAATACCTACTCATGAAATAAAAGGAACCTACTCATCAATTAGAAGGAACAAACTACCGAAAGACCCAAAAACTTGGATCTCAAGATTGTTTTACTGGGCAAAAGAAATTTGACACAAAGGGATATATTAACATGAACATTCTGATGCAAGTTAAAAATGTAAGTTAATCTAGAGTAATAAAAAATAGTCTAGTAGTTGTCTGGGAACAGAGATGGAGGAAACATGAACTGCAGAGAGTCCGATGAAGCTTTCCGGGTGATATAAATATCCTGTATTTGATGTCAGGGTGATTTACAACTGTATACACCCACCAGAAGTTCATTTCATTGTATACTTCAAATAGACGCTGATTATTCTACATAAATTCTACCTCAATAAAATCACTAAAAAAACAAAGTTTGTGAAAATTTTAAAAACATTTAACGCAGAGCACTGTTTGATGCCTATGACACATGTTAAGTAGTTTTTTTTTTTTCTGAACAGTATTTGAGAGGATTCTTTTAATTTAAGACTTTGTAAGGTCCAAAACGTAAGAATTTTTAAAAATCTAAAGAAGAAAAAAATTGACAAGTATTAATCACCTCATAGGTATAAACATTTTACTTATGCTGTGTCATTTATTTCAGCATAATAGATAGAATGTAATCCATTTTGTAAGTGAAAAAAAGCAAGGCTCAGAAAGTTCCTTGAATTTCCTCTGGCTTTCAGATCATTTCAGACCATTGCCTCATATTTCTATGTAAGATTTGCTTATTAAACATACTGCAGTAGACATAATATTCAGTAAAATGTACCCAATTTAAGCGCACATTCCAGTAAGAGTTCATCAGTGTATCTACTCATAGAATCACTATCACAAGCAACATACAAAATATTTTCATCACACCAACCATTTCTTTTATGCCATTGTTGCAATCCCTGGTCCTAGTCACTGACCTGCTTTCTCTCAAGATAGAATAGTTTGCAATTTCTTATATGCAAACTTTTATATTTCCACATTGAATATAAGCTTTTTTATTCAAAAAGAATATGAGTAGAGTCATTCTTTTGTGTCTGGTTTTCATAATTCAGTGTAATAATTTCATTATTATTATATAATACTATATGAATAAGCAATTTGTCCTTTTAAATTATTAAATAGTAATCCATTATATAGATATGCATTTTTAATCTAGTCACTTTTTGATTGATATTTAGATTGGTTCTGATTTCCAGTTTAGGACTATTAACAAATAAAGCTCTTACGAATATTCGAGTATAAATCCTTATGTGTATATAGTTTTTTATTCTCTTGGTTAAATGCCTAGCAGCTCAATAGCTGGGTAACATTAGAAATGTATGTTTAACTTTATAAGACATTGCCAAGTGGTTGTCCAAACAGGTTATATTATTTTACATTTGCACCAACAGTAAATAGGAGCTCCAGTTGTTCTATATCCTGCAAATCTTTAGTATTGTCGTTAAAAAAAAAAAAAAAAACAAGAACAAGGTGGCCTGGGTGGCTCAGCCAGTTAAGTATCTGCCTTAGGTTTGGGTCATAATCTCAGAAATCATGTCCTGTGTCCTGGAATTGAGTCCCAAGTGGGACTCTATGCTCAGTGGGGAGCCTGTTTCTTCCTCTCCCTCTCCCTTTGTGCTTTCTCTTCATCTCTCTCTCAAATAAATAAATAAAATCTTAAAAAAAAAAACAATAACAAAATGTAGCCATTCTAATGAAGGTGTCATTTTGGTCCTTGTTTGCATTTCCCTCAAATTGAGTACTCCTTATGTGCTTATTGGCCATTTGTTTATCTTCTTTTTTGCCCATTTTGGTACGGGCTTATTTTTCTTCTTCTTGTGTTGTGAGAGTTCCTTATCTATTGTGGATAAAAGTCTTTTGCCAGATATATGTTTTATAAATATTTTCTCACATTATCTCTTCATTTTCTTGTATCTTTTGAAGAGCAAAAGTTTTAAGTTTTGCTAATGTTTGATCAATTTTAAGGAATTACAATTTTTGTGCATTGAATAAGGAATATTTGCCCTCTCAAGTTTTCAGAGATTTGTCTTATATTTTCTTCTATAAATTTTGTGTTTTAGATTTTACATTCATGCCTATCATCCATTTCAATTTCATCTTTTCTGCATGGTATGTGGTGAAGATTCATGTTCATTTTTGACCCACATGTTCAGTTATTCTAGCACCATTTAAAAAAATATTTTCCCCATTCAATTATATTGGCATCTTTGTCCAAAGTTTACCATATACATGTGAGTCTATTTTGGATAGTCTCTATTATTTTCTACTGATATAGATAAACCAATATTGTATTATACTAATATCATTTGTCTTGGCTAATAAAGCTTTGTAATAAGTCTTTAAATCAAGTTATGTAAGTTTATTCTTTCTTTTTAAAATTTCTTTGATTAATGGGGGTCATTTGAATTTCCATATAGATTTTAGAATCTGCTCATCAATTTCACTTCAAAATAAGCTTGCTTCAATTTTGATGGTGATTTAATTGAACCATTAGATCTATTTGGGGAAAATTCATATTTTAACAAGTCTTTAGCCTTCCAGTTAGCAAATGTGCCCTATCTTTCCATCTTCTCAGATCTTATTAAATGTGTTTTTTGAGACTTTTTTTCATTTATTCATGAGAGAGAGAGAGAGAGAGAGCACAAGCAGGGAAAGAGGCACAGGGAGAGGGAGAAGCAGACTCTGCCCTGAGCTAGGAGCCTGATGTGGGACTTTATCCCAGGACCTGGAGATCATGACCTGAGCTGAAGACAGATGCTTAATCATCTGAGCCACCCATGCACCCCTTGGTCTTATTAAATTCCTTTCAGCAATATTTTATAGTTTTCATTGCATAGGTCTTACACACATCAAATTTATCCTAAGATTTCATGGTTTTGATGCTCTTGAAAGCAAATTATATTTTTTCTTTAATATTCCAATTTTCTGTTATTTTATAGAAATGCTATTGATTTTATATACTGACCTTATAACCTGACTTTACTATATTAACTTATTAGTTTTAGCTGCTTTTTTGCATATGCCTTAGAAACTTCTACATAGATGATCATGCCCTCTGCAAACTAAACAGTTTTGTTTCTTGTCCATTTTATATGCCTTTGTTGTTGTTGTTGTTTACCTTATTCCACTTGTTTATTTTTATATATTATTTTATTCAATTTGATAATATTGCTAAGGTTTCATATGCTTTAAAAAACATGCAACATTAAATTATATACATACTCACTTGAGACAGCTTATTACGTTCTCCCCTGTGATATAGATGTGGTATCAGATGTTTTTAGATGTGACTAAGGTAACAATTTGTTAAAGATTCATTTGGTTGGAGTTTAATGGTAAATACTTTTGTAGTTCACGTTCATTTATAATTGCTTTATTGTGTAAGCTCTCCTGATGCAGGGCTATTCCCCTGTTCACTGTGCCAATAAATTAAACTTTGTGACCTGGCTGAAGTGTCTATTATAATGTGATCTTGTTCTTACTTTTCTAGAAATATGCATAAGAAAGGGAAAAGTTTTGAAATTTATGTAGCTGAAAATTTGTAAGTAAAAAAAAAAAGAAATCTTACCTGCCCTTGCTCATGCACACTTTCCCTCACAAATTGAATAATAATTTTTTTTTAATTTAAAAATCTTTCCCAATAGAAATATTTAACACACTATATGTTGCTACTTCCTAATTATGTAACATTAAGCATGCTCCCATGAACATGAACTTTGATCTTCTTTATAAAATGAAGATAAAATACCAATCTCTCAAGTTTATATGTATGTTATATATAAGTTATATTTAGTATATAATTTACATATAAATAAGTTATATATAAATTTCAGAGATTGATATTTTTATCTCTATGCTATTGGAAAATATATATATGGCATTTATCACTGTGCTTTGAATTATGCTGGCTATTGTTATGTGGCAGGACAAAGTATTAAAGTATAATTAACACAATCTCCTTCTTCCTTTTTTTCTATAAAGTGTGGTTTCTGATAAAGATAACTTATGTTTTGTGAACTGGTAGAAGAGGATATAGATTGAGGAAGCCAAATCCCAGAAAGTGTAAACTCAGAGAAAGAGTAAAAAGGAAGAGGAAGAAATCTGTGTACCTGTAAGGAGCCTGACTTTTAAGGGATAATGATAATGAACAAGTAGGATTCTTAGAAACTTTTATGTTTTATGTACCATCTTATCTCTTTCTCGATGTCTTCAAAAGACCCTCAATAAAGATTTATACTCCTCCTGAAAGTCTGTTTATTTTTAGTGTGACTTTGTGATGAGCCTGGCCTTAAGGCAGGAACTGGAAAACACAAATGTAGTCAATTTGCAGCCATAATCAATTTCACTAAAGCAGAAGTGTCAGTACAAGGCAGAAGCAAAGAAAGCATTGGAGAAATCCGGGAAAAGTGGCCTGGATACACGGACCTTCAATGAGTCAAATAAGCAATAATATTAGAAAATACTTAAGCAGGTAAAAAACTCTTGGAACAGATCCTAGACAGTCCTGAAGCCAAGGGTTATTTGTTACAAAACCACAAATATGATGTTTGGATACTTTACTTCCTTTTAATTCCAGGGTGTCTCCTGAGATGTTTAGAAACTCAAGATTCTTGAAGAAGCTATCAAAAGAACAGAAGACAAAAAGACTAGCCACCAATTACTTGGAAAAAGAAACTGTGACCAGAGGGAATTTACAAACTCCAAAGTTCTGTCTCCAGGCAGTTTCATGCTTTAATTTTTTTCAGTGACACACTGGAAGGCTTTCACTGGTAAATCTATCCAAGACTGGAAAATAAATCAGAGTTGTTTACCAAATTAGACACAACGTGCAAAGATTGGATGTGATGAGGAAACCTGTGTGGATGAGAGTCATAGCACTTTGGTTCTCATTTTACTGGATGTTGAAGTTCTTATAAAACAGATTTTTTTTTTTTTTTTGAGAATGACACTCACTTTCATATGGATACAAAAGAATGAAAATGCAAGAAGAATTAATAATGGCAAATATCAACTTTTAGCACCCACTGGGGTTATTTATTTTACATATGCTATTGTCAAGCATCATGGTAATCATGATGACTAGGAATTATAATGCCAATGTTACATATAAAAGAAACTGAGTTTAAATAGAGCTAACATGATCTATACAAGTTTATAGGCTTTTTTTTTTTTTAAGATTTTATTTATTTGTTCAGGAGACACACAAAGACATAGGCCAAGGGAGAAGCAGGTTTCCTGCAGGGAACCTGATGCGGGCTCGATGCCAGGACCCCAGGATCAGGACCTGAACCAAAGGCAGATGCTCAACCACTGAGCCACCCAGCTGCCCCAGTTTATAGTCTTTGATGAAACACTATTCAAATCTAGCTTGTTGTGCCCAAGATTGTGAATCCAAGAAACCAGCAAGGAGCCGACACCGATGCAAACACACGAGGGTTTATTTACAAGCTCGAGCTTGGGTCCAAGTGTACCCACACAGCGGAGCAGGGACTTGGACCCCGAGGCTAAGAGACATAGCAGTCTTATAGGGGCCCGTGGCCAATGAGATTGTAACACACACAGAAAGTTGCACAGTCAAGTCGGTCCACACGCAGGTGGCCAATTGAATTACATCTTACCCTATAGTGACCATTTGAGCTGGCCTATCACTCTGGTCAGAATCAGCACGCAGTTTTGGCGGGCACAAGGTGGGGTTACATTCTTATGAGCCGGTTTCCCATAAGGGTGTGCACAGCGGCTTGACTAGGGTGGGGAGCGCCTTAAGCAATAAGCAGGTCATGTGGGGGTCACACAGGAGGTGGCGGGTGCAGCACAAAATGGAGTTAGTCCTGCTCTGCTTGTCCAGGGGTAGGGATTTTTGTTAAATTTCCTGGGTGCCACAAGCTCTGCTTGTCTCCAAATCCCATGTTCTTCTCACCTACCAGCTGGTCAACGTACTGGACTCCTTTGAAAGGGTCTAGCTCACATCAACCCCCAACTGCCTTCTCCTTCCATCTTAGTTGGTTTATAATGATTCTTCTAGAAGTCTGTCTTTTTAGACTGTGACTCATTTCACTACTTCATGCTCACTACAGGCTCTCCTTCTGGCCGGGGTTTATTGGTCCAGGGGTAGGAACCTGATATAAGCTGAGCTAATTATAGTCCTTCTCTGGCTTTTAAAAATTAACGACAAAAAAAAAAAAAATTAACGACAAATAAGTAGAATTAAGAGCAACATGTATGGCTTTGTAAACTGGGGAGCAGAGGACACAAAACTGTATAGAAAGAGAAGAAACATGTACAGAGAAAAATAGAGGTGAGAAAGAGAGATTTCTGCCTGGGTTCTTAATAGTTTCTATTCCCAGAACTCAATTCCAGTTCTTCCTGTGGCCCAGTCACATTCTTCCTGTTGAGTTCCACAATGTTCCCTTGTTCCATTATGATTTGTTGTCCTGTTTTGCTTCAGTTAGGTCCAGATGGCTTTCTTTACTTGCAGTTCAAGAGTTCTAACACCAATATGCCAGAGTTGATTTTCATCAGAAGGATAAACAGATAAGATTTCACTGGCCTCAAAGATCAAGTTGACTCTAGGGGCTATGTCTTTCTTATAAAGATCTGGGTAGAACTCTAACTCTGTAGTTCTCTCTGTGAGACTTCTTAGGCCATGCATTTGGCTTTCATCCTCATGCTGAGCACCAGATCTCTTTCAAGGCAATAGGGATTTTAAAACACCTAGACCAGTCATGCAAATGAGTTACCATTAGGACCCACACAAACTTTGGCTCAAACAGACCTGAACACAAATCCCAGATGCTAGTTTCCTGAGTGATCTTGGTAAAATCTCTTAGTCTCACTAAATCTCAGATTTTTTCAAAATGGGAATAATACTTTGTATCTCAATTTAAGGTTGTATGTATCAGAAACAAACTATGTAAATTGCCTAACACAATGGCTGGCATACAGTAGGCACTCAATTAAACACTATTTTTAGGCTGCTGCAATTCTGACATTATCCTATTGGTGATCGGTAACATTGTCAGGTGTGTGAATTCCCTACATTCGTTTTCTATATGATCTTTCTTTAGAACAGAATTGTCCCTCCTCTTTTCCTTTTTTTTTTCCCTCTCCTTCTTCCTTCCTTTTTCCTGCCGCAAACATATTTGACTACCTGACACACAAACTAAAGATAGAATTGCTGCCTCAAAGGGTTGACGGTCACAGCCAAACAGCTTGGGCTGGGTTGTAGCAATACAGGGAGGCCCCCGTGTTAAGGTGACACAACATGGGAACATCTAACTTAGACTGGAAGTTCAGAAGAAATTATCTGATGCCTCAGTTCCTTGAGTCACTGTATAGAAAAAATCTTCTCAGGAGAGCTGTTAGGTCTGCTTCCAGTCCCACTGTGGGTGAGAAATAAAATTCTGCTCCATTAAGTGGTTAAAGTTTAGGAATTCTTTGTTATAACAACTAATGTTAATTATATCGACTATCTTAGTTCCTGAGAACCAGAGCCTCATCTCTGAACATAAGCCCCCAGGTTAGGGATACTTGCACATAAACTCAGGAACCACTTTCCTGCACAGATTTCTATTGTTTGCTACAAAGCTTGTTGATTCCTCACAGCTTGTCTTACAGCTTCCTTTTGGTCCAACCCAAGTTGCTTTTAGTCACCACTAACCACACCTTCCCCACAAATGCAAGCCCCCATGGTGACATCTGATGGTATCATCTAACCCACCTCACAGTGCCTGTCCTGTCTCCAGCTGCCCAATTTATACCGGGAGGACAGATACAACAAAATCCTTATCGCATAAAGGGCAGTTTTAATTCCACATTCCCACATACTCCAGGTCTCAAGTTCTATGTTTAACCTTTTCCTAATTCTGTAAGAATGCTTACTTTCAATGACACTGCTTTGTGATTGGACTGAATGGGAAAAATGGCTTTTGTTTTGAGCAAGCACAAACCTTATTGTTCTGATTCAGTGTTTCCTAATTCCTCTCAATTTGTATTGGTGCCATCTCTAATTTTGATCCTTTCTCTACTCTCCCCATCTTCTCTCTTCACCTTCTCTCCTCTGCAACACACACACACACACACACACACACACACACACACACCACAGTCCATATGGTTCATCCTCATAATGGAAGCTTGTTGTGTCCTATATCCTAAACTATAGGACTTGGTTCAGGTTTCTCTATAAGCTTTTTCCAGAGCCTTCTCTCTGGGGCTAGATCCAACTCTATGGAGTTCTGTCAGAGAAGAGAATCATCTTAACAATAGTCTCAGAGTTCTCTCAGATTCTGCTCCTCTGAGTATTTTTGTTTGTTTGTTTTAAGTAGACTCCACACCCAATGTGTGGCTTGAACTCAAGACCTTGAGATTAAGAGGCTCATGCTCTACCAACTGAGTCAACCAGGCATCCTGTTTGTCTGAGTATTTTTACCCATTTGATTGGATGCCCAGGAATCCTCTCTGAAAACCTGCTTGAGCTAGATGAACATTTGGGACATGGTGCTTTGGCAAGGTTGGCTGTCCTTACCAGATTTTCTTTACACTATGCTTCCATCCTTTTTGGTTTTACCATCTAATCTCAGTATATTCTGAGCATAGGGCTGTTTACATTATGACATTGTGTGCAGGAATAGATGATAATTATCAATTCTGAAAGAGAAGCTATGTAAGTTCTTGGATTTTAATTCCTTCCCTAACTTGAATGCTTTGAATTTGGAATCCAATTTTATAAAACTGAAAAGGATTTAAAAAACAGAGCCTCTTTACAAGGGTTTGATCTATCTTTGCAGTCTTAGAAACTTATTTTGATTTTGCTACATGTTTTCTTTATCAAAGTAATATAAATAACATTTCAGGGAAGAAGCAAATGAAAAAATATTCAATCTCAGCACTCTGCAAGAAATATTAGCATTTTCCTACTGTTTTCTTTTTCCAGCCATTTTTTTATGAATACAGATGTTACAAACAGAATTATGATCATAGTTAGTATTTTTCTTAAATTAGTTAGTAACTAATTATCCTATCCCATTGGGGTTTTAATTATTTGACTATTTGCTCTTCAACTGCCTTCTGCTTAAATGTTTGAGTCAAGAAATACATAAGTGACTTTTCTGAGTAACTTTTCTTGCTGATTTCAGTAGCATCCAAGAACAAGTAATTGTCCAATAAATACCATCAGTTTATCACCAAAGATGTGAGAGGTAATATTTCTTTCTCTCTCAAAAAGGACCTGAAAAACAACAAACCACCAGATGCTATCACACAAACCTTCATCAGATGCTTAATGGAATTCATTGTCATGGTCACCCTTTCCTCCTTTCCTTTCTCTTTTTTTTCTCTCCTCTTCCAGCAGTAGGCACTGTGCCAATATCTGAGGACACAGAAGTGAATAAGATAGAACTTAAAAGTTTTAACTAAATAGCATTATATTTAAAGAGAATCTAAACTAAAAATTTTTAAAGAAAATGTTTGAGAAACTAGATGACAACCATAGAAATTTAATCATCATGATACTATATCATAATATATTACAAATGAATTTTTTTCTAAAGACATCATTAAAAAATCAATATAAAAAAGAATCATATTTATTCCAGCAATGGAGGAAGACAAAAATTTCCAAAGACAAGACCACAGTCTCTCAGGTCAGACCTTAACTTTCTCTTCTAAAAAACTACCAAATCCTGCCTTTAAGCTGCTCCTGGGGCTCTTTCTAGGCATCTTAACTCTCCTATTTGAGCACCTTTGATAGAACCCTGTCACCTCATTCACTAACATCCAAAGTTCTCAGCAGTCTTTCTTGATCTGGCTGTTTTCTACCTGGTCTATTTCATAATAATAATCTCTCTCTCTTGCCTTCTTTGTCTACTCCTACTCAGATCTAAAGATCTAGGGCTATAAGGTTACTGCAAGGATTAAATCAATTTAGACATTCTAATACTTCAAATACTAGCTGGTACATCAAAAGCAATTCAATAAATGTTACTATAAACACTATTCACATTATTTCTAGCTTCTATCAGCACTATTACTACTATTACCACTCCTTCCACAACTGCCACTGCTTTTCCTCCTCCTCCTAATTATGATTATGGCCAATTATGGTTATGACTGTGTTTGCTATACCCTATGGTTAACATAGGATGAATACTGCCATCCAGTTTTTCACTCAAGGAAGGAAGACTGGGAGAGTTCAAGTTAATTGCCTAAGATTTAAAAGTTATGAAGCCAGAACTCAAATCTAGACTGTCTGACTTATGACCTTGCTTCCTCTTTCATACCATAATCCTTTCCAATGAGAAGATTGCATTATTGAATGCAATTATTGAATCTTCATTTTGAAAACAATGACATAGTTCTTGGAGAACTTAGAGAAATACATCTGAACAACATAAGTGGGATGATGCCCATTTCTGAAATTAACAATCAAAAATTAAGTTGAACTGGTGTCAAATATTTGACTGAAACTCAAGAAAGCAAGGCATATCCACAGCCAACAAGAGCAGCTTGGCTTCTCCTATTCTGAATTTTTGCCATTGTTTAAAAATATAAAAACAGAATGTAACATGTTGGAAGTAAAATGTCAGCCAATGTCCTTAGTCAAAACTGGGAATTGCCTTATTTTCATAATGTTCTAAAGACGTTATGCAAACATTATGACCTACTGAATATATTATTTGATTTTTTCATATAGGGCATTAAAATGTATAATAAGATGTTTAATTTAAAAAGCATACTCATATTTGCAGGGAAAAATACTACCTTAATTATTATTGTACAATGCTTATAAACACTCTTATATTCTATATAAGGAATTGTATTAAAAACATGTATATTTCCTGTTTTTTCTTCCAGTTTATCATAAGCAAGTTTAACTTTGAATTATAAGCAGAGTCCCCTGGAGACCAAACTTCCCATTTTTAGACTCAGTAATGTTACTTATAGATGTCTACATTTACTATCAAAATTGAAATTTAAAAAATCTGCCACACAAAATGATTCTTACATTCTAAGATCAATTTTTATCCTGGAAGCTGAGTTTGTACCCAAGCACATGTGACATAGAAGAGGCCAGTTGCATGTATGATTTTCATCCTTAGCTCTGACCCAAATCTCTATTCAGTCTTCATCCTATGGAGCTTCCTTGGACCAACTACTTTATGGATATTTTAACACTCCCCCCAAAAATGGAAAAGCGATATGTATTTCTTTTTCTTTTTTTTTTTAAAGAACTTTATTTATTTGGGAGAGAGAGAGAGAAAGTGAATACAAGCAGTGGCTGTGGCAAAGGAAGAGAGAGAAGTAGAAGTAGGCTCCTTGCTAAGCCTCCCAATGTGGGGCTGATGCCCAGACCTGGGATCATGACCTGAGCCAAAGGCAGATGCTTAACTGGCTGAGCCACCCAGATACTCCAGCAATGTGTGTTTCTAACAGAAGCTTTGAGAAGGAAGGGAGAACAAAAAAATGACAGAATTATAAACATGCTAACGTCTTCATCTTATGCAATAGGAAGTTGAGAAATACTGTCTAAAATTGGTAGGAGAAGAAGATTTAATATACATTAACCAAATTCAACAGCACATTAAAATGATCATATACTGTGACTATTAATCAGAGTTCTTTAAAAAAAAAGATTTTATTTACTTATTAGAGAGCATGAGAGAGAGAAAGAGAGAAAGCACACACAAGCAGTGGGGGAGGGGGAGAAGGAGAGGGAGAAGCAGGCTCACCCCTGAACTGCGAGCCCAATGTGGGGCTCAGTCCCAGGATCCCAGGATCATGACCTGAGACAAAGGCAGATTCTTAATCAACTGAGCCACCCAGGCACCCCTTAATCAGAATTCTTCAGAAAAAGAAGCCAAAAGGGAATATATTTGTATGAGAGGAAATTTTAGGAATTGGCACATGTAATTATAGAGACCAAGAGGACCCACAATCTGCCATTTGCAATCTGGAGAATCAGGAAAGGTGGTTATGTAATTCAGTCCAAGTCCAAAGGCCTGAGAACCAGGAAAGCTGATAGTACAAGTCGTAGATCAAGTCCAAAGGCCCCCAAACTAGGAGGGCCAAAGTCCAATAGCAGGATAAAAATGGGTGTCCTAGCTCAAGTAAGTGAATTCACCCTTTCTCCACCTTTTTTGTTCTACTAAGGCCCTCAATAGATTAAATGATGCCCATACACATTGGTGAGGGAGATCTTTATTCAGCATACCAATTTAAATGCTAATCTATTCCAGGAATGCCCTCATAGATAAATCCAAAAATAATGTTTTACCAACTATCTGGACATCTTTGAGACCAGTTAATTTGACACATAATGTTAACCACAACAATGACCAAGTATACTTTATCCCTGGGAAGCAAGAATGGTTCAACATACATAAATCACATATACATTTTACATGTGTAAATCACATGTTTATGTGTAAATCACATTGATACACCACATTAACACAATGGAAGAAAAATACCCCACATGATTATAAGTGCATGAAAAACATTTGACAAAATTTAACATCTTTTCAGTATAAAAACTCTTAACGAGGTAGCCATAGAAGGAAATTACCTCACCACAATACAGGCCATATATGAAAAGCTCAAAGCTAACATCATACTCAACAGTGAAAAATTGAAAGCTTTCCTTCTAAGATCTGGTGTAAGGCAAAGATACTCAGTTCTGGAAGTCCTAACCAGAGCAATTAGAAAAAAAAAAAAAAAAGAAGACAGAAAGGAAAGAAAGAAAGAAAGAGAAAGAAAGAAAGAAAGAAAGAAAGAAAGAAAGAAAGAAAGAAAGAAAAAGAAAGAAAGAAAGAAAGAAAGAAAGAAAGAAAGAAAGAAGAAAGAAAGAAAGAAAGAAAAGGAAACCAGATCAGTATGAAGTAAAAAATTATAAAACTTAAGCAAAAAAAAAAAAAAAAAAAAAAATCCCTCAACAAAAAACCCTTAGAAATAGAAACAAATTCAGTTAAGCTGCAAAATCTGTGGTGTTTCTAAGCACAAACTACCTAAAAAAAAGAAGTTAACAAAACAATCTCATTCACAGTGGCAACAAAAAGAATACTTAGGAATAAACCAAAGGTGAAAGACTTGTATATTTGTATAATTTGAAAATTATAAAACACTGATAAAGCAAATTAAAGAAGACATAGGTAATTAAAAAGACATTCTCTATTCATGAATTGGAAGAATTGATATCATTAAAATGTTCATGTTGCCCAAAGTGATCTAGAGATTAAAGACCTAATACACAGCAATGTGACTACACTTAACAATACTGCTTAGAGGTTGCAGGAGGGTCAGTAATGTATCCTCCAAACTGAGAAGATACTTTAAGACCAAAAAACAAAGCAAGCCACTCCATTTATAGAATTTTATTCAGAGTAACTTACCAACAGGAAGGATCAGGTGGGCAGTGTGGTGATCCAGGCTGTAAGCGGCCATTCCCTGCAACCTTTCTTCGCCTCCATTCTCCACTCAGTTCTGACCTTAATCCTCAGCTCTTCCAGACTGAGGAACAAGGTGGTGAGGCCACAGGGAAGTTATCTAAAGTGGCACCATCTGTGTACCAGAGGATCTCTACTAGTTACCTAAAGTGGAGCCTTCTGTGTGCCACTGTAGGGAAGACCAGAGCAAGCCTTTCCACATTCCTGTCAGAGCATACATTAATTTCAATAGAACCTAGAACATGCAGCCCTGAGGGAGGTCGTCGTGCATACATGAACAAGATGGACAGCCAAAGATGGAGTCAGCGTTGTTAGCACTCCTTCAGCTGTATTGCATATTTGAAATTTGTTAAGAGGGCAAATCTTAAGTGTTCCTACCACAAAAAGAAAAAAAAAAAAAACAGATGAAAAGATAAGAAAATGATAGAGATGTGAGGTGATGGATATGTTAATTAACTTGATTATAGTGATTACTTCACTTTGTATGTATATATCAAAACATTAAACTATTCATCTTAAATATGTACAATTTTAGTTTGTCAATCTTACCTCAATAAAGTCGGGGAAAAAACTGAAAAGAAAGGTAGAATTTAGTACATTTTATAAATGTATATAAGGATTTCAAAATCATCTGTAGTAATAGAAAACTGGCAAATGTAGGGTAGTAAATAGTAAATCAGTTAATACCTAATTCTTCATTTTGCTAAATGAATAGGTATTATCTGAACTTAATTGATCAAAGAATAAATTATAAATATTTTGCTAATAATAATGGAGGTGGCTTCCAGGAGAAATAAAAGTAGAAAGGATTCAAAGTCATTGCCTCTGTAACAAACAGGCGAAATATACTTGGGATCTAGTGTATGGCTCTGTCCTCTTCTCCTGTCTGATCATATTTTCTCTCTTTCTTTGTTAAAGTCTTTTTAAATTTTTATCTTTACAGTTATGTTCTATCTTTTTGATGTATTTAATTTCATTTTTGTACATACACAATATTTTCTTTCTTTACAATTTTGAGATGTATTTTCTTCTAACAAACTGACCAAAATACACGCAGCATATGGTGTATTGCTCTGTTCTGTTCACTTGTCTATTTATATTCCTTTTTTTATCTTTTAATTTTCATTTATAGTTACATTCTATCCTTTCATTGTATTTAATTTTATTTATATACATATATAATTTTTTTTCTTTACAATTTTGGGATCTAGTTTTCTAACAGACCAAAATACACACAGAATCCAGTATATGGCTCTTTTCTGTTCACTTGTCTGATTATATTCTCTTTTTTTTATTTAATTTTTTTTTTTTTTTGGCTCTCTTCTGCTTTGTTTAGTGTATATTTCCCTGGGGTCATTATTGCCATGTTAGTATTTTGTTGTCTTGTTCATCTATTCCTTTCTGGATAGAATGACAACATGGAAAAAGAGAAAAAGAGGCAGTATTGACAGTTAGGGACCAAATCGGTATGTATATAAGTAAGATGTCAGAACTAGAGTTCAGAATAACGATTATAAAGATACTAGCTAGGCTTGAAAAAACATAGAAGACATTAGAGAATCTCTTTCTGAAGAAATAAAAGAACTAAAATTTAATCAAGTCAAAATAAAAAAAACTATTAATAAGATGCGATCACAAATGCAGGCTCTAATTGCTAGGATAAATGAGGCAGAAGAGAGAATTAGTGATATACAAGACAAAATGATGGAGAATAAAGAAGCTAAGAAAAAGAAAGATAAACAACTACTGGATCATGAAGGGAGAATTCAAGAGATAAATGATACCATAAAGTCAAACAATATTAGAATAAATTGGGATTCCAGAAGAAGAGGAAAGAAAGAGAGGGGCAAAAGGTATATTGGAACAAATTATAGTGGAAAATGTCCCTAATCTGGGGAAAGAAGCAGGCATTGAAATCCAGGAGGCATAGAGAACCCTCCTCAAAATCAATAAAAATAATCAACACCCTGACATATAATAGTGAAACTTGAAAATCTCAGAGACAAAAAGAAAATGCTGAAAGCAGCATGGGACAAGTGGTCCATAACCTACAAGTGTAGAGATATTAGACTGGCTGCAGACCTATCTACAGAGACCTGGAAGGCCAGAAAGAGCAGGCATGATATATTCAGGGTGCTAAGTGAGAAAAATATGCAGCCAAGAATACTTTATCTAGCTAGGGTATTATTCAAAATAGAAGGAGAAATAAAAAGCTTCCAAGACAAATAGAAACTAAAAGAATTTGTGATCACTAAACCAGTCCTGAAAGAGATATTAAAAGGGACTCATAATGAAGAGAGAGCCCAAAAGTAACAAAGACCAGAAAGGGACAGAGACAATATACAGAAATAGTGACTTTACAAGTAATACAATGGCACTAACTTCATATCTTTCAATAATTACTCTGAATGTAAATGGGTTAAATACCCCAAACAAAGACACAGGGTATCAGATTGGATAAAAAAGCAAGACCCATCCATATGCTGTCTGCAAGAGACTTATTCTAGAACCAAAGACACCCCCAGGTTTAAAGTGAGGGAGTGGAAGACTATTGATCATGCTAATGGACATCAAAAGAAAGCTGTAGTGGTGATCCTTATATTAGACAAATTAGATTTTAAACCTAAGACTGTAAGAAGAGAAGAGGAAGAACACTATCTCATAATCGAAGGGCTTATCCAACAAGAAGATCTAACAATTGGAAATATCTATGCTCCTAACATGGGAGCTGCCAATTATATAAACCAATTAATAACAAAATTAAAGAAACACATCGATAAAAATACAGTAATAGTAGGAACTTTAACACCCCACTAACTGGAATGGACAGATAATCTAAGCAGAAGATCAACAAGGAAACAAGGACTTTGAATGACACACTGAACCAGATGGACTTTACAGATAAATTCAGAGCATTCTAACCTAAAGCAACAGAATATACATTCTTCTCAAGTGCACATGGAACATTCTCCAGAATAGGTCACATACTGTGTCACAAATCAGGGCTCAACCTGAACCAAAAGATTGAGATCATTCCCTGCATATTTTCAGACCACAATGCTTTGAAACTGGGACTCAATCACGAGGAAATTTGGAAAGAGCTCAAATACATAGAAGCTAAAAATCATCCTACTAAAGAACGAATGGGTCAACCAGGGAATTAAAGAAGAATTTTAAAAATTCATGGAAAAAAATGAAAATGAAAACACAATTGTTCAAAGCCTTTGGCATGCAGCAAGGGCAGTACTAAGAGGAAAGTATATAACAATACAAGCCTTTCTCAAGAAACAAGAAAGGTATCAAATACACAGCCTAACCTTATACCTAAAGGAGCTGGAGAAAGAAGAGCAAATGAAGCCTATTACAAAGCTGTGGTCATCAAGACAGTGTGGTACTGGCACAAAAACAGACACATAAATCAATGGAACAGAATATAGAACCCAGAAATGTAGAACCCTCAACTCTATGGTCAACTAATCTTCAACAAAGCAGGAAAGAATATCCAATGGAAGAAAGTCAGTCTCTTCAACAAATGGTGTTGGGAAAATCTGAGAGCCACATGCAGAAGAATGAAACTGGACCATTTCATTACACCATATGCAAAAATACTCAAAATGAATGAAAGATCTAAATGTGAGATAGAATCCTAGAGAAGAACACAGACAGCAACCTCTATGACCTCGGGTACAGCAAATTCTTGCTAGACACATCTCCAAAGTCAAGGGAAACAAAGGCAAATATGGACTATAGGGACTTCATCAAGATAAAAAAGCTTTTGCATAGCAAAAGGAACAGTCCATAAAACCAAAAGACAACTGACAGAATGGAAGAAGATATTTGCAAATCAGATAAAGGACTAGTATCCAATATCTATAAAGAACTTATCAAACTCAACACCCTAAGAACAAATAATCCAATCACGAAGTGGTTGGAAGATATGAACAGACATTTCTCCAATGAAGACAAACAAATGGCCAATAGACACAAAAAAATGCTCGGCATCATTTGGCATCAGGGAAATACAAATCAAAACCACAATGAGATACCACCTCACACCAGTTAAAATGGCTAAAATTAACAAGTCAGACATCGGTGAGGAAACAAAGAAAGGGGAGCCCTGTTACATTGTTGGTGGGAAAGCAAGCTGGTGCAGCAGCTACTCTGGAAAACAGGATGGAAGTTCCTTAAAAAGTTGAAAGTAGAACTACCCTTTTCCCAGTAATTGCACTACTAGGGATTTACCCCAAAGGTACAAATGTAGTGATCCAAAGAGGCATGTGCACCCCAATGTTTATAGCAGTAATGCCCACAATAGCCAAACTATGGAAAGAGCCCAGATGTCCATTGACAGGTGAATGGGTAAAGAAGATGTGGTATATTATGTATATATATATATATATATATATATATATATATATATATATATATGTAATGGAATGCTACTCAGCCATCAAAAAATGAAATCTTGCCATTTGCAAGGACGTGGATGGAATTAGAGGGTATTATGCTAAGCAAAATAAGTCAATCATAGAAAGACAATTATCATATGATCCCACTAATATGTGGAATTTAAGAAAGGAAACAGAAGATCATTGGGGAAGAGAGGAAAAAATAAAAACTGAGGGTTGCTGGAAGAGGGGGATGGGAGGATGGGGTAACTAGGTGATGTGCTTTAAGGAGGGCACATGATTTAATGAGCACTGGGTATTATATAAGACTCATGAATCATTGACCTCTACTTCTGAAATTAATAATACATTATATGTTAATTAATTGAATTCAAATTTTAAAAACTAAAACAAAACAACAAAGTAATTGCCTTCAAAGAGTGAGGCTGGAGAGGAAAGAAGGGGAACCTATTCCTTTTCACTTTGTAATTCTGTGCTCTCATTTTCTAAATATATAAATGTATTGTTTTGAAAATAAAATAGAAATCTAAAAAGGGGGCAGCGCCTGGGCCCCTCGGTTTAGCGCCGCCTGCGGCCTAGGTGTGTTATCCAGGAGACCCGGGATGGAGTCCCACGTCGGGCTCCCTGCATGGAGCCTGCTTCTCCCTCTGCCTGTGTCTCTGCCTCTCTCTCTGTGTCTCTCAAGAATAAATAAATAATTCAAGATCTATAAAGAACTTATGAAACTCAACAGCAAAGAAACAAACAATCCAATCATGAAATGGGAAAAAGACATGAACAGAAATTTCACAGAGGAAGACATAGACATGGTCAACAAGCACATGAGAAAATGCTCCGCATCACTGGCCATCAGGGAAATACAAATCAAAACCACCTCGCACCAGTGAGAATGGTGAAAATTAACAAGACAGGAAAAAGCAAATGTTGGAGAGGATGTGGAGAATGGGGCACCCCCCTCCCCCTGCACTGTTGGTGGGAATGTGAACTGGTGCAGCCACTCTGGAAAACTGTGTGGAGTTTCCTCAAAGAGTTAAAAATAGACCTGCCCTACGACCCAGCAATTGCACTGCTGGGGATTTACCCCAAAGATACAGATGCAGTGAAACACCGGGACACCTGCACCCCAATGTTATAACAGCAATGTCCACAATAGCCAAACTGTGGAAGGAGCCTCGGTGTCCATAGAAAGATGAATGGATAAAGAAGATGTGGTTTATGTATACAATGGAATATTACTCAGCCATTAGAAACGACAAATACACACTACTTGCTTCAACGTGGAGGGACCTGGAGGGTATTGTGCTGAGTGAAATAAGTCAATTGGAAAAGGACAAATATTATATGGTCTCATTCATTTGGGGAATATAAAAATTAGTGAAAGGGAATAAAGGGAAAGGAGAGAAAATGAGTGAAAATATCAGTGAGGGTGACAAAACACGAGAGACACCTAACTCTGGGAAATGAACAAGGGGTAGTGGAAGGGGAAGTGGGCAGGGGGTTGGGGTGACTGGGTGATGGGCACTTGGTGGGATGAGCACTGGGTGTTATGCTATATGTTGGCAAATTGAACTCCAATAAAAAATAAATAAATAAAAATAAATAAATAAAAAGAATAAATAAATAAAATCTTAAAATCTAAAAAGGGCCATTTTCTTAACACTGAAGCCTCACATAATATTAAGGACTATGTTCCTAGAATTTCAGGCCCAGTCATAGGCAATTATTTGATTGAATTTATCTCAAAGCATTGCAACAAATATTTGTCACTAGCTTAGTTTACATCTTCCTGGTCTCTGTTCCCATTTTATATATTTATTTATTGCCTGGCCTGTCACCTAGACTATAAACTGTGAGGGTAAGGACTAACACTTTTTAGTATTTTCCTCATCCACTGTGAAAATAAAGCAGTTTCTTAAATGCAAAATCAGGCAAATGCAGAACTAAAAACTGATAGGTGGGTCAGAGTGTCAGAGCACTCCGGCAAAATGACCAAAGAGAAGTCAAAAGTAAAGAAGTGTTCAACAGTGGAATAGGTAGTTTTGCAAAGTACTATACTCACCATAATCAGAGCCTAGTCAGCCATCTGTCTAGGATTCCTGCATTGAAGAAATGTATATTATTGAACACCTGAGATGTTTAGGGAGAGATGATTCTCTACTTACACAGTCATAATCCTTACCACAATGCTGTTAGCTATGTAAAACTACCCCAATTTTGCAGTAAAGGCAACAGGGCTGAGAGTGGTTCTGTAACTTTCCTTCAGTCAAATGGCTAGAAAGAGGTAGAACTTGATTTTGAATTCATACCTACTTTTTTTCAAAGCCACGTTATCCTCAAACTCTTTCTTAGCTCATAGCATATTATGATGCTCTGAAATCTGCATATATATATATATATATATATATATATATATATATGCACATCCTGTGATCCCACCCAATTACTGAATTTCCTGAAATACCTGGACTTGATAATAGCATCACCCTGTCCAAATGCTTGGTGTATTCTGAGTAACAAACAAGATATTTATCTAGCAGTCTCATGAACTTATTATGCATTTAGATTAGCTATAATCTGTGCTCTTGCTATTGTAGTCTTCAAGTTGAATAGAAGAAATCTAAAGCAATTTTCATTTTGTCTTGTTTTTGTCCATACAGGACAGTTATTGCAGAACAAATGCTGTTCCAAATAATTGTTCAGAAAAAGGTCATCCATATCAGGTGCTGGATATTTAGTTCTGTATATATCTTCTTGCTTGGACTACTTTTGCAGAAGTGAGGCCGCTTCTGTCCAGTAGAAACCTTTGAAAAATTGTGTTCAGAGTCTAAATTTGGCAATCTATTAAAGCACTAAAAATTACTTTTCTCATTCTAAATTTATGAACCTCTTCTCTGTCATAACTCCTAAATAAAAATCATCAGCAAATATAATTTCTGAGTCTTGAAAAATAACAATTTCAGCCCTTTGCAGATTATAAAAACTATATATATTCATTACAGAAAATTTAAAATATACAAATGTGTAAATAATCTTCCAATGGCTTTTCTAATATTATATATTTCATAATATAATATAACATTAAGTGTTAATATCCAATATCAGTATTAATATTGTCATAATAGGGAAATTTACAGATTATGATAAGTCACCAGATTTACATATTATAACTCAATTATAAATATGGTTGAGGCATTGTAGCCTTGCACTAAAAATAATCTAATCAATTCCCAAATTTGGAGAGCAAAAATACTGTTTTAAAAGGGCTATTCTCATGATCATTTTGTTTCTTCCCTGCACCATTTACTCTGTTGTCATTATGAAAAATCAGAGGCTCTGATTTAACCAATGTTTTATACCTATTCTTGTAAAAGAGAGTCCTGAAAACAATATTTTTTAAAAGATTTACTTATTTGAGAGAAAGAGGGAGATGTGGGAGGAGGGGCAGACAGAGAGGGAGAGAGAGAATCTCAAGCAGACTCCATGACTCTATGCTTCTGAGTGCTGGAGCCTGATGCTGGGCTCTATCCCAGGACCCTGAGATCATGACTTGAGCTGAAATCAAGAGCTAGAAGCTTAACCGAGCCACCTAGGAGCCACCTAAAAACAATATTTTGACTTGAAATCAGAGCTTTATTTCACATTCTTTAATCTGCAGGAATCCCACCTGCAGGATGAGGCTACTTGTTATGGAATAATTTTAAGAGCACCCATGGCTCATTACTTCCTTTTTCTGTCTTCCAATGGTATGTATTTTATCCACTATTAGAGTGAATCCTTTGAATTACCAATATTAGGAAGTCCTCTGAATTTCAAAGTTTGGCTATTAAAAAGAACTGATTTATTTGCCTGGAAGAAATTTATTCATCTAGTGTTCTAATCCATTCCATTCTATCTAATCCATTCCATCTCTAAACCCCACTATCACTGTCTTAGTTTAGGCATTCATAATTTCTCTTTTATATAATTAAAATAGCAATATTTATTATTTCAATAAGTATCTACTATATTCCCAAAACTGTGTTAGGTTCTGGTAAACAAAATAAAAATAAGTGACATTCTCAGTTCTCAAATGATATTGATAAACCCATGAGGTTATAGTAACTCAGAGGAGGAATCCTAATTGTCTCCAGGGCTCCATTTTGCCCTGTCCAATCAGTCCTTCATGTGGATGGGAATCTATGGGATTCATATCTCTGAAATGAAAAAATTATTTTTCTTCTTCCTGTGTCTAAAACTTGCTTTGACTCCCCATTCAAGTTGGTAGCATGGATTTGAGCATAGACTCAAGAGAGATGAAGGCTTGGCTCTACCATGCATTAGCTACAGGATCGAAGTCAAGTTACATAATCTTTTCAGTTTCTTATGGTTTCTAAGCCATTTCACAGATTTTTTCAGTGCCCGCCTCTTGAGGAGTTTGTGTGAGAATTAAATGAAGTAATGTATATAAAGCATATAGCAAACTGTTTGACACAGTAGATGTGTAACAGATGTTCAACATTATCATCATTTAATGAAATGGTCCTCCTCTCTTCAGTCTCATGTCTGTCTCATCCTTTCCCTAAATGCTCCCTCCAGTCTGGCCATACCAAACTACTTGTAGAATTTGCAATGTCTCCTCTGTCTTCTCCTCTTACTTTTGTGTATGTTCTTACATTCTGCCCTCTGGCTTCTCTAGAAGAGTGACTAACTCTTACTCATTTTTATGGATTCATTCCCTTTAAGGAATCATCTCCTTTAAGGGGCTTCTTTGACCTACATGGGTGAATTTGATCCTACTCTGTGCTGTCAGAGATGTTGTCATGAGAAATGAAGAAAATATTAAAAGCTTAGAAAGACCAAATACCTCATTAGGATAGCTCAGTAGAGCTGAGGCTAGAATCCAGTTTCCAAAGTCTTAGTCTGTGACTGTACTAGATCTGTCCCTGTCTCTGTAGGACACACAAAGAGTTCCCACTGCCCTATATGTTTCCACAGAGCCACAGAGGACAATAAATACTGCTAATTTAGTTAACTGGCCTTAATGATTTGGGTGAACTGTAATAAGCAGGGGTGGTGAGATGAGGTAAATTTTCTTACATGGCAAGATGCTCTTTATTTTCCGGCAGTTATTTTTCAGTATCTAAAACCAGGGCTTGCTCATGGGATAATAACTTCCCCTACTTGGAGCTTGAGTAGGAAGAGACACTTCAGAAGACAATTAAATGGGGATCCCTGGGTGGCGCAGCGGTTTGGCGCCTGCCTTTGGTCCAGGGCGCGATCCTGGAGACTCGGGATCGAATCCCACGTCGGGCTCCCGGTGCATGGAGCCTGCTTCTCCCTCTGCCTGTGTCTCTGCCTCTCTCTCTCTCTGTGACTATCATAAATAAATAAAAAAATTAAAAAAAAAAAAGAAGACAATTAAATGGTGAGATATGATTAACTTTAAATATTCTAGAACCTTGCTATTCAAAGTGTAGTGCTGTAGAACCATCAGCATTCATATCTTTTTGGTGCTTGTTATAAACACACAGTCTCAAGTTCCACTCCAGACCTACTGAATCAGGATCTGCATTTTCACAGAATCTATAGATGATTTACATGCATTTGGAGATTGAGAAGTACTGTCTAGGCAGAGGCCATTAAACCTAGGCATGCGTTGGAATTACCTGAGCAGCTTGAAAACAAAATTATCAGACAAACAAGTGATATTCCAGAACCATGCATAGGGGCTCTAGCTTAACTGGTTTAAGATGGGTGTAGGTATGAGCCTTGTTTAAAGGTTGCCAAGTAATTCCAGATACAGACATGGTTGAGAATCACATCTGGGAGAGTACAACTGCAGGAGGCAGCAAAAGATCCCCAGTATTTCTCTGCACCCCTTTATGTGTGGGACCAAGAAACTATGAGCCTTTCTTCAAGGAGGTGATGGACAAAGAGAGGTGGATATACTTCTACAAAGCAACTGAACAGAGAAAAAAAACCTTGTAAATGTAACCTCTGAACTTGATAATTTTACAAGACACTCGAAGAGAGAGGGAGACTAAGTATATACAATTTTTGTAGGAAAGGGTGACTGATTCTAGAAAAAAATGGAAAAAGGTGGAATTTGGTAGAAAAAAGGAGCTAAAGTCTAGAGGGTGGGGAGAAGAGACCAGGGAACTTGGAGTGTGAGAGCAGTGCACTGGGACCTTCCCAGTGAGGCATAGACAGTGATGCCTTCCCCCTAAGGACAGAAAAAGGAGTGAGGTATTGGACTTCCTCTCTGCCCACCTACTCCAATTCTCCTGCTTTTTCCCTCCATGCCACACCTTCCAGATGCTTGGGGAGAATTATTTGCCTAAGGTTCCTTAGCCCAAATCTAGTATTTTTATGAGAAAGTGAATGAAAGGCTATCTGCACCAGAGAAGAGTGCTTCTTTCTTTTACACCACGAACTGGAAGCTGTATTTGTAGTCCGCAGACCTAGCTGGACAAACCATAAAGCTTAACTCCAGACTCACCTACTCCAGACTGGGAATACAACCAAGTATCATGCCCTATCAGACAGGAAAAAAAGAAAAAAGAGTCTCATAATGTTTTCTGGTGTCCCAAATCCCAAACTTGTTTTTTTAACTGGAGATTTTTCGATAACAAGAAAACTATATATCTGTGTCTATATTACAATGCATTAATTATTATATTTTCTGTGTAAATATCATCTTGTTTATTTCTTTCCGTGTATACCTTTCCTTTATATACTTTACTATTATTTAGCATTATAAAGCAATGTTACTGTACATGCTGTTAAAAATAAATATTTGCAGACTAAATCATGTTTAGCGATCAAGCCACCTTTGATTTTCTACAAGTTAATTATTTCCAACATGGAAAAATCTACTCCCAGATTTCATTCTTTGTTCCCTGCTGTAATTGCACACCATTAATCAGCGCATCTTTGAAACTCTCCTATCTTGACTTTTGTGGCAAAACCTTTTATCTTCCTTTGTGTTAATATCATGTGAAATGCTTTACAGGTATTATAAAATGCCACATTTTCAAGTTTGTTTATAACACAATCCATAAAAATAAATGAACTTTGCATTCAATACATCTGTTCTATATACACTCACATGCACACACACTTGTGTGCTGGAATTTACCACCAGAATTCTAAAAACAAACAAACAAACAAACAAACAAAATGCTTCCACTATTATTTCTTATCCTTTATTCCCAGTTATTGTTATGAAACACTTCAAATAAGAAGTGATATTTGCATAGAATTTTGAAAGGTGTCCAGTGGAAATTTGGAATGGGAAAGACATCCCAAGTAGTATAAGGATCAAGATGAGCAGAAGCATGTATGGAAGTACAGTGAAGCATCATATGGAGCTTCTACGAAATTCTCAAAAATGCAGCTCTTCAATTATTGATCAGAACTCTTGTTTCTTGGCTCTGATGTGTGTGAGTTTATGAGTGAGGCTGTCTGTGTCTGTGTGCGTGTGTAGGTAGAGAGGGGGAGTTGATATGTATTCTATCATATTCAACAGCCATTATAATCTGCATATTATCCACTGCCATTGCTCTGGCACTTCCTAGTGTATTTATTCAAGCCTTTAGCTCAACCAAAAAAATGTTTAAATAATGTCATGGGAACAAAAAATAAACTCATACTGTTTGATAATCTGTGGGACACAACAAATAGTTTGTGTGCTGCAAACCTTTGCAGGTGGGTTTGATGGAACTTTTGATGGAAAGTGGTTGCCATTCCTAAAATATACAAACCATTTAATCAAGCACAAAGGATAGCTATTTCTCTTATTAATGAATTACTGCCCTTGTGTATCTGGGATCCAGTACCTAGCCTATCATACAGTAAACATGAAATAAACATTTATCGCTTGAGTAAATCAAATGGATGAATTAATATGATTATAGATGGCCAAGATGAATTAATATGATTATAGACGGCCCTAAGCCAACCTAATGGAGGTCCCAGAAAGAAGGGAGGGGAAGGCGGGATGATAAACAGAACAGAAACCTATATCTTCAAGAGTAATGGAAATGTTACAAGTCCGGAGGGCGATATTTGAAGGAAAACATTCTAGTATGGGGGGAGGCAAAACAAAGAAACTAATTAAAATCATTCAGTAGAGAAAATGGGATTATGAGGAAGAGTAAGAGATACCTCCATTCATACATGTTGAGCTTTGAATACAGCTCAACTTCCATCTGAGACAGATCAATAATAAATGCAATGAACTCTAGCAAGCTTGGCTCTGAAATATGAAATCCCTTGGCACTATTATGGGACAATGGGAATGGGGGAGAATGAAACCCACTAACAATGCTCTGGGCAGGAGTTCATGCAAATATGCATGATATTTTAATGAAAATGTGAGGTTGCCAATGCTAACTTCACACGTGCAGTCACATTACCATGACAACCAGCAGCTCTCTAGAGTTCAGATATAGAGTAATGACTCGCTTATGCCTGAACATTTAACAGTTTTTCATGCTGCTAACAAAGATTAAATTGAAAAGGAACCCTGAGCCAAATCTGACAGATAGGGGAAAAATTCATTTCTGAAAACAAATGTTTAAACTAATTGCTGGCTACATTTGCTTTCTAATTCTGAGGATAAATCCCAAGGTATGTGGCAATACGAAAGCCTAACCTATGAATTTTTCCTGGTGAACACTAGAATTCTAAGCGAAGATGACTTTGCAGCATGAACTTGAATAACAAT